>NC_044977.1:23332239-24050359 GCF_008728515.1 Papio anubis
GTGTAAAAGTGTTCCTATTTCTCCACATCCTCTCCAGCACCTGTTGTTTCCTGACTTTTTAATGATCGCCATTCTAACTGGTGTGAGATGGTATCTCATTGTGGTTTTGATTTGCATTTCTCTGATGGCCAGTGATGATGAGCATTTTTTCATATGTCTGTTGGCTGTATGAATGTCCTCTTTTGAGAAATGTCTGTTCATATCCTTTGCCCACTTTTTGATGGGGTTGTTTGTTTTTTTCTTGTAAATTTGTTGGAGTTCTTTGTAGGTTCTGGATATTAGCCCTTTGTCAGATGAGTAGATTGCAAAAATTTTCTCCCATTCTGTAGGTTGCCTGTTCACTCTGATGGTAGTTTCTTTTGCTGTGCAGAAGCTCTTTAGTTTAATTAGATCCCATTTGTCAATTTTAGCTTTTGCTGCCGTTGCTTTTGGTGTTTTAGACATGAAGTCTTTGCCCATGCCTATGTCCTGAATGGTACTACCTAGGTTTTCCTCTAGGATTTTTATGGTATTAGGTCTGACATTTAAGTCTCTAATCCATCTTGAATTAATTTTCGTATAAGGAGTAAGGAAAGGATCCAGTTTCAGCTTTCTACTTATGGCTAGCCAATTTTCCCAGCACCATTTATTAAATAGGGAATCCTTTCCCCATTTCTTGTTTTTCTCA
The DNA here is from genome assembly GCF_008728515.1 of Papio anubis. Classification (NCBI taxonomy): domain Eukaryota; kingdom Metazoa; phylum Chordata; class Mammalia; order Primates; family Cercopithecidae; genus Papio; species Papio anubis. Next base: position 23,332,907 of record NC_044977.1, read on the forward strand.
GGTTTGTCAAAGATCAGATGGCTGTAGATGTGTGGTATTATTTCTGAGGAAAAAACTGCTTTAAAGTTCATATGGAACCAAAAAAGAGCCCGCATCTCCAAGACAATCCTAAGTCAAAAGAACAAAGCTGGAGGCATCACGCTACCTGACTTCAAACTATACTACAAGGCTACAGTAACCAAAACAGCATGGTACTGGTACCAAAACAGAGATATAGACCAATGGAACAGAACAGAGTCCTCAGAAATAGAATTTTAAAATATTCTACAAAAATTCAATTGTATGAATGTTTTCCGTGCTAGTTGAATATAACCAATATTTTTATACCAGCGTGGTTGTCAGAGGAAAAGAAAGCCAACACTGTCTGTAAGATTTTCCAGTGAAATTATGTTGATATAGGCACTGGAGCTTTCAATTGTTTTGGATTGTATTCCTTTGCTGTCTTCAGCTTAAAATGCTGAAGTCCCATGACCCTACCTGCTGAGAAATGTTAGGCTATGTAAAAAGGAAATTTCAAAATATGTTCTATTCCTGTACTTAGTCCCGTGGGACTGCCCAATGTGCTCAACTTGTTGAGAATGATCCCCTACTAAGAGGATTCCTCTTTAGCTACAGTAAATTTAAAGCAGTTTCCTTTGGTCCTGTGGTAAGAAGTTCAAGACCATGGCTTAGAATTAAAGAATGAGTACTAGTGCAACCTTTACCATGCATTTTCTAACTCTGTCAGATCATCTATTTTTGAAAGACAACTAGTTCTTCTAGCTTAATGATTTTTGACTCTTTGTACCTGCCTGCAGCAATATTTTCAAATACAGATCTACTTTTAATGACATACTCATTTATGATGTTCTTTGACACCTCTCCCATAGACAGCTTCGTTATGCATTATACGGCTGTGAGGACAGAACAAGAAGGCACATATTTGCTTATCCAGTTTTACTGCAGCCCTTTATCAAATTTGCTCCTCCAGCTTTAGATCTTGTTGCATGAAATAGACTCCACAAGTCACCACACACACTTGTGATGGATTTTCATTTATTTCATCTCAGCTCCTAATTCATTTATCATTGCAAAGAGGGCTCTGACTCTTTAAATCCTTTAATTTTTTTTTTTTTTTTTTTTTTTTTTTTTTTTTTTTTTTTTTTTTTTGTCAGCTGGAGAAATTGAAAGCTTTTCAGTTTAAAGTTGGAAACTGACATTCTATCATTGACATTTTAAAACATAACTCAGAGACAATATAGGAGGACGAGGCCTCCATTCCTGGTTCCTATGCATTCTTGGCAGACTCTTGCACACAGAAGTCTTCTTCAGAGTTTATCCAACAGAGTGTGGAAAGTTTTCTAGTGCTGGCTCTCCAACACAAGCAGCTTCCCTCACACCTAATGCAAGCAGGGTTGAAGTCTTCTCCAGCACCTGGATCTTTCATTGTGAGAGCACTTTTTTTCCGGCACCAGGCTCCTGCAGCACAGGTGTCTCCTTCAGTGTCCAGCTCCTACAGTCCAGAGCAGTCAGCTGCATCCAGTGACTAGTAGCTTCCCTGACTCTCCTCTCTGGCAGTTCCATAATGGAGTGCCTCCAATGTAACATGGATTTCTGTGGCAACATAGAGGACAGATTTCTAGTAAGATTCACGGGTGCAATAACACAGCTACTTCTCTGCCTTCCAGTGAGGAATGGCCATTCATTCTTCAACAAGGTCTGAATCTCAGCCCTGGAGTAAGGATTTCTTTTTTAGGTGCTTTATCACAGTTCAAGTGGTACTGACTTCTCCTTATAGTTACTATTCTTATATTTCTTAGATATTTCTTAGATATTTCTCTTTACTGTACTTTCCTCACCATGATAATTAATTTTATGTGTCAACTTGGGTAGACTATAGTGACTAGTTGTTTATTCAAACACTACTCTAGACGTTGATATGGAAGTATTCTTTAGATGTAACTAACAGCCGCAATTAGTTGACTTTAAGTAAAGAAGACTGTCTTCCATGATGTAGGTAGGCCACGTCCAATTAGTAGAAGGCATTAAAAGGAAAATACTGAGGTTTCCAAAAGAAATTCTGCCTTCACAGTGAAGGCTGCAATAGTTACTCCTACCTGAATCTCCAGACTGCTAGTTTTCTTTACTGATTTTGGATTTCCCAGCTTCCAGAATCTGATGAGCCATTCCCTTAAAATACATCGGTCTCTCTATATGTCCTATGAGTTCTGTTTCTCTCAAGAACCCTAGGTAATACACGAGCAAGTCCCTCATTAATCAAATATTTTGTTAGAAGTAATAATTTTTATATTAAACTTTTCCTATACAGATTATTGTGTGGTTTGTTTCCTGATTGAATCCAACTGTTTCAAAGTTCTTCCAAACCTCCAGACAGCCTATAGTTCTGTGAGGGAAGTTGCCGGTAATAGAGTTAGGTTCCTAAAAGACAGCATCCAGTATCTGGAAGTGTTTCACAGTCTTCTTCTATATCCATTCCTGTTTGTCTTTTTCTAGGCTTCTGATCATCTTGGTTTGTGGTGAGGTGCGAAGTGCTACAGGAAAGCAAATTCATTGCCTAAAGCAATTAAGTTGCACCTATATGTTAAAATTTTATATGCCTGCTTTTTCAAGTACATACCATTTTCCTTATTTTTGTCATGAATATATTTCAAATAAAAGAGAAAAGATCAAGAACAGCAATCATTCACTAGAAAGAACATAATATACTAACAATATAGATAATTAAAATTATTAAAAGTAGTAGAATAATAGATCAGCTCACATTTGGAAACAAACATAGAGAAGAGAAAGTAAGTTTTATGGTGTTCATATTTCAAAGAGGTGATTTTGTGGAAAATATAACTTGAGTCGCCACCTTTTTTTTCATCTATATAAACAGGCCTCCAGTAACTGGATACCTGGGAATGATTTTTTTTTTTGAATTCACTTCTCTTTATGCCCTCTAGCTAATACGTCACTAAGTTCAGTACTCATTGGCACTAAAATATATCTACAATGAATTTACTTTCCTCCACTGGTACCCATTCACTACACTAAGCCTTGGATTATTAGCCTTAGCTAATTCGCTATTATTTCTCCTCTACATTACTGCATTGGTTTCCCAAACATCCTTTCAGGTTTCATTATTCCTTCTTTCAATCCAATCTTTATAATCAGCCTAAGTTATGTTTTAAAATGTCAATGAGATAGTGTCACTTTCCAACTTTAAACTTATAGATGACAGCCCATGCTTTTGAAAATGAAAAGTAAATTCCTTAAAGTGAACTAAAGCAGAAAACTAACTACAATGAGCTAATATGTATTGTGCTTGTATCTTAAGCCAGGAACCATTCTAAATATCCTGTACATAGTAAACAATTCATAGTTCATAATAATCTGCTACCTAATATTGTATGGGAAATAATATTATTATTTTATAAATGTGGAAAATAGGCACAAGAAAAATAAATAAATCATTTGCCCCTGGGTCATATAACTAAAGACAGGTGCTGTCAGATTTAAAACAGAATTTTTGTCACACTCTAGAATTGACAAGGCTAATCTGCATGCTTTCCCCAGATTTTTATTCATCATTGTTCTCTATAGGCATCAAATGCGACTCCTCCACTTACTCACTATGCCCTAACCACTCTGGTATTTTAAACCTTTCTACAATGTACCAACTCCTTCCCTTTTCAGGCTTTCCCACATGCTGTTTTATCTTCCCAGTATGCTTTTCCTCCCACTGTCCACATGGTTATTTTTATTCATCGTTTAGCATTCAACTTAAATGTCACTTCTCTAGAAAAATTACAGGATCACCGCCCAAAATAAAATAAAAAAAGGTCCTACATGTTATGTTACTCTACCATAGGATCTGTGTTTTTTATGAATTGCACTTAGGATAAAAAGTGTATATATTTTTCTCTATTTGTATAATATCCCTTTTCTCAAATAAAGTTTGTAAGGACAAGGATTGAGTCTGTTTTATTCATCAAAATGTTTCCAGTGCCAAGCAATAAATAGTTTATGGATGACAGATCAAGTGAGGTGTGGAGGCAGATCTCTTGATAGGAAGCTGAGGGGGTTTCCATCTGGCAGCTTCCTTTATTTCTGAATACAGGATCTTTTCTCAGTGAGGGATGAAAAAGAGTCTGATGTGTGAGGAATATGGAAAAGTTTAATAACACTGTTGCATAAAGTGAAGAATGAATATATGGTGGTAGCAAGTTGTCATATGGAACGATTGACTTAAATATATATCAATCACTTTAGGGAGTATGAAAAAAGAAAACAAAATGGTAAGTATTTGAATTTAGTCACATTTGGAGTTTGGGCACATGATTAAAATGAAAAGACAGAGGTAAGGAATCAACTCTAAAGTGAGGAGCATTAGAACCGACACTGCATGTTATAGGAGGAATGCGGGTGTTAAGACAAAATGTCCTGATGTTTCAGTCATTTTATGAAACAGTTGTAACAGGAGTGGCTGCAGAAACAAGCAGGGAAGATGAATGTTATTGTAAGATAGAGAGATATTCGAATTCATGAAAACAGTGGAGCTCTTTTGGATGTTGGATTGGAAGCAGGTGGCTGAAGTATAATGGAGATAGTCATTGGAGATGAGAACATCAAGGAACTGAGAGGACAGTGTGTGTGGCCGAGGAGTCTATGGTGAGATTGAAATTTCCCAGGAGGAAGAGAGAAGTTGGGATAGTGGTAAAAACTATGAGGTGGAAAAGTTTTTCCAATAATTTGATGAACAGTGATCCCAACGTGGCATCGAGGAGCAATTAAATCAGCAGTCTCAGCTTTGAGACCTAGGATAAGAAAATAACTTCCCTGATTTTCATAGAGCTGTATCAGAAATAATCTTTGAGGTTCATGAAAATTTATTTTTGACAAACATAAGGAAGATATTTCAGAGCAATGTCATGGCTATAAGGGTCTTGGTTAATTAAAGAATAAGAGTTTGAGAGAGCAGAGTGGTGGATTTTGGGAGAGAAGGGAGAGAATGAGAGTTGTATCAATATCAAAAGCCAGAGAATTGTGAAGATAATGTAACAGAGAATGCTTAACTCTCATGGAGTGGAGGGGTTTTAAACTTTTTTTATTTATCTGGGAAAATAAGTATGCTAGGTAAGGTAAATTCCATCTTGACATATTCTTGTGAATTTATGCATCTTTGAACATAACCTAATACAAGTCTAGTACAGAATGTGAACAAGTTCTTGTAACTGTGGTATAGGACTAGATATTACTTTTTTCATAAACACAGATTCAGTAGCTGTCATATTTATGCAGAGACCTGCACCTGGTATATGAGAGAAGGGAATCGTAAGACAAAAGATACAAAAATTTACCAGATTGGCACTCAGTGTACTTTGGTTGGCACTTTTGCCATACTAGCTATAAGGGGATACTCTCTGCACTTTCTAATTGCACAGCATAAATCTTATTTTCACTAAAATATTCAGGATTTTTGAAGTGATATTATAAGTCTCCCATTTCAAAATGTATGTTACTTTTCTTGTGTAAAATATCACAAATATGCATGTTTCATTCTGTATCAAAAATAATTTTTAGCCTTTCTACAATATGATAAATCTATACCTACAAAGTCATAGTACTTTCTCACTCTCCTGTTGTTTGGTCTCTATTAATAATTCCTGGCTGAAGGGATCAGCCACATTATAACTTAAATAAGCAAAAGTTCTTCCAACTTTTCTTTAAGATTGAATCTATCTTTACTATTATTTACACCCCAGGACGAGTCCTTCAAATCCTCTGGCATCTCTAAGAAGGAAGATTCAACCAAATATACCATGATGGGATTGGTGAAGACAATTGCTGCCATGTTCACGTTTTACTTCTCTGTAGTTGTTGTGGAGTGCACATTACGTTTTGATGGAAATAGCACTGGATACTAGACCAGAATTCTTTGAATGCATTATTGGAAGTTCTTTCAAGAAAACCAAAATTATCAACAACATTCATAAAGTGTAATATGGCAATGGTGAATGTACCTTACATTATGTCAGTAAATATAACTCAGAAATCACAGAGGCAGACATGTAATAATGTAAACTAATTAATTAAATGTTATTTGTTATTTTCTCGTACTCTCCATAATCTTTACTATATATATTTAGAAGGTAAAAATCAACATTATATTAATTTTGCATATTTATATAGAATATACATTTCAGTAAAATTAATTTAATGTAAAACTGTTAAAGAAAATTTTGAAATTCAAAACAAAATAAATTTTAGCATATTATCAGAAATGTATATAACATAAATGAAGATAACAGAGCTTATCATCTATTTCCAAAGTAGACAGCTAGTTACCAGCAGAATAAGTATGTCTAATATTCCTTTAGAATTTAGAGCTATGAGTATAAATAACGCCATTTGTTTTTCAGGACATAGGAAAATGGTCCATAGGAATAGATGTTGATGTTGAAACATGCACTATGTTTACTTAAATTCTGGACAATGATTATGACTTAAATTCCATATATATAATTCCAAGTTATGTGCTTCAAATCTCTATTAGCTAATATTGGGAGTTTACCCAAAACAATTTGAAAAATTTCTTTAATTTCTACTTTTCTTCTCACATCCAGTTTCTTTCATTTTCAGTCTCAATCTGTGAAACTGTGATTCCAAATTCCAGAACCTTAGAAAATGAGTTTATTATGTGATCTTCTAACTTGCAACATGGAAAAACTATTTTCAAGGTCACCATTTGAAGACTGCATTACTAAGACCATATGGCTCCGCTTCTTTAAAATTTCACAGAAACTTATGATCGCATTCCACATTAGTAATTAACATCAGATCTTATGCCACATAAATGTGAAGTGAAGACATTTGGTTAACACCTTGGTTTTAATATAGTGTAATCTTTTGCCAATTTATTTAATCGTGAAATGCTTTAGTTTACTCAGCTACAAAAAGTGACTAGAACTTCTACCACATAACTCTGTTGAGTATGCTGAAAAAAGGAAATGTAAGTTAAAGAAGAATGCAAATAGCTTTTATTAGAAAAATGTTTAAACCTTACTACCAATAACACATGTCTTGGGAATACATTTGATTGAGAGGAGTTATATCTCACATATAAATCTTAAAAGTGAAAAAGGAAATAAACACATTTGTTTTATTTATATTAATACTTCAGAAGAAAAATTCCAATGGCCCTAAAAATAGCAAAGCAAAGAAAGATTCTACTTAATTCAGTGATAATAAAACCAAATTAAGAGCTTTGGGCTTCCATTTTGCATGTGTAAGACTAGAAAGAGGATCATTCTTATCCACATGACAAAAGATCAGTCAGATAATCTGAAAATATACAATTTTTTTGAATTTACTAGAGCGCAGAGATCCTGTCTTAGAATAGTCAAAACTGTTCCTAAGAACAAAGTCAAAGGAATAACACTACAAAATTCGAAGGTTTATTATAAAGCTATGAAAAGCAGTGTGATATTAGCCAAAATAACAGATGCATATATCAATGGAACGGAACAGAGAATTCATAAAGTTCATCACATGAATATGGTCAATTTACTTCTGACAGAGTTTTAAAGGCAATTCAATGAGGGATAATATGTTTTTCAACACATGCTGCTGGAATAATGGCATATCCATATGCAACACGCAAACAAACAAATCTTAACATACACTCTGGAAAAATTAACTCAGAATAAATCAGAGATCATGATGCAAAATGTAAAATTTAAATCTAGTAGAAAACATACAAGAAAGTCCATGTGACCTCAGATGCGGAATAAGTTTTCAGAAACCAAACCAAGGATACGATCAATTAAAGAAAAAAAGGTTGAACATTAAATTAACTTTACTAAAATTAAAAGTACTTTATCTGTGAAAAAAAAATGTTGTTAAGAGAATAAAAATACAAGCAATAGACACGTAGAAAAATGTTATACTACATATCTGATAATGCACTTTTTTTCTGGAAAACATAAATAATACTTGCAAATTAACAGTAAGAAAATGAGCAATTTAATTTAAAACTAAAAAAAAAAAAACATTAGAAGAGACTTTTAAAACAAAATGATATACAGATTGCAAATAAATATATTCAAATACTCCCAATATTGTTAGTTATTAGAGAACTGCAAATAAAAACCACAGTAAGATACCATCCCATATCTATTAAAAATGGCTAACACCAAAATAAGCCATAATGTCAAATATGGATGAGGATTCAGAGCAACCACAGCTTTCATCCAGTGGAAGCTGGTACAGCTACTTTGAAAAATAGTTTGGAAAATTCATATGAAGTCAAGCAAATACCATGAAAATCAGTAATTCCACTTATGAGGAATTACTCAAAAGAAGTATGATTTTTTTTTTTAAAAAAGTGATATGCAAATGATTATAGCGTTTTTACTTATAAGTGCCCCAAACTGAAAATGACCCAAATGTCCCTCAGGAACATTTGAAGAACTCGGCCTGGGGTGTAAACAATAGTAACAGTAGATTCAATCTGAAAGCAAAGTTGGAAGAACTTTTCCTTATATAAGTTATAATGTGGCTGATCCTTTCATCCAGGAATTATTTATAGAGACTAAACAACAGGAGAGTGAGAAAGTATCATGACTTTGTAGGTATAGATTTATCATGTTGTAGAAAAGCTAAAATTATTTTTGACACAGGATGAAAACTATACAAACTATGGTTCACCCATATGATAGTATTCTACTCAGAAACATAAATTGGCAACCTATTAATCTGTGCAACAAGATGAATATAATTTAAGTAATTATGTGAAACGTAAGGAGACATTTTTAAAGTGACATTCTGTGTGATTCCATTTATACGGCATTTTGCAAAGGCAAAATTATAGGAATCAGCAGTTTCTACAACTGAGGATGTAAGTACCTGACTATACCATGGCACACAGAATTATGAGGCCAGTGGGATTGTTGTATATCTTTATTATGGTTGTAATCCCAAGCATTATATGTTTGTCAGTACTCACAAAATTATTCATTAAAAGGGTTGAATTTTGCTGTATGTAAAGTATGCCCTACTTTTTTAACAAAGTAAAAGCAATTAGAAACAAAATGTTTCTATGTAAGTAGTAAATGTACTACATGAAAGTGCATTTATTTATAAGGTAAATAAAACTGGATTTTTTAAGAAGCAAGAAAAAGAAAGAAAATGATTTACTATTTTTATAAAATAATCACAACCACAACTAAAACATAACTTTGTTTATGGAAAAAATTATGGCAATGCTATTTATTCAGGCAAACACAAATAATATCATCTAAATGAGGTCTGTTTAAAAAGTTAAGTATACCTCTACATATGTTCTTAACAGATACAAGAATCTGTTCAATTTGTCACAATAAAGGATGAGGCAGAAGCAGTAATAGACAATTAAAAAAAAAAACTAAAGGGATAAGAAATGAAATCAAACTCAGAGGAGGAGGAGAAACAAGTGGAAGTATTTGAATGTCCCTAAATAAATGGGCATACTTCCAAAACATGAATAACATAAATAAAATAAGATATGATTAACTAAAAGAAAGCATAACTAAATACTGACATGTTTCTAAAACCAGTGTGTCCACATGTTAACAACTAAAAAAAATAAAAGGAAGAGATATGTTCTACAGTCCTCTAGATTTCTATGAGAAGGACTATGACAGACCAGTACAAAAAATTCAATTACGACTTCTTCCATTTCAGTCCAAATCTGGGTGCACATCCTATACATTTCCTGTATCTCTAAGATTAATCAGTTCATAGGCATATATTATCTACTATCTTTTGATGTCCTGTGCTGGGTGCTGTGGCATACACAAAGTATTATAAGATGTAAAGTCCAGAGTTTCTATTTGTGGGAATTTAAGTAATCCACAAGAGACACTTCAAATCCTTTCTCTGTAAGAAAAAAAGACAGGCCCACACATCCTCTCACACACACACACACACACACGCACACATATGTATTCACAGACATATACACATATACAAATGTATAAATATGAACCATATTATGAGTTGTGCCATATGTATCAGATGCAAAAATATAGTATAACAGTAGCAAGACACTAACTATATCTTATTATATATTACATATTTAGCATTTTACTATAATCTTATCTGGTTCACATATATAATCTAATTTAGTCTTTATAAATTTTCTGTATTTTGATCATTATTTTAAATGGCTATTTATTTTTAAAGGTTATCCGACAAACATACATGAATAATCCAAAATAAACCAAATACTGGAATTCTTAGTCCATTGTTCTCTTCACTCTGCTACTCAGTTTGATACAGGCAACAAGCATCACATGGAAATACAGAGGAGAAAACTGCAAACAAGAAATAGTGACTGGCTAAAATTTTGTCATAGAAATGTTCAAATTTCTAATGGGTATAAAGAAAAGAGAAATATGCTGAGATGACAGATACTATAGCAGGCTTGGAAGAGAAACAAAACTGTTAAGCATTAGAGAAGCTATCGGAAAAAAGTTAAGAAGGAAAAAATATAGTATTTAATGATGAAAATAAGTTAAATACAATGAGGAAAATGGACTAATAATTGGTTTTGGTGATCTGATATCATTAAATATTTTTGATAGAGTTGTTAGGAGCAAAAGATGGTTGCTCAGAATATGAGAAGTGGAGGCCTTTGCCTCTAAAATTAGCAATATAAATTTTCCAAGTTTTTGGTTTCTATTTGATATTGTCTTCTTCTAATTTAGTGATTGTATTTAATATTTGTGTTGATGACATTTTATAAATAAAAAATGTGGTATTGGTGTTCACTCATATTCATAATATATGCAGATCTCTATTCCTACAATTAACCACTTTTTCTTTCTCCATACGGCAAGATTCCTCCATCATCTCATATCATGCTTTAAAAGGGAAACTAAATGAGGAAATTAGCTATAAGGGATTATCTAGAGCAATGAGTATGTATAAGAATGTATAAAGATCATGTGCATCAGGCTTTTTTTTTTCCCCCCGAGAAAGAGTCTTGCTCTGTCACCAGGCTGGAGTGCGATGGTGTAATCTCAGCTTACTGCAACTTGTGCCTCTGGGTTCAAGCGATTCTCCTGCCTCAGCCTACTGAGTAGCTGGTACTACAGGTATGCACCACCATGCCTAGCTAATTTTTGTATTTTTAGTAGAGACAGCGTTTCACCGTGTTGGCCAGGATGGTCTCGATTTCTTGACCTCGTGATCCACCCACCTCAGTCTCCCAAGGTACATCAGGTAGTTTTTTAAATTCCACATTACTAGTTCTCTTATCCAATATTCAGAAATCAAAGTCAGGTTGCGAAGGTATGAATACCACAGATTTTTATAAAATTGACTAGGTGATTCTAACACACAGTAAAATATGAGCAGCATTGCTCTACTTTATTTCCTCTACTGCACGATTTCCTTGGGAGCTAAGAATGAGGTTGAAAGACCCAGAAGCATTATGAGAAATGCACTTCTGATATTGTCCAAGTGATCTAGTATGCATGAACAGAAAAAGTAGAGAGAAACTCTAAAAATCCACTTTCTCCATTGCAATCGCCCCAATGTGTATTCTCCAAGCAAACAGTTATGGTAACCTTAGTGATGAGAAAAAATAGTATGCTCTGAAAATATTCAGCTCTTTACCTAAAATGGAATATGATGTTAAATTTGATGTTTGGTTTGGAAATTTGAATGAAAACAAAATGAAACAAGTCTATGAAGATTTTCTGCTAAGGATTCTCAATCAGTGAACTATATCCTCCATGTTTCTCTTTTACTCCGTTTTCTGTAATCAGTATTGCCGCAATTTAAAGTTTTAATGAGTTGATTGTATAAGGGAGTTTGAAAATATTATAATGGGAAACCAAAGGACAAAAAACCAGTCAGCTTTAAGGTTTATGTCCACAGAATGTTAGTAGACGTAAGTCCTCAAACTAATTTGCTGTTCTTCCAAGGTTTCTTTGTAATGAATCTTTCACAGACTTTTCCCATCTCCTCACCCATCCATAGGAAGGAATTAAGCTGTTGAGACTAGGGATTATCTAAGTTTTGATACTTTCAAAAAGTACACAGCAACTTTATATTATGACATGATATTAATAAATATGTACTTAATTTTACTGTAAAATGTTTACCTTTGTCATATCTTGAATATAACAATAACAAGAAGAATAAAAAAGTAGGAATTTTAACAGTACATTTCTTCTAAAAGACAGAATTATAAAATTTTAAACATACTGATTCATTTTCCAAATAGGAGTTGAAGGGATACTACATTAGTATTGAGAGAGAGACGTTCTCAAATACTTTCAACCTTTCAGGTTGTTCATTAATAATTATTCCAGAGTTATGACAGACAAAGAAGAAAAAATATATTGTCCTAATGTTCAGCAACATTTTCATCTTCATAATGGCTTGAGTACCTCCCAAGACTATTCATATCTTATGAGTCGATAAATAAAACCCTATCCCAAAGTGTGGAAAAACAGCAAACATATCCTGTATGATGCCACAAAAGATTCTCCCTTTTCCTGTTTTATCTTTAAAATCTTGAAAGAAACAAATGTTGATAAGCTGGTTTCATTCCAGCCTACATATTACTGCAATAAACCCTACCAGGAAAGACACATGAACACATGTGGTATGTGTTTCCCTGTCCAATAATAAAGATAATCTTTCTCAATTCATTTTTATTAAATCAATGGTGAGCTCTGGGATTTTGTGTTAACTAACTAGCTTCATAGGTTTCTGCTATATCAGTGCTAAAAATACTTTGAGACCATCTTCTCCTACCATTTTGCTTGTGAAATTAATAAATTAAGTAATTTATTTAAAATTAAGAAATTAAGTAATTTATTCAAAATTTGATAGATAATCTGTGTAATGAGTAAAAGTTTATCAATAGAGATTTTTGTTTTCTCCATTTGTCAAAATGTGTCCATGTTAACCTACACATCTGGAGGCAGTGAAGGACCCTGTACTTATATTCTAACTCACAAGAATGTATTCTTTCATTGGAAATGTCAGGCCAGTTAGAAAGAGAAGACGGTTATAACAATCTGGGAAAGACACAGTACCAGTAATCACTGAACTTTCACACTCAGATGTTGAGAAGCTGTAGGCAGCTGACATTAATTATTTCCTAGAAATAAGATTAATTTTCCACAGAACGCTGGAGAACAAGTTCAAATATGCAGATAAATCACATTTTTTAAGGATACTTCCAAAAGATTTGCCTAGACTCTATTTCCTAACTTTCTGCCTTTCTGTTTTGAAATTATAAATCATGTGTTTGGACTTACATTTTTTATTTTTATTTATTTATTTATTTTTTTTTGAGGGGGTTTTGATTTTGTTGCCCAGGCTGGAGTACAATGGTGTCATCTAGGCTGACTGCAACCGCTGCAATCTCCACCTCCCAGGTCCAAGCGATTCTCCTGCGTCAGCCTACGAACTAGCTGGGACTGCGGGTGCGGACCACCATGCCTAGCTACTTTTGTATTTATAGTAGAGACAGGATTTCACCATGTTGGACAGGCCTGTCTCGAACTCCTGCTCTCAAGTGATTTACGTGTCTCGACCTCCCAAAGTACTGGGATTACAGTCATGAGCCACTGTGCCTGACCTGTCTTGTCCTCTTCTTGATGTCCATCTTGTGAAAGTTATTTAACCTGCCTTAAATTCCTTATCTGGAATGTCAGCACAATTATATCTACTACATACAGAATTGTTGTTAGGATATAATAAGTTTATTGAGACAAATGTATGAAGTTCTTACCATAATGGCTAGCGCATATTAGATGCCTAATAAATGTTACTTTTTGTGATATGTCTTAGTTTCTTCTGGCATTCAGCCCTTAGCATAATTCACACATTAGGCCCTGGCTTAATGTGCACTGATTATATGACTATATCTTACAACTATTTCTCCAAACATGTTCTCCTTGTTTTCCTGTGTAATTTCTAAAAATATTTATTTTATCTGGCATACTCTTTTGTAATGAATCCTAAGCAAAACAATCTGTTGACAGTCTTTATGATCAGGAACATTGTTTTAAAATTACTTTCATTCTGTGTGGTAGTTTGGTTAGACATCCCATTATGTAATTGCTTATCATGAAAAGAATTCCAAAAGAGTTGAATTCTTTCTGAAAAGATAATAACTCTATAGGAAAATACACTGTCAAAACATATGTGTGTATATGTGTGTGTGAGTGTGTGTATTCTGTTCTCACAATGGAGTACATTGTCTGGCTTACATACTATTATTTTTGGAAAATTTTTGTTTGGAACTCACAAAATGTCATCTTTATTATGTTATCTAAATGTTAAATTTTTAAGTTAATTTTTGGTATCTACTCAATGTACGTTTGCTTTAGCCAACTGCTCAGCTTTCTTTTTATTGCTTTTAAAAGCCCATTTGGCATGTTTCCATGCTCAGAGCTTTAGTTCTGTTCAAATATACATTCACAGTTCCATGTGTTTATTTGAGTTTTCTATAACATGAAAATATATGCCTTTATTCCTCTTATATAAAGCATACTTTTACTTCTTACAACATATTAGGTTTTAGTTAATTTCTCGGTCTTTGAAATTTTAACTCCCAAGTTAATTGATGTTTATTTTCCTTTACTTTGTTTTTTGATCTTGAAAGTAGAAAGGTATGTGGATGAAACTATAATATAGAACATTTATCTTTCATTATCTCATTTATTTCTTTTCTAATATCATTACCAAATTAAATTTAAAAATCTCTAAACTACTTTATTCAGAAATATTCATTCACATTATGTTTATTATTAATTATAACATAATATACTTATTTAGTATTATGATGATAAAAAAGGGACCTGAGATAAAATTATATTTAAACTATGGTAGAGGTTACCATCTTAGTCATCCACACTGACTCTCTATCCACATACTTTTGAAAATATGGTAGCAAATTAAAGGCTTATTTTAATTGGAGGCATAGAGAAAGCCTAAATTATATCTAACAGTTTTTTATGACTATAACAAATAACTTTTTAAAGGTTATATAGTCAAAGAATTCTGATTTCCTGCCTTCAATTCTATCATATGAGCAAATAAATAGACAAAAGGTAAAAATTCTATTGTTTCCATCTGAACTTGCCTCACAGGGTCCATTCATCTTGCATTAAGGGAGTTACACAAATTAAGCATGATTGTGGTATGTTAGTCTTATAATTAGTATTTTCTAATTCTATTCACAAGAGCCAACAACCTAGTGTTCTCAGTCACATTTGATCTACAAAGCAAGAAATTTACATGTGGTAAATGGTAGCACTTTCCAAAAGCAGTTAATCATTAAGGGGGAAGAAAGCCTCTTGGCATTTATTGTTCACAGCACAAGAGAAAGGTATTAACATGGCTCTAATTTTTCAATTCCAAAGGAATTTCTCCACAGTTAAAAACAGATTAATGTCCAAATGCCATTATGTGTTTCTATACCTTTCTGTTAAAGATTGGAGCCATTATTATACAAACTGATGAAAGTTTTCTGCCGAAAATACAGGTCAGGTAACATGTGAAAGTACAAAGAAGCAATCAGAGATTTAAAACTATTGCTTTGTTATCCTGCAGAGAAACAGGAGAACTTCTATGCTAGGGACTAATTAGCCACTAAATGAAAACGTCATTGACAGGTTATCAGTAGTACTTTCTGCCTCTAGTTACCCGAACAGAAATGGTCATGTCAACCTTAAATAATGAGATTTAAAGAACACAATTAAATATGGAGTTTATTCAAGCACAAAGCTTGAGGATAGCTGCCCAGAAACACCAACTCCGAACAAATAGGGTCAGCATTTCAAAGTGGAGAAGTTAAGGTTTCACTTACATAGGCAAAGACAGAGAAGTTCCAGCAGGATTACATTTTCCGTAAAAGCAGTGTGTATGCCACAGCGATTTGATTGTTTACAAATTGCTACATCCCAAGAAATGTTACTTGATTACTCTGTGAGGAAAGGCAGTGATCTGAGAGGGCCTTGTCTCTGCCACCACTTGGTCCTCTTAATCATTTACAAAAAAAAAAGAAAAAAGAAAAAGTGGCTGCTGCGTGCCAGGTGACTATGGCAGTATAGCTACATTCCTCTCAAGGCTCAGAGTAAAGTTCCAACAGCTTTATGTTAGAATTATTTTAGGTTTGTATGACTTAAATTCACAGTCTTCATGGATCACTTTAATTTTTTGAGACAGGTAAAGACCATTTTAGCAACTTGGACAAGCAGGAATTGCCCGATTGTTTCTGTAGCAGGAATTGAAACAAATAAAAGACTCGCCATCGACCTAGCTATTACCGCTATTACCCATGCACAGCAATGTTAGCCATTGACTTGTAAAATTAAAGTGGTAAAAGATGAAAGTAGGAGAATATACTGCAATTGGGAAGAAAAGTAAGCACTTCTGTAACAGCAAGTGATGTTTTGAAATGAAACTGAAATCTGATTACTTTTCATCTCTCCAGGTTTCAGACTTTGGTCATTTTCAATTGTATTATTACGAGGCCAATTTTTTTTTTCTTTCCCTTTATTCTCTTTCACCACCTCTTGCTTTTTTTTTGTCTTCTGTCATTAGTCCCATTTTTTTCCCACTATCCAAATGTCTACATTCTCCACCAAGTAATGTCAGTGGCAATGTTTAAGGTATGTTACTCTGTGAATCTGTTTCATAAGTAAAAAGGTCACCCACACTTTAAATAATGGTGACCCCACATAAGTTATGTGCATAGGTTTTATATGTTATATATATAAGTTATATATGTATGTTATATATGTGTATAGAGAGAGAGAGAAAGAGAAAGAGAGAAGAGGTTGGCAAGTTGGACACAAAAAAAGAAATGGTGAGACAAATTTTCACACTAATCGGCATTATTATTTAATGCTGATAATAATCAGTATTAAATATAAATATCTTTTAAAATCAAAATATTAGTTTTCCTCCAAGGACATTTTGTGAAAGTGCTTTAAAAGCCTATTTAAATGTAAGTAGTGTAAACTCAAAATAAAATTCTAAGCCCCTAGCTGACTAAAGAGACCATCTCTTGGCAAACGGAGTCCCTGGAGTAACCTGGAAAACTGAGTCATCGGCCATGATGCAATGGGGAATCAGAACAGCCTCATTATACAGCAGCCCTCCCTACCTAATCAGGATTAGTCTTTCTTGCCTAAGGACTTAACGGAAATCAGCTCTTTCAAAAGACTGCAGCATTGATATCAACAAACTACCTGATGCCACTCCTCCTTTATTTGCCTGATAAGAGACCACTGACCATGGAGTGGTTCTGGCCAGTCTGTAGACCACTGACCATGGAGTGGTTCTGGCCAGTCTGTAGCGAGTATGCAGTAAGGGTTTTCATGTCCTCTGTTGCACCTTTTGATGTCAGAGGGCTGAACACTCCCCTCTCAGGTTATGCTAACACCACCATTTTTTGCACATGGGATCCATGAAGGGGCATACAACTCAATTGCACGTGCACACGTTTCTTTTCATCTTTTCATGAATATTCATGAATCCTCCTAGAGCTTATTAAATTTGTATATCTGTCCACCTTGTGCAGCGTAAATTCCTGTTCCCTTTGTCCATCCCTTAAAATGTCATTTCTGGCTTCAGGGTGGAGGTTATGCTTCCCAGCCTATCAGAATGTCCACCCTGCAGGCTACATACCCTTACTTTTCTAAATGTATAAACCTCATCATATTTTAGCTCAGGGTAGCAATGTACATGTGCTGTTTCTGTTATTACTATTATTAATATGTCCCCTGTTGCAAGCTAGATATATGCTTTCCTCCCTTTTAACCATGCTCCATTTACATGTTTTTCTATATTGTAATTTCAGCCAGTTTGTAAATAAGGGTAATAAGGAAGTAGCTCCCATCTTATATTTCATTATTTTTGCAACCATTTAATAAAAAAATTAAAAAATATGAAAGCAAACTAAGAAGAAAATGAACATTAGAATGAACCCTATGCTTTGGTGCAGAAGTAAAGCTGGCTATTTGTGTTATTGAACAACGTATTTGATCTTTACAACCTTTAATTTCTTCATTTGTAAAGACAGAAATTGGCAGAGCTCAGAAAGCACTACCCCAAAGGACTTTGAGCTGAAGGAGATTGTGAGGGCCTCAGAAGCAAGAAAGTCACTCTGGTCTTTCCCCACCTTTCTCTGTAAGGGCTGGTCATAAAGCAACTTTCTGACCTACTTTTCCTGAAAGTTAACCATTCCAGAGGGACCCCGCCCACACCCAGAGGGAAGGAACGCTACACAGAGAGGCCAACAAGCATCTGGTTACCACAGGCTTACATAGGTAAGGGTAAGTGGTGAGGAAGGAAAGGATAAAGACAAGTTGGTTAATGGGTACAAAAATATGGCTAGGTAAAAGGAATAAGTTGTAGTGTTCAATAGCACAATAAAGTGACTACAGTTAAAAATAATTATTGTATACTTCAAAACAGCTAGAAGAGAGGTGTTATAATGTTCCCAACATAAAGAAATGATAAATGTCAAAGGTAATGGATATTACTCTGATTTGATCATTGCATATTCTATGCATGTATCAAAATAACACATATACTACCTATATATATACAATTATTATGGATCCATAAAAAAGGAATAGAAATAGAAAGGTCTTGCTATGTTTCCATCCTCAGTCTACTACCATCAGATTCTAACATCAGTCTAATCACATTTCTACATGGCTTTCCATTCTTCATCAATCCTAAGCATACATAACGTTTTCTCTAGATCTCCGGTCTTCATTTCTGAAGGCTCCCATATCAAGTAAAATTTTGATTGAATAAACTTGCTGTTTTCCTTTTGTTAGCTCGTCTTTTGTTATATGAGTTGGGCAATTACCCTTATGATGACTAAGGATTGGTATCACACATTTTTGCTGCTATAAAATAATACTTAACTCAAATTCCTATGAAGTAGATTACATACGATGATGTTAAAACTATGCCAGATACCTAGTAGACACTTTATAAACACCACTAAAATAGGAATCAACTAATATTTTAATTTAATATATGCAATACCGACATAGAGTGATTCACTACCATTTTAGACATTTGCTTAAAAATTTTTGGTTACATTGTTGGACAGATGGAATCCAACAATTTCCACTGTATTTTCTAAGCACTGAATGTAGAGCTCCATGCGTTTGCTTTCAAAATCAGCTAGTAAATATAGCTCTTTGAGTATTTTAAAACACATACATACACACATGATGCAAGTCTTTAAGAAGAAAAATATTAGTCTATGCTTCTTAAAAATACTATTTAAAAGAATATAAAACAAAATGCATAATAACGATAAATTCAGCCTGGTTAAGATATCAAGAAATATTTATAATATCAAAAGAAAAGAATATTTTAATTTATCATTTTAATGTTAATTATAGTCTTGTTTACCTGTTGCTTTGCTTTATCCTTCAGGCTGCTATCCATGACACATATTGATTCTTTTTCTCTGCTAGCATCTGATTTTACATTGTGTAACTAGTTTTCAAGAAAAAATATTTGTTTTCTATAATGTACTCATGTTGCCTCTTTTTGTTCAAAAACTAAATTCAAATGGACACTGGATAAGATGAAGATTAAGTACAAATGTTTAATATTTCTATTTCTGAATTTTACTGGAATCAAAGGACTAAAAGAGAAAGATAATAAATTATATAAAAATAGCATTAAAATCACCATCTGCTCTTAAAACTAAGAAAGAATGTCAGTTATATGCTAGATACTGAAAAAAATGCTATCAATAATTACAACTACCATCAGGTTAAAGGAAGTATTAAGCAGACTGCTAACATACTATGGTGAACAAAATCAATATTATTTTGAAAGGTAAGTAAAAAATGTGGTAGAGGAAACTTACTAACTGTCTTAATCAGGTAAAGATCAGACTGATGAGCACTCCATGGATTAGCCCATTCCCTGGGGCAACAGACAACTTCTTCCAGTAAACAAGGATCAAGTATATGCCCACTGATGTTGACCACAGCAAGTTCTTGTCCATAAATACCATCTACTGCTCTGTAGCTTGGACCCTGTGGCCCAATATAAAACCTGCCAACAGAAATGCATAGGACTGCAAAAGCAAGGTCAATACACCTTAATCAGCATTCTCTTTAGTCACATCCTCCCGGGAGGGGGAAAGGGAAAGAAAAACAAATCCTATCTGCACTAAAATAAGTATGAAAGTTAGAAGTACTAGCGTCTACAAATGAGAAGGAACCAGCACAAGAATTCTGGCACTACGAAAAATCTGAATGTTGTGACACTACCAAAGGATCACACTAGCTCTCTAGCAATGGTTCCTAAACAAAATGAAAATGCAGAAATGACAGATAAAGAATTCAAAATATGAATTGCAAGGAAGCTCAATGAGATCCAAGGCAAGGTTGAAAATCAACACAAAGAAACTTCTAAATTAATCCAAGGAATGAGGGAAAAGATAAAGATCTTAAAAAGTAGGCAGAGTTTCTGTAATTGAAAAATTCACTTAAGTAATTTCAAAATACAATTGAAATCTTTATCAATAGACTGGACCAAGCAGAAGAAAGAACTGCAGAACTCGAAGACCAGGCTTTTGAAATAACTCACTTAGACAAAAGTAAAGAAAAAAAGAATTTTTATAAATGAACAAAGTCTTTGAGAAATACAGTATCATGTAAAGTGACCACACTATAAATTATTGGCATTCCTGCGAAAGAAGGAGAAAAAAAAATGAACAACCTGAAACACATATTTGAGGGAGTAATTCAAGAAAATTTTCTTAATCTTGCTAGAGAAGTGGACATCCGAATACAAAAAATTCAGAGAATACCTGTAACATACTACCCCAAACGAATATCACCAAGGCATATAGTCACCAGACTGTTCAAGGTCAACACTAAAGAAAACATCTTAAAGGCAACTAGTAAGAAAGGTCAGACCATGTATGACAGGAACCACATCAGGGTTAACAGTGGACTTCTCAGCAGAAACCTTACAAGCCAGAAGATATTGGGGAGCCTGTTTTTGGCATTCTCAGACAAAAGAAATTCAAATCAAGACTTTCATATACCACCAAACAAAGTTTCATAAGCTATCACAAAATAAAATATTTTCCAGACTAGCAATAGCTCAGATAATTTGTCACCACTAGACCAGATCCTTCAGGGAGCTTTAAACATAGAAATCCAAGAATTAAACCTGCTACCACAGAAACACATTTAAGCACAGAGCCCCCAGACTGTATAAAGCAAATACACAATAGAAACTACAATGCAACCCACTGACAACTTTATAATGGGATCAAAACTCACATATCAATATTAATCTCAAATGTAAGTGATCTGAATGCCCCATTTAAAAGACTCATGGTGGCAAGTTGTGTAATATAAAAAAGACCCATCTATCTGCTGTGTTCAAGAGACCCATCTCACATGTAATGACACCCATAGACACAAGGTAAAGAACTAAAGAAAGATACATCATGCAAACAGAAAACAAAAAAGAGTAGCAACCACTATTATGATAACAAATAAAACAAACTTTGAACCAAAACGAAATAGTAAAAAGTGGGAAAAAAGACATTTTACATGGTGATAAAAAGGTCAATTCAACAAGAAGTCTTCACTAACCTAAATATGTATGCACCCAACATCAAAGGACCCAGAGTCATTAAACAAGTACTTAGAGACTTACAAAAAGCTGTACATAGCAATACAATAATAATAGGGGACTTCAACATCCCACTGACAGCATTTAGACAAATCTTTGAGGCAGAAAACGTAAAAAGAAATTCTAGACTTCAATTGTAAACTTGCCCAATGGAATCTAATAGACATCTACAGGATACTCCACCCATCTACCACAGAATATACATTCTTCTCATGTGCACATAGTACATACTCTAAGCTCAACTACATTCTTAGCCATAAAGCAAGGCTTCATAAAAAAAAAAAAAAAAAAAATGGAAATCACACCAATCATACTCTCGAACCAACAGAAAACAGAAACCAATTCCAAGAAGATCACTAAAAATGATACAAGCACAGGCAAATTATACAACTTGCTCCTGACTTACTTTTGGGTATACAACAGAATTAAGGCAGAAATTTAAAAATATTATTTAAAATAAATGAAAACAGAGACACAGCTACCAAAATCTATGAGAAGTAGCAATAGGAATGTTAAAAGAAAGCTTAGAGCATTAAATGCTTGCTTTGAAAAGTTAGAAAGATCTCATTTAAT
This sequence comes from Papio anubis, assembly GCF_008728515.1. Taxonomy (NCBI): domain Eukaryota; kingdom Metazoa; phylum Chordata; class Mammalia; order Primates; family Cercopithecidae; genus Papio; species Papio anubis. The sequence goes on from NC_044977.1 coordinate 23,355,170, forward strand.
GATCTAAAATCACACCTAGAGGAACTAGCAAAACAAGAACTAAATAACCCCAAAGCTAGTATTAAAAAAAAGAATTAATTAAAATCAGAGCAAAACTGAATGAAATTGAGACCCCAAATCTCTTACAAAAGGTCAATTTAAATAAAAGTAGTTTCTTTAAATATACAAGATCAATAGACAGCTAACTAGATGCACAAAGAAACAGAGAGTAGATCTAAATAAGCACAATCAGAAATGACAAAGGTGACATTGCCACTGATCTCACAGAAATACAAAAGATCCTCAGTGACTATAATGAACACCACTAGGCACACAGACTAGAAAATCTAGAGGAAATGGATACATTCCTGGAAATGAACAAGCTCCCAAAATTGAATCAAGAAGAAATTGAAACACTCAATAGATTCTGTAATTTAATCAGTAATAAAAAACCTACCAATCAAGAAAAAGTCCTGGACTAGATCATTGTACAACTGAATTCTACAAGGCATACAATTCTGCTCCCCGCCATCCCCTCAAAAAAAAAAAAAAAAAAAATCAGGGAAGGATTCCTTTCTAAGTCATTCTATGAAGCCAGCATTACCCTGATGCCAAAAAAACCTGGCAAAGATACAAAAACAATAATAATAATAATAATAATAATAACAAACTACAGGCCAATATCCTTGACATATATGCAAAATCCCTCAACAAAATACTAGCAAACCTAATCTAGCAGAATATTCAAAGTTAATTTATCATGATCAAGTAGACTTTATCCCTGGGATGCAAGGTTGCTTCAACATATACAAATCAATAAATGTGATTCACCCTATAAATAGAATTAAACCCCAAAATCCTATGATCATCTCAATGGAAGCAAAATGGTTTTTGATAAACTCCAACATCCCTTATCTCTTTGACATCTTTCATCTCTTCATGATAAAAACTCTCAACAATCTAGGTATTGAAGGAATATACCTCAAATAATAAGAGTCATTTAGAACAAATCCACAGCCAACATCATACTCAATAGGCAAAAGATGGAAGCATTCCTATTAAGAACAGGAACAAAACAAGGAATGTTTATTCTCACCACTTCTGTTCAACATAGTATTAGAAGTCTTAGCCAGAGCAATCAGACGAGAGAGAAAGAAAAGTCATTCAAATAGATACAGAAGAAAAACTATCTCTCTTTGCAGATGTAATGCTTATGTACCTAAACATACTAGGGACTCAACTAAAAGGCTTTTAGAACTCATAAACAATTTCAGTAAAGTTTCAAGATACAAATCCAAAGACATTGAATCAACCTAGGCGCCCCTGAATGGTTGATTGGAAAAAGAAAATATGACACATATACACAGGAACACTACCTTTCCATAAACAAGAATGAAATCATGTCCTTTGCACCAACATAGATGCAGCTGCAGGCTAGGATTCTATTAAAACAGGAACAGAAAACCAAATACTGCATTTCTCACTTATACATGGGAGACAAACATTGAGACATAAAGGTAGAAGCAATGGACACTGGGGAATACTGGAATAGGGAAAGATAAATGGGGTGAGGCCTGAGAGGACTGCCTATTGGGTGTTGTGCTCACTCTCCGGGTGTCACTGTTATTTGTACACAAAACCTAAGCCACACACAGTGTCCTCATGTGACAGGCCTTCACATATATCCCTGAATCTAAAATAAAAGTTGAAATTATTTTTTTAAAAAAGAAAATGTGGTATGTATACACACCGGGGACTACTATTCAGTCATGAAAAAGATGAAATGTCATTTGACTCAATTTAGATGAACCTGCAGGATTTTATGTTAAGTGAAATAAGCTACAGACAGAAAGACAAATACCTCACTCATATTTAGAATCAAAACTATTCATCTCATTGAAGTTGAGAGTAGAACAGTGGTTACTAGAGCTGAGGAGAATGGGGTAAGGGGAGATGAGAGGAGATTGGTCAATAGATACAATGTTACAGTGAGACAGAAGTAATAATTTCTGGTACTCTTGCACAGTATGGTGAGGATAACAGTAATGCATAGTGTATTTCAAATAAGGAGAAGACAGAATTCTGAATATTATCGCAATAAAAAGATGATAAATATCTATGGTGATGTGTGTGCTAATTATCATGATTTAATGATGACATGTATGTACATATTGAAACATTACATTTATACCATATAAATATGTATAATTATTATGTGACAATAAAATATATTTTCAAATAATATCATTTCATATATTCAGGGTTAAAATACATTATTAAAATTAATTGCGCTTGTTTCCTCTTGCTTTTTAAAGTAATTTTAAGTGGTTTTAAAGAAGAGAGTTGGTGAGCCAATACACTGCTGACCTAGCCCCAATGGAACATGCTTTCTATTAGGTTGGTGCAAAAGTAATTGCGGGTTTTGCCATTACAAGTAATCACAATTAATAGCAAAACCCACAATTACTTTTGCACCAACATAACGGATGGAAAAAACCAGGTTATAGACATGTTATTGTGAATACACAAATAAATAAATAGAGATCTACAGTGAGCAAAACTATTATAAAGAAGTCACCCACCCAATATATTGGCTCACTCTGTTTCCAGTTGCCCAGTATTTAGAATATCCAATTGGGTTTCCAAGATATAATACACAAATAAGTTAGTTGATTCAATTTCTCACAGTAGACTATGTGTTAATTTGAGAAATGAGCACCGCAAGTGATTCTCATAGTTTATGTATGTAAATAAAAGTACATATGAGTGCACAAATACACATGAGTATACATATATGTGCACACATAAAGCTTCAATTTTATTATGGGGTTTTGGGTATTTCCTTTGTTTTCTTTGAACTAAACCATGTGATCAATAATTTGGGTACGAAATTGGTATTATGCTTTAATCAAAGAAATATTGTTAAAACCCTAAATTTTCTTCATAAAAAGTATTTTTCCTCTCAAAATTTCCTACTAGAGGAGCAGTGTGAATTTGTAAACATTGCTTGGAGTTGTATAGGTATGTAGGCAGAATTTCATAGAGCATATCACAGTTACCAGCTTGCCATGATTCCACAGCGATCTTCACATGCACTATCAATTTGCCTGGCCAGTTGGGAACAATAGATACGAAAGAGAACGTGGTGGTGCTCCTCATTTTCTCCTTCTCTAATTGGCTGTGAAAAATGGATTCCTGCCACAATGTTGATCAGACTTACCCTATGTGACATTATTTACCTGAGGAAGGGGATTTCTGTCAAAACAAAGGGAAAAATGTAATGCAAAGATAAATATATCAGTACATATATTAAATATTTTTTATTTTATTTACCAAATGGAATAAAAGGAAAAAAGAGGTTGGCAAGCTAATGACACACGGAAGAATAATTGAAAACATGCTTAATCATTTGTTTGTCCACAAAGCAAAGGACAAATGCAAATTTGATTATGAAGAGTGGTGAAAAAGGTAAACAACAATTTGGAAATTATTTCTATTTGTTCTTCAGAATCAATAAATAAAGAGAAGAAGCATCAAAGCAATAATGAATTAAAATGTGTGTTTCCTTGTTAAAGTGAAATGATTTTGGGGGGCTGAAAGTGAACCCCATATTTCTCCCCAGTTTCAGATATTTGCCTGATTTATGGCTACTGATAAAATCATTGTCATATCCAGGTTTTAGAGTCAAATAATTTATGACTCAGTACAGTGTGCTGCCAGGGCTAGTCTTGCCTCTTGGCAAGTCTCCATGTGGTTTGTGAGGGTCACCAGGTAGCTTTCCATGCTCAGAATTTGCCTACTTTGTAGGTGCCAAATAACCAGACATTCTATTAGTGGGGATTCTTTCCTATGGAATAAAGTATTAAACGCTAATATGAGGAAGTAGAAAAATATAAAAGCAATGCCCACATTTAATACATGATTAAAACATGCTGAATACTTTCCAAGTGGTTGATAACCAAGAGCAAGAATTCACCTGGAATCAGGGTTACAGCAGATAAGTTTTGACAGGAAACATGTGGAGAGACCAAGAAGTGCCTCAATGTGATGGCAAAGTTGAGATGGAAGAAACATGTCAGGGATAGGATGGGGACCTAACTGTATAAATGAGGATAATGAAAAAGGAAGAGGTTTTATATATGGAAAATAAACTTTATCTATAGCTAGCAGTAACTGAGATTGCTTGTCTAATAAAAGGCGACTGGGAGTAGGTGATTGGTAGAGGTTAAAAAATAAAAGGCAGTCTGGTAGAAAATGGAGTCAACTATTTGAGAGTCCTACAAGATAAATTCAAAACGAATATGAACAGACTATATTGAGGCAAGTAAATATCAGACTAAAAAAATCAATTGGCTTACCAGTGGCTTCCTTTTCTATCACATATCATTTCTCCTTTTCCTCTAGACCTCTATATACACATAACTGATCTCTCTGTGGGTAGATGGAGACTTATTCTGACCCTCTTTAATTTCTCTCTGATTCAATGATGGCAATGAAAAATGAAACTTAATATCATCTTTAGAGGAGAAAATACCAAATGATATCAATTTGTATATGTCTCATGTTAGATCCTAGAGAAGCAGCTGCTGAGACTGAGTTTTTAATGCAAAATGTTGGTAAAGGATCAACACCAGTAAGCGGGAGGGAAGAAAACAGATTGAGCAGAGGGAGAAGTGAAAGTGCATCAAAGGCCAAACAAATAGTCAGAGAACTTGGTGAGGAGCTCTGGAGCAAGGACTGTCTACAACACTGTCGCACAACAGGCTGAAGTAGATGAGGCCTTTTAACCAGGGGTTACCAGACTATGGTCAGCCTGCTACATGTTTTTATATTGCCTGTGAACTAAGATATTTATTTACATTTTTAAATGGTTAAAAAAAAACAAACGAATATTTTCTGACATGAAAATTATATGAAATTCAAATTTCAATGTGCATAAATACAGTTTTATTGGTACATAGCCATTCTCATCCATTATGTATTATCCTTGGCTGTTTATGATATACAACAGCAAAATCGAGTAGTTTGTGGCAGAGTCTCTACTGCTCATGTAGCTTAAAAGACTTGTTTGCTTTTTAATAGAAAACATTTGCAAATTCCTCCTTAATTCTCCTGCTTTACTGGGTCACAGGTAAGGGTAACTCTAGGAAGAGTCAGCTCTCTGCTACTGAGTCAAACCTTGAAAAAGCTGACAACCAGAAACTGTTTTCAGACCCCACTCCAGAGCTGGGCAGCCAGCCCTTCTTTTAAAAGGTTATGCTGCCATAACCTGTCTACCATAATGCTAATTTCCACAGATCACATACTAAATGCCAGCTATTCTAACTAGCTTTTGACAAATACACTATTGTCAAATAAAATCTGTTTTGCAGTTATTCCAACATATGACGTGAGCAGATACTTTAATGTAATAGAAAAACAAAATTTTTATTCAAGATGTATTTCATCAAAGAGTTCGGACTCTATTGGCAATGGTTAGCATTTTAAAGACTTAAAAATATGCTTTCCAATTATATTATCTTAAAAGAGATTTATTGGATAAGTGCAGAAGTTGTTACAAAAAATAAGTGAACATATTCATTTTCAACAAATGTTTAATTATTACACATAAGAGTGCTACAGGACTTGTCAAATATCAATTATTGTACTGTTTTTATTGAAGAACTGGCCTTGCACATTTTCTAGAGTTCAAAAAAATGTATAATTGCCTCAGAGTTTTCCCTCCCTGATTATTATTTCCTCTTGTTTCCTTAGTTACTTTCATGGGTTCCATTTCAAAGCTTTTTCTTATAATAGATTGTGCTTTCATCATTATTTTCTCTGAGAAATCAGATTTGGCTCTCCCATTTTTACCCCTAATTAAAATTTTTGGTCTAATTGCAGTATATTTCATTAGTTCTTATAGAACACATGAGCATGAAAGAGGGTTTTCACTATTGATTTAATGTTTAATAATATGCAGCCATCTAATAAGCACTGTCTATGTTAAGACTATTTTGTCAAAGTTCTCATTAGTCCATTTGCACATTGGCCAAGAAGACCGCATCAAATTCCAAGGAAGAGTTTGGATTGCAGGTCCCAAGATCTAAAAAGTTAATTCTAAAAGTAAATTTTCATTGGATTACAAACAATCAAGAATGACAAGATAATTAGGTTATATAAATGCAAGTCTGTCAAATACTGAGTTAAGAAGTACTGAAAGAATTAATAATTTGATAACTAAAACAATAAGATTATATTATTAATTTGTCTTTTGAAATTAGCATTTTTAATTCAACATATAATGTGGAAATTTGAGAAGAAATAGTTTGCAATTGTGTTTACTTTACAATTGGCCAGTGTTTCTCACTCTTCCTCATTCTCAATCTGTATTTTCTTCTTCTCTTCAGAGGTAATTTTTACATAAACTTCATGTACAATTAGGTGCGGAGAGCAGCTTTACTGCCTGAAGAACATGCTCCTTGCTAGAAGAGAATCAGCGAAGTCAAATAACAGAAAAACTTTATAATGTTAATGAGATTAACAATGACTCAGTTTTCAGATTACACATATTCTATTTGTTGATTCACCTGACATGATTTTTTTTCATTTAATGACAATGTATTAAGTGCCATGGGCATGTTTGAGGGAAGAATTTTTCAAGAAAGAACTACTGCAAATGTTCTGAGGTAGGACTATGAGTATCCTAAGGAGAGCAAAGGGACATTGTGGATGGAACTCAGTAAGTGATGGAGCTTGCAGTAGGACATTGATTAGGACATGAGAATGATCCATGAGAGAGTCAATGGATTAATTCATGCACAGCTAGAGGTGATTGTAAGGACTGTTAAAGACTGCTAAGGGTTAAGATTCAACTTAATTTACAAACTAATAAGTGAGCCTGCCTCAGTTTCAGAGGTGTTGAGAGAAGCAATGAGACTTCTGCGTAAGAGAAAATGAAATTTATTACTCACAGAAAGGCAGGCAGTATGCACTTCACGTTCATACCTGTGTCTTATGCTTCCTAAGTCCCACAGAAGCAATATCAAGTGGCCCAGATGGATACTACAAACACAGTAGCATAGTAGCTACAGATGAGAAATCCTGAACTTAGAAAACATATTTATTAAAGTTCTCCAGAGAAACAGAACCAATAGGATATATACATATATGTGTATATATCCTATTGGTTGATATATACATAATTTTACAGATATGGTTTTTACACATATACTATGATTTTACATATTTATGATTTTGCATGTATTTATGATTATATGTGTGTAAATATAATCTGTTTATATATATATATGTACAGAGAGAGAGAGGATTTATTTTAATCGTGTAGGATTTATTGTGAACACAGAAGCTACGAAGGTTCACAATCTGCTGTCAACAAGCTGGAGACCTAGGAAAGCTGGTGTTGTCGATCAGACTGAGTCCCAAGACCTGAAAACCAGATGACAGGCTGTCATACGTTGAGGGCAGGAGAAGACTGATGTCCCAGCTCAGAAGTTAGGCAGATAGCAAATTGTTCCTTCCTCCACCTTTTTGTTCTATTTGGGCCCTCAACGGATTCAATGATGCCCCCCCTCACTGAGGAGGGTAGTCTGCTTTACTCAGTCAGCCTATTCAAATGCTAGTCTCATCTCAGAAATAAGGTTTAGCCAATATCTGGACACCCCATGGACTAACAAAATTGAAACATAAAGTTAACCATCAAAGCTTCTAATCATATGAGGGGGCAGCTAGCAAACTGTGCCAACTTTTACCCTGAAAGGAGACAGTATCTTTTATTGTCCTGTTTCAGAAACAAATATTTTCTCTGCCCTAGAGGAAGACACTATCTCTATCATCCAAGGATGTTTATTATGCAAACAAGAGATCCACGGACAACTGTTTCACAAAAAAGGATTTTAGCATTTACTGTGGGTAAAATGAACAGCCATTGCAAGCATTTTCTTTAAAAAGAGTGACATGGTGTGATTTTCATTTTAGAAGATTTACTCTGGTTACTGTGTTAAGAACATACCCACGAGAATCAATGGTAAAAGCTGTGAGATCAATAAAGGCGAAAGATGATAGCACATCGACCAGATGGTAAAAGCAGCAATGGTAAGAAGTACTTTGATTGTGTATATAGTTTGAAATTAGATCCCACAGGATTTCTTGATGGATTGGTCATGGGGTATAAGACAAATAATGGAGCAAAATTTGAAGCTCCTATTAAACAAGATTGGGAAGATTTTAGGTGAAGAGGATTTGCAAGGGAGTGAAATAATTTTCGTTTCAGTCACATAGAGTTTGAGATGTGTATTACATATTCAAGTGAGATATTAGGTGGAGAGATGAATATGCTAATCTGGAATTTGGAAAAGAGATCTAGGTTGGACACACACACACACTCACACACACAGGCTATTCTGCTTATCTACTTCCAGTCTGTTCTGCTCTCATTTTGTTGCTTGATAATCAGTTCTCATGGCTCTTAATCTACCACTTCGCTTGTTCTTTGTGCTTCCTCCTACCGTAGGCTCTCTTCAGATGATTACCTTTACATCTAAAGGACAATTATTTATTTTTCTCATTGATCCTCACAAGTTTGAAGCTCTCTCAAGTACAATTCATATTAATCAAGCTCATCTGCTTCATTCCAGACTGGGCCAGTCGAAAGCTAGAAAATAGATCACTTTCCCAGGCCCAGATTTTAGGTAATGGGATATAATTATCTTAAACTCAATGTGTTGGCATTTAGCTTAATTTCCCTCCTGTTGCTCCTCTGTTTCTGGGATTTTTGGTTGGTATAAGTGAATTCAGTTACTTTGGGATTTTTGATTGGTATAAGTGTACCTCTGTTTAAGTTCCTAGTAGCCATCTTGAACTCCTATTTTATAACAAACTTCTTCATGTCTTTTCCTATTTTTACCTTAGCTTCTGATTTTTTTGTTAGTTTCCTCAGGAGCTACATTCTGATGCTGAACCTGAGCCCAGTTGATGGGGCAATGCTACCTATTTAAAAATTTTATCATTGTTTATCCTACCTAAAATATTTTCAATTATTATTTAATATAAGTATGCAAACTACTCACGTCTCAGTTACCAACATGTTTTGCTATTGCAATTCAAGTATTTAGATTTCCTGTTGACTTTTAGTACTAATTGTTTTCTAGCACTATTATCTGTCATCTAGAACATGCTGTCTACTTGTCTGAACTGCCTTACAAAACTTTGAGGTAAACCTGTACCTCTAGTACCATCCTATCCCTCTAGTGGAGAATAAAAAGGAAATTGAAATTTACATTCTTCTCTTCTCTAATAGTTGTTTGGACATAAAATGATAAAGAAGACATGTATTAGTTTTATCATCCCAGGGCTTAATTTTCTTTTACAACAATGCAACTAGACAAATAAATCAATACGTTTATTAAATATAATTGTTATCAATACTAAGAATTAGATTGAGACTGTGATGAAAGTTTATGACAGAGATTTCTTACCTAGGGATACTGAGGCTGAGATGAGTGAGGGATAGCTTCTAGTAACTGTCAATATAACTTGAAATAAGGAGAATCAGAAGGTGGCAAAATAAAAAGAAGGGGAATGATTCCGGGTTTCCAAGTAGAGTGAGTAACTTTATGAACACTATACAATATGAATGATTAAGACAAATGGAGCTTGCCAATTATAGTGGAGCAGATAAAAATCATAAAGAGTGCTGGAGAGAGTTGTACGAGATAAGCTAAATCTAAGTGGTAAGTAGGGGACACAAATATACAGGGCTTTGGTGGCCAGGATAAAAATTTTGAACATTATTGGGAAGTCATAAATAATTTTAAGCATGTCATAATCAGGATTGCATTTGTAAAACTAATCTGGTTATATCAATAGAGATTAGATCAGGATTTTTTAAAAGCCCCTCAAAAAATAGTGGGTTTTGCAGAAAATCAAGAGAAAATGTGATTTGCACTTCTATTACAGTACTGGCTTTTGAGAGAAATGGATGGCTTCAAGATGCACTCAGTAATTAAAATAAATAATATATGGCCACCCATGGTGGCTCACACCTATAATCCCAGCACTTCTGGAGGCCAACACGGGTGGATGGCTTGAGCCCAGGAGTTCCAGACCAGCCTAGGCAACATGCGGGGAAACCCAGTCTCCACAAAAATTGCAAAATTAGTCAGGCATGGTGGTGTGCACTCTAGCTTGGGAGACAGAATGAGACCTTGCCGCAAAAGAAAAAAAAAAAAAAAAGAAGAAGAACAAGAAGAAAAGGAAGAAGAAGGAGAAAAAGGAATAGCAGGAATAGCATAACTGATTGATGGGATATATGAGGTGAGGAAAAGCTAAATGTCAGATTTCTTATTTGAAGTTACTTCTAAAAAGTTGTCGCTGACATTTACTAAGACAGGAAACAGTAGAGGAGGATAAGATTAGAATAAGAAAGATAATTTACTCATGGATGTATTGAAGTTCATGTGAATGTCTCAACTTGAAATTCACTTCTGAGATTCTCTAATATCCAGATATAAATGAAGATTAAATGAAAATGGCTATACACTTTTTTTTTTTTTTTAGGAGAAAAACATGTTTATTGCTAGACTTAGCAATCACATTGCCATCATTTATTTTGAAACATTCATCAATCTCCCATTCTTTTATTCTAAAACAGTTATTATTAATAACCTATTCATTTACTCTAAGGCACTTATCAATTTAGCTATCATGTTTAATTAACAACAATACTAAGTTATAAGACATTTTACTAAAATATTAGACTACTTACCTGCACAATTTTTGGTAAACTTTCTATTTTGAAATAAGTTGATATTTTGCAAAGATAGTTGCAAAAGGTAGTACAGAGTTCTGTTATACTATTTTATTATATAATTTCTATTCGTAAACCTTATCATTATTATAGGCATATTTTTATTTGCACAGTTTTATTGATTCAATGTGTTTTTTCCATTAAAGTATGAAGGCAACAGTCACACTGTCTTGCCCACCACTTTATAACTAAAAAATAGCAGGTATTCAATAAATATGTATTGAATTAACAAAAAGCTAAAAATATAAACTTGTAAGCCATTTGCTTATAGATAACATTTGAGACCATGGCATATCTGAGACAGGTCTCATTTAATTTAGAAAATTGATTTTGCTGAGGTTGAGGATGTACCCGTGACACAGCCTCGGGGATCAGGACGACATGTGCCCAAGGTGGTCAGGGCATAGCTTGGCTTTATACATTTTAGGAAGACATGAAACATCAATCAATAAGATATCCATTGATCATGTCCAGAAAGGCAGGGCAACTCAAGCGGGGGAGGGCTTCCAGTTCATAGGTAGATGAGAAAGAAAACAGTTGCATTCTTTTGAGTTTCCGATTAGCTTTTTCAAAGGAGGCAATCAGATATACATTTATCTCAGTGAGCAGAGGGATGACTTTGAATAGAATGGGAGGCAGGTTTGCATTAAGCAGTTTCCAGCTTGGCTTTTCCCTTCAGCTTAGTTATTTGAGGGGTCCCAAGACTTAGTTTCCTCTCACATGACTTAGCAAGGATGTTAACAATGCAAGCATGAGTAAAAGAATATAAGCCACAGATAAAAATAAAAATACAGAAGGATCTGCCAGAGCAGGAAGGAAATAAGAAAGCTCTGTATCCTAAAAATAATGTTTTAAGAGGTAAATATTTGTGCCGAGCAATACAGAGACTTAAAAGTCATGGAGGAATTTCTATATTCCTGAGAGATGTAATGATGTGAAAGTCACTGTTTGTTTGTTTGTTTGTTTGTTTTGTGAGACCTGATTCAGCAAAGTGATGGAGACAGAAGGCTAATTGTAGTGGGTTCAGAGTTGAGTAGGTGAGGACATGGTTGCAGAAGTGATTATGCTTTATAGTATGTGGTTATAAAGGAGAGGAGAGAGGTAAGGAAGCTACTCAAGGGGATGACCGATTAAGACCTTCTTCTTCTACAGTTTGCCTGTATCTATTAAGATGACTTTTTACCAATTAAAATACATTTTATTTCACACTCTCCAGCTAGTGCATTTGAACAAGTTTGTAGCATCTGATCAACAGAACCTTGATTATGACTCACAGGGCCACCTGTCAATCCTTAAGAACTTAATGGTTATGTTGTGTAGAATTTCCCATAAAAATATATTATCCTTCAACATTTTCCTAGAAAGCACAAATAATTAAATAAATAAAAACACTTCACTTTGTTACTAGCTATGAGGCAGGAGAAGAGGGTCTGGAGTAAGGGAACATAAGGCTTACTCATGCTGACTTTCTAGTACTAAATCAAATGGAAACACTTCAGCTACGACGGAAAATATCCTCTCCAGTTATGGAGGGCTCACACCGAGTAAGTCACTTTGCAACTTTACTTCATCCTCTTCATTTACATAAGATGTAGACCAAATAAACAATGGAAATCTCTAGAGGGTATTTAAACCCCAGAAAATTCTGTAACGGACTCTTGACCCCCTATGCTCAGACCTGCTCCCACCCCGTGGAGTGTACCTTCATTTTCAATAAATCTCTGCTTTTGTTGCTTCCTTCTTTCCTTGCTTTGTTTCTACATTCTGTCCAATTCTTTGTCCAAGATACCAAGAACCCGGACACCTTCAACAAGTAATAGATATGAATTTAAACTTGCCTTGAGAATGTTCTTTCTGTAATGCTAACATATATAGGGTATTTTAGAGCAAGGCAACATTCCAAAACATTGTTTCCTATGCTCTGAGAAGATGTAGAATTATCCAACTTTTTGTTTCAACTAAAGATACCTAAAATATCTGAAATCAAGTTGTCATTTATCAAGGAAATTGTGTTACTTTGCAATGGTGTCTTTTTAAAAGAGAAGGCTAAAATAATCTAATATTTTCCATTAATGAAATGGAGAAGTTTCAGATTAGCCTTTGAAGAAGACTGTTACGTAAACAGCAACACACACACACACACACACACACACAATCTCATCAGGAATTTCAGCAGTAAAAATCACTTCTAAATCAGATTAACCCCAAGTTAGAGGGTCCCATGTTTTTCCAGTATAGACCTAGAGTGAACATTTTGTTTTGGACAGAACACAGTTAGCATGCTCTCTGATATACTAGAGGATTAGAAAGAAATCTCTTGAAAACCGTATTCACTCGTTGTAATATGCAATGATCCTCACCTTATACTCGACTGAGTAACAGCTTAGTTGTTGACATATAGCTGACTACATGCATTATTGTCTAAATTGGGCACACTGACAATCAAAAGGAATTACATTAACTATTATGGCAAGAAAACAGGGGTAAACTGGGATTTTTCCAGGCAACCATTTTAAGTATAGTCACATAAATTATTTATGTACCCCTATTTTCTCTCCTAATGAGTGAACAATAGCAAGCTAAGATAACATCCCTCAGCCTTGGTTTTACAGTTTGTAATATATGCACACTTCCTATAGTAGTCATGATGATAAAACCTGAAATTTATTAAATAACTTTGAGAATACTAAAAACTCTCTGTATTTGGATTTATATTTGTATATATGTATTTGTATCTAAACTACATTTGTTGTTATTTTTATTATTTAAGTTGTAAATACTAAGATGGTAGGAATTTATCTTACTCAGCACTGATACTCTGTAATATTTAGTCATTCATTTTTAGATGAATGACAATTTTCTATCACTTTTCTTCTGAATTCTTCACTGTGATCAGGCATAACTTTATCGTTGAAAACTAATTGAATTTTTTATGACTTGCAGTGTCTGAAAACTGGCAGTCATTTTTTTTTGGAAAAAAACATAGAATTGAAAATATCAGGAAGAAAGAAAAAAGAAGGAATGTGAATTAGAACAAAAAGAGAATATTAAATTAGAACAGTAACAGAATATTGATCTATTGCTTACTATACCATTTACTAATTTTTGATAAGATATTTGAGAAATATGTTTATTCATTGTTACATGTTCAATACCACAAATGTAAACAATGTTAGATATTTTAAAACGAAAAAGACACAATTTTGTCTCCAGATAATGATTCAGGGTACAATTTTTCCACAAGTTTCTTGAAGAGGGCAATATGTTTCATGACGAAAGGGTTCCATTGTCAAGTAAATCTGAAAAACCTTAATTAAGCAAATGTAAACAGGTTAAAATTTATTTATTTTTTATTGACTTTCTCCTATATGATTTCTCCAAAAGTTTAATGTGTAGTGTATGTTGTTAATCTCCAGAGGAAAATGAAGTACGACCATTTTTCAAACTGAGTTAACTACAGAACACACTTTAAAGAATTCTCATTTAATGACTAGCAGTGCCCTTAGGAGTTCTCACTGTGGGCATACAAATCATTCGCCCAGACTTTGAAACTATGGCTGGGTGGAGGAAACCTGGATCATTTACATTCTGTTTTCTCGATATATAGAAAGTTTAACTCCTTCCATTTCTTAATCTAAGTTATGAAAATATTCAGTTTTATTACTCCTTACCTTTAAATTGTGACTAAAAATATCCAATTACAATCTACAAAAACATGCAATCACTACCTATGTTTATTTCCATGACATCCACATATTAGTTGAATAGTACTCAATATATTGGCTATATGTGTCAGCTTCTAAATAAAGCAGGAATATTTATTTTGCAAAGCTTGCAAGTCATCATAGGTCTAAATCTCAGAATATGAAATGCCCAAATAAAGATACTTTTCAGAGGGATTATTTATTTATGTGTTAGATTTTTATTGCTTGGCATTTTCCTACTTTCTTATGCTCTCTCTTATCCTGTAAGAAAGCAAAAGCATGACTGGTGAGATTGTGTTAGCACTCTACAAAGTATCTGGCCTTCCTTTGCAAAATGTCTTCAGTATCGAAAAAGGAAAGACACATTTTTCGCTGGTAATTATGTAGTAAATAAAGTATTCTCTCTCTGGTATAGACTCTATTGATGCTAAAATTGCTCTTTTTGGACAATGAATCAGAATATACAGGGGTGCTAAAGTATTAATATTTTGGCTATTCCGAGACTATTTTCTTCACGAAGGAATATATCGTTCCACAGAGAGTTCTACTTCTTGGGCCACAAGACTGTCCCTTGGTCCTCAAACCCACAGTACCATGGGCTGCAAGAATGGATCAAGTTCTGCTGTGGTCAAGTGTTTTGCAAACATGGCTTTTCACAAGAAATTTAAATTGTTAGTTACTATGTAGACATATTAAAATCTTCTCTGCTGCCACCTTGGTGTAACTGGTCTTCCTGCCTCTGAATGTCCTCCCCTGAAAGCCAATATATGCTAAGTTATAAGCAAAGACCTGACCATGTAACCCTCCCCCTTAGCTGTGGTGCCTTCTCATTATCTATAGAGCAATTATATATCAAGGCTCGGCTTATATTCAAAACTTTACCCAGTTTTTATATTTCTTTTTTTTTTTCTATTAGTAGATATAATTGACTTCAACTTAGAAGTGAAATGTGGTGAATAGGTTAATGAAAAAAAATTTCAGTCCCCATGTCTAAGGTGAGTCATCTTTTTCTCCATGAGAAATTGTGTCGGTTGGGGAGCATGTAATATGGTAATCTTCCTATGATGCAGGTCTTGATGTCATGCTTCATTTCTGGTTTGTAGATTCTCTTTCAACATGATTTGGTTCAGTTTATTCAGGAGTTATATTCAGTATATTTATGGAAATATGTTCAGATACACAGGAATGCATCTGAAAAGAAATCTTCAGTAGAAGGTGAAGCAAGAAGAGATTCAGTAAGTTTAGACATGCAAACTGGAGACCATTACGCACACTCTGAGGTTTCCTTTCCATTGCCTGGAGTGAGCTATAAGATTGTGCTGATCAGAACTTCCTCAGAAGACACTGAAAACTTTAACGTTTTTTGAGTTCTGGTAGTCAATGGTAATCATATCTAAAAACTGTTGCTTTAACCAACTGGCTCTTTTTTTTTTTTTTTTCAAGCACCTTTCTCTCGAAACCTAGGTGAATAGAGGCTTCTGCAAAATTTCATCTTTCTCTCTGAAAATTATTTTTTTGCTCTTTAAAAAGGGGCCCTTTTTTGTGGCATTCTTTTTCTTCCAAATAACAGTCTCATAGTAGTGAAGTGGTGTCACCATCACAAGCAGCAGTGAGGTGTTGCTGTAAAAGTTGCTGCTGAGTTTTAATCATTTCTTTACATTTCTGAATTTCTAATTTGAGTTTTTCAGCTTCCTGTTCATGGTCTTGTTTTGAGATTAAATTTTCACCATTAAATTTTCTAAATGTAAGGCCGGGCGCGGTGGCTCACGCCTGTAATCCCAGCACTTTGGGAGGCCGAGGCGGGCGGATCACAAGGTCAGGAGATCGAGACCATGGTGAAACCCCGTCTCTACTAAAAATAGAAAAAAATTTAGCCGGGCGCAGTGGCGGGCGCCTGTAGTCCCAGCTACTCGGGAGGCTGAGGCGGGAGAATGGCGTGAACCCGGGAGGCGGAGCTTGCAGTGAGCCGAGATTGCGCCACTGCACTCCAGCCTGGGCGACAGAGCGAGACTCCGTCTCAAAAAAAAAAAAATTTTTTTCTAAATTTACCTTTGAAATGTGGCTACCAAGTTTTTCTCCGTAACTTTTCAAAATTCCCCATTGTTTTCTGATGCTCTTTGTAGGCTGTTCTCTCAGTTTCTCAGGAAAGGTCCCAGATACTGTCTCTGCTCATTTCCCCAGCATCTCCTTCAGGATCTGAGATGACATTTCCTGTATTACCATCTTCTCTTTCTCTAGCTTTCTTTTGAGGAGAAAGATGAAAAACCATTTCCTTTTCCATTTGATGAAGAAACTTCTTCTTTATCAGCATTTTCCATTAGAAATCTTTTGTGACAATATTCATAATGAGTCAACATAATTTTATACATTTCGTCTAATTCCTGACTTCTGTCTTACCAGTTTTCCAGAGTCCTCTTTTTCCATCAGCTCTCCCCACATTATTTAAAATGTCTAAAGCTATTTTTAATTATTTTTTGTTCATAAAAAGTTGATGTAGACTTTCCCTCAGTTTGTCGTACTCATTTCTCTTTATATCATTATAATACTGAATAGCTCAATTTGCAATAGTATTTTGTAATTTCTGTACCTTATCTTTCTCATTTTTCAATAGTTGATACAAATTCCTGTTCTTGCATTGTAACTGTCTCTTTCCTGAAGCTCAGTCATTTCCCTCTGGGAGGTTTCCAGTTTCATAAGTCTCATGTAGCAGTTCTGTAGGTGGTTCATGTCACCTCCCAGTTTCAGGTTCTGTGTCTCCTGAGCTACAGGGTTCTTCTACTGAAGTAGTATTGGTTCATTCATATAATTTAAAAGGGCTGCTATATTTAATTTTCTCTATCTCTTATCTTTGGATCCTTCACATAATTGAGGAAAGCCAAAAGTAGTCCATTCTTGATCAAGCTAGAAATAATCCGTAACATATTATCTTTTATGCAGAAGGCACCAACAAAAAATGTGCACATTTTTAAACAAAGTTATTGAGGAACATGGCACTTCCTTGAAGTATAAACTTGATGGTGATTCTTTGCTTCTGAGCTACACTTATCAATAGTTTTGCTTTGTGAAGACAGACATGGCTTTGTAACAGCCATTTGTAACTAACTATAGAGATTGCCAGTCTCTCGTGGCAATTTCTATAGCCAGGATTCCTGAGGAATTAGTTCAGCAGTGAAACATGTAGTCCAGCTGTTGTCATTCTTTTATGCGGGCATCTCTTCTTACGTTTCCCCCGAGGATTAAGTGAGATAATACATAAAATATTTAGCATACTGCTTGGTTTATGGAACACAAATAATTAATATTAACTATCATCATCATCATCAGCTAGACACAGATCAGCTAGACACAGGGCTGTTTAGTATAAATGACAGGATAGTAAAACCTCCACAGCCATCAGAAGTGGCAGTGAGTTGCTGCTGGGTGTCCTAGCTCACCTCCCACAACATTGAAGAGTCAGGAAAAGTGCAATGGGATGCAGGACCTTGCGCTGGCTGCCCCTCCTTCCAAGCTTTTATTTATTTTAGAAAACAATTACTCCTAACCCAGCTCAGAGGATTTTTTTTTATTTATTTATTTTTATTTTTTAGACAGTAGCCCAAGGCTAGAGCGCAGAGGCGCGATCTCAGCTCACTGCAACCTCCGCCTCTCAGGTTCAAGCAATTCTCCTGCCTCAGCCTCCCAAGTAGCTGGGATTACAGGCATTTGCCACCACAGCCAGCTAATTTTTGTATTTTTAGTAGAGACGGGATTTCACCATGTTGGCCAGGCTGGTCTCGAACTCCTGACGTCAGGTGATCCGCCTGCCTTGGCCTCCTAAAGTGCTAGGATTACAGGCGTGAGCCACCGCGCCTGGCTGCTCTGAGGTTTTTATGTTCTTT
Organism: Papio anubis; assembly: GCF_008728515.1. Lineage (NCBI taxonomy): Eukaryota > Metazoa > Chordata > Mammalia > Primates > Cercopithecidae > Papio > Papio anubis. Next base: position 23,373,538 of record NC_044977.1, read on the forward strand.
CTTTTATCATTCATGCAATCAAAACTGTTCGGTTCATATTATTTATATTTACATTTTTATTCAATGAATGCTCATTGAACATCTCTTTTGTGCCTGGCACTTTTCAAGACACTGAGGATATATTGAGGAACAAAGGAGACAAAAAGGAAGATACAATCCTCTGGCTTCATAGACTTTAGCTTGTATTGGCATAGAAAAAAAGTAAAACATACAAGCAAAATACATAATGTGTTAGAAAGTAAATACTGCAGATGAAATGTGAGGAATGAGACTGGAGTGCACAAAGAAGTGTTTAAAGGTTGGTTTAATTTTATACTGGGTGGATTAGGATAAGTCTCCTGAGATGGTAGCATTTCAGCAAAGCTTGTGGGACAGGTGGAGGTGGGACACATGGGGAAAGTTACATGGCTTTTTAGAGGAAAGGACAGTGCAAAGGACTTGGGGTGGGAAAAAGGCCTCATATATTTGGGTAACAGCTAGAAAATTAGTGTTGCTACAGAAGGATGAACAAGGAGAGTGCTAAGAAAAAAAAAATAAGACTCAAGAAGTGAAGAGGACCCAGATGACATAGTGCCCTCTAGGTGGTTAAAGCACTACGGGCTTTTATTCCAAATGAGGCAGTAAGATACACCCAATGAGATGACAAAACCATAGTGTATTTGAGCAGCAGTGAGGACTGTTTTTCTCCATGTATTTATTTTTCCTGCTATGTTTCTCAAGATTAGGTTCCTTGAAGAGGAGATTCATTTCTTGACACATAGTAGGGATTCCATAAAGCATTTACTATATGACTATCAGTCAACACATTTTTATTAAGGGCAATTTCACATATTTAAATATTCAATCACCAAAAATCATGCAATAACATTCTAATTAGTTGCCTAAAAATCAATTGAATGAGAACAAACTGTTTGAAGCATTCTATTTAATGCCTTTTATCTGCAGCATTTTTTCCCCAGATATCATACTCTGTTAGGAATAATCATACAACAATCCCAAAGCAGTTTGCACTATATGAAGTACTTTTAAAACAGTTTGTTGTAAAAATTACAATTTTTTCTGTTATAAATTATTCTAACATCACAAATATGCCCAAAACACATTATCTAATATTTTCACCTATAAACATAAAATTGCCATTTTAGAAACATTTGGAGGAGTGTTTACAGTTAGACTAATTTATTTTTTCATATACCATATTATTTATTTATTTATTTATTTATTTATTTATTTATTTGTTGGTTTGTTTATTTAAGTTCCAGAATACATGTGCAGAATGTGCAGGTTTGTTGCATAGGTATACATGTGTCATGGTGTTTTGCTGCACCTATCAACCTGTCATCTAGATTTTAAGCTCCACACCCTGTAGGTATTTGTCCCAATGTTCTCCCATCCCTTAACCCCCACCCCTACGTTTTTCCCCTCCCTGTGTCCATGTAATTCTCCTTGTTCAACTCCCACTTATCAGTGAGAACATGTCGTGTTTGGTTTTCTGTTCCTGTGTTAGTTTGCTGAGAATGATGGCTTCCAGCTGCATCCATGTCTCTACAAAGGGCATGATCTCCTTCTTTTATTTGGCTGCATAGTATTCCACGGTGTATATGTGCCATATATTCTTTATCCAGTCAATCATTGATAGCCGTTTGGGTTGGTTCCAAGTCTTTGCTATTGTGACTAGTGTGGCAATAAACAGACATGTGCATATGTCTTTGTAGCAGAATGACTTACAATCCTTTGGGTATATATCTCGTAAGGGGATTGCTGGGTCAAACGTTATTTCTGGTCCTAGATCCTTGAGGAATCGCCACACTGCCTTCCACAATGGTTGAACTACTTGACACTCCCACCAACAGTGTAAAAGTGTTCCTATTTCTCTACAGCCCCGCTAGCATCTATTGTTTCCTGAATTTTTAATAATTGCCATTCTGACTGGCATGAGATGGTATCTCATTGTGGTTTTGATTTGCATTTCTCTAATGATCAGTGATATTGAGCTTCTTTTTCATATGTTTGTTGGCCACATAAATGTCTTCTATTGAGAAGTGTCTGTTCATATCCTTTGCCCACTTTTTGATGGGGATGTTTGTTTTTTTCCTCTAAATTTGTTTAAGTTCCTTGTAGATTCTGGATATTAGACCTTTGTCAGATGGGTAGATTGCAAACATGTTCTCCCATTATGAATGTTGCCTGTTCACTGTGATGCTAGTTTCTTTTGCTGTGCAGAAGAGTTTAATTAGATCCCATTTGTCGATTTTGGCTTTTGTTGCAATTGCTTTTGGTGTGTTAATCATGAAGTCTTTGCCCATGCCTATGTCCTGACCTGAATGGTATTGCCTAGGTTTTCTTCTATGGTTTTTATGGTTCGGGGTTTTCCATTTACGTATTTAATCCATCTTGAGTTAATTGTTGTATAAGGTGTAAGGAAGGGGTCCACTTTCTGTTACCCGCATATGGCCAGCCAGTTTTCCCTGCATCATTTATTAAATAAGGAATCCTCTCCCCATTGCTTCTTTTTGTCAGGATTGTCGAAGATCAGATTGTTGTAGATGTGTGGTGGTGTTTCTGTCTCTGTTCTGTTCCATTGGACTATGTATCTGTTTTGGTACCAGTACATGCTGTTTTGGTTACTGTAGCCTTGCAGTACATTTCGAAATCAGGTAGCATGATGCCTCCAGCTTTGTTCTTTTTGCTTGGGATTGTCTTGGCTATATAGGCTCTTTTTAAGTTCCATAGGAAATTTAAAGTAGTTCTATCTAATTCTGTGAAGAAAATCAATGGTAGCTTGATGGGAATAGTATTGAATTTATACATTACTTTTGGCAGTATGGTCATTTTCATGATATTGACTCTTCCTATCCATGAGCAAAAAATGTTTTTCCATTTGTTTGTGTCTTATCTTATTTCCTTGAGCAGTGGTTTGTAGTTCTCCTTGAAGACATACTTCACATCCCTTGTAAGCTGTATTCCTAGGTATTTTGTTGTCTTTGTAGCAGTTGTGAATGGGAGTTCATTCATGATTTGGTTCTCTGTCTGTTATTGGTGTATAGAAATGCTTGTGGGTTTTGCACACTGATTTTCTATCCTGAGGCTTTCCTGAAGTTGCTTATCAGTTTAAGTAGTTTTGGGGCTGAGATGATGGGGTTTTCTAAATATACAACCATGTCATCTGCAAACAGACACAATTTGACTTCCTCTCATCTTATTCGAATACCCTTCATTTCTTTCTCTTGCCTGATTATCCTGGCCAGAACTTCCAATACTATGTTGAAGAGGAGTGGTGAGAGAGGGCATCCTTATCTTGTGCTGGTTTTCAAAGGGAATGCTTCCAGCTTTTGCCCATTCAGTATGATATGGCAATGGGTTTGACATAAATAGCTCTTATGATTTTGAGGTATGTTCCATCAATATCTAGTTTACTGAGAGTTTTTAACATGAACACATGTCCTAGTATTACTAATAGCATATGAGTCTGTAGTTTTAGAGAACAAAATAAACTATTTGTAAGTTTGAACATTTTTCATTTTTATGTTTTAATTGAAAACATTAAAAGAAAAAGGAAGCATTTCTCCCTTGGGATTGAAAATAATTAAGAGTTTAAAGTAACATTTAGTAATTAGCTTGGGGGTGACCAGTTCTGAAGACATGTTTTAGTCATTTTTAACTCTCTGACATAGAGCTCTGTGATACCTAATATTTGTGCTTGTGTTTCTCTCACAATTAAATCATACATTTAGTCACAGAGTGTATAGCAAGAGAATATCTGTTATGCCCTCATTCATCCTGTCAACTTCACATTCAGCACATGAAAATGAGAATGGTTGATGTCATTGAAAGTCCAGCAGTGAACAAAACAAAAACAATGTTTTCATAGAATTTATGTTCTAGTGTAGGAAGAAATAAAATATACAACTAAATTATGTAGTACCTTGTTTTGGTAGTATGTTGTTAATTATGGAATGTTAGCACAGGTTGGTCCAGGAATTGTCTGCTCCTATAGGGGTTACTAAAGAGTTATAACTTGGACTTGTAAAATGGCTCAGGGTCTTTTCTTAGGCTGGGATTCCCTGAAAATAGAGTCTGAAGCAAAGGCTCATGTGTACTAACATGAGCCTTAGGAGCAGGAGTGGGCAAATCCCAGAATAAGTTAGAGAAGGTGAGGGAAACCTAATGTGGGGGTATATTGCTTAACTGGATATTGCTTGATATCAAGAACAACTGATTTCTCCCTTAGTGAAATCATCTTTGGAGAGGCTGTTTAAATGACTGCTCTGCGGACAGTTCCTCCAAAAGAAGAAAGAGAGAAGAATTTATCCAGTGGTTTCTGTATCCAACAGACCAACATTTTCTTGTCATGGTTACTCATGACTTGGTGTAAACAGGGAAACCCAGAGCTTGAGGCCAGTGACTTACAGAGTGAGCGGAGTGTAGGCATTATCAGGTAGGTCTGCATCATGATAATGAGAACTCATGTAAAGCTACTCATCAGCACAACTGAAAAGAGACAGGTGAGTCAAAAAATGTCTGAGTTGGTGCTTAAGAGGCATCTGAGATAGCCTTCAACCCTACTTTAACCAGACCCACAGAAGGCTTTATTGGTTTTACATAGATGCGTCTCCTATAAATTTTGCCAAAAACAGGTAAAAGTTAAAACGACTGATCTGTCTCAAGCCTCAATTATTTTAAAATGAAGAAACTGAGAACTAGAAGAGTAAATTGACTTACTTTCAGCTATATCAATGAACTGTCAGTATTGAGTTCTCCTCAGCAATGTACAATTTGGAGTTTACTAAGAATGTGTTCTTCATGAAGTCTTTGTTGTTTGAATGGTTTCTGTATTTCCTATAATATCCATAGATTGTAGGTAAAACAGGAATCTTCACATTTATTTGTTGCTTCAAGGGCCCGAAGTCGAACACCTCTTTAGTTTATATGATTCACATAAATTCACTAGGCAAATTCACATGCTAATGTTAATTGTAATTAAGATTTCCAGACTGAAAGTTTGTATTAATTGCACAGAAAGAACATTGATTGTTTCAATCAAAATGAAATATTTCCTGCTATCTCCAACTGGACATGAGTTATCTTTATTTCATGTGATTTGCGGGCCAATTGTGGCATTTAGCTACTTACTTATTAAGAAAAAATTAGAGATCTTGGAGTTGTCTTATTCTTTCTATAAACTTGTGAGCATCTGTATGCTTCAATGGAAGAACAGTGCCTAGTTTGGCAATATACAACACAAGCTTATGTCTCTACACTCCTATTCATACTGCAAATTAAATTATATTGTTTCCCCTGAAGCTCTTTTTTTTTTTTTTTTCTTTTCCTGTTTTTTTTTTTTTTTTTTTTGAGACGGAGTCTCGCTCTGTCGCCCAGGCTGGAGTGCAGTGGTGCGATCTCGGCTCACTGCAAGCTCCACCTCCCGGGTTTACGCCATTCTCCTGCCTCAGCCTCCCGAGTAGCTAGACCACTGTGCCTGGCTAATTTTTTTTTTTTTTTTTTAATAGTAGAGGCGGGGTTTCACTGTGTTAGTCAGGATGGTCTTGATTTCCTGACTTCTTGATCTGCCCACCTTGGCCTCCCAAAGTGTTGGGATTACAGGCGTGAGCCACCATGCCCGGCCGCTAACTCTTCTTATTTGTAAAATTGTATAGTACACTCAGCACAGGATTCATAAGCAGATCTCATGTATTAAACTGTGGAAAGCCGTTTAATACAAACTTTGGAAAGCATTTGTAATGTGCTATTTGAATATTAAGTTTCAAAGATAACAGCCTAAATAATATTCCATATAAAATAGATATTTTTGTTTGATAAATTGAGCCAAAGTAATTTAAACAAAACAAAACAAAACAAAACAAAAAACAGTGAGATTAGACCTTGGGCTCTGGTAGTTACTGATTTTTTTATTTGGCCAAAATGGAATAAAATTTAAACTTAAAGTTTCAGAAGTATCTTCAAATATCCTCTATGATTCTGACTGTAAAGCCCCAATTATAATTTAGTTATAAAACCTTTATGTTTTGGTAATCCTTCCGGAACTCTTAGGCAGAATTAAGTATTTTAAGTAAATATGTAGTGTTTTGTGTATAATTTTAAAAATAGTGCAACAATTATCAGCTAAAAAATACAATTAAGCCATTTTCCAGTTTAAACTAAATATTTAATCACTTTTATATTTCGACCATTTCTGGTGGATTTTGAAAGTTATCTATATATTCTTTTATTAAAAATAACGATAACCGTAATTTTTATATCTGCCAATTATTCCACATGAATGTAAATATTATACTGACAATCTTAAAATAGATCAATTTTTGCTGAATAAATTTCATCTCTTTTCCTAAATTTAGCAGATCTTATTCTTATGCAAAATAATGCTCTGCACATATCTATTCCTTCATTTCTTAATTCAATATCAGAGAAATGGTATTTTGGTGATTTAAAAAGTTGTATGTTTTTAAAGAGTATATTCTAATATAGTAAGTCAATGGTTTTTTGCTAACAGGTTTCTTGCTAATGTTTTCTTAATCTGTACTTAAGAGCAAACAATAAATTAATCAGATTAAACTCTCTTCTTCTGCCTTTTGGTAAGTTGTGTCATTTGGAAGGATGTAGATTGCAATAGTCATCCATCAACGAACTACATATACCAGAATAGAACAATGGTCTCAAACCTAAACTCTCTACAGATAGACCAGACACAAAAATTTCCCTTCTGGTGGTACGGCATACATGTGTTTTAAAATCTAATATATCTTTGAAATATTGTCATTTATTTGCCTGCTTGTTATTAATTAAATAACAAACATTTATTGCATATCTACTTCCTGACAAATATTGTGTTAGATACTGTGAATAAAGGTAAATGTGACCAGGGCCTCTGCGTCATGGAATTTCTACTCTATACCAGGGACAGAAAAATAGACAAATGACTGCAATATTGGGTGATAAGTATCATAAAATATTTATCATAAAGATTCACTTGATAAGTAAAATTCATTTGTTTACAAACATTATAAAACAAGGTCTTTATAAATAATCTTAAATGTATATTTTTTGCTTAAAGCTTTCATAAGGCATGTGTGTGTGTGTGTCTGTGTCTGTGTGCATGCAAGTATGTTTTCTACCTAGCATGTAAGAATTATTTTCCTGCCTCTAAATGCATACACTTATCTTTGCCCACTCTGTTTTTATTCTTCCTATTTTGAGTGACAAAGGATTCTGTCTATTCTTATCACTCTACTTATGTTTTGCAACTACCCTTTCTTATTTTCTTGCAAAACTCACTCTTTTGTTATCTTCTTTATCTCTTAAATGAAATGTCCACAAACAATTTTTTTTTTTTTTTTTTTTTGGTAAAAGGCCAGATAGTACTTTCCTGTAAAAGGCCAGTATTTTAGGCTTTGTGAGTCATGGAACCTCTTTTGCAACCACTCAACTCTTCCAATGTGGTATGGAAGCAGCCATAGGCCATATGTAGATGAATTAGTTTAGTTGAGTTCCAATAAAACTTTATTTATAAAAACAAATAGTAGCCTGGATTTGTCCCATGAATTGTAGTTTGCTGAGCCTTACTTTAAAGAATAAACTCCTCTGTCTGTTGGGTTACTTTTAACTTTAATAAAATGTATTCTAATATCAACTATCAAAAAAGGAAAGTTTACAAAAAGTTGCCCATGTAACATTAGTTCAATATTTTAAAACTGTAATCAAGCTTAAAAAAATAAAACCTGTCACATATATAACTTTCCTCCAATATTGACAAATATAGCTTCATAAACACCATGTAGGCCAAATTTGAATTTGGGGCTTTTTTGGAGTTCTCCATCAGAAACGATGGCAGAGAGATCAAATGCCATTCCTATTCTCTTTCATTTGTTACTCCCTTCCTTTCCATCTGAAGGACGTAAGTTCTCACCTCCTCAGGACTAGAAGGGTTTGATTTGCTTTTAGGAAGATGAACTTGGAGATTAATTTCCTTCAAGTTCTGGACCAAGCCTGAGACCACGTGGTCAGACAAATCTAGGTTCCAAGATACCAGCACATGTTTAAGAAAGGGCAGTGCAGTGCTTGGGTGGGCACATTCTCTTGGCTACATGGTTTCCTTACTCTTTAGGGAAAGGTGAGGCTAGAGAAGGGCCAGAGTTGGGCTGGCTAAAGTGCAGGGTCCAGGGCAAGAACCCCTTTTATTGGGGTCTAGATGCACTGAGTCCAGGAGAACACCTATGTCTTCACTAAGGAAATGAGGTCGTATTTTTTGGCTTTTGTTTTAGGTTGAATTGTGCCTCCTCCATGCCTCCAAATTCCTAAGTTGAAATATTAATCCCTAGTACTCTAGAATGTGACCTTATTTGGAAATAGGGTGATTGCAGATGTAATTATTTAAGACGAGGTCACACTGGAGTAGGATGGGTCGCTAATCCAATATAACAGATATTCTTATAAAAAGGGAAAATTTGGGCACGGATATACATACAGTGAAAATGCCATGTAAAGATGAAGGCAGGGTTTGAGGTGTTGTTTTAAGTAAGTCAAGGAATGCAAAATTCCATCCTGAAACAAACAGAAGCTAGGCTAGTGGCATGGAATAGACTCACACAGTCCTCAGAAAGAGCTAACCCTTCTGGCACCTTGATCATGGACTTTAAGACCCCAGAATTGTGAGACAAATTTCTGTTGTGTAAGCCACCCGGTGCGTTGCACTTTGTCATGGTGACTCTAGTAAACTAATATATTTCCTTAAAGAGCTTTTCTTGACAAGTGCTTCTAAATAGTCACCTTTCATTTAGTTTTAGTCATTGTACTCTTATTTGTTACTCTTGGGAATAGCAAAAATTGTAATATTTTATATATTCATTTGTTAATGTATGTCTCTCTCACTGTATAGCATTTCTACATCGTAGCTGCACCTGGGCAGGATCAATGTTTGATCACTACAGCCTTAACAGCACATAGCAAAATGATGAGCATTAGACAGAATACATGCAACAAACATTCTGTGAATAAATAAAAGAATGAAAAAGACAAAGGAAGGAAGAAAAGAAGAAGAGAAAGAAGAAAATGAAAAAAAAAAGACCCACACATTTAAGAATATTATATGACTTCAACTCATTTATGTAGAACCATCCATTGTTCCTCAACATTTAATATTAATGAATCATCCTATAATTCTGAAAGCAAGGGAAACAGCCATGGGTGTTAAGACTTTATTAAGTGGAGAACTGACTAAACAACTATCTCAGATTCCTAGATGTAGTTGGATTAAAGGATTCGTCAAGTGATCAATTTGAGCTTAAGTAAGTCTACATTAGCCAAACTGCCAAAATCTTATATAATTTTAAATTATGTAACATTACCTATGTCATCCAAGCTACACTCACACACTTACTAACTCATTCATTTTTCCTTCATTCGAGAAATATTTTTAACTTCTTAAATATTTTCAGATATGGAATAGATGAGTGGAAAAATAAAACAAAGGTCCTTGGAATTTATATTTGATATAGGTTAGAGCAAAAAAATTATACATAAATAAGTTATATAATAATTTCAGAGGTCATTATTCCTATATAAAATGGAAAAAAGTAGGGTAGGATAAAGAGGCAAGGTAGTGTGGTTTGTGGTAAAATTTTGAATGTGGTAGTCAGCAGATAGTCCTTTTAAGGAGTTGATAATCAAAGATCTGAAGGAGGTGACACAGTTACCAATTTTTCTGAAGGAAAGATAAGACAATCAAAGTGAAAACCCTAAGGTGTAAATATGCAGGCATGCAAAAACAACAACAACAACAACAACGAAACAGTAGGGAGGGCAGTGGGGTTGAATGGAAAGAAGGATCAGGAGATCACTGAGGTGTGTTCAGAGAGGTAATATGCTGGGTGGAAAGAAGGCTGATCATGTAGACTCTCACAGCTCTTCTAGTATCTACACTTGGCAATATAAAAATAAAATTCATCAGAACATATTTTTGTTTGAGGGACTTTAATAGTAATTTAATCTCTCATCGTTTTTTGTTTGTTTTTGTTTTTGTTTGTTTGTTTGTTTTTACTTTCGTAAAGAAAATGGAGTCAGAGATGTTAAGATGAATGCTAAAAGTCACATGGCCTTGACCAGGTGCAATGGCTCACGCCTGTAATCCCAGCACTTTGGGAGGACGAGGTAGGTGGATCACCTGACGCCGGGAGTTCAAGACCAGCCTGACCAACATGGAGAAACCCTGTCTCTACTAAAAAATACAAAATTAGCCAGGCGTGGTGGTACATGCCTGTAATCCAAGCTACTAGGAAGGCTGAGGCAGGAGAATTGCTTGAACCCAGGAGGTGGAGGTTGTTGTGAGCCAAGATCATGCCATTGCTCTCCAGCCTGGGCAACAAGAGCGAAACTCCATCTCAAAAAAAAAAAAAAAAAAAGGAAGAAAAGTCACATGGCTAATTTGACCAGGCACTGGAAGCTGTCCCAAATATTGTCAGTATTGGTGCTTCTAGCGCAGTGGTTGCCAAAATACAATGTGATTAGAATCACCTATAGGGCTTGTTAAGACACAGAATGTTCAGCTCCATGCTCAGCATTTCTGGTTCATTAAGTCTTGAATCGGATCCTGAGAAGTTGCATTTCAAACAAGTTTCCAAGTTGTGCTCATAATGATAGTTTGGGAGACACACGTTGACAACCACTCTCTAGAATAAATTATAAATTGACTTGATTTCAATAAATTAACATTCTATGTCAGCAACAGAACAGGAATTACATGTTTTGATTTCATACAAAATTGCAGTCATTTAAATAAATTGCAATGTCATGGAAGTGAAAAAATCTTCCTTGTGTGTCATGTGCTAATCTATCTTCCTTCCAGGTCTGGTATTCTAGAACTTGCACCATCTGTTTCTTTTCCACCTATCTGACCTCTTTACGATCTTCCATTTTCCTAATGACCAATTTCCAGCTTCCTTTCAGAATTTCATTTTTTAATCAGACTGATATATCCCAGAATTGATGACAGAATGAAAAAGAATATATGATATATGAGTTACATGGTATTGAGCCCCAATTAGTTCATTGTCCCCAAAGCAAATCAATATACTTTTTTTCAATTTTATAATTTTAAATTCTCTTGGAAAGGCATTAGCATGAGAACATCTATATTTTTGTCTACAGCAGAGTACATAACACAATTTTTCCTCAAAATTGGAGAATATCCAGCCCTGTATAGATTTTTATATCATTATATAAAGATATAGGAGCCAAACATCAATAAACAACATTAAAAAAAAAAAAAAAAAAAAAACAGTCTTGAGAATTATACCTGTGTCATCAAGATAGAAAGCAATTTCAAACCAATCTGGGAAAATTGTTTTCCAGGCTCTTAAGCAGTTTCAAATTTTCTTGGCCAGACACTTTAGAGGATTCTTCTGACATTCTTCTACACTAAAATCTAGAAAGTCAGAGGAATAAAATAATCTGCATAAATTAAATACAGACACTACTTATCTAATGGATGTACAATAAATTATCAGGTCTTTTTATTTATACTTCCTAACCATTTTTAGGATTCTTCTCTTCCTAAATATCCCTGATTCCCTCATCTTTTTCTTGGATATTTGTAATATCTTCCTTCTTCAAAACAAATTATTCTGCCAATTTGAACTACTTCTGTATTCTTGAATACACCATACACTGTTTAATGCTTCAGACTCCTGGTACAGTAGTTTAGAGCACCCTTCTTCTGTCTTCATGGAAAATCATTATTCATCCCTCAGTTAATGCTGGTACATGCTGGAATACTGGTATATGCCACATGTGCCATACTCTATTTATCAGACCTAGTCCCAAGGTCAACTATGACTTTAGGAGGTTAGAAAACTAGATCTCAAAACTCTGAATATAACGAGTATTGCAAGGGGTGTGTATGCTGGAATGTGATGGATTTTTAGCCTTTAAACAATCTACTACTGTCTTGGTCTGTTTTGTGCTACTACAATAGAATATCTGAGACTGGGTAATTTATAAACTGTAGAAGTTTATTTGGTTCACAGTTCTAGAGGCTGGGAAGTTCAAGATCCAGGCTTACATCTGGTGAAAGCCTTCTTGCTGCATCATCCCAGGGTAAAAGGCTGAAGGGAAAGAAAACATGTACAAGAGAAAGAAGAAAAGAGGCCAAAGTCATCCTCTCATGAGGAATCCACTCCCACAATAACTAACCCACCCTGACAGTAATAACATGACTCTGTCGATGAAGGCAGAGCCCTCATGACTGAGTCACCACTTAGAGATCCCACCTCTCAAAACTGCTGCATTGGGGATGAAGAGTTCAATACATGAACTTTGCAGAGGAGGGAGGTGTTCACTTTCAAATCATAGCAATCACATTCTGCCCTTTGGGTAGAAAGGATTCGCATTTACTCCACAGGTAATATTTGCTAAACCTTTCCCAGAACACCACCTAATATCATCCTAATTACAGCATTAGGCTCAATATTCGCAATCTCATAATCTCCATCATATCCAGGTATGGATGGGATTTGTGTGTGTGTGTGGCTTTTCTTTGTCTAAAATCTGTGAACTCAAAAAGGGCATACCTTTAAATATTTCTGAGTTCATAATAAATTAACTTGCAGCCAAGTTGTTAAGTGCTCTTTACCCTAAATTAAATTCTTACTTTGAAAATCTTTCTGCAATATATATATATGCATATATATACACACACACACACATATATATATATAGCAAGTCTTACCTTAAAAAATAATTCTTACAATGAAAAGTATAAGGATGAGATACAGTTTTTATTTTCAAGGAAAAAGTACATATGGAGCCTTCTATATTTCTGCTAAAGTCTACTTTCAAACTTAATAGGCCCTTCTTCAGTTTAGCTCTGATTTCCTGTTCTTATTAGACAAAATGTAATTCAATGAATAGAAGGCAAAGGATTCTTCAACACTCTTCCTGAACATCTTTTTTAGCCATAGCCACAGGATATATTTTCTGTCTTCCAATTTACTACATTCAAGTGTTGAAATCTTTTCCACCACTGTATAATACAGGTCTTTCTTTTCCTAACCTTCAAATGAAGTTTGCTCACTGTTCTTCCTGATTACCCACCTCCCAGTTTTTATTTCTTTCTTTTTCATTTATTACCAGTTTTTTTGTTTTACCAATATCCCAATTTTAGGTACTGGTTTCTATATCAGTTATCTCTACCAAACCACTCCAAAACCTAGTTTTAAAACAATGTCATACTATCTCTCAGTGTCCTTTGAATTAGAGTGGTTCCTTACTGTTTTTATCATAACTGTTTCATTTTTACCTGGGAAGCTGAATTTAGTTGAAGGTTTAGTTGGGCTGGAAAATTCATAAGAGTGTGACATACATATTTGGTCACTGATGCTGGCTGTCATCTGTAATGACTTAATTATTCATATGGCTAATAATTGTAACACTTCAGGTTCTTGCCTAGCCCTGCCAAAGAATTGGTGTGGCGGCTGACCGCGGCGAGTGATGGAGACATAGACTGACAGAAAAAGCTGTAGGTTTTATTAAGCAGAGTGACAGGTTCCGAACGGGTAGCCACTGTTGGTTTTGGGTGATTGCCTTTTAAACTCTTTAACACAGGAGATAGGTGAGGCAGGAAGCTGTTACCAGAGCAAGAAACGAAGACAATTAACCATTTGTGACATGTTTTCGATCTTGAGGAAAACCGGAATTGCAACTCAGGTTTTATCTACTTTATGACTTTGCAGTGGCATGGCAAAAGAGACAGGATCTTACAGGACTTTACAAATTATGTCAGAAAAATGGGCAGTTAGCATCTTTTTACTTTAGTTTCGGGGGAAGGGGAAGGGAGAGAGGGAGAGAGGACACAGAGAAACTTATAGCAAAATTTTCGCTGTTTATAGCTTTCTTGGGGAAGAAAACACAAGCACAGTTCCTGGTGCTAGGAATATTTTAAGTGTATATCTTCAATATTATTCACCCAGGACAGAAGTAAGTCCTGATGCAGGAAATGAGTGAGTTTCACAGCTTTCTGAGCCCCTGCTCGACCCAGGAAGCCCAGCTTCATAATCTTCCAATAAAAGTGACTACTTTCCTTACATGACCTTCTTAAGAAAGCATTCCAAGACGAAGAAGGCAGAAGAAGCAAGGCCTGTTGATGCTAATACTCTGGAAATTGCACAGTATTACTTATGCCAAAGTCTGTTATTTAAAGTGTATCACGAAGTGAGCCCGAAATTAAGAGAATGGAGGAAAGGATTAGACCTTGGGATAGAAGTAGCAGAGATATAACATTATACAAAAGTGCTTTTACTGAAGTCGTAGGAGTTTGTGGCAGTAATAATGTACCACAACCCCATTAACCAAAACTAATCTTAGTAAAGAGTCCTATTAAATAATTGACAAAATAGGTGATAATTTTGTAGTTTAGGACAAATTCAGCTGAAGCTTAAAGCATTATTTTAATGGTCTGATTCAGTGTTTTCTTTCTTTCTACCTTTACTGAATTATAACTGACAAGTAAAAATTGTATGTGTTTGGGAATACAACATGGTATTTTAATATCTATACACATTGCAAAATAATTACTACAATCAAGCTAATTAACCTATCTATAATATCACATAGTTACCTTTTTCTGCATTGGTATAAACCCTTAAGATCTATTATCTTAGCAACTTTCAAGTATACAATGCATTGTTATTAGCTAGTATTTTCTGTCAGCTACTCAGGTGTGGGCAAAGCTTTGATATCAGTCTCACTGCTTTTATCTCTTGCTCTAAGCTATTACGGCACAAAACTAATGCAACCATTTTTTAATTCTTATAATGAAATAGTATAAAAAGCATACATTAAAAGTAAAGAGTGTTAATAATATTTGTATAATATGGTTGAACCATATTCAACCATATTTCAATAGCTTTTGGGATACAAATACATCTATTTCAATAGCTTTTGGGATACAAATGTTTTTGGTTGAATGGATAATTGTAACAGTGATAAAGTCTGAGATTTTAGTGTACTGGTCACTGGAGTAGTGTACGTTATACCTAGTATGCAGCTCCCTTCTACCCTTCCCATTTATGAATCTCTAATATCTTTTAAAGCACTCATCTAGCTTAATTCCCTCTTATGTGTGACAACATATTGTATTTGGTTTTCCATTCCTAAGTTACTTCACTTAGAATAACGGTCTCCAGCTTCATCAAAATTGCATAAAAAATATTACTTCATTCTTTTTCATTGAATTTCTTCTTGATTAGTCAGTAATGGTGCCCCCTGTGTGTGTGTGTGTGTGTGTGTGTGTTTGCATGTGTGTATTTTGAGCTTATTCACATTGCAGAATCAATAATAATATTAACTTTGTGAATCATATTTATTATCTGCAAGCATAAAGTCATTATGAAAAGGATTCAGATTTTTTATTATAAATGAAATGTTTTTAATATTCGGTGGTCGTGGATTTTAATACGGTTTATTTGGTATAAATACATGAATCATGGGGGTGGAGCTGGAAAAGAAGTCTTTCCAAAAGAAATGTTACAGATCTTCCTCCATATAAAATTCAATTTTTTAACAAGTAAAATTCTGATTACAAGTTAATGTCTCCTTTTAAACTGTGCCATTTGTGAAATGCTCAACAATGACTTGATGCCAAAAGCATTTTAAAAGGATATCGAAGCCTCTTGCTGTGATTTGAATGTCTATGTCCACTTCAAATTCATATGTTGAAATCTTAATCCCCAAGAGGATCATATTAAGAGGTGGGTCTTATGGGAAGTAATTAGGTCATGAAAGTGAAGCCCTCATTAATAGGATTAGTGCCCTTACAGTGGAAAGACATTATCTATGAAAGTGGGCCCTCACTAGACACCGAATCTGCTAGTGCCTTCATCTTGGGCATCTTCACTTCTCGGACTCTAGAAACGTGAGAAATATATTTTTATCGTTTGTAAACTACTAAGTTTATGAATTTTTGTTTTTACCATCCTGAATAGACTAAGACACATCTTCTTCTTCTTTTTTTTTTTTTTTTTTTAATGGAGTTTTGCTCTTGTTGCCCAGGCTGGAGTGCAATAGCGCGACCTGGGCTCACCACAACCTCCGTCTCCCGGATTCAAGCAATTATCCTGCCTCCCGAAAACGTGGGATTACAAGCATATGCCACCATGCCCAGCTAATTTTTGCACTTTTAGTAGAGACAGGGTTTCTCCATGTTGATCAGGCTACTCTCAAACTCCCGACTGCAGGTGATCTGCCCACCTCAGCCTCCCAAAGTGCTGGGATTACAGGCATGAGCCACTGCACCCGGCCAAGGACACATCTTTTATATAAAACCTGCTTTTACTTCATATTCTTCAAGATTATAAATTGTGATTTGTTAGAATTCCTCTTGATGAACTGCATTATAATAGTGAATCCTGAGATAAGAAGGTATTTTAATTTCTTAAGCAATACTTTTATCAGAGAAAATGTACTAATATTTAAATTGATTTCAAACATCTTTCTAATGTTCAAAAGGATCAATGCCACCCTTACCCACCATCTTTAAAGTCTAAGCTAAAGTTTCCCATTTTGGTTGCAGTGGTTGAATTTAGCTGTCTCAACTTTTTAATTTGGTGTATAAATTATTCGTTTCTCAAAATGCACAGGGCTCCTTTTCTTCAGATATTCAGATCAAGAGTACAAGATATCCCCACAGGAACATGTTTTTATCCAAACCAAATCAAGTAAAGTAAGTTTCAGAGTTTACTTAGATAGATTTGCTTAGGTACATTTTGATTCTAATTCCAATATCAAAGTGATAAATAGCTTCAAATGGAAAAATTCAGGTGATTAAGCCTTGTCAAATATTTACCAAATAGGATGTTGATGAACTGAATGCTTTTAATGAGTTGTTCTAAACCAAAGATTAAAATTGCAATCTGCCGTGATAAGTAGAAATCCTACAAAATTCAATATTGACAATAAATCATCAATTTAAGGAATAGTAGAAGTTATTTTGGATATCATTTAGCAAACAGATGATTAGAACAAGCTTCTATAGTTTACCTCTGCATTTGCTGCTATTTAGCATTTTTTAAACCTCCATTATGGGCCAAGACATGCACTGGAATGTATAATAAAATGAGCACCCACAGTTTTGCTACATGTAAATGGAGAAATCAGCAAGATATATAGAGTTTAAGGAACTATCACTTATATTATTTTTAAAATATAATAATTGCATTTTATATTCCCACTGAATTATATTTTTGTATTTCATAAACTATATTAAACTTCTGAATATATAGTTCTGGAACTCAGCAAAAAATAACATAAAACTGAAGATCAGGAGAAAAGCAAAGGATACAGATTTAGTTGGAGGCCAAGATATGGTAATCAGAATGGATATATGGATTTTTTAAATCCATCAAATTTTATAATATTTATATCTGCAGGGGTAAATGCGACTAACATGAAATAATATGTACGGTAAAAGAAGATGTTAAAAAAATTATTTTGGGGATAACACCATGGGCAATGGTTTTATTGCTGTGAGAGAAATAGAACTACAGAAAGGAGACTAAGATGGAGAATGGGCAGAAAGGGAGGGTAGAAAATGAGCTGAGATGTTGTCACTGAAGGAAGGAAAAGAGACAGCTTCAAAGTGAATGACAGTCAACAATGGACTGCACTAGTTTAAGTTAAATAGAAAGAACTCATGTTAACAGCAGAGAGTTGGTTGATATATTGATACAGTTTCAGTAGAGTTCTTGCCTGCAGCATATTATTAACAAGCAGTGTGAAAGAGTGAATAATGAATGGCATACGAGGATGCTCGAATTGGATAAGTACACACTTCATTCAAGGGCTGCAAGACAGGGTGGTAGGTAAAGGCCAGTGTGAGGAAAAGTTGTTTGTTTGTTTATTTGATTTTGTGTTGTTAGTTTTTATATGGGAGAAATTTGAGACTGTTTAAAATCTGAGTGGAACAATTCCATTGTGAAGAGTGCTTGAAAAGAGGGTGTAACTGAAAAATCAAAGACCTTGAAGTACAAGGGAAAGTAGAGACTGATTGGTGGAGAAGCAAGAGGAACAATACAAGGGAATATCTGCATAAATGAAATTTGTCCCTTGCTTCTGGTATAAGTATAGAGTCCCGCTTGGAGGGCTCATATTTTCTTTAGAAAGTGGAGAATTGAAGGGTAGGAGACGTAGTCAAGAATAAATGACAACTGAAGGGGTGTGTGTGTGTGTGTGTGTGTGTGCATGTGTGTGCCTGTGATATCAGCAGACTAGTTTACTTTTGGAGTGAATGAAAATGTACTATTATAATGTGTCAACTGAGAACTGAAATATAACAGTAGAGAAAGAGGAGCCCTTCCAATAGCAGTGTTATGGTGGGGAGACAGATCTTTTTAACAATGACTAGATGCTTGGAGCAATCTTCTTTTTTTTTTTGAGATGGAGTCTCGCTGTGTCTCCCAGGCTGGAGTGCAGTGGCGTGATCTGGGCTCACTGCAAGCTCCGCCTCCTGGGTTCACGCCATTCTCCCGCCTCAGCCTCCCAAGTAGCTGGGACTACAGGCGCCCGCCACCACGCCCAGCTAGTTTTTTTGTTTGTTTCTTTGTTTTTTTTTTTTTTTTGTATTTTTAGTAGAGACGGGGTTTCACCATGTTAGCCAGGATAGTCTCGATCTCCTGACCTCGTGATCCACCCGCCTCGGCCTCCCAAAGTGCTGGGATTACAGGCTTGAGCCACCGCGCCCAGCTGCAATCTTCTTAATAGTTCTAGAAGTAATGTGATGTGTGTGTGTATGCACACTCATGTATGTGTGTGTTAGAGAAAGAGGATATTATCTATCAGATTAAATACACAGTGAATGATTTAATATGATTTTAGTCAATCAAAATTTTTGATACAATGACAAATATTTTCTTTTTTTTTTCCAGCAAGAATGAAATACTTTAGTTTGGATGCAAGCATTGATTATACACTGGTTGTTTAGTATCTAGGCAGAAATAAAGTTGAAGTATAAGGTGTCTTAATATCCAAACAATATTCATCCAAGTAACTTAGTTGTTCATTTCGTTTCAAAAATGAAAACCAATACAGCTGTTCAACTCTGAATTATATCCTTGGGAAAAAATTATTTTTGTATAACACATTTTAGATTATACATGTTACCAATAAATTGTACTTAATCACTCAATCTAATATTTTGGAAATATTTTTGACTCCACTTCCTTGAATCTCACATCTATTGTTTTCTCTAAATCTCCTGTAACTTTTCAAACATTTTCACACACTACTGCCATCCTAACTTGATTGTGAATAACGTCATACCAACAACCTTATACATATAACTCTTGTTAAAAGTTTCTTACTTGATTTCTGTAGAATCAGTCAATGGACACCTCTTACAAATAACCATCAGATTAATCTTTCCGAAATGTTTGTTCAAACATGATACTCTTGTTTGGAAATCTTTCTTAAGTACCCACTGAAATATCAGAATAAATCTCGAAGGTACCTTAAAGATTTGGCTTTTGAGATATATATATATATATACACACACACACACACACACACACACACACATACACACACACATATTTTATCCTTGGGAAAATGTATTTTTGTATAACATATTTTAGATTACACATGTTACCAATAAATTGCACTTAATCACTCAATCTAATATTTTGGAATTATTTTTGATTCCACTTCCTTGAATCTCACATCTATTTATATATATATGGAAAATGAAGCCCACAGAGAGGAAGTGAAATTCCTATTAAGTTCCAATAACTCTTTTAGTTAGGTACTATGTATAGAGCATTTGGTGAAAGAAATAAAGTCCTTAACCTCACAGAGCTTATACAAAAGAAGGCGATAAGCAATAAATAAATTAAAATATATAAACAGATAAGATAATGACAAGATGTTATTAGTGCTATGAATAAATTAAAACTGGGTAAAGGGAGAGGGCATGATATTTGAGTGTGTATGTGTGTCAGTGTGTGTGCGTGTGTATGCCTCTGTGTGTCTCTTTGTGTGTGTGTTTGTATGTATGAGTGTGTGTACGTGTGTGTGGTCAGGGGAAGCTTTTCAGAAGAGGTACTCTTTGAATGAACATGGAGAGTGAGCCTCGAGGATATCCGTGAGTGTTTGGGAAAATAGCATTTCCAGCAGAGGAAAGTAAAATACAAGACCCTGAAGCAAGAAAATAATTTACCTTTAAAAGAATAGCAAAGAGACTAGTGTGGCTAGAATAGATGAATCTTGGGGGTGAGGGGTGGGAGGAAAAATATGTCAGAACAATACTTGGAGGTAGATTATATAGGTAAATCATGGCAAAAATTTACTTGTATCCTATCTTTGATGGACTCCATTATATGATTTCAGGCAGGGGGTGATATCACTACACTTACTTCTTAAATATTGTAATGAACTATGGCAGGTAAGAATGGAAGTCTACAGGAGAGGTAATAGCAATAATGGTGGTAGTGCCAGAAGAGGTTAGATTTAGGTATTATAAACAATATTTTTTTCAATTATATGGAGAGTCTTCAGGAAGAGAAGGATCAAGAGAGAATTCAAAGTTTAGGGGCAAGAAGTTGGATAAATGACATGGAGAACCACAGTAAGAGTAGGTTCCTGGATATAACTCACTATTTCAATTTTGGCCAAGTTTGAGTCAACCAACCATTGGCCACCTAAGTGGAGGTGGTCAGTAAGTAGTTGGAGGTATTCAGTAGGTAGTTGGATGATCTGAGCCAAATTAAATTGGAGCCCTCGGTATGTAAAATGTTATAGTATAATTATCCACTGTCTATTGAATAACCACTATCTAATTTTACTTAACCATTAGAATACCTTAATGAGTGGAAATAATATGTCCATATTAAATATAAGGCATTTTCTAGCCTACTTTCAAGATTGGGGTGGTCGGTGAGATGTACCAGTCAGTTGTTGGGTGAGGCTTCTACAAAGACCCTTTAACAAAGTTAATATTGCAAGAAAGCTTATTTATGTGGTGTGTTTTTTCCTCTACCTATCCGCCCCCCAACTGAACACAGGAAGGTTTAGTAGCCAAATTGTGACTTTGAGAAAGGAAGAATAACTATAAGAGCTCGGGTCGCAGATAAATGTGAAACTTCCATGCCTACTCTAAACTGGCTTCTTTGGGGCTTTTTTTTTGAAAGAGAAATACGTCTCTTACTTTAAGCCACTTTTTGTGGCAAATTTTTGTTTGTAAGAAGTCAAATCTAATTTAAAACAGGCAGAATATATTTAAAGTCACAAGACTGCATGAAGTCCCCAAGCAAGTGAATGTAAACAAGAGAGAAGAACGCTGAGGGAGAGCCCTGATGCATCCTCATTTAGAGGACTGAGCAATAAGAAAAATATAGCACTGGACACCAATAAGGAGCAGAAAGGGAACAACAAAGAAAAGAAAGATGGTGTGATGTAGCAGGAGCCAAGTGCAGAAAGTGCTCAAGAAAGAGGCAGGAATAGCTATGTCAAGATGGTGAGAGATCAGGTAAGATGAAGTCTGAGAAATTACTACTCAATTCAGCCATTGGTGGTATAGATAATTGGGCACTTAGTGAAGTGGTAGGGAAGCAGAGTAATTTAAAAATCGTGTACAACTATATATATACACATATTATATACATACATATTATATATATATAGTGCGTGTGCATGTATACACACATTCATTATATATACTATATATGAAATTGTGTATATACATACTTGCACATAATCACATATATGCAAAATTACATATACATTTACTTATCTGTTTTAAGATCATTTTTTAAATTGGAAAACTCATGAAGAATAAATAGCCCTAATAGGGACTTTTATCTTTATCTCATTAAGCAGATATTTCATTTACAATTTCTGACATAGTCTTGTTTTGTTTTTATTTGTTTCAGGAAATTTGTGTTAGAGAAGGGGTATACCAGTTAGAAGAAAAAGGAAAAAGAAAAGCAGGAAAAGGTGAAATTGGGATCCTACTATATATACCATTTTGCATCATTTTAAATTTCAAAATTTGAGTAGACATATGTCATTAAATACTTCACTGAAACATACTTTTAATGGATCACATTTACAAATGTCATATGGATATATCATAAATTATATTAGCTTGAAATCAAAATATTCATAGAAAAAATAAATTCAAAGAATAAAAATGAAAGGGATTTGAAACATTTTCATTCTTAATCAAATTGACGTATAATTCTCTAAGAGTAGAATTCCACATAGTTTTGTAACACAACTCACTGAGTTTAGAAGAGCTCTGAAACTACTTGGTTTTGTCTAATTATTTCAGAATTTAGAGTAATTTTCCTAGATGTTCATGGGTACTTTTATCTAGTTTAATGGAACTTAGTACAATGCAAATATTCTTAAAGATGAGAAGTCAAATTGACTTTGCTTTTAGTTTCACAAAGGGATTTCAGCACCATAGCTTTAGAACCCAGATCCTCATCTAAAATATACTTATTAAATAATAGAAAATTCACCATTTCAAAAGCAAAAATACACAGTTAGTCCCGTGTAAGTAAGAAGATGATGTTATATAGTCTATGCTGGCGAATTCTTTCCTACTTATATAGATCATCTCTGAAAATTAATCCACATTGCCTTGATCTAACCTAAATCCATCAGCTTTAGAAGTTCCAATGCAAGCTGCACCTACTACCTTATGTCTTCTTTATTAATTATAGCCAACAGTTATCTGTCTACCTCTGACTGTTGTCCTGGTTGACCAGGTAACACATGTTTTGATATTATATTTTATTCTTTTCCACTTTATCTTTAAACTGTTACACTTAACATAAGTCATCATACCACACTGAACTCCTCTTGTTCATGCATGGCAAGTCCTCATGTTTATTAACGGATATGAAATAATATCTTGTTGTTCATAATAGTTTATGTATTTGTCATTTATTTCTCTGACATTTTCAAATGTTGGTTGAGAAAAATATTCTTCTGTAATAACTCAAGAAATAAGTTATTAAAAATATATAAATTTTTCTTTTTTAACTCTCAAATTAAAACATAGGCATTCCTCAATGATTTCATTTTTCAAACCATCAATCACTACCAGAGAGAAAGAGAGACAGAAGGAGACAGAGACAGAATGGTGAATGATGCCTCCAAATTTTGCCAAATTTGTTTCCATGAAAAGTCTCTGATCACCATCATTACATGATTTGCTTTTTCAAGCTACTCCCAGCCATACCTAAACATGCCAACATATTACTGAGAATGCTAATTGTTAAATCACATTTTTGTAACAATTCAGCAGTTATTATCTGTGTGTATTTTGAAGTACATGAATACCTGGTCTTGATTTATCTTATTAATTACATTAGTAGAATAATATCAATTATTGATTCTTTTTCACAGTTGACATTATTATTCTGAGTTCTAGCTCTTCTCTGTCAAAAATAGTCTAATGAGATCACAGTTTTATTTTGTACAAATATCTTTCTTTAAAATAAAGGATACTAATTTCCAGTAGGTTGTTTGACTGAATGTAACAGGAGCTAATTATCATAGTATTTGGTAAAATAATACATATCTATATTGTAATATTTTGAAATTTTGATGTATCCATTAAAAGGAAGTTTCAGTAAACTATTTAATATCATGAGAATCTATATTACCTTCTTTTATAAGATAAAAAGGAGGTTAAAATGTTATTGTAGTAGAATTCCAAGTTTATAAATAAAATGTAGATTTAAAAAAATATAGAAAGGACTGTCAGCTTTAGATTTAAAAACATCTTCAAGTTTCCACAATGTATAAGCACTACTTATATATTTTAAAATATAATCTTATATATATGATTTAAAAAAAGCAAAATAATTCAGTGTGCTAAATAGTTCTGGATCATATGATTTTGGAAATAACCCTCTTTACTGTCTCTGAATCTGATGATCTGTTTTTGCTTTTTAAGTGCAGAGCAGAATACATGTCTTGAATTCTCAGAGAGTAAGGTTGGAATGCATGTGCAGATGGCACAACCCACAGAGACATTTGTTTCTTCAGGCACCTTTGTGTCTGCTTTCAAGATAATGTCAACTTGCTATTTTGGAGTAAAATCCAGACACCATTTTCAAATGATGATGTCACATGTGCACAAGGTCTCACTATTACTGCTTCTGACTAATTATAGTAAGTGTCAGTGATGCTTACAGAATGTAATACATATGTAGACACATGCCTACACACACACACACACACACACACACACAGATGCAGAGTAACTTAAATCAGTAATTTACAAACAGGTCTCCAGTCTCAGGGGCACCACATATAGTTGTGAAATGTTGCTTGGGATTTGGTGAAACAAAGGCGGCATTAGGCATTCTATGATGCGCGGCTGATCCATCCATGTAGAGACTTATCTTATTTTGATGCTATATTTTACTTTTCCCTGAGTGTCTGAAAATCAGAGTGTGAAAAAATGCTCCTGAGGTTTGAAATTCAATGTAGAAAATGGCACAATAAATAAAACTCTTTGTCACATATGAACAGTTTTGATCATCCAGAGCATTCTTGCTAATGGTTCCAAGATTTAAGACCCGAATCATCGAAGGCATTTTCCAGAAAGAGCCCTTGGCTTTGATATTCCCATTCCATCCTGACACAGTTCTAATTTACAGATTGTCAGAATTTGTGATATATATTTCTACTTCATGTATCACTCTCTAATTGGCAGAGTGGATTTTCTAGAATAAAGTGTCTTGTAAGCCTGGAGGTTTCTTTTCTTCTTTTCTGGACAGGAAATCTAAAATATGTTTTTATGTAGAGTTTACAAAACCTAATCACTTAAGTAGTTTGGAAAATCTGATTTTAAGATGAGTTTATTTCATCATTATCATAGATACAATAAAATTGGTAGTTTTATAAATTTCTGTTTACTTCATTTTGAATTTAGTAAGACTTCTCTATGTGAATGAGGTTCTAAACTGTTATGTTTCTTTATAAAGAACTTTTCCAGAAATATCATATCTTTATTAAAAAATGTATCTCATTTAGTCTGCCAGGCATCTTGCAATAATGTAAGCATTTGCTTACAGCAACAGAATCCATTTAGGGAATAAATAATTGACTGATCTCATTATACTGAGCATTTTCCTTCAAAACGTTTATATCTCTGGTATTTACAGATACTAAGAATATTGACAAATAGATTAAGTTGTGTCATCACATGAAAAGAATCCATTTTAATCAAAATGTTTCATCCATATGTTACAAAACCTATAAACACTTAGATAAACTTAGATCTAACAATCTCCAAGGTTGTGATTTATTGAGTACTTAAAAATGTATGTACTGAACAGGCCCTTTATATATGTTATCTCTGTCACTACAACTCTATGAAGGATGCTGGGCTGGGTTTATTTGTTCTCATGTTTGAGGTTCTTATTAGCACTTACCAGCTATTTAAGTGTTTTATATCTGTTACTGACTTCAAATTACAGCAAAGCAGTACTTTAAAGATAAGAAAAGTAAGAATCAGAGAATTTAAATGAGTTTTCCAAAGCCACACAGCACATGGTAAAGAGGTAAGTCAAGTCAAATTTTTATGACTCTATGTTTTTTTCTGCAATGATGTCTTCCATGTATGAATTTCCTTCTTCAGTATTACATACCAACATTCCAGAAGAGTATGTGGACATATGATGAAAAGACCATGTCCCATTTATATTTATGTTTACACAGCACCTGTAAGAGTGCCTTATACACAGTGGGCTTCAGTTAATATTAATTAAATCTAAAGTATCATTAGGAATCATCAGCTTAATACAATTAATCATCCCCAAACATACTGATCATTAGTCACTTAGATGCCCGTAGTTCACTTCGTTACAAAAGGTTTTGTTGAGCCCACAATGTGTGTCTATGAATGGAGGGGAATGTGTGTATTTAATATTAATTCAAAATCAATTTAATGCCAACACATTCAAAAGATCTGTTCTTCCTGCTCTTCCTGGATAGCCCATCTTTCCCAGACAACAATTCACTATAGATAAGCAGCTGACCCATGTAGGGAAAAACTGCAGTCCTTATTGCTTATTTTCTCAGAGAACCAACTTGCTTCCACTATAAAATTTTGGTTACCTTTCTAGTCCTATAGGCAACTGCTTTGATTATTTCCTATTGTGCAACTGCATAGAACCAGATATTTCCTAAGCAGCCACATTCAGCAAAGACGTTTTTAAAAAGAGAAAACACTCACAGTCATGCTACTTCAGGTTGTGGTAGTTAATATTTGTACATCTCATTTTATTCCTGGAATTATTAAAGAATATTTTAAAATAATATTAAAACTGATCTTTAAGAGTATTCTGTGCCCAGATTTTTACAAGAGCTGGGGGGTGGAAACAACACCAGTAAAAAGTCACTTAAAATACAAACACAATTATGTCTCAGCTTTTATATGTGGTTGTAATGAACTAGCAGATTAAATACACTCTAGTGGAGGGTTCTCTCCACGGGTAAGGCACTTAGGATGGCAGCGGGACAACAGGATGGGGATTCAGAGCATGGCCATAAAATGGCAACACCTTCTCTTTCTCTGCTTCACTAAATGACAGAGCATATCCGAGCTTTCATGAAACATATTTAGATGTTGATGGGCCTCTGAATATTCAAACTCCTGGCTAACACTAGTTCTTGTACTTCAGAATTCCTTTATATTATTTGAATAAAGGTAACTTTTTTTTTAGAACAGAAATTTAACATTGGATAACTTCGTTTCAAATTCCACTTAAAGAAATGCCGAAAACACAGTTTTATTTTTTAAATGAAACCAGCTGTCTGAATATCCCAGACACAGAAGATTATTCACGTGTTAAGTTAAATATATGTAAAGTTTGAGTGACAAATTTTAATAACTAAAATGTTCCAAAATCTCAAATCTTGAAAAAAGATTAGAAGGGATTAGTAAGGATTTTTCCCTTTGCACTGTCACCACCAAGGTAAGATTGCACTAAGATTCTGTGCATATAAAAGCATAAGAAAGCTTAATATGAACGGTAGGAATTTTTTTGAGACTCTGTAAAGCATCTATGTGGGAAAGTAGATATTTAAATCCGCTAAAAGGCAGGCATTACTGGTTGCAGGTTTTGGTCCTATATGAAAATTTTCTTTTTTTTTTAAATGTAGATCTACATTCACTAAGACTTGTGGGGTGATTAATCAATTGGAATTGATACAAATGTTGATAGCCATATGATTTAGGAGTTCATTGTTCTTAAACAACTCATCTTTGCAACTCAGATAGCAAAGAATCTTAATGAAATCTAGAATTGCTCTAAGAAAAGTCATTTAAGTATTGTATACTTTTTCTTTCCTTTGAGACTGTTTTAACTGCGGTTGAAAAGCCAGTTTACTGTACTAGCCAAGGCTTTCTGGGATTCAGTTGCCTCATCAACCGATGGGAATAATTACACATTACTGGTCTAAAACTGGGAGCTGGATTCATGGAGTTGGCAAGATACTTTAGATGTATGGATTCATCCAAACTACATTTTTAGTAATCAATGCATGTAGCCATCTTAAATAATGTGTTTTTATTTATTCTAAACTTAGCAATGGTTTCACACACATTCAAGATCACAGTACGACCTAGCCTAAGTATCATATTTTTTTTTCTTGATAACCACCCTTGCCTTTTTCTTAGTCTATTTGTACCCAGCAAGCACACGTTATGTAGGTCTCAGATCTTCCATGCAACGTTTTCTCATTCTTTTTTTTTTTTTTTTTAGCAATCAGAGCCCTACTGTAAATTCAGTGTACAAAAAAAAAAAAAGCTATGTAGATAAAAATCAGTATTAGTAACAGAAAAATAAAAGTAATAGATAAATCAAAACTGTTTAAGTTCAAAATTCTGATAGAATAACTTAGTACAAAGGACACTCTAGGCTGGCCTATTATTCCCAAGCCTCCCAACTCCAGCTTCTTACATCTTACATCAATTTACAATGTACTTTCACTAATATCTCCATAAGCATATGTACTGATTTCCTTTTATACATTGCATAATGTTAAAAATAACCCAAATAATTTGATTAAGGCAGATATTATCACAATATAAATATTAAAATAGTTATTCCAGTTAATAAGAATATTAAAATAGTCATCCCACTTCATAGTTGTACTTAGAAAACAGGGGGAAAAAAAAGAAATATTTTATCACCTAATTCTTTTTCCAGTCTAGTATTCATATGCTATGAATTTCATCTGTATAAAATTGACAATCTTACAATAATAAAAAATGACTTTTGAGTGCAGAATAGTATAAAGTACCAAAGTTTTTACTAAACAATTTACATATAAATCTGTTCTATCTTTATCATGAATATTTTTTAGTATGATAGTTTTAATGATGAAGAAACTGACACACAAAAAAACTTGTAGTAACTTTACCCCAGTTATGCAGCAGTAAATTTGGACAACTAAAATTTAAAAACAGTGTATCTGATGCTGCAGTTCATAATCTCTTCATCAGGTCAAACAGAGAAAGAATAATCTACTGTAGAAAGGAAAGTTCTCTTCAAAAATAGAAGTTAAAAAATAGAAGATGCAAAAAAATAGATAGCGTAATATAGGTGTGCATGTATATACATATGTATACTTACATTAACAAACCAGTAACTGTAGAATGGCAATTTGAATTTTGTAATGCTTTCTCAATTTTGTTTTTAATTATTGTATTTAAACTTTGTAATTTAGCTGCACCTAGAATTAATTAGTTTCTTCAATTATGTAAAACATCCTAGCATGATGAAATCATCTCTCCCAAAGTGCATTTGTGATTGATACAACTCCTTATGTTTCAGTTACTGTAAGAAACCAAAAAAACTGTTCATCTCAAAATGTTATCCAGCATTTTTACATTACTACTTTGTTAATTTTATTGAAAGATATTTGTATCTGTTTTTGTTTAGTATTTCTTACAAATGTCAAGGAGAAATTTATATGATTATATACTGAAATCTCAATATATTAAAAGAAAATTTCCGCTTTTCTAGAAGCCAAATCTCTTTTGGTAGCCTGAATATGGAAGTTGAACTATGCTTAACTTGTTTTAGTTTCATTCTACAACCTTGTAAATAAACAGGTACTGGATTCCCCAAGAATGCAGTCATTGTGAATCTAGTTAACATGCAAATCTAGTTAACTGGGAACAGGTAGAAAGAAAAACTGTTTACTATTATGATTCTTTGGGGATAAAACTAGTGTCATGTTAGTGTTTGTGTCCCCAGTGTTTTGTGCCTAGTAGGTAATTAGTAATTATTGACAGGATACGTACATAAATAAATGAAGGTCAACATTATTTTTATTTCTCCATAGATAGAAATATTACTGCAAAATTTCACAGATTAAAAACAGAAGAAAAAAGTCCTATCTTCAGCACTCTGAATTGTGTTCTTGAGGAAAAAATGATTTAAAATGTGGTTCTTGCCCTCAAAATCTTACATAGATATGATATAAATACTTGCTACTTGGAGAGTGCCAAAAATGACCAATAAAGAAGTTCTAAAAAGCAATTGTAGAAATATTACTTGGCAGTAAACAATGTATTGCCAATGACGGAAACTTGCCTTGATATAAAAGCTTAGAAGTCCAAGTAATCTGTTCAGGCTGCATTGTCTACAGGAAGCTTTTAAAGAATCAGTAACGGATTATTAGTTTTGGAACAATGGATATGAGGGAAGAGAGAGATCTTCTCATATTGTTTTATATTGTTTTATACTCAGTACCTGTTTTAAGAAAAAACAAGGAAATGAAACCAAAGACAGGCAGCCCAGCGCCAGGCCCAAAACCGGGCCTGGGCCTGCCTGGCCTAAAACTAGTAGTTAAAAATCAACTCATGACTTCGAAACCAGTGTTATCCATAGATTCCCGGCACTGTATAAAAGAATATTGTGAAACTCCCTGCTCTGTTCTGTTTCACTCTGACCACCGGTGCGTGCAGCCCCTGTCGCGTACCCACTGCTCGCTCAAATCAATCACGACCCTTTCATGTGAAATCTTTAGTGTTGTGAGCCCTTAAAACGGAAAGAGATTATGCACTTGGGGAGCTCGGATTTTAAGGCAGTAACTTGCCGATGCTCCCAGCTGAATCCCTTCCTTCTACAGCTCGGCGTCTGAGAGGTTTGGTCTGCGGCTCGTCCTGCTACAGATACAGTGAATCTAAAAGAAGAGGACAAAAAATGCCATTCTGATTGATGGGATAGTAATCCATAGTGCAGTTTTTATAAAGTACCAGTTCTGTTTTGAGAACTAATAAATAAGTTTAGGGAATAGAGTACTATTTGATAAAAATAAAGAAAAGAACAGCATTACAATAGGTTGAATTTTAAATAGGAGATAGTGAACACAGTCATTTCTAATGTTTGCCTTGGATTTGAGAGCAAGATATACTAAAATGCTATTGTAGTAACCAGATTTCTTACCCGAAATCATTGTGTTGCTTTGTTTCTTCCTTTTTCCTTACTATTTTGTAAAATAGCCTAAGCTTTATTTTCTTTTAAAAGTAGATCCAATAGCAGAGTATTAATATTGTATATTTAGAAAGAATTAGTACAGTCCATTGTGAAGTAGCATTGAGATCTATTAAGAAATATGCTACATACATTTGAAAAATGACATTGCCAAAACATAATTTGATACCAGGAGCTTAACGCATGTAAGACAACAATAACATTTCTGTTAATACCGTGACAAAAAATAAAAGGAAAGGAAAAATTTTAAAACTCCCATTAGAGATTATATTAAATTGCAATTTAGAAAACAAAATAAATCTTTTAAAATCAAATTACTTTGAGTGTATCAGTTTTATCTGCATTTTCTTCACTGTCAGTAATAAACCTAACAGTGAAAAAAATGAAAAATTGATGATAGCATATCAACAGGGGTATGAATGTCTAGGGTGTTTCACTTATGAATAACTAGTAATATAGTTCAATCACCTTGGGCCCATTCGTTAATGTTCCAGCTATCCCAAAAGGAAATGTCAAATACAACAATTTGTTCTCCTGTTCTTTCACTTAAACAAAAGTTTTTAAAAAGTCAGAAATTTTGTCTGATTACTCCTTCTTTGTATTACATATAAGATTTGCTTGTATATAAGGAAAGATTTAAAATAGTTTCGAACATTTATGCTTCTCCATTTCTATTAAAATCAATCCCAGGAAAATTTCACTCGCTTTGCATCTTTGTCATAAATCTTCCAAAATTTTCTAGCAAATATCTGACTGTCAGTTATAAATATAAAGATCTCCAGTTTTTTGTGTATGAGTTGCCATCATAAAACTATGGAGAGAATGTCAAAACTGTCATATGTGCACACACATGCACACACACACACAAATCTATTTAATTTTTTATTTATAATTTGGCCTAAACAAAATTATGATACAAGCTTAGATGTTTGTTGGTAATTGAATTACTAAATATTTCCCTAATATTCCTGGTTCAAGATTAGTCTACCATAACCAGATTCCTTGGCTTTGGCTCTTATCGCAACTCTTGTACTACCTCTTGCTTTCCATTAACATATTTGTCAACAAATTATTCCCTCTACTGGAATAAATCTTTCCTTCTATTGTTTCACAGTACTTTGGGTAAACCTCTCTAAATACCCCTTTGTATTTTGAGTTCACATATTGTATAATACATTATCTTAAGTTGCATACACTTACGTAAATGTGTCTATTCAAAATTAAGCTGAGAAATCTCGAGGGAAGAAATTGTACTTTTGCCTCTTTTTGAAAAATTACTTTTTGCTATACATATGAAGAAAATGCCAAAAAACTAACTGAACTTTTTCTTAAGTCAAATTAATTAATAATCAATGAATATATTTTCTATTACTGAGGGTATAATTGCTTTTCTACATTGCAACTAATACAATTTATAATTACTTTGTTTGCATCTTTGTTTCATTGACTCTTCTATCTGTTAGTATATAAACTATGTGAGGCCAGAGACCATGTTGCCTTATCTTTGGTTGTTTTTTCCATCTTTAAATCTTTTAATGCATCCATTTTATTTTTATTTTTTTCTGGCATGGGAACTCGCGAAATAAACAAATAAGTGTGAAAAGCAGACAAGTTTCTAAGAGAGTGAGGGAGATTAATAAATAACCAGATGATTATAGCAAGTATTGTAATAGAGGTGCCAGAGCCAAGCACACCACAATTTTTGGCATAGATTTCCATCATTAATTGTGCATTACAAAGAAGGATGTGTGTGGCAGCGTGGGCAGGTTGGAATCTCCTTACCTTCACAAACCTCAAAAACTGGCATTCAGAAACCTAAAAGAATTAAATTTACTTACTGTGCCTTAAACATTAGGTTATCAATTATTTTTGTATATGACTTTGATCCAGAAATAGGATATATGTATATAACATTACAGTTTGCATTACATTTATAATTATGGAAATATTATCATAACTCTCCCAAGTTCACAATCTCCAAGTCTTTCTTAGTATTATTACAATTAATATTTTCTTTTACCCTATAGGTAGTTCTACCCTTTATTTGACACTATTTCAGGCAATTTTTAACTCAAATGAACCTTAAAAAATTATTTTGCTTAATTCTTCTCTATAAAGCCTCCAGAAGGTAGAAAAACTGGTGAAGGCATTGTTTACATCAGTAATTAACCTTTGTCATTCTGTCAGTTTAGGTTAGTTTAGCAAGCATGCATAGCTCACCTACACTGTGCCTGGCATTGTCCCAAATTCCAGAAATTCAAAGAAAAGAAGAGAAGAAGGATCCATTCTCGAGACTCTCATAGTCTAGACTGTTATGCTCTTGTAGCTACAGGTTTCATTCCTCCTCCTTCTGCTTGTTCTTCTCCTCCTTCCTCGCCCTCTGCTTTACCCTTAGCTCCAACCATTGCCTTTATCTTTGTGTTTTTCTCCATCTCCTTATAGGTTTGGTTAAATGTAATATCAAATATTTGGTAAAGTGCAAACTAGATTATCAAACATGAGTAATTAAAGTCTTATAGTCTCATTTGCAATGAAGAATCTGTAGAGTTATAGTAGGTTGCAAATTATTCCACATAAGAATTTAAAGTTTTAATGATCTAAAAGTTTTGAAAAACTACATGCCCAAAAATGTTAATATATTTAAATTATAAGTGACTTAAAAGAAGACCTACTTACCATCATTATAAATGTACTCATAGTGAAAACTCAAGAGCAAAATATAAACATATGCACATATATGCATATACATATATATTCTCTTTGATGTGTTCAGATTTATAAGCAAGGCTCTGATTAGCATTAATGGAAGTTTTATATGGACATAAAGTTTTTTGTTTGTTTGTTTGTTTGTTTTTTATGTACTCAGGACCACCTCCTTCCAGCGCTTTTAGTCCTTTCTATCATCAGAGATGCTCAATAAAGTATTTTAAACAGTGTGCCCACAACCAACGGAATCTGGAAAATTTACTAGATCCAAAGCATTCAGATGTACTTATCACACATGAAAGTCATCCAAGTCGGTATATCTTACGCTTTAATTCTTTTATTTGCCTCATAATTTTGTTTCCTGGACTAATTTATTTTTTTTTTTGTCTTGATTCCTGAACGATTTGTTTTGATCTACAAATTTGAATGCTAATGACAGCTCAGTTTGTTGTGTATATGTATATATCTGTGGAAGAAGTTTATGAGGTGCCCATCCCCTAGATTCTGGAGGTTTAGGTGCTTTTTTCTGTTCTCTGCAGTTAATACAAGAAAGATCTTTTTCACACCACCTAAGAGCTATAATCTGAGCCATTGGTGGCCTGGGTATTCTAACTCTGGAAGTCAAAAAACAGAGTTTAATGTATGTAGGTGGCCCCTCAGGCAGCTGGCCTGGCAGAACTGTAAGAAGTCTTACCGCCACGTTTCAATTGAGTAATATGTGAAATGGTAACATGAGTAGAAATAGTATTCTCAAATTGATATACAATATGCATTTTATGTTTTTTGTGGTGATGAAAAATATTTATATGCTGAGAAAAATAAAAATATACAGTAGCTTGAAGTAGAATAGATTTTTTTTTTTTTTTTTTGAGGCGGAGTCTGACTCTCGCCCAGGCCGGAGTGCAGTGGACGGATCTCAGCTCACTGCAAGCTCCGCCTCCCGGGTTCACGCCATTCTCCTGCCTCAGCCTCCCGAGTAGCTGGGACTACAGGTGCCCGCCACCTCGCCCGGCTAGTTTTTTGTATTTTTTTTTAAATAGAGATGGGGTTTCACTGTGTTAGCCAGGATGGTCTCGATCTCCTGACCTAGTGATCCACCCGTCTCAGCCTCCCAAAGTGCTGGGATTACAGGCGTGAGCCACCGCGCCCAGCCTAGATTTTTATTAGAACCATTTAAATTTCTCCTCAAAGTGTTCTCTGAACTGAACTGAAACAAATTGGTATACTTTACGTGTTTTGTTTGAGTTCCTCTTTTACCTGCTGCTGCCTCTGCTTTGTGAATTCAGAGGAGCTCTTCAATTATGATTTTCTCCTTTCCTCTCAGTAAGCAATGTTAACTGTTGCAATGCTCCTTCCTATGCTTTGTCCTCCTTGCCCATTCTCTAAAGTCCCTGATGTGTATCAGTAATAAAATTCACAAAAAGTGGGAGACATATAGATAATGATCATCCCTTAAATATGGTAACATTCTCTATCGCTCTTGTGTATATACCATAATACTTATTCACCATTATTCCTCCTTACATAAGTCCTACTGTACATAGACCCACTTCACTAGAGTTTGTCCAATGCGTGTCCATGATGACCTGTAGCTATTAAATGTTTGATAAGACCAAGAAAGAAGGTACTTTGCAATATATAATCAAAAATAAAAATATATAACATTGTGTTAAAACTGCGAGACATAGTGCTCAGGTGATAGTAAATGGAAACAAAATTTTCAGTAACCATTATCACTGATAAAATAGTTTAAATGTCAATTGTAATCAGTCAGACATGGTGGCGAGCACCTGTAATCCCAGCTACTCAGGAGGCTGAGGTAGTAAAATCACTTGAACCAGGCGGACAGAGGTTGCAGTGAGCCAAGATCCCGCCACTGTGCTCCAGCCTGGGCCAAAAGAGCGAGATTCCGTCTCAAAAAAAAAGTCAATTGTAATATCTTAATTTAGCAAACATTCTATGTTGTAATGTTCATTAGACAAATACATATAAATGAACCTTCATTATTTTACTCTCAATCTGTTTTACAACCCTTTATTTTATATCATTGATTTAAATGTGTGTGTGTGTGTGTGTGTATATATATATATTTTTTTCTTTCTTTCTTTTTCTTTAGACGGAGTCTTGCTCTGTCACCCAGGCTGGAGTGCAGTGGTGCGATCTCATCTTACAGCAACTTCTGCCTCTAGGGTTCGAGCGATTCTCCTGCCTCAGCCTCCCTGAGTAGCTGGGATTACAGGTGCCTGCCACCAAAGTCTGGCTAAATTTTTTGTATTTTCAGTAGAGACGGGGTTTCACCATGTTGCCCCAAGCTAATCTCAAAGCCCTGACCTCAAACTACCTCCACCTCCGAAAGTGCTGGGATTATGGGTGTGAGCAACCGCGCCCTGCCAACCACCCTTTATTTTAGAGAATAATAATACTACACGAGATGGAAGACTTCTAATGTCTTCTAATGTGTTAGGAACTGTGTTATTTAATATTCATATCAGCTTCATAATGTAGGTGCTATTTTTATCATCCTTTTTCCTATTTTGGAAACTTAAGCACAGAAAGATAGAACGATTTCTACCCAAATCATACAGCGAGTAAGTGGCAGATCTAAGATTGAAAATCAGCTGTATTGGATTCAAACTTGGTCCTCTAAGTGGCAGATCTAGATTGAAAACCAGTTGTACTGGATCCAAATTTGGGCTTCTTAACAGGTCAGCGACACTGACACTAACCATTCATTCATCTCAAAGATGCTGTCAGAGGAGTTTTAAAGAAATAATGTGGTATAGTAGCAGTAGAAAATGCTGAATCTAGCACAAAGAAGAATACAAGTAAGTTCAGAAATATACCACCATTCCCCAATAAAACTTAGTCAAAAAGATTTCAAGTCACTTCAGAAGATGATCTGCATTTCTTTCACATTTACATAGATTTGAGCACTAATACAGTTTATAAAATGGCAAATGTTTTTGTAGCCTCTGATACAAGAAACGCACTCTGAGAGTCTAATTTTGTTTTGCCTTGTTTAAGCCCTATGCCAATTCCTCAAAGTATTTTCAAACAACCATATTTTATGAATAAAGAAACTAAGGCTCAAGAAGGTTATGTCAGCTGTTCAAGGCCGTGCACTCAATCAACCGTTGTGCTCAGATTCAAATCTAGGTCTCTAATGCCATGAAGACACTTGAGAACTACTATAATGATAGGAATAACTTTCTCACTAACTCCAGGTCTCATTACAGTAGCCAATTTATGACAAAATATGATTTCTTGTCTCTCCCCTAACAAAACTTTATTTTTTTTATGGGACTTACAACTACATGATAATATATTTTTGTAGTCACTTTTTATCTGTTAGAATTTAATCTGGAAAAGGTTGGGCAGTTTATTGTTGTCAAGGCATATATGCATGACATAGAAACTAAGTAGAAACTAAAGAGGATTGCATCTGGGCAAGAAGGACTTCAGTGCTAATTAGCAAGGTAGAGGCAACTTAAGATTTTACACTTGGTTTCCATTTTCAAGACAACCTTAATGCTTTGGCCAATTCCAGCTTGGAAAAGTTCTGCTTTCCCTGTCAGAGTGAAAAAAGTGTTTTCTTAAAAATAACTTTTTTAATGTTTTATCTTAAAGTAATTGCACTAAAACTGATTAATCAGATATCAAATATCATACAGTAGAATAGTAATGACATAGCAAGGAGAAGACAAAAATTGGGCTTCCATAATGATAATGAGTCATGCCATAGATTATGACCAAAAGCACACTATGGAATAGTAATTTGTCAGCATTGCATATGTTAGTAAAAATCAAAGAACTTGGGAATGGATGATGCTACTTTTGAGGTTATGCATGAAGCTGAGGATAAAGAGAGCTTTCAAGGAATGGAAATAGAGAACAACAAAAAAGTCCGTGTAGTTTGTAGTAGAAAGATTGTGAACGTGATCAGATTCTTAACTCTTTTTCTATGCACACTATTGCAATGTGAATTTGCTCCTTCTTCCTTTAGAAATAAATCCATTTCCCCAATTCCTGAATTTAAGCTGGCTTTGTATCTTGCAACAAAAGTGAGAGTATATGAGTTACAAACCAAAGCCTCAGGAGGTCTTGTGTGCATTCAATCGCACTTTTATAATGCTGCCCCTAATATGTTAATAAGCTTCTAGCAGCACCGTTATTAATTAGCCAAAGCTAGAGCTCTACATGATTCAGATTATTCTGATTGCTGCTTTGTCTCTACTGTCCATTTTGGTAGCTGTGTCCACCTTGCTTTTGACAATTGGGAGCCGCCACTTGGCCCCTGCCATCTTGGGATCTCCCATTGTATTTACATTTTGTAGTTGAGTGACTGTGATTCCCACTGTTAGATCTGACATACAGAGAAGAACAACAGGACTCTTCAAAGATGAAGACATACAGGGCTCTCCAAAGATGCAAGTGCTGCCCTCACAAATCTATTTCACAAGGCATTGGTCAAGAGTGTATATTCTGGATCCTCCCAACTGGCATGAGTAGGTCTAAAGTGACTAATTCACTCTACCATCCCAATGTCCCTAAGCCTTTGGATCCCTTCTTTTATATTAGACCAAGGGAGATGAGGGATGTCCAGCTCACTTACAGTGGGCCATCTTCTAATCCATATTTCAGCTAATCAAGCAAATAATCTATTAGAAACTTTCTTAATTCCCTGAGCTGCATTAAAAGCAGAGTCACTATTTAGTGGGTCTGAATCAATAAATCCAGCCTGATCCAACTCTATGTTACTTCCATCATTATTTCATATCCTTAATATCCATCCCCTTGCCTGTTATCCAGATTTCTGTTTATATAAATTAGAAAACTCAAGCAGTTCTTTTTGAGTGTAGTGCATCTCCTCATGGGTGATACTCTCAGCCTCACCTCTAGGGCCCCACCAGGGCTTTAGTCTAGTTATAGGTTTAGAAGCAAACAGATGTCTTGGAGGTGGCTCCTGAGGAAAATCAACATTATTTTGCCTGCCAACTGCCTCAGGGCAGGCCATCGCTGTTGCCTCAAGCAGCACAGGTTTATTTATCACCTCAGACAAAGGTGGAAAGGCTGATAGCAGCATGGATCGGGGAGGGGATGTTGCCAGTACTGGGGATAGGGAGGCTGTTCCTTCTAGCAAAAGAACTTCATCAGAGTTTACAAACTCTGTGTCCCCAGCTTTATAAGAGTTCTCTCACGCATCCCCATTCCAAGTTGCAAGGTCCCACTCTTTTCCAATCAATGCCCTCAATTTAACAGTAGACACCTGGTGAGGCTGTGCGTGCACCTTTCGTTGCAGGTCAGTCACTCACATGATAAGAGCTTGTGTCTGCTTTTTCACAATTTAAGCTCTTTCTCTTCAGGATATAAGAATCACTCAGGGCAATCTTGGCAGATTTGAGGCTCACTATCTTCTGCTGATGCTGGGAGACAGAATCCTTGAGTTCATCATTTTCTTTCATCACTTTGTCCACTGAACTTAGGAGCAACCAACCAGCTTCAATATGTTCCTTGGTTCTTCACATATGGTCAAGTATATTATGTATAGAGTTACTAACCTCCTTGCCTCTGATAAGCGATGAATCAGGAGTGTCAAATCATTTATTTTGCATAACTTTCTAAACAGTTCATGCCAAGGACTATCAGTGTTTTCCATACTATTAGAAGTAGAATCCTTAGCATTTTTTAGTCTAATCATATTAAACAGCCAACTTCAGAAACACTAAAACCAATGAAAAAACTCCATACTTAATACTGTGTTTCTCTAGAACCACTCCTGGTACTAAACTCTGTATTAGTCAGGGTTCTCTAGAGGGAGAGAACTAATAGGATAGATACATAAAGGAGTTGATTATGTATTAACTTACATGATCACAAGATCCCACAATCGGCTGTCTGCAAGCTTGAGAAGCAAGGAGAGCCGGTCTGAGTCTCAAAACTGAAGAACTTGGAGTCTGATGTTTGAGGGCAGGAAGCATCCAGCACTGGAGAAAGATGTAGGCTGGGAGGCTCAGCTAGTCTCGCCTTTTCATGTTTTTCTGCCTGCTTTATATTCTCAGGGAGCTGACTCAATTGTGCCCACCAGATGAAGGGTGGGTTTGCCATTCCCAGCCTACTGACTCAAATGTTAATCTCCTTTGACAACACCCTCACAGAGACACCCAGGATCAATACTTGCATCCTTCAATCCAATCAACTTGAAACTCGGTATTAACCATCACACCCCAACATGACAGTGCTATCCAAAGTTCTGAGGCTGTCTAATACTCCAATATAATTATGTGTATTTGTGTGATTCTTGTAATCATACCAGTATATGTGTATGAGTTTAGTAGAAACTTTAGCTATAGATAAATCAAAAGAAGAGATACAAAAAATTAAAATTATATTAGAAATATGTGTCAACCTTTATCATGACAAGCTTAAATATTTAACTATTGAGTTAGGTGCAGTAGAGTGACTTTAGAATTTAGAATTTCCTTGATTTCTAAGGAAAGGGAATATTGCATGTAAGATCTGAGATATGGATGATTTCTGTAGTTGAAGAAAGGATAAAGCTATCATCACATCAAACAAGATGATGAGAAGAGTGAATTGTGTCAGTTTTCAGGCAAATTAAGCATTTTAGATTATCATAGTATCACTTCATAAGTGAATAAACACAGATTCATGGCCCATTTTCCATAGTAAATAAAGAAGAAAAGTAAGTCATTACCTAGTCTGAACACTTGCCTAAAACATCTTAGTAGTTTTAAATATTTTTAAGCGAGTTTAATTTCTATTTTTTTAAAAGTTGATTATATATTATTCAATCCATTTCAATATGACTATGAAAATATTTATTAATATGCAAAATTAACTAATGGACATATTTTTAAAATCTAGTTATTAGAAATCTTCATGTGGAAGATCAGAACACTTTTAAATCTTTCTGTCATCCATTCAAACATAGTTTATAATGAGCAGATGTTGACTTTTTTAGAAGGAGAAGTTTCTATGCACACAGATCTCATGTTTCTGACATGACATCTGTATTCTCTTAGCAATTATTGTGAGAGCTATGCAGCTGCCTTATCCTTCAAACCTGGGATTCAAACCTTATCCCAGATTTGGGATTACATCAGCGTGCACCGCTAAAGGATGTGCCAAAATGTGTACGTAGAGGAAAATATGAACTTTTTCCCAATTTTGAAATACATAACACTTTTTGGTAGAGGTTTATACCAAATTCTTAAAGTGACAGAGTAAAAGAAAAGAAAAGGATTAACAGTGTTGTAACATTCCCAGCCAAAATAAAGAAATACAAATGCATAATGTGATATTGAGAAGAAGCATCCTTGCAGAGGCTTGTAACTATACCCTCAAAGCTTACAAAGTGAAAAATGTCTCGGCACAAACAACAATAGGTAAGAGACAAGAGGGGATTAAGCACACTGAATTATAGTTGTGGTATATATAAGATTCCATTTTATTTTTGGAAGAAACTTGAACTTAGAAATTAAATCTGAATTTTGAGAGTTTACATTGTATTTATTCTGGCAAAATATGATGTGTTATTGAATTTAAAATATGACTAAAATATGTCATAAAGATTCCTTCAGGGTGTTAAATAGCTACCAAAAAAGGAACTTTGGCAACCAAATATAAACACCGAAGAGAAAAAACGGTATTTAAGAAGGTATTACATATTTCTCAAGCCAGGTGGCTGACTAGAAGTATTGGACACTTGCTGTCGCCAGAGGGGGAAAAAAAAGCCAAAATTGCAAATAGATAATCACATCTGGCATACAGCATCTGAGGCAGAACAATGAAATTCAACAGATAAGTCATGAAAAACAATTGAAGCATGGCAGGAAAGCTGTGACACCCAGCTCTTCTGGGATTGGCTGGGAGCTGGGAGAGAGGCTCAATATTGTGGAGAAGGGCTAAGTGAAACCCTCAGTGGTCCACGTTTTCACCGCAGACTACTGTGATCCTAGCCATGGGAGAGTTCCTGTACACACACACACAAGCCCTGGGCTGTCATGGGGGGCAGCCTGGGGACCCCATGTGGACGTTGCTCTATAGAGGGAGTCTGCACTGGGTCATATATTCCCACTCTCAAGACATAAGCAGCAGCACCACACTGTAATTTTGACAACTCAGCCTCTACCAGACAGGATTCTTCTTTGGGACTCAATAGTCCCTGCACCTCTCCATCCCCAAAACCCCCAGCGACATCCTGAGCATCCACCTGGAGAGCTGCACTGGCACATAGCTGGCACAGTGCTGAGGTCCTCAGCACTCTAGACCAAATAGAGTCCTGCTCCCCAGAGAAGGGGCAATGCAACACACTGACAAGCCTGCCCCAGGACAAAGGGAACCAAAACATGGACTTTCCAGAACGTGAGAGGTGCCTGCCTTAGTCTATGGGCAGAGTAGTCTCATCTCCCTCTTTTGCCCTCACTAGTAGCGGACCTCCGAGCTTTAC
The DNA here is from genome assembly GCF_008728515.1 of Papio anubis. NCBI lineage: Eukaryota > Metazoa > Chordata > Mammalia > Primates > Cercopithecidae > Papio > Papio anubis. Next base: position 23,415,241 of record NC_044977.1, read on the forward strand.
CTCCTGGACAGGGACCAGATCCCATTCCTGATCACACACTGCTACAACTGCTGCTGACCCCAGAAAACAAAGCAAGTATTACCTAAAGTCTAAGAGTTGCCTGTCTGGGGCTGTGGACTGCAACCTGGCTTACACTAGAAGCACAACTTCTGGGCTTGTGCTAAGATCCAGATGCCAGTATCCTTCCCCACGTCACACACCAATGCAGTTGCTACTGCTACCAGCAACCAAAATGAGAAGTACCCTGAGTTTAAGAGCTGCCTCTCTGGGGTTGTGAACAGCAACACTCTCTCCACCATCAAAATGACCTCTGGGTTCTAGGCCCTCAGTGGTGTCCAGAGTCACAGGCTGTAGTAGGTAGGGCCAGATGATCTGCAATGGTGGCTGTGGAGAGCCTGATCTCAGGGTAATCAAAACAGCGTGTTACTGGTACAAAAACAGACACATACACTAATGGAACAAAATAGAAAATTCAGAAATAAAGCGAAACATCTACAATGATCTGATCCTTGACAAGGCCAGCAAAAACAAGTAATGGGAAAAGAAAACCCTATTGATAAATTGTACTGGAATAATTGATGAGCCATATGCAGAAAACCGAAGTTGGACCTGTATCTCTCACCATGTACATAAATTACCTCAATATAGATTAAAGATTTAAGACTTAAAATTTTAAATGTAAGACCTCAAACTATCCAAATTCTAAAAGAAAACGTAGGAAAATACTCTTCTTGTCATTGACTTTGGCAAAGTATTTTGGAATAAGTGCCAAAATTAATTGCAACAAAACCAAAAATTAATAAGTGAGATTTAACTAAACTAAAACGCTTCTTCACAGAAAAAAAAGCTATCAATAGAGTAAACGACAAACTACCAAATGGGGGAAAAATAATAGCCATTCTGACTGAAGTGAGAAACACAAAAGTATGAAACTCACTGTTAAAGCAAACAAATGAATAGGAAAGAGAAAGGTCTCAAATGGTCCCACTACAAAAAATTACCAAATTACAATGACAAATAATAAGAGAAAAAGGAATAAAGTATATACAAAACAGTGAGAGAACAATTAACAGTATGACAGGAATAAAACTTCATATATCATTGATAACCTTGAATATAAATTGATTAAATTTTCCAATTAAATGATACACAGGCTGGCCACATAAATTTAAAAAAAGTGATGCAGCTATATGCTGCCTACAAGAAACATACTTTACCCAAAAAAGAGCAGAAGTAGCTGTACTTAATATCAGATAAAATAGACACTAAGGCAAAAACAGAAAAAAAAGAAAAAGAATGTTATCATAAAATGATAAAGGGATCAATCTAACAAGAGGATACTCTAATTCTAAATATATGTGCACCCAACACTTGAGCTCCCAGATAAATAAGCAAATATAATTAGACCTAAAGATAGAGTTTAAGTCCAATACAGTAATAGTTGGGGACTTTCATACTCCACTCTCAGCATTAGATGAGTTATCTAGACATAAAATTAACAACAACAAAAAATCACATTGTATTTGAATTGGAATTTAAACCAAATGGACCTAACAGATATTGACAGAATATTTCATCCAATGGTTGCACAATACACATTCTTGTCCTTGTCACATGGATCACACTCTATAACAGACTATGTTAGGTGACAAAATAAGTCCCAACAAACTTAAAATAATTGAAATCATATCAAGCGTTTTATCAGAACTGGATGGAATAAAGCCAGAAATTAATATCATGAGGAACTTTGGAACTGTACAAATTAAACAACAAACTGAAAATTAAACAACATTATATTGAACAGTGATTGGATCAATGAAGAAATTCAGATGAAAATCCAAACAGTTCTTGAAACAAATCAAAATAACACAATATACAAAAACCATTGGGATAGAGCAAAAGCAGTCCTAATATGGAAGTTTATAGCAATAAACACCTACACCAAAAAAGCAGAAAATTTTCAGATAAATAATCTAATGATATATCTCAGTTAACTAGGAAAGCAAGAACAAATCAAACCCAAAATTAGTAGAATGAAAGAAATAATAATGATCATAAAAGAAATACATGAAATAGATACATAAAATAGTAGAACATCATGACAAAATCAAAAGTTGGTTTTTTGAGAAAAAAAAATCAATAGACTGCTAGGTATACTAAACAAAAAAGAAAAAGAGAAGAGCCAAATAAAATAAAAAATGGAAAACGTAACATGATAATTAATAGTACAGAAATAAACAGAACACCAAAGACTATTATGAACACTTACATGATAACAAACTGGAAAACTTACAGGAAATGGATAAATTTCTGGAAACATGCAACCTACCAAGACTAAATTAGGAAGAATAGAAAGTCTGAACAGACCAATAACAAAAAGTGAGATTTACTCAGTAACAAAAACTCTTCCAACAAGGAAAACCCAGGACTGAATGGATTCACTACCAAATTCTATCAAATATGAGAAGAACTAACACCGATCCTTCTCAAACTATTCCAGAAAATTGAAGAGCATGAAATTAGGAAATTCAACCTCAGTGCTTTTACCAGACTAGCATAACACTGATATCAAAACTGGACAAGGACACAACAAATAAAGAAAACTACAGTCTACCATTCCTGATTAACTTAGGCAGAAAACTTCTCAACAGAATACTAGCAAACCAAATCAAACAGCACTATCAAAAAGATAGTACACCATGATCAAGTGGAATTTGTACTAGCAATGCAAGGATGGTTCACCATATACAAATCAATATACATGATACATCACATCAAGATAATGATCATGTCAATAAATACAGGAAAAGCATTTGATAAAATTCAGGATCTCTTCATGATAAAAACTATCAACAACCTAAGCACAGAAGAAACATACACTAAAATATAATAAAGGTCATATATGATTATATCATCTGGCTGTGTCTCCACCCAAATCTCATCTTGAGTTGTAGTATCCATAATCCCCACGTGTCATGAGAGGGGCCTGGTGGGAGGTAGTTGAATCTTAGGAGCAGTTACCCCATTCTGTTCTTGTGGTAGTGAGTGAGTTCTCACAATATCTGATGGTTTTATGAGGGGCTTTTCCCGCTTTGGTCAGTACTTCTCTTTCTTACCACCTTGTGAAGAAAGATGTGTTTGCTTCCCCTTCCACAAGGATTGTAAATTTCCTGAGACCTCCCCGGTCCAGCAGAATTGTAAGTCAATTAAACCTCTTTCCTGTATAAATTACCCAGTCTCAACCAGTTCTTAATAGTAGGATCAGAACAGACTACTACATATGACAAACCTGGAGCCAACATGAAAGTCTTTTCTCTAATAACTGGAATAAGGCAAGAAAGCCCACTTTCACCACTCCTATTCAACATAGTACTGGAAATCTCAGCCAGAGAAATCAGGCAAGAGAAATAAATGAAAGGCAGCCAAACTGTAAAAGAGGAAGTCAAATTGCTTCTGTTTGCAAACAATATGAACTTATATTTAGAATAAAACATAGACTGCACCAAACAATGCTTAGAACAGATACACAAATTCAGTAAAGTTGCAGGATGCAAAATAAACACAAAAATTTGTAGTGTTTCTACACAAAAATTATGAAATAGCTGAAAATAAAATCAAGAAGGCAATCTCATTTACAATAGCTATGCACAGAAAAATAAAATACCCAGGAAGAAATGTAACCAAGGAGGTGATTGACCTGTACAAGGAAAACTATAAAACACTGATGAAAGATATCCAAGAGGACAGAAACAAACAATTAGACATTCTATAATCAGGAGTGGAAAAACTAATATTGTTAAAATGACCACTACCCAACGCAATCTAAAATTACAATGCAATCTCCATCAAAATCCACATGTCCTTTCTCAGAGAAATATTTTTAAAAATTATAAAATTGTTATGGAACTGAAAAAGAGTCCAAATAGCCTAAGCAATACTGGAAAAAAAAAAAAAGCCTTCAAAATATATTACAAAGCTATTGATATAGCTTGAATATTTGTTGCCATACAAATTTCATATTGAGTTGCAATCCTTAATATTGGAGGTGGGGCCTAGTGGGAGATGTTTGAATTATGGGAGTACATCACTCATGGCTTGATGCTGTCTTTGTGATAGGGAGTGAGTTCTCATGAGATTTGGTAATTTAAAAGTGTGTGGCACCTTCCTCTCCACTCTCATTCTCTCCTGCTTCTGCTTTTGTTATGTGATGTGCCTGATACATATTTGTGTTCCAACATGGTTGGAAGCTTCCCGAGGACTCCCCAGAAGCAGATGCCACTGTGCTTCCTGTACAGCCTGCAGAGCCATGAGCCAATTAAATACATTTTCTTTATAAATTACCCAGTATCAAGTGTTTATCACCAAAAAGAAATAAGTATGTGAGGTGATGAATATGATAATTTTCACATTAATTATCACGTCAATGTGTTAATTATCATATCCATTGCCTCACATATTTATCATTTTCTTTTGGTGACAAACACTTGATTTCACAATGCATGTATGTAATAAAACACATCGTATCCCATAAATATTTATAATTATTATTTGTAAGAAAAAATAAAATATAACTTTTAAAAAGATATAAACTTATAAGCACTTATATGATAAAGTTTGTCCTATGATAAAATAGGGTAAATACATTTATATATGTGTTTATGTATGTGTTTATATATACATTTATATTCCAGTGTACTTGTACCCCACCTCCTAAAACAGCAAGAAAAGTAAAATTTTATCAGTCTTAGTAGAAAGGTCTTGAGGATATGTAATTTGTTATAGTAATTGCTTTAGCCATGGTTCTACAGAGAAATGGAAATAATAGAAAATGTATGTATATATAGAAATGAGTTGTTCTGAGGAATTGACTCACATGATATGGACATTAGCAAGCTCAAAACTTACAGGGTAGGTCAGCCATCAGGTTAGAGACCAAGGAAAGCTGATGTTGTAGCTTAAGTCTGAATGCCATCTGCTATAGAACCTGGGAAAGTCAGTGAAGTCCAAAGGCAATGTGCTAGATAATTTCTCTCTCGCTTGAGGGAGGACTTTCTTTTTGTACTATTTAGGCCTTTAACTGACTTCAACTATATTACTGATGGTAATCTGTTTTTTTCAAAGTCCAATAATGTAAATATTAAAAACACTGTCACAGAAATGCCCAGAATAATGTTGGATCAGATATCTGGGTGCTCTATGACGTAACCAAGTTAATATATAAAATTCACCCTCACAGTAATTATTTAAATGATCAGCATGAATTGTCAGTTGATGTGAGCCCCAATAATTAATATTTACTGGCTCTACTCAACTATAAGTCAATAAGATAACATATACATATATATGACTCATTTACCTAGTCTTTAAAATGAGGATGAAAATATACATACCTCAGAGATTTATGGTAATGATAAAGAGTGTTATTTATTTTATTTATTCATTTATTATTTTTTATTTTCTGAAACAGAGTCTCACTCTGTCACCCAGGCTGGAGTGCAATGGCATGATCTTGGCTCACCTCCACCTCTGCCTCATGGGATCAAGCAATTCTCATGCCTCAGACTCCCAAGTAGCTGAGATTACAGCTGTATGCCAGCATGCCCAGCTAATTTTTGTGTTTTTAGTAGAGACAGGGTTTCACCATGTTGGCCAGGCTGGTCATGAACTCCTGGCCTCAAGAGATCCACCCACCTCAGCCTCCCAAATTGCTAGGATTACAGGTGTGAGCCACTGCGCCTGGCAAAGACTGTTATTTATTATATTTGTAAAAATACTTGGAAACATATTCGGCACATATTAAATAATATAAGGGAATTAGCAAGGAACACAGAGAATTCTATTAACACCTCACTGTCTGAATATCCCAATGGAATAGTTGAAAAAATGAATGTCAAAAAAGCCGAATGATGATCCCTTTATTTCCAAAATATGAAATCATTGACTATTTAATTTTTTTAAAAAAATATGAATGAATGACTGAATGAATGAAAAGAAAAATTAGTTTCTATTTAGAAATCAGTCCATTTATAGAACAAACACTTTTTCTGAAAATTGACAGCTGAAGTCCACCCAGGTGGGATTAAAATATATTTTAAGAATATATAATTTATAAATAAACATCATTAAGCAGACATTATCTTTAAAAATTAAACAATTAAATGTTAAAAAATCAAATTATTTATGTTTGAACTTACTATTTTCAATTTTTAAAAAGTTATTTTCTTAAAGTCATGGAAGAAATTTTTCTTTTACCTCAGAAGATTTCTGCTGCTGACTACTCGAAAATCCAGTCAGTTTACAAATTAACTAGTTTCTAAATGTGCTTTTTAGGATCACAAGATACTGGTAAGGAACAGAGAGAATAATATAAACACACGACTGATGATCATTTCTGTTTGTCATATTGATGTTTAAGAACTATACAATTGAGTGTATCCATTAGGCTGGAAGTCCAATTGGCAGCTAAGCCATCGATAAAAGTGGTATTCTATTTTTAGACTTTTGTACCAGAAATATTTGGAGTAAGCCACCCAAAATGCCTATCATTCAGCTCTTCTGAGGCTCATTTTCTTCAACGATTCCATTGGGATGTTCAGATGGAGGTGTTAATGCAACACTATGTTCCTTGCTAATTACTGTACATTGTTTACTATGTGCTGAACATATTGGGTATTTTTTCAATATAATACTCTTAACTCTAACATATGATAACATATAATATATGTTATTGTATCAGTTTTAAAGTCTAGGTAAATGAGGCACAGATAGGTTAATTACTTTCCCAAGTTCATTGAGTTAGAAAGAGTGGCAGACATACTTCATATCCAAGTAGTCTGACTGCAGACTCTGTGGTCTTCAACACCGCTTTGCTACTTTTACATTACAAGATAGCCATGCAGTTTTGTTGTTGACTGATCATACAACCTCTTAAGAGATTGTTTTTTATGGCATACATAGGACATAAAGATACAAAGATATAGATACCTATATGTCCAAAAAGGTAAAGTTTTGTGCATATATAACAGGGAAATACAAAAGAGAGCCCCAGAGAGACACTATGTCATACCTACCACAATTGGTAAAATTAAATGTGTAATAACATCGAATAATAGGAACAATGTGGTAAAATCTGAAAATTTATTTGCTGTTGACAGAGATTCAAAATAGTGCAAGCTTTATAATGAACAGTATGGACTTTTTATTAAAAATGAATTTGGTAAACCCTCTGTGTATGCCTCCGACTTTTGGTACAGCAATCCCACTCCTGGTTATACAAACTAGAGAATGCAATTGTTGAAAGTATTATACAATTTTCTTCATCAAATTTGCAGTCTGGTAAAATTTAGTAGGACTTATTTTTGTCTTTTGGGAGACTTTCAGGAATATTCCTCTTTAAAGTTTCCAGGTGGTATTTTCTGGAAGACAGATTGTGATTTGCGTCCCTAGCATGTACAAGAAAACTGCTAACAGCTTTGTTATTTCCTGATGTTATGTTTGGACGTTTGACTTATTCTGTACCAAAGAAGCTTCTGGATCCTGATATCAGGAGATTTTCTCTAACATTGGCATTCTATTTCACACTGACAAAAATGCTGGCTTTCTAAATTCTGCTCGTGTTCTTTTAAAAATGTCTTCTTTTAACTTTACATGTAAGACGGCCTGCCCACAGTATTCAAAAAAAAACAGCTTGTCGTGTGAGTAAAGGGTGATTTTTAAAAATGCTCAGCAGAAATATCTGATCATTCCAAGCAACATGCTCATTAATGAAGCTACTTTACAGAATACTTAAAAAGAAACCCTTATGTGAGAAATGTCAAGCACTTCTCAGTAAGCCCTATGGACCTGTATAGTAGTAGTATGAACTAGGTGGCAAAATTAAGATGAAGAGCAAAAGCAATGGAGTTTTACACATAACAAAGTAGAAAATAATCAGCATACTTGCTAAATTTTATTTTCAGTTTACTTTGGAAAAATTGTGCAGAGAGTGCAGTACAGCAGTCTCTCCTTATCCATGAGGAATACTTTCCAAGACATTCAGTGGATGCCCGAAACCTCAAATAGTTCCAAACTCTGTATATAATACGCACAAATTACTTTTTCATTCTTCACAATTTCATGGACAGAAGACATCTTCTTACCATAGTACATTTTGATAACATCAGCATATGATTGTTTTACTTCCTTACGTTGAGAACTTTCACCTCTTCACTTTTAAAGGAAGCATGTTATGGCTTCTCTTTGGTATATCCAAATTGCTGGCATCACTACTCTTGTACTTGGGGGCATTCTTAAGTAATGTAAAGGTGACTGAACACAAGCACTGCAATACCATGACAGTTGATCTGATAACTGAGAGGGCTACTAAGTGACTAATGGGCAGGTCGACAGCATGGAGATGGTGAACAGAGCAATGATTGGTGTTCAGCAGCTGGGGGGCAAAGAGAGGGCATGAGATCTCATCATGCTACTCGAAACAGCACACAACTTAAAACTTACAAGTTGCTTACTTCTGAAATTTTCCATTTAATATTTTCAGAAACCATAAAAAGTAAAATCATGGGTAAGGGAAAACTGCTGTACAACAAAAGAGTGCAAAATTTGGAACCAGAAGAAAGACCTTTCTTCAGTTTGCATTTTTATAGCTTGGATATTACTGATCTGAAGCCATAATAACATGTAGGAAAGAAAGCAATTATTTTCAGAGATTGAGATAGTACATATAAGCCAAAAATATTTAAATATTAGAAGTGTTATAAAGCCATATAAAAATTATTGTTCAAATGAGAACATGATTTCTACTTCAAAGGGGCATTTGTTAAAACATTTTAACTCTTTTTTATCCCCCGGGTATAGAGCAGCAGTAGGTCAGTGCACGAATACATGTAGTATTCAATAATTCATAAAAGTTGAAAGTCTGAATAAGTGAGCACAGCATGGAATTTACTTAATTATGGCATGTGGTTTACATAATTCAGAAGTCAGTTTTGCATTACTTACTTTAAAATATGAAAATATACGATGGAATGAATGGTAGAGTAAAGAATACATGTGTAATACATATGTTAACATCTGGGTAGTAAGCATGTGGGTGATTATTGTAAAATTATTTATGCTTTTCTGTATGTTTGACATTTGTCATAATAAAATGTCAAGGGAAAAGGAATAGTAGCACATGTAAGGGTTTAAATTGCTTTTGTTCTGACTGAGATCCTGAAAGATGACTTGCCAGGAGAGAATGGCTGAGAGAACAGGTTGCTTGACAGGAGGTGACCTTCCCGGAAGGGAGTAGGAAAAAAATAATAAAAATGAATGTATGTCCCTTATATTTTGGATTGCCTGGAAAAGATCACAGACATTCCAAGTCCTCTGTAGGTGTGTTGTGTGTTACAGAAATTATGAACCATTTAAGTTTATGAGTGGGTGTGTGAAGGAATTCTTCAACATAGAATTTTTGACTCAATTCAAGGCTTTGCGGTCATCAATTAATCCATATTCCATCTATTTTAAAGATTCTTTGCCCATTTAAAAGATGCACACACATTTGATTTTGTCATTTATTGCCCTCTAAATCATTCTTGCATATCACAACTGGGCTTTTTGCCAATGACATATAATTATACTAGAAGGCTTAACTTACATTGTTTCTATAATCATAAATACAGTTACATCTTGAAAGCACACACACACATACACAAATCTAAATATACAGAGGAATGACATGAAAAAGGAAGGAGGAAAAAATAAATATTAGCTTCTACTTAGAATGTATCTAAGCAGCAAATGTCAGTTATGTTTAAATGGGTGAACCACTTAATAATTTCGCGTATTATTCAATTTTAAATTTAAACTCTGTATTGAGGTTTGTTATTCTTTCTTACCATTTTTTCCCTTACTTTTCCCTTCAAACTATGTTTAAGTTAAATTTTGGTTATGAGGCAAACTCGCCATGGTGGTTTAAGGACCCCGGCTCCTGAACAGCGATTATTCCTCATCTCAGACTGTTTTTGAGTTTTGACACATGCCACTCTATTTCTTCCCGTAAACATCTGCCCTGGCTGCTGAGGTATTCACTACCGTTGTAACTAATCTCCCGGTACGCCAAAGATTTGGTTCTTTGCCCTACCCTTCCAAACACAAGGCTAAGGTTCATTTGACCCACTTCCATAAAAGCAGTACAAATACTCTAAAACCAGTGAAACATGTGCTTCACCCCATTCTTGGCTTCAGGAGTTGACCTAACATTTATTCTTACAGGATTACTTCACCCATCACCAAGGCTACACCATGGCAGGTGCACAGGTTTTCAATTCTGTTACCTTTTATATGAGAATATAGTATCATTCCTATGTCACATGGAGACCTAAATGACTGACAAATGCACCCCCCTCTGTATGAAATACAGTATTTTGTGAAGTCCTTTGTTCCAGATTCATAAATGTAAAAAAAGATCACATGCCCATTTGCTGTTAGCTTTCCTTTCCTCTCTATTTATCTGAGGTTTTGTCCTCTCAATATTTCCCAATTTTCCCTTTTGTACCAAAGCTTAGAAGTGAGAAATGACAAAATTCTGGTTTACTGATAGATACGGATAGGCTGTTAGTTTGTTTATTCCATCCAAAGCCCTCTCTGCTTCCCTCCCAATGAAGAATTCCTTTTTCCTTCAGTTTCTAAGCAAAATCCACCCATCTTTGCTCTGAAGTGATGGAGTATTAAACTCTTGTCTTAGGATGGGAGTACCGCAAATAATTTTAAAAAGTTATTGAAGGAAACATATCCAGGGATTTCACAAAATTACAGCACTATAAATTGTATTATAATTTATAAAAATAAAATAACAATTTATAGAGCTACTTTTACAAAACTATTGTGTACTAACCTGATTATCTATTTTCTTCATATTTATATCAAAATATATAGAAGTAAAAGTAAGTCAAGTTAAATTGCCAATAAGTATATGTACTAACTCAAAATTAAATAACTCAATTTACAATTCTATAGTATACTATAATAAGAGATATGTAAACTCTATTTGTCTCTGTCCCTCGTTCTTGACACAAAGCTCCTAAAACTTCTATAATTTCCTGAGTGAAAGGAGCACTGACAGAGTTTCTAAATCCCTTGGAATTTCCTGTATAATTCTTAGGAGCATCTTTTGTTTTCACGAGGCAATTCTTGATGGATTCCTGGATAGCCTCAGAATAGGGAACTGGTTGCCAGAGGAAACAATCAAGTGATCAGAGAGTTGGAACTTTCAATCCCACTCTCCCACATCCAGGAAGGAGACAGGAGCTGAAGGTTTAGTTGATCATCAATGGCCAATAAGAGTAATTAGTCGTGACTATGTATTGAGGCTTCCATAAAAGCCCCTCATAACTGGGTTTGTAGTGCTTTCATATGGCTGAACACCTGAAGGTGCCTGGGGGGTGATGCACCCTGAGAGGATATGGAAGCTCCAAGCCCCTTCCCATATACCTTGTCCTTCATAATCTCTTAATTTGGCTGTTTATGTGTATGCTTTGCAATATGTTCTGTAATAAACTGGCATCCTGAGAAATTAATCAAACTCAGGGAGAAGGTAGTGGGAATCCAGATTTATAGCAAGGTGGTCAGAAGTTTAGCTGACAATCTATTACTTGCAGCTAACATCTGAAGTGAAAAAAGTCCTGTGTGACTGAGCCCTTAACCTGTGGGATCTGACTAACTCCAGGTAGAGAGTGTCAGAATTGAATTGAATGATAAGACACCCAGTTGGTGTCCACTGGATAACTGATTGGATGCTTGTAAAAGAAAATCCAACACTCACCTTGATAACCAGAAGGGAAATAGTGTCTGTTATGTGTTGACTGTGTAAGAAAAGAAAAACAATGTTTATCTTACACAACTTTTAATATAATGTTGACAAAATTCAAGCTCAAACCTATACATATTTCCACTATATAGTTCTGAATATTGCTTTCTTATCCGTAAATATGTTATGTTTTCCATTAAAACATCAACTTACAATTTACATATGGGCCCTCTATATGATTCAGCAATTCTATTCCTAGAGATCTACCCCAAAATGAGCCCATGTGTTAATGAAAAAATATGTACAAGAATTTTCACATTAACTTTACTACCAGTTACCCCAAAACTGGAAAAACCCAAATGTTGGTCAAAAACTGAATAATAAAAATGTGATATCTGACACATTGATGGATCTCACAGATATTAGTTGAGAGAAGAAAGAAAAAAGCACTTGTAGCCTGGCTCCATTTATCTGAAGCTCAAAAACAGATAAAGCTTCTTTATGGTCACAGGAGACAAAATTTATATTATTTCTGAACTGCCAAGAAATGGGGAATAAATAATCATTTTGGTAGCTAGATATGTTTCATGTCTTAGCCTGTGAAGTAGATACATGATTGTCTATATATGAAAATATTATTATAGCTATATACTTGAAGACTAGTGCATTTTGTATTTTGCACATTTTACAATATCAATGTAATACTTCCTCAAAGAAGAAAGAACATTAGCAATAAGCTTTAAACTGATTTGTTGCTTTGGAGAAATTATACATTATGCACAAATCTGAACATCATGGCACAAATACATTTTGAATAGTTCATAATAGGTAATTATTGAATGATTAATGACATGTTACACTAGGGAAAATAGTCTTCAATTAATTATGTAAGTCTTTGTCCATGCACATCTACTTTCAATAAGATATTGAAATCAAGGCATATGAAAGAGACTTCATAACAAAATATTAATCTTTTTTTCTCTATAAGGTTAATGATCACTCATAGAATATCACATTAGTACCTGAACATTTTGCTACCTTTCTCTTTTATTTAAATGATATTAATATCGAGAATACTGACATATGAGGCTAAATAACTCAGTGTTCAGAAAATTTTAAAATTCTGGTAGTTAGCACAGTGTTTGAAGATTTCAAGACCTTTGGGGTTAGTGATCTAATATTTGAGAATGTTGCTCTTTTATGTTTCAGTTCTGTGAACTTGAGCACAGCTTTTAACCTCGTGGAAGATCCTTTAGTTTTCATATCTAAGAATGTGCATACTTACAATATCTATTGCCTAGGTTTATTTGAATTAAAAAAAATAAATCAAATGATGCGTTTTAGACCAAATGAAAAAAATCACATAACTTAAAATGTACCCAGTCCTACATTTTTTATTAAATAACACACCTGTATATGTTTTAGACAAAAGTGAAGTAATAGAGACAACAGTGTGACTGGACTGAGAGTTGATACAAAGATAGGTAAGATGGAGCCTGTGTTATTTGTCTACTTACAATCAGTCATAGTGAAATAAGCACACATGTATAGTTAAAGAAATAGTAAGACAATTATACAATGCGTTATGCAAATAAGTAGGGGGATATCTTAGTATATTTGTGCTTATATAACCAAAATGGAGCACAATAACCAAAAAAATCTATAACCAAAAACACCCATAAAATGGGTAGTTTATATACAACAGTAATTTATTTCTCTTTGTTATGCTGACTGGAAAGTTCCTGTTCAAGGCACTAGAAAATTCAGTATCTGGTGAGGGAATACCTGCTAGTTCATAGAAGGCATCTCTTTCTTATGTCTCCATGACGGAAAAAGAAGCAATCTTCCCTGGGCCTCTTTGGTGAGGGCACTAATCATATTTGAGCCTTCACGACTTAATCACCTCCAAATGCCCCACCTCCTAATACCATAATCTTGGGGGTTAGGATTTCAACATATGGATGTTTGCAGGACACAAACACTCAAACTTTACAACGGGATTGTATTAGTCCGTTCTCATGCTGCTATAGAGAACTGCCTGAGACTGCATAATTTATAAAGGAAAAAGATTTAACTGACTCACAGTTCTGCAGCACTGGGGAGGTCTCAGGAAACTTAAAATTGTGGCAGCAGAAGAAGCAAAAACATCCTTCTCACGTGGCAGCAGAAGGAGCAGTGCTGAGCAAAAGGGAAAAAGCCTGTTATAAAACCATCAGATCTCATGAGAACTCACCACTATCATGCGAACAGCATGAAGGTAACCACCTCCATGATTGAATTGCCTCCCACTGGGGTCCCTCCCATGACACCTGACAAGGTGATTATGGGAACTATAACTCAAGATGAGATTTGTGTGGGGTCACAGCCAAACCATATCGTTCTGCCCCCGGTCCCTGCCAAATCTCATATCCTCACAATTCAAAACACAATCATGCCTATCCAACAGTCCCCCAAAGTCTTAGCCCATTCCAGCATTAACCCAAAAGACCAACTCCAAAGTCTCATCTGAGAAAAGGCAAGTTCCTTTTGCCTAGGAACCTGTAAAATCAAAAGCAAGTTAGTTACTTCCTAGATGCATTGGGGGTACAGGCATTGGGTAAATATACCCATTCTAAAAGGGAGAAATTGACCAAAATGAAGGGGCTACAAGCCCCATGCAAGTCCAAAATCTAGCAGAGCAGTCAAACCTTAGAGCTCTAAAATTAGCTCCTTTGACTCCATGTCTCATATCTAGGTCATGCAGATGCCAAGTGGTGGGCTCCCACAACATGGGGAAACTCCACCCCTGTAACTTTGCAGGTTACAGCCCTCCCTCCCTGCTGCTTTCACAGGCTGGAATTGAGTATCTGCGTGACTTTTCCAGGTGCACAGTGCAAGCTGTAAGTGGATCTACCATTTTTGGGTCCAGAGGATGGTGGCCCTCTTCCCACAGTTTCACTAGGCAGTGTCCCAGTGGGGAGTCTGTGTGGGATCTCCAACTCCACATTTCACTTCTACACTACCCTATCAGAGATTCTCCATGAGGGCTCCACACCTGCAGCATATTTCTGCCTGGGCATCCAGGCATCTCCATAGATCCTCTGAAATCTAGGCAGAGGTTCCCAAACCTAAATTCTTTACTTCTGTGCACCCACAGGCCCAACACCACGTGAAAGCTGCCATGGCTTGAGGATTGTACCCTCTGAAGCAACAGCCTGAGCTGTTCATTGACCCCTTTTAGCCATGACTGGAGCTGATGCAGTTGGGATGCAGGGCACTATGTCCCAGGGTTGCACAGAGCAGAAGTTGGGCCCTGGGCTGGGCAGATAAAACCACTTTTTCCTTGTAGGCCTCTGGGCCTTTGATGAGAGGGGCTGCTGTGAAGGTCTCTGATATGCCCTTGGGAGAGTTTCCCCATTGTCTTGGTGATTAACTTTCAGCTCCTAATTACTTATGCAAATTTCTGCAAGGGGCTTGAATTTTTCCCCAGAAAATGTTTTGTTTTGTTTTGATGGCATAATCAGGCTGCAAATTTTCCAAACTTTCATGCTTGACTTACACTCGAATGCTTGCTGTTTAGAAATTTATTTTGCCAGATACCCTAGATCATCTCTCTCAAGTTCAAAATTTCACAGATTTCTAGGGCAGAGGAAATATGCTGCTGGTCTCTTTGCTAAAGCATACCAATAATTACCTCTATTCCAGTTTCTAACAAGTTCCTCATCTCCATCTGAGACCACCTCAGCCTAGACTTCATTTCCATATCACTATCATCATTTTGGTCAAAGTCATTCAACAACTTTCTAGGAAGTTTCAAATTTCACACATTTTCCTGTCTTTTTCTGAGCCCTCCAAACTGTTGCAACCTTTGCCTGTTACCCATTTCCAAAGTTGTTTTCACATATTTAGGTATCCTTATATCAGCACCTTACTTCAAACATGTCCTTCTTCATAAGGAAGGAGTGCTAAGACAATAGGGAAAATTTCCTTATACAAACATCAGATCTCGTGAGAATTCACTCACTATCACAAGAACAGGATGGAGGTAACCACCCCCATGATTCAGTTACCTCCCACCGGGACTCCTCTCATAAGGGAACTACAGTTCAAGATGAGATTTGGGTGGGGGCACAGCCAAACCATATCAGGGATTAAACATAAAGAACTATCTCTTTTCTGGGAATCAGAAAAAAATCATCTGAGGGACATATTCTTTTAATGCAGTCTTTTACATGTAACAGAAGTCCACAAACAAACAGTATGTAGATGGCATAAATGTAAGAAGACACAACACCTTTAAGAAACATACAATGAGTTAAAATTTAACATAAATATTTAATATACACAATAAATAGCAGAGTGTAAAGATGCAAGCATAGATCATAGGCATATTATAAAATAAGAATTTCATGTTAATATTGAAAACTACATACACATTTTATTAAAAAAGATCAAAATTATTATGTTTTCTTCTAAGCTATAGAATTTAAACTGAAGATACTTCATACAAATACAATAACATACTAAGATAAGTACGAAGATTACATGTGGGAGTATGCACAAGAAAAGTATATGTAATTGACCTTTGTAGGAATGAAAGAAAATCATCTTTAAGTTAGTCTGTTTAGTGTCGTGACAAAGTAATACCTGAGATTGGGCCAATTTATAAAGAAACAAAAATTGGCTGGATGTGGTGGCTCATGCCTGTAATTCCAGCACTTGGGAGGCTGAGACAGGCAGATCACCTGAGGTCAGGAGTTTGAGACCAGCCTGACCAATATGATGAAACCCCGTCAATACTAAAAATTTAAAAAATTAGCCAGGTGTGGTGGCATGCACCTCTAATCCCAGCTACTTTGGAGGCTGCGACAGGAGAATCGCTTGAACCCAGGAGGCGACGGAAAGAGAGAAAGCAAGAGAAAGGAAATGGAGGTGCCAAGCGCTTTTTAACAACTACCCTTCTGGGAATTCTCACAAAGTCTAACGGAGTGAAAACTCACTCAGCTCCTCCCAGGGAGGACATTAATCTGTTCATGAGAGATCCACCCCCATAATTCCAACATCTTCCATTAGGCACCATCTCCAACATCGGGACCAAATTTCAACCTGACAAATGTCGGAACTGTAGCAGCAGCCTTCTTATCACTTTCTCAAAGACTTTTTTTCTTTTCTGTTTTAATCTTCACATCAATTAAAAGGCTCTGAAAGCTATCTGATGGAGATAAAAATGCTCACTGATAAAAGTGGGTTAGATTTACTGTCTGGATGTACGTTTAAGTTTTGTTAAATATAATTTGCAAATTTCTAGGTTGATCCTATTCAGCAATAAGATTGTGGGGCCAGAGACCTTAGAATTCATATATTGAGACAGGTTATACTCTGATTTCCTCTGAAATGCCTATAAAAATGGCAATAACATTTTCATTAATTCAGCAGCTGAGGACTCCGATGTCTACTCTCTTTTCTATGCTTTTTTTCCCTCCTACTTTAATTTTTAACCTCCTCCCAGGCCCCTCTACCTCTCATACCACCTTCCTCAAACATACAAATACACATATGCACATGCATACACATTTTGGCAGGAGATGATGAAGCCATTATTTTCTATTTACCCGTCAAATCTACAAATAAAATTTAACATCACAAGTTAAGTGTAACATACTTTTTAAGTCAAGATTTTGCTTATTGAAAAGTAGCTAGTGCCTTTCTCCAGGTTAGAAGCTCTCTTAAAAATAATGACACATTCAAGATATGCTATAGTCTTTCAACATTAGAAGTACAAATAATGCTGCTTCAATTCAACTGTTTGTGAACAATTTCTGACGAGCATTTCTCAGTTTGATCTAAAAGCAATTACAGCAACTCATTTTGTTTCTTACAGAGAGATTGACAAATATCACAGAACACCTTGAAAATGAGGGATTCAAAGTGCTTTTTTAACATGGAGACAGAATAATGCTATGGAAAAGTAGCATAAGTACTTGACAATGATGACAACAATGTTTTTTGTCAATTGTGCCTGTTACTTTAATCTAAGCTATAATATTTCTATGGGTAGATATAAGTTTTGTGAGCCTTGAAGCCTATAAAAGCTGTTGGGCTCTTGTAAGAAGATAAAATTACAAATACTATAAAATTAGGCACATTGGCATTAGAAGGACAAATGTAATGGATAAATCTTAAAGTTCAAATCTTGTTATTTTCAGGGAATATGCTTCTAAGCACTCCATCAAGAATGTGGGTAATTAATCTCTGACTATACATAAAACTGTGGTAAGTTTTTCTTAGATTTTCTCCGGTCAAAATCTTTTGAGGAAGTTCATAAACTAAAAACACATTCCATTTTTTAATTGAGATCTCCTGATAAATAAAATAATTTGAATCTAATTTTTAAGGTAAAATGGCACTTATTCAATGTGTATTTTTGCCTTACACGTATCAGTGTTCTTGACCTTAATTCTTATTTTATTTAAAAAATAAACACATTTTCTACATGTTTTACTAAACACAGAAGCATATTCCCCTACAGGTGACTATTAATTTATATTTTTAGCTGTGTAAGAACAATAATTATTTTCATTTTTAATTGAAAAATGACTTATATTTTGCTTCTCTATCTTAGAACGTAACAAATTCCATTTAGTGTTCAATTTCATGACATATGAACTCCTGACCTGATATAACAATAAGATTCCTACAGTGCTATTTACCTTTACTATATGAGAGAGTCTGGGGAAAACAAAAAACAAAACAACAACAACAAAACTATACGGACTTCTAGTTGATTTTGATTTGTTTCTTGTCCATCTTTTTTATATTCAAAAATGTCTTCATTTTTTAACATGTCAATCAATTCCAGGCAAAAACTTTTTCATATTGGAACTGTATTGAGTTTCTCTACTTGTCTATAATGAAATACTTCATTCAAAATTGTTCTAAGGAGAGACTTTAGCTATATTTCTTGGCCCTTTAGCTTTTTGCTGAACAAATAGTACTTTTTGTTTGTTTCTCAGTTATCCCAACCATTATTCAAAAGATATTTACAAAGGTCTCACAGTTTTAAATATAGGCAGTTCCTCACATGTCACCACGGAATTTTGTTCAGCTCATTATCACGAATACCATTAAATTCCCACTGAAATAATGTTGATGATTGCAACAAGTGTAAAAGAAAGTCCAAAAAACACATTTCATGAAATTCTGAATTGAAGATCTCCACATGATTATATTTATTAAGCAGATGAGTGAAAAACTTAGTAAAAATAAGACCTTAGTATATTTGTCCTCTCTCTTAGCAGTAAAACAATTTTTTTGCAACAGTTGAGTCTAGTTATTATACTTCTAATAATACATAAGTGACATTGAAAAATTATTTTAAGATGAATATGGTATTTCGTATTTCAAAAAACCTTGAACATCAGCATTTAATGAAGTTTAAACATCTTTCTTTGGCAAATGGCAAATTTTACTGGATTGGATGGTTGGCAAATCCTTATAGGCAAGGTCACTATCATTGAGGAGATTGCTGTAATTTGAGGACATAATGTAAAAATAAAGCAAATTGTAAAAATCATTTTACTAATGTCTGAAAAAATGTTTTCAATCAAGTTCTGTACAACGTTTTAAAATATCACATTTTGGCTGGACGCAGTGGCTCGCACTTTAATTCCAGTACTTTGG
Source organism: Papio anubis (assembly GCF_008728515.1). Taxonomy (NCBI): domain Eukaryota; kingdom Metazoa; phylum Chordata; class Mammalia; order Primates; family Cercopithecidae; genus Papio; species Papio anubis. The sequence continues at coordinate 23,434,688 of NC_044977.1, forward strand.
GAGGGCGAGGCTGTCGGATCACCTGAGGGCGGGAGTTCGAGACCAGCATGGTCAACATGGTGAAACCCCGTTTCTACTAAAAATATAAAAATTAGCTGGGCATGGTGGTGCATAGCTGTAATCCCAGCTACTCAGGACGCTGAAGCAGGAGAATCGCTTGAACCTGGGAGTCAGAGGTTGCAGCGAGCCGAGATCATGTCACTGCACTTTAGCCTGGGTAACAGAGCAAGGCTCTGTGTCAAAAAAAAAAAAAAAAAATTCAAATTTTGAAAAAGAAAGTAATTATTCAAATACATTATTGTGAAAAAATTTCTACATATCTGAGCTAAAAGATGTAAGTCATATATTAACATAGATTTTGGATGAATGCATATAGCCTACTGATTTTAAAGCAGATGTTTACATTATTGTGGTTTTTTTTTCCTATTTAGAAAAAACTCAGGTTTTAAGTGGAATGTTTTTCCCTTAGTTGCTAAAAATAGTCTATTACATAAAATGCCAGGAAAAAAGGTAGTATAATAACATCAAAGTAAATTGAGAGATTTGATATTGCAAAAATAACCTGTAATTTTTATAAGTAGATTTATTATATTTTTTATTGATACACGTTAGATGTACATATTTCAGAATCCATGTGATAATTTGATACATTCATATAATCAAATCATGGTAACTGGGATAGCTTTCACCTAAAATATTTATCTTCTCTTTACACTAGAAACATTGCGCTTACTCTTTTCTCGCTGTAATGAAACATACAATCAATTAATATGAACTGAGTCACCCTATTATTCTATTAAATATCAGATCTTATTTCTTCTAAGTGTATATTTGTACCCATTAATAAACCTCTCATTATCTTCTTCTTGCTTCTACCTTACCCAGCCTCCTATAACCAGAAATTTACTCTATATCTGTATGAGATCCATTTTCTTAGGTCCTACATATAAGTGAGAATCAGTATTTGTCTTTCTGTGTTTTGGCTTGTTCTACTTAACTCAATGACCTCTTCCTCCCATGTTGCTGCAAATTTAATTTTCTTATGGTTGAATAATATTTCATTGTTTGTATATAGTACATTTTCTTTGTCCATTCATGCAGTGATGGACATTTAGGCTGATCCCATAGTTTGACTATTGTGAAAAAAGTGCTGCAATAAACATAGGAGTGCAAATATCTCTTTGATGTATTGTTTTCCTTTCTTTTGGATATGTACCCAGTAGTGGAATTGCTGGATCATAGGGTAGATTTATTTTTAGTTTTTTGAGGAACACTCCATATTAGAGGCCACACTAATTTACATTCTCATCAACAATGCACAAAGGTTGCTTGTTCTCCATGTTCTCACCAGCATCTGTTATTTCCTTTTTTCCTTTTTGATAAAAGACATTCTAACTGGAGTAAGATTATAACTCACTGAGGTTTTGATTTTCATTTAGCAGATGATTAATAATGTTGAGCATTTTCTTCATATACCCTTTGGCCATTTGTACATCTTCTTTTATTAAATGTCCATTCACATATTTTCCATTTTAAAAAATTAGATTGTTTTCTTACTACTGAGTTGTTTGAGCTCCATATGGAGGAAGCGTTTTCACTTCATGTAATCACATCTGTCTATTTTCACTTTGGTTTTCTGTGTTTTGAGGTCTGACACAAAGAAAACTTGCCCAGACCAATGTCCTGGAATGTTTCCTCAATGTTCTCTACCAGTAGTTTTATAGCATCAGGTGTTAAGTTTCAGTCTTTAATCCATCTTTATTTGATTTCTGTACATGATGAAAGATAGGGGTCTAGTTTCCTTCTTCTGCCTATGGCTATCCAACTTTTCCCAAAACATTTATTAAAGAGACTGTCCTTTTCCCATTTGATGTTTCTTGCATTTTATCTAAAATTAGTTGACTGTAAATGGATGCATTTATTTATGTGTCCTCTATTCTGTTCTACTGAGCTATGTGTCTGTTTTTATGCCAGTATCATGCTTATTTGGTTACTACGGCATTGTAATATATTCAGAAGTCTGGAAGTGTGATGCCTCCAGTGTTATTCCTTCTGCTCAGGATTGCTTTGGCTCTTTGGGGTCTTTTGTGGTTCCATACAAATTTTAAGACTTTTCTTATTTTTGTGAATAGTGTAATAGAAATACCATCTTATTCATATTTTGATAGAAATTGCATTGAATTTGTAAATTTTGGGGGGTAATATTGCCATTTTAATATAGTAATTCTAATCTATAAGCATGAAATATCCTTCCATTTTTTCTATCCTATTCAATTTCTTTTGTTAGTGTTTTATGGTTTCCCTTGTATAGATCTTTTACATATTTGGGTGAATTGATCCCTAGGTTTTTATATTATTTGTATGTTTGCAGTTGGTGTATATAAATGATACTGATTTTTGTTAGTTGATTTTGTATCCTAAAATCTTACTGAATTTATCAATTCTAAAAGTCTTTTGGTGGAATCTTTTTCTAAATATAAGATTCTGTCATCTGCTCTAATGTTAATGTGACGTCTTCCTTTCTAATTTGGATGTCCTTTATTCCTTTCTCTTGTCTGATTGTTCTGGCCACAACTTCCATTATTATGTTGAATAAAAGTGGTGAAAGTGAGCATTCTTGTGTGATTCCAGATCTTAGAGGAAAGGCTTTCTATTTTTCTACATTCAGCAAGATATTGGCTGTGGGTTTGTAATATATGGCCTTTAATACTTTGAAGTATAGTTATTCTATATTCAGTTTGTTAAGGGATTTTATGATAAAGCAGTGTTGAATTTTACCAAATATTTTTCAACATCTATTGAAATGATCCTACGGTTTTTGTTTTTTGGTTCTGTTAATGTGATCTATCACGTTTACTGATTTGCATACATTGAACCATCCTCACATCCCTGGGAAGGATACCACTTGATCATAGTGAATGATTTTATTACTATGCCATTGAATTAAATTTGCTAGAATTTTGTTGAAGATAGATATTTGCTTTCATGTTTGTCAGTGATACTTGCCTGTGGTTAAATTTTTTCTTGTAGTTTCTTTGTCTGGGTTTGGTGTCCAGCTAATGCAGGCCTTTTAGAATGAGTTTAGTTATCCTTTGTTTTCATCTTTTTGAAAAGTTTGAGAAAAATTGGTTTTAGTTCTTCATTAAATGTTTGGTGAAATTCATCAGTGAAGCCATCAGGTCCTGGACTTTTTTTGATGAGATATTTTGTTATGGCTTCAATCCCCTTATTTATGGTTCAATCCTCGTAGGCTGTATGTGTCCAGGAATTTATCTATGTCTTCCAAATTTTCCAATTTGATGCTGTATATTTGTTTGTAATACTCTCTAATGATTATTTGTATTTTTGTGATCTTAGTCATTATGTCCCCTTTTTTTGTGACTGTATTTATTTGGGTCTTCTCTCCTTTTTTTATTAGGTTAGCTAAGGTTTGTCAATTTTGTTTATCTTAAAAAAAACTTTTCATTTTGTTGGTCTTCTGTGTTCCTTTCTGGTCTCAAATTACTTTTTCTAATCTTTTAATTATTATTTATTTTATTCTACAAATTTTGAATTTCGTTTGTTCATGCTTTTTGAATTCCTTGAGGTACATCATTAGGTAATTTATTTAAAGTCTTTCAACTTTTTTGATGTATGCATTTACTGATATAATCTTATCTCTTAATATTGCTTTTGCTGCATCCAATATATATTATGTTTTATTTCCATTTTCATTTGTTTCAAGTTTTTTTTTTTAAATTTCCTTCTTAATTTCTTTATTGATCTATTGGTTATTTCAGAGAATGTTGTTTGATCTCCATGTGTTTATATATTTTTTGACATTCCTCTTGTAATTGCTTTCTAGTTTTATTCTATTATGGTCAGAAATGATACTTGATATAATTTCTCCTTCTTTGAATTTGTTGAGATTTGTTTTGTGGCCTAAAATATGGTATATTCTGGAGAATGTTATGTGCTGATGAAAAGAATGTGTACTCAGTAGCAGTCTGGTGAATGTTCTGTAAATGTCAGGCCTATTTGGTTTTGTGTGTCATTTATCTATGATGATCCTTTGTTGATTTTCTGTCTACATGGTCTGTCAATTACCGAGCATGGGTTGCTGAAGTCTTCTAGTATTGTGGTATAGCAGTATTTCTCTCTTATATCTATTAATGTTTACTTTATATACTTGTTCCAGTGTTGGGTGCACAAATGTTTATGATTAATATATCCTAATCCTATAGTGACCCCTTTGTAATTAAGCAGTAATTTTCTTTGTCTCTTTTTAGTCTTTAATTATAGTCTATTTTAACTACTCCTATTTTTTTGGTCTCCATTTGCATGGAGTATGTATTTTCATCCCTTTGCCTTGAAAATATGTGTGTATTTATAGGTGAGGTGGGTTTCTTACAGCCAGCATATAGTTGGGTCTTGTTTTCTTATTAATGCAGCTACTCTCTTTTAATTAGGGAATTAAGTCCACTTACATTCGTGTTCTTACTGATAACTAAGAACTTACTGATAACTAAGAACTGCCAATTTGCTGCTTGTTTTATGCTTGCATTGTAACTCTTCTCTACCTTTCTTTTTTTCTTACTGTCATCCTTTGTGATTCAATTATTTTCTCTATTAGTATGTTTTTGTTTTTTTAATTTTTTTGCTTTTTATTGTCAGTGTATGTATTATTGACTTTTGCACTGTGGTTACCATGAGACTTTAAGAAATATCTTAATTGCTCTAACCACTTATTTTAGTAAGATGACAACTTATTTAGATCACAAAAAAAATTTAAAAAAGAAAGAACTTAAAACAATTATCTAGATTTTAACTCTGATTCCCCATCTTTTAACTTTTGGTCATCTCAATTTACATATTTTCATATTGCCTGTCTCTTAACAAGTTGATGTACCTATTATTGTTTTGATATATTTGTACTTTAGCTTTACTACTAAAAACTATTTTTAGTATGAATTGCACATTACACTAATAGTGTTGCAGTATTCTGGGTTGTCTCTTTGCACATTATTTTACCAGTGGGTTTTATATCTTCAAGTGCTTTCTTTTTGTACATCAGTGTTTTGCTTTCTTTTGCTTGTTTTTGTTTGTTTGTTTGTTTGTTTGTTTGTTCAGAGTGAAGAACTCCCTTTAGCATTTCCTGTTAGATGGGTCTGGTGATGATGGATTATTTCAGCTTTCATTCGTATGGGAAAGACATTGTCTTTCCTTCGTTTTTTGAAAAAACAGCTTTGCTGGATAAAGTATTCTTCGATGACATTTTTATTTCTTCCAATGACTGGGAAATATCACTCACTTTCTTATAGCCTATAGGTTTCTGTTGAGAAGTCTGTTGTCGTATTAATTGGAGTTCCTTTCTATGCTATATTTTTTTAAATTGTTGCTTTTTAAAAATCACTTCTTTGTTCTTGGTCTTTGATTATTACAGGCCCTAGCATAGACTTATTTGGGTCAAATTTGTTTAATGTTCTCTGTCCTTCCTGTCTCTAAATATTTATGTCCTCCTCAAGTTTTGGAAAGTTTTCCATTGTTTTTTTTTTTTGTTTGTTTGTTTGTTTTTTGAGACGGAGTCTCGCTCTGTCACCCAGGCTGGAGTGCAGTGGCCGGATCTCAGCTCACTGCAAGCTCCGCCTCCCAGGTTCATGCCATTCTCCTGCCTCAGCCTCCCGAGTAGCTGGGACTACAGGCGCCTGCCACCTCGCCCGGCTAGTTTTTTGTATTTTTTAGTGGAGACGGGGTTTCACCATGTTAGCCCATGTTGGGATGGTCTCGATCTCCTGACTTCGTGATCCGCCCGTCTCGGCCTCCCAAAGTGCTGGGATTACAGGCTTGAGCCTCCGCGCCCGGCCTGTTTTTTTTTTTTTTTTGAATAATCTTTCTGCCACATATTCTTGCTCAACTTTCTCTTGAACACCAATAATTTTTAGATTTGGTCTTTTTAGTTAATTATCTATTTCTTATAGGTGATCTTTGTTTCTTTTTATTCTTTTCCTTTCTCCTCTGTCTGTGTAATTTCAAATAGCCTGTCGGAGCTTACTGATTTTTTTCCTCACTTGATTAATTATGCTGTGAAAATGCTGCAATAAATTCTAAAGTTCAGCAAGTATACTTCCCAGTTCCAAGATTTATGTTCAATTTTAAAAATTATTTCAATCTATTGGTCATATCTCATATAAATTTTTGAATTGCCTTTCTGTATAATTTTGGAGAGTGCTGATTTTTATTAGAACTGCTATTTTGAATTCTTGGTTAGATAACTTATGTATTGGCATCTTTTCAGGGCCATTCAGTGGTTCCATGCTTTGCTTGTTTGGGAAATCGTGGTTCCCTGTTTTCTGTTGTTGCTTCTGGATGCATGTCTATGACTTTGCAATGAAAGATTAGTTATTTATTCCAGTCTTCTATCTCTGACTTGATTTGGGTTTTATTGGTTATCTTTGCTTAGAGAGTCTTCATAAATTATCTGTTGAATTTCTTATATTTTATTATGCTAGGTCACTTCCTCTATTTTGGGACTAGATGGGGCCTAAAGGCCAGGTCTGTCTCAGCTCTAGCAATCGACCAGACCTTTGCCAATATGGAATGGACAAGGTCCCAAAAGGACATCATCAGTGTGGTGGTATTGGCAAGGGGCTTGTGCTCAGAGGCCCTGTGTGGAATGTACCTGCTGACATGTGTTTCTGCTGAATAGCCATGCTAATTTGCCATTTCTTTTAGCTGAGCTACAGAGCAGAGGTTTCAGGGACTGGATATGATAGTCCTGCCTCTCTCCTTGGTCTCTATTGTCAGATATATATTTCTCTTTAGGCTCACATGATGCTTCCTTTGGGTTGACTCATCAACAGCTCTCCTGTCAAAGAGCCTAAGATGGTTTGGAAGCTAGTCATCCTCCTCAGTCTCACTATTTCCAGTGAAGAAACCATAAGTTTGGGAAAATTTCCTTTGTGTTTGATGCCAGGCAGGTTGGGGATGGAGTATCATTCATACAAAAATCTGATTCCCTTATCCTCTGCTTGAAGTATTTTTATGTTTCTGTGGCCCACAGAACTGACTCAACCTCATATTTGGGTTTTGGGATACTGCTGATGTTGATCTCAATGCTACGTAATTTTCTTTTGGTTTTCTGTGGGGATGAGTGAAGCCAGCTTACATTTATGCCACCATTTTGGAAACAAGTATTTTTTTTTAAATGTGTTTCAAGTTTAAGCATTCACTGTCATTTAAACCCAGAAGGGTTTTGCAAGATAAAAATATGTAAAATGTAAATGATTTTTATAGAATCTATAACAACGTAAAAATTTAGACCAAACTTATGATATAATTTATGAGACAACCTGATAACCCACTTGTGAAAATCTTGTATGTATGGCATTATAAACACCCTCCTATTATCTCAAGAAATATTGGAAAAAAAGTTGTTTAATTAAAAATTAGCTATAAAATAGATAGCCAAAAATAAAAATTTTACTTTTATATGCAGTATGTTCAAATTGTGAAGAAACCCATATTGGGCACATGAATTAAACTTATTAAGGTGATATGAAAATCATTCACTGGCAGGATTTTAAATAATTTCCAAAAAGACATTATATTACAATGGAATTTATTATTATATTAGATAATTTGTATGATATAATGTTTTATTTTCAATATGCAATAAAATGGATTTGCTTTCTTCTTTCTGATGTGGATGTTTTATTGATTTATGTATTTATTTATTTATTTTTTGTCTAATTGCTCTAGTTAGTACTTCTAGTATCATATTAAATAGTAGTGATAAGAGTGGGCATATTTGCCATATACCAGGTATTAGAGAAAAAGCTTTCATTTTTTTTCTTCTAGTTGTAATATAAATTGTGGGCTTTTTACTATTGGCCTTTGTTATGTTGCAAAAGTCTGCCACATGTCTGCCACCTTTATCAGCAACAACACAGCTATCCATGAGCTGTTTAGGTGTATCTTGGGGCCATTCATGGCCATGTTCAGATGCAAGGACTTCTTGCACTGGTAGTTGGATGAGGGCATGGATGAGATAGAGTTCACTGAGGTTGACAGCGGCATGAACAACCTGGTGTCCAAGTATCAGGAGCACCAGCATGCTATGGCCAAGGAGGAGGAAAGTTTGGAGGACTGGGCTGAAGGGGAAGTAGGCTAGAGCATTCTGTAACTGGGTAAAGAGTAGAAGAAATGTGAAATCTTTATTCATGAAAAATCTGTTGTATAATTCCCATGTCTCATTATTTGTTCACTTGCTGTTTGTTGTGTGTGTTGACATTGCACTCCAATAAAAGCATTTTCATAGTGAAAAAAAAAGTCTCTGATATGGTATGGCTGTGTCCCCACCCAAATTTCATCTTGAATTATAGTTGCCATAATCCTCACATGTCATGGGAGGGACCCCAGTGGGAGGCAATTAAACCATGGAGGGGTTACCTTCATGTTGTTCCTATGATAGTGAGTTCTCATGAGATCTGATGTTTGTACAAGGGGCTTTTTCCCTCTTGCTCACCCCTTCTCCTTCCTGCCACCATGTGAAGAAAGATGTATTTTCTTCCCCTTCTGCCATAATTGTAAGTGTCTTGAGGCTCTGCAGAACTGAGTCAGTTAAACCTCTTTCCTTTATAAATAACCCACTCTTGGGCAGTTCTTTATATACAGAATGGATACAGTCAGTTGGTACCACAGAGAGTGGCATGCTGCTGTAATGAATCCCAGAAATGTGGAAGCAACTTTGGAACTATGTAACAGGCAGAAGTTAGGGCTCAAAAGAAGACAGAGCATGTGAGAAAGTTTGAAACTTTCTAGAGACATGGAGGGCTCAGAAGACAGAAAGATGTGGAAAGGTTTGGAACTTTCTGGAGACTCATTGATGGCTTTGACCAAAATGCTGATAGTGATATGGACAATGGAGTCCAGGCTGAGGTGGTCGCAGATGGAGATGAGGAACTTGTTGGGAACTGGACTAGAAGTCACTCTTGCTAGGCAAAGAAACTGGTGGTGTTTTGCCCCAGTCTTAGAGATCTGTGGAATTTGAGTTTGAGAGAGATGATTTAGGAGCAGCAAAGCATTCAATATGTGATTTGGGCACTGTTCAAAGCATTCAGTTTTATTTATTTACAAAGATATGGTTTGGAATTGGAACTTAAAAGAGAAGCAGAGCTTAAAGTTTGGAAAATTTTCAGCCTGACAATGGGATAGAAAAGAAAAGTCCATTTTCTGAGGAGAAGTTCAAGCTGGCTGCATACATTTGTGTAAGTAAAATAAGCCAAATGTTAATCACCAATACAATGGGGAAAATGTCTCCAGGGCATGTCAGAGGTCTTCATAGTAGCCCTTTCCATCACAGGCCTGGAGGTCTAGTAGGGAAAATGGTTGGGCTCAGGGCCTTGCTGCTTTATGCAGTCTTGGGAATTGGTGCCCCAAGTCTCAGCGACAGTGAAAATGGTCAAAAGTGGAGCTCAGCCTGTTGCTTCAGAGGGTGCAATCCCCAAGCTTTGGTGGCTAATACATGGTATTGGGCCTGTGGGTGCACAGAGGTGAAGAATTGAGGTTTGGGAATCTCTACCTAGATTTCAGAGGATGTATGGAAGTGCATGGATGTCCTTGCAGAAGTTTACTGCAGGAGTGAAGACCTCATGGATAATCTCTGCTAGGGCAGTGTAGAGGTGAAATATGTGGTCGTAGCCCCACACAAAGTCCCCACTGCAGTGCTGCCTAGTGGAGCTGTGAGAAGAGGGTCACTGTCCTCCAGAACCCAGAATGTTAGATCCACTGGCAGCTTGCACCATGTGTCTGGAAAAGCCACAGACACTCAACACTAGCCTGTAAAGGCAGCTGGGAGAGGAGGTGTACCCTGCAAAGCCACAGGGGTGGAGTTGCCCAAGGCTGTGCCAGATGACCTGTTTCATATGTGTGACCTGGATGTGAGATATGGAGTCAAAGGTGATTATTTCAGAGCTTTAATATTTAACTACTGCCTTGTTGGATTTTGGACTAGCATGGGGTCTGAAGTCCTTTCATTTTGGCCAATAGCTCCCATATGAAATGGGTGTATTTACCCAATGCATCTATCCCCATTATATCTAGGAAGTAACTAACTTGCTTTTGATTTTACAGGCTCATAGGCAAAAGGGACTTTTCTTATCTCAGATGAGACTTTGGACTTGGACATTTTGGTTAATGCTGGAATGAACTAAGACTTTAGGAGACTGTTAGGAAGGCATTATTGTGTTTTGAAATGTGCAAACATAAGCTTTGGGAGAGGCTAAGGTGGGATACGGTTTGGCTGTGTCCCCACCCAAATCTCATCTTGAATTGTAGTTTCCATAATTTCCATGTGTTGTGGGAGGGACCTGGTGGGAGGTAATTGAATCATGGTGTCGTTACCCCCATGCTGCTGTTATCATGATAGTGAGTGAGTTCTCATGAAATCTCATGGTTTTATAAGGCAGTTTTCCCTCTTTGCTCGTGCTTTTCCTTCCTGCTGACATGTGAAGGAGAAAATGTTTGCTTCCCCTTCCGCTATGATTGTAAATTTCCTGAGACCTCCTCAGCCATACGGAACTGTGAGTCAATTAAACCTTTTTCCTTTATAAATTACCCAGTGTTGGGCAGTTCTATATAGCAACATGAGAACAGACAAATACAGTCTCTAGCCTAATACAGACCAATAATGAAAAACTCACAGTGTTCATTATAATTAATCAGAAAAAAATGAAAGCTTTTTCTGTAGTTACAAAGCAAGGATACCCACCTCATCACTACTATTTAACATGGTACTAGACCTATTAGCAACCTATTTTGTTGAGCACTTTTATTAAGAAACAATGTTGAAGCTTGTCAAATATGTTTTCTATATCTATTGGGTTAATCATGTGGTATTTATCTTTCTTTATGATATTATGGTGTATCTCATTAATTGCTTTGCATATGTTAAACCAAATTTCTATCCCAGGGATAAATTGTAGTTGTTCATGGCATACAATTTTTCCAATGTGTCACCGAATTTGGTTTGCTAGTATTTAGGATTCTTGCCTATAGATTTATTAAAGATATTTACCTGTAGTTTTCTCTTTTTGTGGTGTTTTTGTTCTGGTGTTAGGATGATGCCAGCCTTGTAAGTGAGTTTGAAGTTATTATTCCTACTTCTATTTTTTGGAAGAGTTTGAGAAGGATTGGTATTATTGCATATTTGAATATTTTGCAGAATTCAGCCATAAAATTTTCTGGTCCTGGGCTTTTCTTTGTTGGGAGGTGTTTGACTGTTACTTTTATCTCTTTATTTGTTAATAATCTGCTCAGGCTTTCTCTTTCTTCTTAATTCAGTCTCATAGATTAAAGTTTCTATGTATGTATCAGTTTTCTCTAGATTATCTAATTTTTGGAATATAATTATTAATAAGATTTCCTTAAGGTTCATTTTATTCCTGTCTGCAAGTTGACATGACCCTATGTATAAAAAACCCTAAAGATGCCACTAAAGAACTGTTAGAATTAATAAACAAATTTAGTAAAGTTTCAGGATATAAAATCAACATACATAAAATAAGTTTGATTTTTTACACCAACTAATGGTATGCTCGAAAAAGAAGTCACGAAAACAATTCCATTCACAATAGCATCAAGAAGAAATAAATACTTAGGAATATATTTAACCAAATAAGTGAAAGATGCTTATACTGAAAACTATGAAACATTCATGAAGGCAATTGAGAAAGACACAGTTAATGAAAAAAATATCTAGTTTTTGTGTGTCAGAAGAATTAATATATTAAAATCTCCATACTACCTAAAGTGATATACTGATTCAATGCAATATTTGTCAAAATTGCTCTGACATTTTTTACATGAATAGGAAAACAATTCTTAAATTTGTATAGAACTACAAAAGACCCCAAGTGGCCAAAATAATGCTAATAAAGAAAGTTAAAGTTGAAGCCATCACACTCCCTAATTTCAAGTTATATTAAAAGCAATGATAATCAAAACAATATGGTACTGACATAAAAATATATGTCTGTACTGACATAAAGAGCAATATAACAGAAAAGACAGCCCAGCAATAAACACAATCATATATGCTTACCCAATTTTTGCTCACACCCCAATAAGACACAATAGATAAATGGTAGTCTCTTCAATAAATGGTGTTAAACAAACTGGATATTCCCATGCAAAAAAAAAAAAAAAAAAAAACAGAAAAATGAAACAAAGAAACTGGACCCTTGTATTACACTATACACAGAAATATGCTCAAAATGAATACTGAAGAGCTGAACACTAGATCTGAAACTCCTAGAAAAAAACATAGGAATAAAGTTCCTTAATATTGGCCTTAGCAAGAATTTTTGGGTTATCTCATCAAAAGCACAGACAACAAAAGCGAAAGTAAACAAGTGGGACTACGTCAAGCCAAAAATCTTCTGCACAGCAAAGGAAACAATAAACAAAATGAAAAGGCAGCCAATTGATTGGAAGAAAGCATTTGTGAGCCATATATCACGTAAGGGGTTAATATTCAAGATATCTAATGAACTCAGATAACTCAAGATCAAAAAACAAAATAATATAATCAAATTGATCCAAGGACCTGAATAGGCATTTCTCTAAAAAAGAAGTAAAAATGGCCAACAGTATAGGAAAAGCTGGTCAGTATTAGGAATCATCAGGGAAATACAAATCAAAACTGCAATGAAATATTACCTCACACCAGTTAGAATAGCTATTACCAAAAACACAAGAAATAACAGTGATGGCAAGGGTGTGCAGAAAAGAGAACCCTTGTACTCTGTTGGTGGGAATGTAGATTGGTGTAGCTATTGTGAAAAACAATATAGAGATGCCAAAGAAATTAAAAATGGAACTGATGTATGACCCAGTAATCATTTTGCTGCATATATACACAAAGGAAATGAAACCAACACCTCATAAAGATGTACGCACTCCCATGTTAATCACAGCATTGTTAACAATAGTCAAGATACGGAAACAACTGAAGTGTTCACAAAGAGAGTGCACAAATAGTGTCCAATGAATTTGTGGACACTTCAGTTGAGCGGATAAAGAAAATGGATGCAGAAAAATATTTGTGTGTGGTGTGTGTGTGTGTGTGTGTGTACACATAACGGATTATTATTTATTCATTCTTTAAAAAGGAAATACTGCTATTTTGACAACATCGATGAAGGACCTAGAGGACATTATGCTAAGTGAAATAAATGAAGCACAGAAATAAAAATACTGCATGATCTCACTTGTGTGTGGAATCAAAAAACATACACACACACGCTCAAATGTCTCCCTTAAATTCTCAAATATATAGAAAAAGAGAGTAGAAAAGTGGCTTGGAGGATGGGAAGATGAAGGTCGAAGGGTACAGTGTCAGGGAGGATAAATAAGCCTGGAGATCTAATGTACAGCATAAGAACTATAGTTAATAATATTGTGTTATATACTGCTGGAAGTTTGCTAAGAGAGTAGATTTTAGGTACTGTTACCACACACACACACACACACACGTGCACACACACACGCACACAAAGGGTATAGACGGATATGTTAATTTACTTGACTGTAGCAATGGATATCCACATGATGGATATGTTAATCTGCCTGACTATAGCCATCATCTCACTGTGTATATGTAAAGCAATACATCATATTATAAATCTAAATATATACAATAAAATATATTTGATAAATTTCTTTTTATTATTTGTGCTTATTTTAATTGCACCCTTTCGATGATTTTTCTTCCATTTTTTAAAATAAGTATAATTTCTTAAAGGAAAAAAGTACAGGATATTAAAGATAGTGCAAATGGGTCATATTCTTATACCAAATTAGGAGCTAAAAAGCACTCCATTTTTATGTCAGACTCCACGACCTCATTCGCTGAAGGTGCAGTCCCGATGATTAGTTTTTGCATGGAATACACTTAGACTTAATTTTAGATCTGGGGTCTTAATAGACTGAGAGTTGTTCATCTGAAGCTTAAAAATGACAAAATTGTTTCATGAACTAGAAAAAACCCATGTCAAAATCTGCCCAAATCAGAATTATAATCATATGTTCTCTATATATTTTGAAAATATTAATTACTTAAAGCACTGTTCTAATATTCAATCTCTAATTTCAACCTTTAAATCTTATGTCAACACAAAATTGGTCTTTAGCATTAGTAAAAAAGCCATAATCAATTTGAACTATGCATCTTGAAAATAAACTGCTGAATTATTAGGGGTCTTTGATATCTCTGGAGACTGAGTTTTTGTACTAAATTTTAAAATGTGAACATAGAACATGAGTTTTGATCAATTTAAATTATTACTGATTTATTCTTGGTCCCCGTTGTGTGTGTGCAAAACACTAACAGAAGTGCGGTTCGATAGAGAACTGCCTTTTGCAACTGATGCAAAGCAGCTGAGACAAATTTGTAAAGTACTTCCTGCCTCCAGTCCAGAGAAGCTAAGCCATTACTAGTTCTATTCTATCATACAGTATAGTGATTGCAATAAAGCTAAAAGCCTCGCCCATGATTAGATAATGTGTTGGGGAAGCTTTATTATCCATTGACCCCACCTGGAATGGCATAGAATACAGAGCAAAGCTCCTGGCAGTCTGTGGAATGTTTCTGAAAACAATCTGCTAGTTCGGAGAAAAACATATGCCTCTGGGCTGAAATATGTATGCCTTTTTGTTCTCTCTACGTCCACCAAGTCACAAATTTAGATCAAATTCTAATTCTAGAAACTTTCAAAGGAAGTTTAGTATTTTTTGTTTCCTTGTTTTTAAAATCCTACAGAAAATGTCAAATTAATAATTATATTTTATTTTTTCTTTTTCTAAGAAAAACTATATAGTTTTATTCATAAATACTATATCAACAAAATACCCAAATACATGGAATAAAATATAGCTTTGTCCCAGTGGGGTAAACAGTTTATCAGCTTTCCTTTGGGGAATCATTTTAAAAATCATTCATTGTCATTGGGAATGAGATGTGAACAGGAATGCCAAATGTTGAGGGTATTTGGGAATCTGAATATTGGGTGCCTAGATTAAGAGCAGTGACCAGAGTCCTACTGTTCTGCTCGAAAGGCAGAAGAGTAAGTGTTGCCCAAGGAAAAAGGATTGCTTCAAGATAAATTATTAATATGAAAATGGTGGTCTTCCTTCTTTTTTATTTTTCATTTTTCTGTTTTTTGTTTTGTTTTCCATAAAGATTTCCAAATCTCACCTAATCTCTTTTAACAGAAACAGAAATATTTATACATTAATTTATACTATTAAGCTAGTGAAATAATACATTATTTCTCATAAGAATAATTACCTCCATGTAATTTTAGAAAAAAAGAAGACAGGACTTAACAGAATGACAACATAAATTATTATGGAATTTCAGAATTTAGCAACAGGGGATAGATTTGGATGACAAACTTTCAGGCTTATGTCAAGTCTCCCTGTGCAGACCCCTGTGTATGTCGCCTCACTTTAAGAAAATCTCATAACGCAGCCAAGAAATGTGGCACGAGCTTTCTGATCAATTAGCCAGTAGCATTTGAAAACATGTATTGGAGTACACAGAAGCACTTTGGCACTTTGTGATTTTTGATTACTTATAGTAACTACATCATCATCAAGACTAAAGGTAATTTACTTCTAATATTTAATTCCATTTTAGTATATGCCTGAAGAACTCTTTCAACTTGTAAACCATCCTTCCTCCCTAGTTATACTGGTCAGTATTCTCATCTAGAAATTTAATTATAATGAAGTAGACTAAGCACTGGTGTCACTTAATGTTAACTGGAGCCTGGCTTTTTTCTCTAACATAAGCTATTTCATACATAATTGTGAAAATGCAAGAGATACCTGCAATGCCTTCTGTCTCCTTATTCATATTTGGTATCTTCTTTTCACCCTAAACTACATGTAACCCATTCTGCCACCTGAAAAGAACTGTTGGATAATAAAGGATTTGATAAACTAATTCAAGCTGAGATATTAAGCTCTCAAGATGGATAATTATAACTTTTGAATACTGATTAATAACCAAAAGGAGGGTATCTTACATATCATTGCTTTCTTTTTCCTGAAAGTACACTTATGCCAGACAAATACGTTCACATCGCTTACCTCCATGTTTTCCAATTCCGTTATGCATTATATCACTTAGAGGGCCGTATAAACTACAGATAATGAGACTCCTCAGATGATTCAGTACATCTGAGAGGGAGCCTGGGAGCCTGTGTTCTGAAACATAAACAGGTTTGAAAACATCTGATTGTCACTTCTCTGAATAGTAGTTTATTCTGTATGAATTTAAGACTGGTGTGAGTGATTGGGTTTATACCTTATAATATATGTACTATTAATTTGCTTTATTGAATATTTTGATAAATTCGGGAGATACTGAACATTGAATTAATATTGAGTAAGATGAGTCAAGGAAGGGTTTGCTCATGATCTACAATTATGATTTCACCTTTTACCAAAGTCAAAGTGTTCCCTCTTTTAAAAAGTCATTATCACTCTACTATGGCAAAAAGGTAGTTCCCTCTAAATAGCTTAATACATACTTAAAAAAAAAAAGTTTTAAACATGAAAACATCAGATTCCCAGATGTGGTTTTAATGAGAAAACATACTGGCAAAAATGCCTACAAATGTAACAACGTTTAAAATAATGTTGTGATTGTATTCATTGGAGGAGCATTTGCATACATTTTCACGTGGGGCTGTATACTTCAGAAATAGCCAATCAATTTAGAGAAAATGCTTAGGGCACAGATATGTTCACTAGAGACTAATAAGTATTTAAATTCTGTCTCTTCCCTGACTTGCCACCCTAATTCAAGAGGTATTACGAAATTTTGATTAATTAGACCACAGCAAGTTTACCTAGATATGTTTATTCCCATCAATATGCCAAAAAAAAAAAGAGAAAAGTCACACTCTAAGTAGCAGATGGCATCCTGGGTGGCAGGCAACTGCAGTAGTTCAGGAAGTGTTTTACTTAACATTCAGTGTACCTCTCGTACAAGATCCATGCAATTTTTTGTTTGTTTTAATTTTGTTTCACAGTTGAGTATCATTGTATTATTCTTTGAGGGTTCAGTTTATTCTCACTGCTCATCTGTATCATGCTCACTATTTTCTGTAACTAGAGAAGTCTCAAAACAGGTGTTTAAAAACGCTGCTATTTTCCATTTGGCCTGCAAAGAGAGAACAATACAAACAGCCATTTCCCTTAGCTTTGGCTCTGCACCAGTGAGAAAGTGCCATAACAGAAGCAATCACTCAGAGAGAAAGTAACATGCATTTCCTCTTTTGGGAAAGCTATGGGGCACTTGAAAGATGATTGGTTTGTGGGACTGGCACTATGAAATTGGAATGCCCAGATTCCAGCTGTGATGAGAATAGAAAATCAGGAACAGGTGGATATACATATATGAGTGTATATGTAATATTAAAATATGTATGTCTGAATGACACTATTTTCAGTGTTTCATTATATCTTTTATCTTTTTTATATCAGTCAACAAAAGAGGGCACTTTATCCCATGAGCCCAATCTCTGTATGATCTTCAAATATTCTGTTCTATCAATCTCATCCTTACCAGCTCCTGTAACTCTTTACCTTTCCTTCTATTTATGGTTTTCAAACTCAAACTGTTTTCTGATCATCCTCATAACTTTTTCACTCTAACAGAAACTTCCCCCCTCTTGAAGGCACTCGTGTTTCCCACAGCTTTTACAAATTCGATCAGGTTTTGTTTCTCCCATAATTCTCATAAAACTGAGCCTAAAAGTAAGGTAGGTGATCTCCTTGCAATTTTTTTTTTAATGTTTAGTCTTCAACAATTGACTAAAACTGTTATTGCAAGTGCCATTTTAAAAAAATCTAATTAGTTTTCTTCATCTCTACGAGTCTTCGTCTTTATTGATCTTTACGTGGCATTTGATCTCATTGATGATTGTCTCCCTTTGATGCACTTTCCTCCCATTGCATCTGAATGCCACTCTCATGATTTTCCTACTTGATCACTAGTTAATCTCTGTCATTCTTTTGGGGACCTCTTCTCTTCTTTATGGCATCAGTTGACATGCCATGGGACATTAGTTACAGTTATCCTTAGAGCAGTTCTTGGCCTCAGTCTTAAATTTGACATTTAGGTCATCAGAAAATCCTGTTGAGTCTTCTTCCAATATCTCCAGAACATGACTTTAAGTGTTACTTCCTATTACCAACCCCTCCTGCCTGCATTAGTGGAATAGGCACAGAACTGGGCTATTTGCTTCCACTTTTACCCCTTAAATTAGATAGAGATAAAAGAGAGAAACAGGGAATCATGTGTTTACAAAACTCTTGAAGAAAAATAGTCTATGTGATTGCCTTAATTTGTAATTTTACTGTCACAAAAAGGAAGAACTGCTGCTGTCTTGGGTCAAAAAACTGTAGAAAATAACTGATAACTTTAAAACGTCTTTGCAATTCTAAGGTGGACGAAATAGTGGGGAATCTCAGAAAGTTAAATTTTACATCTGAGGAGCCCATGTATCTATCTTCTCACAATGATCAACAGAGGAAGAAGAAAAAACATTGCTCTGTCTCTCCTGTGCTTTCTGACCATAAATCTTAAGGTCACTTTACTTACACAGTAAATTTGTAGTTATTAGACCCAGTTTCCTTTACTGATTTTTATTCTACAGTTCCTGTAATTCATAGTAGACAGTATTACTTTCATAATATTAGAAGTTGGTATCCAAGCACAGACTATCTTATATTTACAAAGAGTTAGATAATCATATAATGTGACATCAACAGAAGTATAATTTCACTGTAATAGTGCACTCACAAAGGAAGTTATATTTTATCAAATCAGTAATGGCAGACATTTACTGTTTCGATACTGTAAAGATAACATGGATTGCTACAGTTATTTAAGTTGTAGCAAGCAAATGTAATAATTTATAATTAAGCAGTGTACATTTGTATACCAACTATAAATACTTGAGGTGTCTGAAATACATTTTTCCTTCTCCACTTTACTGAATATTGTAAAAAGACAAAAATAAGTGGGAATCGTAACAAATTAAACACTATGAATTTGTAAACAAGAAGTTGATAATATGTCTTTAATCATTCAAGTTCTAACTCCTTAAAAATTAAAACTCATATGTAGTATGATCTTGATTACACAATTGTCTATCCTCAAAAACATTGAAATACATGAACATATACATACTATGATTCCTTGCACAATAAAAAGAGAATAGCATTAACACATTAAAAAGATTGATTTTTTAAATTGTAAAATAAATTATGGTTGTATCTCTGATAAATCTATAAAAATATAATTCACTCTTTAAAATCCATAGTGTTAACTTGCTTTTTTTTTTTTGTTTTTTTTTTTTTTTTTTGAGACAGGGAGTCTCGGCTCTCACCAGCCAGCCCAGGCTGGAGTGCAGTGGCGGGATCTCAGCTCACTGCAAGCTCCGCCTCCTGGAGTTCGCCATTCTCCTGCCTCAGCCTCCGAGTAGCTGGGACTACAGGCGCCCGCCGCCCTCGCCCGGCTAGTTTTTGTATTTTTAGTAGGCGGGACTTTCCACCGTGTTAGCAGCCAGGATGGTCTCGATCTCTCCTGACTTCGTGATCCGCCCGTCTCGGCCTCCCCCAAAGTGCTGGGATTACAGGCTTGAGCCACCGCGCCCGGCCAGTGTTTTCAATTATGTATGCAACATATGTCATTTAATTTTTTTATTGCAGAACATTCAGATTTTTGCACCTCTGAAAAATGTTGTTATAAACTTATAGAAATAGATCTATAGATTTGAGATGACAAGTAAACATTGATGTAGATATTTGCTTAGCTCCTTACCTATAACAGCTTCCACTTATTTGAACTTGTGAAAAATTTTATATTTTTGTTTCCATTGCAATTTGAGTACAATTAATAGTTTTAATTTTCTGTCATAATGTAATTGACTTGTTTAATGTGAAACTATTAACAACATTTATTCACAGACTTTATTTCTAATAAGTATAAATACATTAATAAAATATTTTTACATTAAAAAAACTAAGCAAAGAATGTTGACCTATTAACTCATCCTTTAAAATATTGGATTTTTAAATGAAGTGAGATGTCTAATTTTTATTATAGACATTGGTGTATGTAACAAAAATGTGAAGTGGATACTCAGCTTGTCCAGTATCTAAATAAAATGGTTTCAAAGAAGCACAAATCAGCAACTAAGTTGAGTTAAAACTCATTTTAATCATTAAACCATGCCTTGAGGACATGGAAATCAAAATGAAAACAATCTTAATGAGAAAAATATACTTAATACTTTTCTCAAAGTCTTACCCACTGTCGATTTTCCCTACATGTTGATGATTCCCCCTCAAATATTAGCAGTCATATAAAACTCATTTTATCCAGTTCATTTGGCATTTCTTCTTAATTCCACAATTTCCCTAGAGCCCTCTTAAGTAATTTCAACTCTATTCTGAAAAAAATTTCCCCTCTGCCTCTTCTTATTATTTTCATTATTCAGTTTCATAAAATGCCAAAGAATATGTTGGAGAGAAAGGCAGATGTTAAGAATATTAATACATTATTAATTTTTGTCCCAGTCATATTGATCACTAGAAGTTATACCTTTCATAGCTGATTTCATTCTGCAGATCTTCCCATGGTGGTCAACTTATCAGAAATGTGATAACTTAGGAATGATTTGGTTATTCTTCACTATTCAAACAATGTATATGTTTACACTGCTCACCTGCATGTAAGCATTAATCTTATATTCAATATATATATATGGGAAATAACTAACACATCAATTAATTATACTTTTATTTTCTATTTCTATTGTAAAATATAAAATATCTTTTAAGTAAATCCTATCTATTTAGAAATACATATACAAAAATGTTGTCCTAGAGAGAAGGCTTGCTATTAAGGTAAAATAATTTCACTCATACATAAATGTTCAAAAATCACTAGTCCATCTTGAGATTTTTGTTCCAATAAACAGATTAATTATTGTATACATTCTCATAAGTTTGAACATAATTACTATAAAGATAATCTTCTAAAGCCATGATGTAGTCTTTCTATTATTAGATATAAATAACACTATTATTAATAATAATTACTATCATTTGATATTCCATTTATGATAGTTTGTATTACTTATATACCACTAATGCTCTGTAATTTAAAAAAATTTAAAAAATAGTAGTTGGGTCAATTATAATCTCAATATAAGATTTTAAAATGTATCAAACTTTTAAACAATTGAGTTTAACAGAATCAATATTCTTCTCTAGAATGTATACTTAAAATAACTACCTAATATAAAAAGATTTTATTCATTTCATTATCTAAGGAATTTAATTGGTAAATTAATTGTGGGGAAAAGAAAGATCAGACTGTTACTGTGTCTATATAGAAAGAAGAAGACATAAGAGACTCCATTTTGTTCTGTATTTGAGATGCTGTTAATCTGTGACCCTACCCCCAACCTTGTCCTTGCAAGAGACATGTGCTGTGGTGACTCAAGGTTGAAAGGATTTTGGGCTGTGCAGGGTGTGCCTTGTTAAACAATTGCCTGAAGGCAGCTTGCTGGTTAAAAGTCATCACCATTCTCTTAATCTCAAGTACCCAGGGACACGTACACTGCCAAAGGTCGCAGGGACCTCTGCCTAGGAAAGGTAGGTATTGTCCAAGTTTCTCCCCATGTGATAGTCTGAAATATGGCCTCGTGGGATGGGAAAGACCTGATCGTCCCCCAGCCTGACACCCGTGAAGGGTCTGTGCTGAGGAGGACTAGTATAAGAGGAAAGAAGGCCTCTTGGCGGTTGTTGGCGGTTGAGACAGAGAAAAGCATCTGTCTCCTGCCCGTCCCTGGGCAATGGAACATCTCGGTGTAAAACCCGATTGTATGTTCTGTTTACTGAGAAAGGAGAAAAACCGCCTTAGGGCGAAAGGTGGGACTTGCTAGCACAATGCTGCTCTTTATGCACTAAAAAGGTTTATGAAGATGTTTGCATATGCATATCAAGGCACAGCACTTTTCCTTAAACTTATTCATGTCACAGAGATCTTTATTCATATGTCTTACTGCTGACCTTCTCCCTATGATGATCCTATTATCCTGTGACTTCCCTTTTTCTAAGATGGTAAGGATAATTATCAATAAATACTAAGGCAACTCAGAGAACCGTGCCGGCATGGGTCCTCGGTATGCTGACCGCCGGTCCCCTGGGCCCACTTTTGCTTTCTCTATACTTTATCTCTGTGTCTCATTTCTTTTCTCCAGTCTCTCGTTCCACCTAACGAGAAACGCCCACAGGTGTGGAGGGGCAGGCCACCCCTTCATTAATTATTCAATTAATTAATATTGATTCTATAACTTGTTTGATAAATGAGACCATCATACCATAGTATCGATACCAGATGAAATAAAAGATAATTCAATAAATCAGGATTGATGAGGGTGATCCTTTATTAGAAATTCAACAGCTTCTTGCTCTTAGATAATTCACTGTATTCTAAAGGAAATTCTAATTCCTATGAGTAAATTGTTGAAAGTGAATACAGTCAATAGACCAAAAGCTTACAAAATGTAATTTACAAATACTTATTGAGCACGTGTCCTTAAGGCTCTCTGTGAGGCACATCACAGTCTTTTGACAAAGTTCTGAGTGAGGAAATTCTAAACTGACAACTTCTAAAGTTGTTACTATAAAGTCTAGAAATCCCATGCAGTATTTTAGAAACTACACATACAACACACACAGGCACACATAAGCACACACAAACAATTTTATTGTAATGACAAGGTAAAACCTGTAAACACTAAAGATAGTGTTTGTGTCTTTTCAGTGTATGTTCTTAATTTTTCTTTTTTCTCTTTTCCTAGGAAATGAATATGGTTCTTCCAGCGTAACCTAATTTATCCTGTGACATTTGTTTGCTTTCCACAAGAGATTCTATGATAAGCCATTCATTCCATAATGTAATTTAGAAAAACACTGGAGGTGATGTATGGTTGCTGTGGCCATTTTGGTCAAGCGGTATTAAGAAGTAGAGTGAAAAAAAATGTAACCACCAAATCTTCATTGTAGAGTATGGAAGGATAGCTTGTCTTTGGATTTTGTGCCACCTGTCAGCACTGACTTTATTCATTGTAGCTTGTACTACCCATTAAAGCATCATTAAAATAAATTCTCTGAAAAAGCATGCTCATCTTTGCCTCTGATTATAAAGACTGGAGATTGTATATTAACGCAGATTTTAAGCATTCGTATCATAATTGGACACAAGCTGCTCTGAACATCTGTTTGTTATCAAGAATAAGAATGACATATCTCTTGTTATAGATTTGTTTAATGACCAAATTTTGAAATTATTCCCATAGTATACTAAGACTTTGAGCTGAGCTAGGAGTTGCAGGAAATTGGTGTGTGAGAAAAACAATGCTGCCTTCAAATTCAGCACATATAGATAGTTTCGGTACCAGAAAGGTATCATTTATGAAGGAATTTTGATTTAAAGTATGACAGTCTCAGTTTTATACAGTCATTAAAACTAGATTGGCATCAATACCTAGGTGCACAACCCCTCTACCTATTTGTATCCTCAGAATCTATTAAAGTTGTCATTAGTAATTACATGTTCCTGTTTTTAATCATTTTTAATCAGGTTTTATAAAGCCTGAAGTGTATGTATTTGTTTTCCATTACTTTAACAATTTATCATTGGTTAGTTAAGATGCATACTAATAACTGTCTTTCTTTAAAACTCCTAGTTGTATATTATACACAGATTTACCCTCATTACCTAGTGATGTTTGGGAATTTGTTATGTATAATCCTTTAAAGTATAAATTCATTCATTTATTTCACAAATACTTGCTCTGTGTGTGTGTTTGACAGATATGTTCAGAATGAAGGGGACAGTATTGAGGAAGATGTGACCCTGATTTTATAAGAGTAGGGAAAGAATCAAGTAATCAGAAGTGATGTATGAATACAAACTGCTACAATTGTTGTAAAGGAAAGGGCCTCTGTCCTATGAGGAAAGGTAACAAAGATTAGTGACTTAAGACTCGGAGGTCAGGGAAGTCATTCCTGCATGATTAAAACTTAAGCTGAGGTCTAAGGGATCTTGCCAAAAGGGACGGGAAAGGGGCAGAGGTGATGTAAGAATTTTTCAGTGCAGGATAACATGTGCACTGTTCATGTGGCAGGTCGGAGTTTGACACATTACAGGAATAAAAAACAGAACTACTGTGATTGTGCTATGTGGCGCTAAGAGAGACATGGTGTGAGATGAGGATGGATAAGTAAACAATGGCTACCATGATGGTTACATAAAAATTTAGGTCTTTATCGCCAGAGCAATAGGGGTTTAAGGATTTTAAATAGTGATTTGACTATACCATATTTAAACTTTGAAAGTATTACCTGGGGGATGGCATGAGAAGTAAGCGTTGGAGGATATACATAGTAAATACCTGAAGGGTAGTTAATGTAAATATTTCATGTGTGCCATAAAATATGATGGCAGATAAGAAAAATGTGCTCTATATTTAACTTTAAGAATAGCTACTGGGCCCGTTTTCTGTCAAATTGCCTCATGTTCCCACTCATCATTTACATGAGAACCTCAGCTTTTAGAATCACTATATAATTAGGGGAAGAAAGCAAGTGAAAATCTGAAGGAAAATAGCCTGATCCCTGCTTGTTAGAGACAATAGATGTCCTCTCTAGACCACTGTTGCTTCATGCTTTATCCTTTCCATGCAAATGATTTATTACATTAGCCTGGAATCATCATGATTTTGTCCTTGGAACACTTTAAATAGATTAGAAAATTCCTATAATCCTTATTTTATTGATTGTTGAGTTTTTCAGAAACAGACTCACCATGGATGATTACATGTATTTGTTATATGATAATTAATGATCTTTACCAAAGAGATAAAATGTTCCTTAAAAAATTCACTCCCAAGACCCTGCCCCATGTACTTATTTTCTTTTCTGTAATGGTATCTTGCAATGAATTTGGACTGCAAAACACTTACAGAGTACATACTCTGGTGCTTCGGTTGAATTTTGAGTTTTTAGTGGGCAACTATGCCATACAATGAATTATATTTGGTCAATGGTATAGATAAAATAAAGTTTTAGAGACAAAAGTCTCCAGGGAAACAAATATGATCAGAGTCAATCAATCCTGTGTCTGGTTATATTTGCAAGAAAGTAGGCAAAGTAATACCAAGTGTCTCTGTTGAACAGTCACAAATAAAGAACAATAAATCAAAAGATTGAGGGCAGAATTAGGTTACAAGCTTGTCTTTTGCTGATGATCTCTTATATTTTTATACCAACCCCAGGGTGGAATTCACCAACTGTTAACTTTTTCCTATATTTAAAAGTCAAGATTTCAGAATCAAAAGGTTAAAGTTCTATGCAAGTCTGGACTATAAGGATGTTGGAGTAAGCACCTCTCTATCAACCAGTCAAGAGACTATAGGCCATATCCAACTTCTAAACTTTTTCAAGATGATGACTGTGGTGGGCTTTTATCTGTAGAGCATCTAGGTTTGGGGGAAAAAAAAACCCCACAAATATCTACTCTTGAGTCAACTGCTTAACACATCAAAGGGCTATGATATATGAAATTATATACAGAAACAGAAAACTATGCTTTAGTAAATGGGCTTGGTTTTGTGTTAGTTGAGATGAGCCAATCCAAATGAACGTCTGCTTAACCACCTTGTTGTGCCCTATAGAGATAAGGTTGATTTGGGGTACTATGTCTGGCAAGTTTTGAAGTCTAAGTTTTCTGAGTCTGAACAGAATCCAGTAACAGTATGGGAAATCAGCATACCCAGAGACCTAGTATTTATTCATAAGACTTCTTTACTGACAATAGCTATTGGGAAAACAATATAAGGAAATATTTCTTGAGTGTCTCATGTGCCAATCTGGGATCACCCAACTGATAGATATTAACACCACGACTCTGGTTGATTTATTTATTTATTTATTTATTTATTTACTTGTTTATTGAGACTGAGTTTTGCTCTTGTTGCCCAGGCTGGAGTGCAATGTGCAATCTTGCCTCACCACAACCTCTGCCCCTGGGGTTTAAGCGATTCTCCTGCCTCAGCCTCTTGAGTAGCTGGGATTACAGGCGCTCACCACCACACCTGGCTAATTTTGTATTTTCAGTAGAGACGGAGTTTCTCCATGTTGGTCAGGATGGTCTCGAACTCCTGACCTCAGGTGATCTGCCCATCTTGGCCTCCCAAAGTGCTGGGATTACAAGCGTGAGCCACTGTGCTCTGCCTAACTCTGGTTGACTTTTATGCCTTCCTCGCCCCAAACTCCTATATCCTCTGTATTAGTGTACTAAGACTACTGTAACAGAATACCATAGACTAGTTTGTTTAAAAAATATAGGTTATTTTCTCACAGTTCTGGAGCTTGGAAGCCCAAGATCATAGTGCTGGCAGGGAAAGCTGCTGGTGAGGTTTCTCTCCTTCACTTGCAGATGGGCATCTTCCTTGTGCCCTCCCATAGCCTTTCTTCTGAGCACGCACACTTGTGCTATCGCTTCCTCCTTATGTAAGGACAAAAGGCTCCACTGTAATAACCTTCATTTACACTTAATTATGTTTTAAAAAACCTATTTCCAAACATAGTCACACTAGGGATTAGGGCTACAATATATAAATTTGGAGAGAGGATACAATTAAATTCACAACATCCCCCAACCCTATCCCAACTTTTACATCCAAGTTGTAATTATCCTTGAACATACCCTGTAGAGGCCTCAGAAGGGACGTTTTCCCAGTGTTTTAGAGTGATGTGTACATATTAAAACTATGTTGTGAGTTTCATTGTATCGTCACTGTTTCACTCTTTTAAGCAATTCAAGCATCAATTGAGTGTCTGTGCCTTATAAAAAAGTGTAACTGATTCTCAACTTACATATATTCAACAAAGTGATAAACCTAAGTAATACACTTCAACCTTAGGAGTCTACCTTTAAGAACTCCACTTGTTCCATAGTTTTACGAAGATTCAAAGTTGAAGATTTTATTGTGTGTATTTGTTTCTGTCTTTAAGGGCACTACAGAAGTTGAAGCTGAGGTCTACTCCATCCATGGCCACAGGAATATGATGTGCTATTTCTCCCAAGTGAGAACTTAATTATAAGTATATGATATTTTAATATCAATGATAGATGACCATACTCAGTCACATTCTGCAGAAAACTAGTGTATGAAAAAAAAAGAGCAATGTGTATTTCATAGCCCATATGTGACAACTAAATTATTTGAATTGTTAACAATGCCCAGGTCCATTCATTCATTCACAAAAGTATTTGCAATTATCAGGTATAGTTTTTATGATTTCTGGTGATAATTATTTTTATGACAGGAATTTTCTTATTTCACACACATACAAATTTATTATGGGCTGATAGCTTTAATTTTTCTCTGTAATAGGATTGAGCTATCTGCACTCTGCCCAGAATCTGGGTTAAGGAATATTCTTAAATTCTGGCCAGGGAAGGAATAGAAACAGAGCTCTGACTGAATTTTTCACTGCATTGTTTTTCAAATATTAATATACTACTCACATAAAGAAATAAAGAAAGAAAGAATTGTCTATTTCTTCCACAATGGAATAAGTCACATTTGAAGAGGATCCAAAGAACACCCCAGTTGTCACACAGTAAACTCACATTGTACACTTCAGGCAGAATTTAGTCATATAGCCCTGTTAGTGGCAAGGGCAAGCACATTACTTTGATAAAGTTGTGCTTTTGGCATTTGTGACAACTACTGGGCTTGGTTGTGGACTCCCTGGAGTTCCACTAAGGAAGGAGACAGATCAAAGATTATAATCCTTGCTCCAGGCAAGCTATGCTGCATAGACTTTATTCTAGGCCCTAATTTTTCCTTCCTTTCTTTGAAGATAAATGCTCCAAGTACTATTATTTGTCACTGTCACACACTTAAATATGCCTTGACAAATAATGTTACTTTTTTAGTAATCTTTGACTCCTTCAATTTAAACAGCAATTTTCAAGAATGATCAGTCTAGGTTTTAAAAAAAGTTCTAACCTCAAAATTTTCATACTTATTTCAATCATGGCAAGTCACATTATTGGGGTATGTACCAAAATATTAGTAATTTTAAGGAATCAGATTTAAGTAATATTCTCATAGCTTCAAGATTTAACTAGGTTAAACTGATTTTTAAAATGGTAATAAAACAAAGTATTACCTGTATTTATTTTCAAAGTATTTTAAAACACAAATAGGTTCTAAGTGATCATAACCAAATATTCTCTCACTTTTAATTGAAGAAATTTATACCAGAGGACAACAGAGAAAATCTGATGTCACACAACTAGTTGACATGAAATCACTTCTATAGCCTACTTCACCAAATCACAAATTGAAAGCTATTTTCAAGTTTCAGAACATTTTTAAAGAAAATTCAATGGAATTGGGTTTTACAAAAGAAAATGGTTTTGTTTACATTTTTTTCCTGGCAAATTATTTTTCTTTACAAGATGTGAAGATTACAAAAGATCAGTAGACAATTAGAGTTTTATTTACAAATATTTACAGTATACTATCAGAAAAGCATCTATTTTAACTTAAAAGCAGAGAGATCACAAGAAGGGCAACAGGCAAGGAGATGAGAGGATTAGAAGGAAAAAGTCATTAAATGCAGAGTTATAAGTGCTTTGCCTGCATTCGATCATTACATCTGACATAATACTCTAAGGTATTTGCCATCATTAACTCTTATGTACAGACAAACTAAATCTTAGGGAGTAGAGAGGTTAGTGAAATTGGTCAAGATTACAAAATATTAGGCTGTGGATTTAGTATTTGATCTCAGGACTTCTGATTTTTAAGTTAACTGTCTTAATTCCTGCTGTCTGCTATAAATGAGGAAGGTTTTTTATATATATATAGCGGTCCTTGAGTCCCCTTATGGAGGCAGTAGGAGGAAGACAGTACCTCATGTTCTGACATAATACTGTAATACATTTACTTAAAATTCATCAATATTCCCATGGTACACATTATTATTAAACGATGAAGAGAATGACACGAGTATGCGAGTGTATTAACTGGACATTTTTTCTGTCCATGAGCTATCAGATACAAAGAAACACTTTGTTTCTAGGTACAACTAGGCATATGCCAAAATAATGTTTAAAAACTTGTATCAGTAATGTTCTTGTCATATTCTAGTTATTTCTTAATAACTTTTTTCAGTAAAGATAAAAGAAAAACAATGAGAAATCAAAAACAGAAACACAAAACAGAAACCACTTATACTACTGAAGAATCCTGAAGAGTACAACTACCAAATATTAAAACATATTATATGGGTCTTTTTCTAGTTAGGATATAAATGAAAATGAAAGTTTTCATTATCGCCATATACACTTTTAAAAATCCACTCTTTTCTTTAAAACCATAAGAGAGATCTGAAAATAAAGAAATATGAAAGCCCTGGAAACCATAAAGTTGAGCTATCCCTAGATAACTAAGGAACGAAAGATGTGTTTAGACTTGATACCAGATGATGTTGGGTACTAGACAGACAGAGGAACAATCCTACCATGGAATGATGCCTTTTTTTAGATTGGAAAACACTGGTCAATCTTTTGACACATTGGTTTGTGTGCTGGATTTGAATCTACAGTAACATCCAAAGCAAAGACAATGCTCTCTGCCAACTAATTATCCTAAATGGGGATTTTTACTAAGAAAATAGAGACTAGAGACAGGAGGGTGGAAATAAATCATGTGGTCGAGAAATCTTGCAGTCTCCTGACATCAGTATCTGACAGTCCTGCACTATTAATATCTAACTATCTCAAAGTTTCATGCAGTGTTGGAATCTCAGTGTGCAGTTATTCTATTAATGTGCATTCTCACAATCTCACAGTTGGGGTAATACAGTTCCTGATTTTTCTCAGCCTCAAAATCTCATGCTCTCATAGTCTTGAGGCATATCAGATTCCCAGTGTGGCATCTTCGTGTTCTAAAGGGTTTGAAGTTCATCTTATTTGTATTCTGATTGTTTTGAGATCGATAAGTTTCACAGTATTTTAGTTAAATGGCTCTCCTGAAGGAAAAGGCCTAAACTTACCTTTGAAGTTTGGAAAAGTTAGGTGATATATCCAACCAAAATGGCATTGAAAAGTAAATTTAATTCAATTTCTAATATGATCAAAGATATTAATCCAGTGGAGAAACAGGAAAATAGGTACTGTGCTGAAATTCAAGGAGAGGCTCTCCTAGTTTTCTGGTGCTTGCACTCTCAAGTTTCGCTTAAAGTGATTAAACTTCTACAGAAGCAACCCGAACAGGGTCAGAATTCCACTTGTAATTAAGTAATCTACATGATTAGACTCTGTTCCTGATATTTTCATTTTGTTGACCTTGTTTTTAAAAGAACTATGAGTGTTTGTGTGTATGTGCATGTGTGTGTAGTCATAGAAACTCTCTGATATTCTGACCATATCTTGATCTGAGAATGTAAAACTCTAAAATTTTTAATTTTTAAAATGCTCAGTGCTGTCATATTTTTCATTCTTGTGTTCATTAATTCCACTATAACAGTATTTTGATCACCTATCAATTCTACTAAATATTTGTCTACAATAGTTTATTCTTTAAAATTTGAAAGTTTTTAAATTTGCATGGATACACATTTGTACATATTTACACAACACATGTGATATTACAGTCATACAATGTGTAATAATCAGATTAGGATAGTTAAGATATCTATCATGTCAAACATTTATTTATTTGTGTTGGGAGCATTCCAAACTCCATAGTCACCCTATTGTGATCCTGAACACTAGCTCTTATTCCTTTTATCTAACTGTATGTTTTTACCTATTTCCCAATCCCTCTATTCTTTCTTCCCACCATGCTTCCCAGCCTCTGGTAACCATCATTTTACTTTCTACCTCAGTGAGATAAATAAGTTCTTTATTCCATATAACCCTAGGGGACAATTTAAGTAACTATATTGCCCCTATATGCCATAAATTAATAGTATTCTGTTTTTAGGAATAAGGAAATGTTCTCTGATGTGATATTCAATGAAACCATATTTCATTCCTTAAAGGCTGACACTCATTTACCAACCACTGCTATCACTCAAAATACAGTGTAAGAAACAGGAGCCACACTAGGTATTTTAATAGAGATTAAATAGAGATAATTAGATGTTTACAAAATTATTAGAAGGACTAGAGGAGAGGTAGACCTTAATCTTAAACTGCAGGTCTGTCTACTAGAACTGACCCCCCAGGGAAGCTACTCTGAAGATCCGAATTTGAATTTAAGAATAAACTCTGTGCCCTAAACTGCTATCTAGAATTTAGAAATCCAAAGGCACTGCTACTTCTCTATCTTTTAACATCCAGAAAGCTGAAGAATACATACCATAGGCACTGGAATGTGGTGTAAAGAATCTTCATGTTAATAAACATTTTTTGTGCAAGAAGGAAAAATAAAATAGCCCCCAAAGAGCAAGTAGCTGGATTCTCTTTCATTTACCTATAGTTTCAAATTCCACGAAAATGCATTAAATAGATGGGGCCTAATTTACAGATTGAAAAAGAATGGGATGATGACTGATTTAGTTAATTCCTGGCGTTCACCACACTATACAAGAAAAATCAAAATATCCAAACACAGAATGTTTTTCTGTATTATAGAACGATGATTGAAAAAACATATATACACACAGATATACTATGCACATATATGTTGACTTTTCCAATTTACCACCATAAACTATAGTGTTAGATGTGTGTTCATAAAGTTATTTTGAGTAGATAGAAATAATTTGGGCAAAAATGTGAGGATATTATCCTAACATATATTTAAATTATGTCAATAATTTCATTCCTATGTTCACTAAGACAGAAGGTGAGTAGTGTGACTTCACTTGCCAGCATGGTGGGTAACTTGTACTTAAGGTTTAATATTGTTTTTAGAGGGTATTCATCTTTCACCTTATAGGAAAGGTAACTGGAAGTGCAGTTTTAAACTGAAATAACTGCAAAACTGGGGGCAAAAAAACCATAGTGCATAAATACTTATGACCCCTGATATCTCCCATGCTTATTTCTTAGGATTTTTATTTATTTACTTATCTAGACATAATATTGGATTGATGATTTCTCCATTTTAATGAGGGAAGAGCTGGCCTTTATACTGAGTGATGTAAACTATTTCCTATATAGTGAAATTTAAGTGGCCATAATTGACCACTACACATAAAAATTTCCCTAGCTACTACCTTATAACTTCTAAAGTTCTTGTCCTCAGCACTGATGACTGTAACAATATGGTTATCCAACTTAAAGGGTTGTGTTTGGATTTTGTACATATGGAATTGAACCACACTCACATAAACACATAAACATTTTTATTGCCGTTTTTCTATTTACTCTGCCTTTTCACAATTAGAATAATTTTCAGTGTTACATAATTGTGATTATTTTAAAGAATTGCCAAATTCTCTTTCAGTTTTCAAAATACTGCCTAATACTCTTCTTAGCTGGGTTGATGCCATTGAAAGGATTTGTTTAACTTTTTTTTATATATATATATATAAAACCTACTGCTCAAGAGATTTCAAGATCTCAAAGAACTGTGATAAATTATGGGTCAAATTTAGAACAACAAAATGTCAAGATTCTGATCTTGTGTCTTGTATCAAACGGGTGCTTTTGTTCCCACCAAGCAACAGAATAGGGCATTATGAACTGAATTGCGCCCCTGTCCATTCATATGTTGAAGTCTTATCCTCCAAGCTCCTTAGAATGTAGACTGTATTTGAAGACAGGGTCTTTAAAGAGGTAACTAAATTAAAACGAGGTCATTATGGTGAGACCTAATCCAGTATGACTGGTGTGCTTACAAGAAAAAAACAGACGTACAGAGGGAAAAACATGTGAAGATGTAGGGAGAAGGTGGCTATCTACAATCCAATGAGAGAGACCCCAGAAGAAACCAATCCTGCCAACATTTTGATCTCAGACTTCTGTCTCTTGGAACTGTGAGACAATTAATTTCTGTTGTTTGAGCTGCCCAGTCTATGCTATTCGGTTACGGTAGCCCTAGCAAACAAATACAAATATGGCTTTGAGAAATCTGTGAGGGGATGTCAAGCACCTTGGTTGGAGATAAGGGTGGCTAAAATGTTGAGCACACTTTGTCTTAAATTACTTGCTCAAAGGGGCTGTAAGGATTAATGATTTCTCATTCAGAAAAACCAAAATCATGTGCACTTATTCTATTACTATTTTCTCAGGTGCCATATTTAATATGTAACAATGTAGGCTATATTTCCTAAGAGTTCATTCAACATAGTATATTATAGCTAAGAATTTCAACACTGCCATTTTTGTTTCTCCTAAGAAAGCTGTAATATAGCAAAACTCTTTTTCTTCCTCTCTCTCCCCTCCTCTCTCTCTCTCTTTCTTTCTCTCTCTCTCTCTCACACACACACACACGTTCGTACATGCAGAAGTGAATTTACCTAGACACTAAAAGAATTAACCTTCAGAGCTGTCATAAGATCATGATCTGTACCTAAATTTGTGTTTGTAAATTTATATTACTGTTATTGTATAAGAAATAGCCCCCCATACCAAAGTAAGATATTCCTTTGTGTGTGTGTATGTCTATATATAAATATGTTTTGTCTCTATTTGAACTAGAAAGATAATCAATGTTTATAATTGTCACCTTCCTTAAGCTCCGCGGTAGCTGACTACTTGGTAGAAGGCACCACATCTTAGTCATCTTAGTTACTTCAGAGCCTTGTCAGATGTCCCACTACATAAAAATGACTGTAAACATAGTGTTGTTGAAAGAAAGGAAGAAAAAAGACAGAATAATCCAAAGAGAAATTAATAATTTATCAAAAATGAAGGGAATATAGATTCTTGAAGTTAAAAAAATTAGAAGAAAAATGAATTTCAAGCATGCAGTAGTACAAAGTAAACATTGAAATGTACTTTGTACACAAGATGATCTCATTATGAGTGGAGATTATACAGTCTCATCTATGATACCAAAGTTTTAAATTGACTTCTAATAAGTAGAAGAAATATACCTGTTTTGTTCAGTTTTTAGTATTTCATATTTATATATTAGGCGTATTTCATTGAAATGCCCTTTAAAAGTCATTTTTATGTGTCTTTCTAATATGAAAGAATATTTAAAAAATATATCATTAGAGATATCTACTAACTTTTTCACTAGTGTCTGCTTCTATGCATGCTCGATTTGATTTTGGCATCACTTGGGTAAGCATCAAAGGAACATAGATCTAAACTCAGGAGATCATTAATGAAAACTCAAATATGGCTTACCATGTTAGAGTCATAAAATTTGTGTGCAAATTACAGGTACGTTTCTTTTAATTCAGCTAAGAAGTTAGCTGAGGAGCCCACCATATAGTTCTGCCTTTATATAGTTCATATTTCCTGAAGCATAATAAAGAGCAAACACGGGAATAGCACATCAACTGCCAAGAGTGGCTGAAAAAAAAAATTGGCTGACTGAAATTGGCTGGCTAACAGGAACGTAAAAGCTTTATATTGTATGAGTATGTATTTTCATTGCTTGATCTCACTTAATAAGAAAAAAAAGTCCCCAAAGCTTGATTTCTGGGATCCTATAAACTATTACGTTTGGAAATTTTAGAAGCAAAGAATCTTAATTTATGAGCATATGGAAACAAGGATAGGAATCAAGAGTATTCGTTTATCAATAAGATTATGCTGATATTTTCTCTTTCTATTGCTGTTAATACATAGGGAAGAGAAGAAGAGAGATGCTCATTAGTTCATTTGCTGGCATTGTTCATGGTTTCCTTATCTAGAAGTCATGGTATAAAATGTTGGGGTTGTACATGTCATTTTATCTTGTAGGTTTATGTTTCACCTTCAAAAAAGGCTGAGTATGATGATCTATAATTAATTACATTTATTTATTAGATAGGACTTTCCCACCAAAAGGCATCTTCATAGAAAAATTTAGAGATGTCAGACAATATGATTATCCAACTTATAGAGTTGTGCTTGTTTTTTGTACATATGGAATTGAACCGCACTCACATAAACATTCATATTGTTTTTTTCCATTTACTTTGCCTTTTCACAATTAGAATAATTTTCTGTGATATAATTGTGAATATTTTAGAGAATTGCCAAATTCTCTTTCAGTCTTCAAAGTTTAGCATGTTAGAGGTAGAAAGACATGAGCTTTCAGAGAGTAGCAGACCGTTACATCTGTCTGCATATCACATTGAGCTACACCGAGAAGCGGGTTGACTATTATAGAAGCAGGGAACAGTGATTACCATAAAAATTGAGAATATTAAGTACACCCAAAGCATTAAGCTAAACTAAAGCAAGGACATATAAGTGGGGAAGGGCAGGCATCTGAGGATGTTAGTCTACACAGGCATGCAAACCTCAGGAGATGGGGTAGGAAATCACAAGAGAAAAAAGTGTCAAAATATGTAATTAGAAACAAGAGTCAGTTAACAATCAGAAAATAATTATTAGAGAAAGACATTACGTTGTATTTAAGTAAAATCATCAGCAAGATAATATTCTGTCTAAATATAAATGTGTGGATTACAAATTCATCATCTTTGATTAATGAAATTGTCTGTCTCTTGATAGTAAACTTGAATTACCGGTATGAAGAGGCATAAAGCATTGTGGACTGAATTAAGCAGTTCCAACTAAGCTGCCATAGTGCACAGAACAACTTATCAATTATCCAAGTCACAGCAGTTAGAGAATCTCTTAGAAAATCTATCCTAAGAACAGACTATGTATTTGACAAAAGGCATAATATTTTGAAGAACATGTTATTCATCATATAAGTAATATAACGATATTACAGAATAGTTGAAATTTAATGACAATTTAAGTAAAATTTTTGAAGAGAGTTAAATCATATCCTTTTTATTTGAAATAAATTAATTCAGACTGTGAATAAAGCTGATACTTATGGATACTAGATCTATTAATAGTACATTAAAAGATTTGAAAGTTAGTGATACTCCTTTATAGTGCATATTTTAAATGAATTGTGTCACCTCACCTAATCTGTCTGTCCAACCGATATTTGAATGCTATCGTTGACAGAGTATTCTTTTTCCATCTTATCATTTGCTTTTCAAGCTAGAGGGACTATCATAAACAAAGCAAAATGAAGATATGATCATTCTACCCCTTGTTCATGCATGCTATTTTAGTAAACTTTCACTCTTTATGGTTCTTTCACATATATAATTTTATTTCACCTTATTGCTAAATTTAATATTTTATTTTATTCTTATAACACTCTTGTAATATAGATAGAGCAAGTAATATTTATTTCAGCTTATAGACTAAGCTGCCATAACTAATTTTTAAAAGAAGTTTACAGTTTTTTTATTAATAACCTCCGTGACATAAAAAAAAAGAATGCTTAAAACATTTTAGAAGAGTATAGTGAGTTTAGAAGAATATAGTGAGGATGCCATTCCCTACCTCCCAAAAAATGTTCATTTTCTAACCCCTGAAACTCGTGAATATTTCCTTAGTTGAAGAGTGTCTTGGCAGATATAGTTACATTCAGAATCTTAAGATAAGGTTATCTTGGATTTAGGGTAGGTACTAAATCTGGTAACAGATGTTCTTATAAGGCCTCATAAGAGAAAGGCAGCAGGAGATTTGAAACACACAGAGGAGCAAACCATGTGAAGACACAGGAAGAGACTGGAACTATGCAGCCCCAAGCTGAGGAGCCACCCGAAGCTAGAAGAGGCAAGGAAGGATCTTCCCCTAGAGCCTTTGTAGGGTGTGTGTGGCTCTTCTGACACCTTCATTTTAGACTTTGCCCTCTCAACCTGTCAGAAAACAAATTTCTTCAGTTTTTAAGCTGTTGTAATTTGTTGTAACAACTCTAGAAAAACAATACAAAAAGTATTACATAAGATAGTAATTTGTAAGAAAACCACCATATATCGTTTTCTTCCTCCAGATATTTGGATATTTGTACAAATACTATATTTTACCTGCCTAAGCTAAAATCTACAGAATTCAAAATTTCATATGGAAAATTTGATCATATATGGAAAATGTATTTATTTTTCTAATGCAAATAATGTATCAGGTCTGCCCTTCTATTCTAAAACACTGCATTTAAAAATTGAACAAATGCTCACAGGGCATGTATTATCATATTTTAGCTATAAATGGATATTTTAAGCCTAGTTGCATATGAACATTAGACAATTTCAACTCATGTGTGTAATTATCAGTTTTTGTGGTTCTGAGACAGTGACTTAGACTTTGAGTATGTGAACTTTAAGCCATTCTTTTCATACAATTTTTTCTCTAGGCTGGAATAGATAAGGCTTTCTGACTAAAATTTGTTACAGCATGCAAGCAACAGAGCATCTCTCATCAATTGTCTTCAAGTGGTCAAATTCGATAAAGGCAATTATAGCCTGAGCAATGATAATCATTTCGTATCTAATAAAGCAGAGTAAGTGAACATTACAACTCAACAACAATTTATAGCATTGGGCATAATGTGTAAGGTCAGATTCAGGGGACATTTCTAACTGAGGATGACTAAGTGTTCAGCTTGAGCCAGGAATCTATAGAGCCAAATTCAGGCAGCAACTTGAATGTTCTGAAAATGGAATCTTTCTTTATTTTGAGTGTAGTGTTTAATGATTTCATAGGACTCTACTGGGCAGTACTTCAGTAACACGCACGTACTATATTATACTGTACTTTATATAGGTTAGGACACCTTGTTCATGATTTAAAAAGTGATTGTTTAAAACTTAATATATTCTTCCACAGGCTCTACTAGAGAGTAGAGGTTTATGGTGTCCACTGAATCAATTTTGTCAGTCTGTAAATTGGTATGAATTGTCTCCTAGAGGCATATAGTTGTGCACATAGCACTGTTTCTATTTTACTGGGATAATGTAGACCTATGCATGCTCTACCATTGTGCCATTGAAATATGATGAAGTCAGTTTACATCTATTGACTATGCATGCTTTGAATGGTTGTAGAGAAGTTCTAAGCTCTTGAAAGCTAGTTTTAAATTGCTTTTCTGCATAGCTATATTCTGTTTTTTAAAGGCTTTGTCTTCCTTCAGAATGTGCTTCTGCATTCTAGAATACTTAAAATGCTTACATATTGTCCTTTTGATCCCTGCAACCACATTGGGAAGAGATATTTTAGAGAAATTATTATTATTCAGTTTTCAAATTAATCAATTTAGACTATGAGAAGTTTATGAATTGCCCAAAGATATGTGAAGAATCAATGTAAAAGGATCTTCTTTCTGACACTCTATCTTGAATATCAATTTTCTCGTTAGAACATTCTGATAGGGTTATAGGCTTCCTGGGAGTTTAAACCAGAAATTGATATAATGCCTGAGGTTACCTGGAGGAGTTTTTGTGGGTTGCCTATATCTGTAATAACCTAATATAAATTTTTATATATTAGAATTTTAGATTTTAGGATTTTGATATTAGAATATGCCATAGGATATATGAGCATTCCCTGTAAATCAGAATATAGGAACACAGAGACAAAAGCAAGAAGCCAACTTCAAGCATACACTGTATTGGTTGGTGTAAGTCAGATTTTGTTGTGGTAAAAAACAAGCTAAAATAACCCTCAAACTTGGTGGCTTAAAACAATGTGATTGTTACTTTAATTGTTTAAGTTACTCACACACAAAAACGTCTAATGTAATTGGATTGTGTGAGAAGAGATTGGAAGAGGGGTAGGTGAGCATTATTTGGTGTCATCACTTAGGAGCTCAGGCCGAGGAAACTCCGTCTCAACGCACTCTTCCATGCTTACTGTGACATATAAAGGATATAGCTGCAGAATCTCTCTTCTGCAATTAAATACTTCAGCATGTAAGTGATTTGCATCACTTCCACCCATAAGTCATTCACCAGAAGTAGTCATACTTAACTTCAAAAGGGTGAGAAAAATACAATATTCTTTGTGTCGAAGGAGATGAAAGCCAGGTATCAGTGAGCAGTTGAAATGCATGTCCAGACATGAGGCAGAATTTTTTTTTAAGGTTAGTGATCAACTTTTGGAGTGTAATGTAGATAGTTCAACGTAAGATAATTAACATGTTCAAAATCCAAGAAGTAAAAGTGGTCTTGGCATTTATTGGGACTAGTCTCTAATCAATGCAGAGATTTCTTTTTAAATATTCTGTGAATTATTCTTGAATATTTCAGTGATGGGGTGCTATTTGACCTAGTAGCTGTTATTCCATTGGATGACTCCATTATATTTATTTATTTATTTATTTATTTATTTATTTATTTATTTTTGGGACAGAGTTTCACTCTTTTGCCCAGGTTGCAGTGAACTGGCATGATCTTGGCTCACTGCAACCTCCACCCCCGGGTTCAAGTGATTCTTCTGCCTCAGCCTCCCGAGTAGCTAGGATTACAGGCGTGTGCCACCACGCCTGGCTAATTTTTTTCATTTTCATTTTCATTTTCATTTTATTTTTAGTAGATATGGGGTTTCACTATGTTGGCCAGGCTGGTCCCTAACTCCTGACCTCAGGTGATCCACCTACCTCAACCTCCCAAAGTGCTAGGATTACAGGCATGAGCCACTTCTCCCATCCTGGATGACTCTACTTTTAAAGCTTATTTATATTGACCTTCTCTGCATCTATGAAACTGAAGCTGTCACTTAACAACCCCTGTTTCATCTTCTGAGCACAATATAACAATCCAAATGGATCTGACACAAAATTAGGACACTAGTCGAAGCAGTATTTAAGAAGCTGCAGGCTATAAAGCGAATAACAATCACCCGATGAAACACCTCCAGCAAAGCTGCAACTGGCTCTTAGTATATGTTATCTTGTTTCTGTACCTCATCAGGTGACCTGCACCCCTCACCTTGTGAATTCCATAGGGGAACTCTTAGATTGGAAATACAATTGATCATCTTTGTACTCCTAAAAAATGCAACCCTGAAACCACATTGAGATTCCACCTTATAACCAGTAAGTTAGCTATTACCAAAAAAAAAACAGAAAATAACAAATGTTGGCGATGTTGTGAGAAAACTGAAACCCTTGTGCATTGCTGGTCAAATGTAAAATGGTATAGTCTTGGTGAAAATCAGTACAGAGGTATCTCAAAAAGTTAAACACCGAATTACTGTATGATCCAGTCAGTCCACTTATGACTCTATGACTAAAATAACTGAAAGCAGGGACTTGAACAGATATTTGTATACTCACATTCATAATAGCATTATTGACAACAGCTGGAAGGTGAAAATAACCCAAATGTCTATTGACAAATGAATGAATAAACCTAATGTGCTATATACATACAATGGAATATTATTCAACCTTGAAAGTAGTGAAATTCTAACACATGCTAAAACATGGTTGAATATTGAATAAATTTTGCTCAGGGAAACAAATCAGACACAGAAGGACAAATATTGTAAAATTCAGTGTATGTGAAGCGCCCAGAGAATCTGAAATTCACAGAAAGAAAGTAGAATGGTGATTGCCAGGGTCTGGGGGAAGCAGGTATGAGTAATTATTGTCCAGTGAGTATAGAGTTTCAGTTTGGGAATATAAAAATATTCTGAAGATCGATGGTAACATTGATTGCACAACAATGTGAATATATTTCATGCTACTCAACTGTATGCCTAAGATTTTTAAAAAGGTACATTTTATTTTATGTATGTATTACCGCAATAAAAAAAAAAAAAAAAAAAACACAGCAAAGAGAAAACGCAAGTCTGTTTCATACTGAAGGACTTTTATCAAGGTCTTTAAAAAATTAAATAATTTCCCAAGAGACTTAAACAGACATTTTTGAGTTACATGTGCAAAATATACATGTAATCAGAGGTTCAAAATATGTCAGTATAAACAGGAAGACAAAATAAATGCAATCAAACTCCAAGTATTGATCATGATTTAGAGCATAAAATGGATCAACTATTAAAGTACTATCCTCAATATGCAAATAGCTGTTTATATAGGATATGCTCAAATTATGCATGGTTTTCTAAATTACTAACCCATTCAGAGGTGATAGCAAGAATAAGTTTTACTTATTAGATTATTTACTTAATCAGCCTCAAAATATTTGTAAAATAATAAGGCCCAAGTTGAACTTAATTCCTATTGAAAATATGTCCTCACAATTCTACTACTTTCCCAAATAACATAGCTACAATCATCAATGCACTCCGCTTTCCTTCTCCACTGAAATGAGTCACTCTTATTTATCTTCCTTTCCAGACAGTG
This sequence comes from Papio anubis, assembly GCF_008728515.1. Classification (NCBI taxonomy): domain Eukaryota; kingdom Metazoa; phylum Chordata; class Mammalia; order Primates; family Cercopithecidae; genus Papio; species Papio anubis. The sequence continues at coordinate 23,476,132 of NC_044977.1, forward strand.
CATTTTGTTGTGTTTTATTGCTCCAAGAGGTGAGAATCCAAGAAATGAAGCAACCTGCAATTATCTTTCCATACAAATGATTGATGTCTCATGCGACCCCAATTTGCCCTCATCTCTGGTTTTCACTTTCAAGGCACTGCTGCCTGGTAATCTTGGACCCATGCCTGACACAAGTTGATTGTTGTCAGGATAAAATCAAATATCTAAATTAAAATAAAAAATGTGAGTAAGAAAAAGTCACATGCTAAAGCGAGGCTACAAAATCTGAAACGTAAATCCTCCAAAAAAAAAAAAGAAAAAGAAAAGATACAAGTGGAAAGCAATAGTTTGTAGAGGAATGAGCAAAAAGAATTTGGAGTATGGATGCAAAACTTGAGCCAGAATGAAGGGATAGGAGTCAAGAGTACCTGGCCTCTTGAATTCTTGATAAACAAGTAAATTCACAAAGGGAGGATTCCAGACTCTGTATATAAATGATCAGATATTGGGTATCTGGAATTTAGCACTGGTTTTTCAAAGGGTTTTTTTTTACAAAAGAGAGTCTCCTTTATTAGGTATGCTTCTTCTACCTTTCATCTTCTAATTTTTTACCTTCTACCTTTACCTTCATTTTTCCTTCCTTTTTTATTCCTCTATCCTTTCTCTATTTCTTTTTCTTATTTAAAATTTACTTTTTTTTTTTTTTTTTTTTTTTTTTGAGTCTCACTCTGTCACCCAGACTGGAGTGCAGTGGCGCCATCTCGGCTCACTGTGAACTCTGCCTCCCGGGTTCACGCCATTCTCCTGCCTCAGCCTCCCGAGTAGCTGAGACTACAGGCGCCCGCCACCACACCCACCTAATTTTTTGTATTTTTAGTAGAGATGGGGTTTCACCGTGTTAGCCAGGATGGTCTCAATCTCCTGACCTCGTGATCCGCCCGCCTTGGCCTCCTAAAGTGTTGGGATTACCGGCGTGAGCCATGACACCCGGCCTAAATTTCTCTTTTAATTGATTTGCTTTCACTCATCAATTTTCATTACTTCCACCTTGTCTTGAATTTGCATTAATCACTATCTTCTGCTTTCCATCAGCCCGACTCCATTACCCATTGGTTGCATTGTTTTTCTTACCTTTTCCCATTATCCCATGTTTCTGATCTTCTATATTTGCTCATCACAAATACAGCCATTTCAATAACACTTTGATTTGAACGTAACCTATCTATACTCACTCACTTTTAACACTTTGATTTAATGTAATCTATCTATACTCATCCATTTTAAAGTGTTTTCCAATCATCTATTGTAGAATAAAGGGTAAATAAACCTGATGACTCTTTTTTTGTGTATATAAAATTTCTTGACGGAAGTTTCATGAATATTCAATATAAGTGGAATAATTTTGTATTAGCTTTCTATTGTCACTTTAACAAATTCCCATAAAGTTAATGACTTAAAACTTTATTTATTTTCTGATAGTTCTTTAGGTTAGAAGTCTAGTACTTGTCTCACCAGTCCACATTCCTTCTGGAGGCACCAGAGAAGAGTCCAATTTTTGCTCATTTAGGTCATTGATAATTAGTTATTTGCAGTTGTGGGACTGAGGTCCCCATTATTTTACTGGTGTTCCCAGATTTTAGAGGTTGTCCACATGCCTTTACAGATGACCTTCTTCCTGAATCTTAATAGCTGGCAATGGTAGGTTGATTCCTTTTCACACTCCAAATCTGTCCTCCCTTTTGATTCCATTGTTGTCTCTCTCTGATCCAAACTTTTACCTTCACTTCGACTATTTATTTATTTATTTATTTATTTGTTTGTTTGTTTGTTTCAGATGGAGTCTTGCTCTGTTGCCCAAGCTGGAGTGCAGTGGCGTGATCTCGGCTCACTGGAACCTCTGTCTCCCAAGTTCAAGCAATTCTCCTGCCTCAGCCTCCCAAATACCTGGGACTACAGGCACGTGCAACCAAGCCCGGCTAATTTTTTGTATTTTTAGTAGAGATGGAGTTTCACTATGTTAGCCAGGATGGTCTCCATATCCTGACCTTGTGATCTGCCCTGCCTCGGGTCATGCCAATGTCATCCACAATAGAGTGATAGCTTTCTTTCAAGCATTTTAGGTTGTTCTGCTCTACTTCTTTTTTTTTTTTTTTTTTTTTTTGAGATGGAGTCTCGCACTGTCACCCAGGCTAGAGTGCAGTGGCACAATCTCCGCTCACTGCAACCTCTGCCTCCCACGTTCAAAGGATTCTCCTACCTCAGCCTCCCGAGTAGCTGGTATTATAGGCATACACTACTAGGGCCAACTAATTTTTGTATTTTTAATAGAGACGAAGTCTCACCATGTTGGCCAGGCTGGTCTCGAACTCCTGACTTCAAGTGATCTACCCACCTTGCCCTCCAAAAGTGCTGGGATTACAGGCATGAGCCACTGTGCCCGACCTTCTTACTTTCATTATTACTTTTATTTAAGAAAATACATATTATCATACCCAAAGACTTAAAAGAATTGTCATGTCTGGAAGAGACATGACTGTCAATCATGGTATCAGGGAAGGAAAAAAGGATTTTGGAGAGAAGCTATTGAGGGGAACCAAGTGAATGCACTCAAGATTTAGCAACAATGGGAACAGAGTACACTCCCAGGTCTGATGAGGAAAGGGAGAATTATGGTATGACTGGAGCCTTGAATGAGCTGAAAACACAGAAGGGGCACTGCCTAACCGGAACTATTGTTGTAGGCAAATATAAGTGCACTCAGAACCATGGTAACAACACATTCAGTTTGTGGAAAAAAGAAATATTTACATCCTCCTCTTCTCTAGCACTCTGATCTCACTTTATCCCACTGGCCAGATCCTATGGGAAACTACATAAGCATGGCCATGGAGCTTATAATGGTAGAACCCACATCCAAAGCATAGGGCAGTGTCACACAATCATAAAAGGTGGAGAGTCAATAGGTGTGAGAGTGAGAACCAAACAAAGGGAACCAAACAAGATTAGTTAGCCCAGAGATTTAGGCACGTGTTTTCTGTAAATGGCCAGACAGTAAATATTTTAGGCTTTGTGGACCACACAGTCTCTGTTGTAACTACTCAAGTATGCTTCTGTATGGAGAAAGTAGTTAATAGATAATACATAAATGAACAAGTGTGGCTGAGTTCCATTACAGTATTTACAATGATAAGTTTTGGCCCCTGATGTATGGCATAGCCCTTGGACTCAGATGGAAAGTTTTAAATGATTACTCCACAAACACATAACTCAGACTGCTTTCTAACATCAAACATAATTTCCTGCCAGCTAAAAATGACATTTCCCAATATTCTTCATATCTAGGTAGAGCTCTGTGGCTAAGTCTTAGCCAATGGAATGAGTAAGAGTGATGTATGCAACTTCCGAGTTGTTTTCTTCATGGGAAAGCATGTGCCCTTCATATCTTTCCTCTATCCTGCTTTTTAAAATTTAGACCAAGTGAATATGGTGGTGAGTCATCTTCGGCCATGTGGAGGAAAAGAAATAGCCTATGTCACCAGCACCCTGGAACCACCCTGCTTACCCTTGGGTGTCTATTCTGATTTCAAGAGTGTTATATAACCCTATCTCTTATTTAAGCTACTATTCTTTTCAAGTTTTAATTTAGTAGTTGAACTTATGTCATTTGAGTGGTTTCTAAGATACAGTTGATTTTCCTGAAAAATGGGAATATTATAGTCATATAGAATTGTTGCAAAGGCTAAATCACCTTATCAAATCAACTGGAACATAATAGATATTTATCAAAATATTTAAAAAGTGATATTAATAAGAGCCCATTATTATATTAGGCATTGTGAGAAATACAAATTAAATATTGGAGACAATATGATCTAACTTAGAATATGACCTCATTATCCATTGTTGTGTCCACAAGAATAGCTCCCAATAAATTGTCTAGAAATCAGACAAGAGGGTAAATAATGAGAAATTAAAATTAAATTGTATATTTCACCAAATATCCTTACTTTTTATGATAGGGTCCTGGAAATTATGCTATAGAAGAGATTATCACAAAGCAAATCATACTCCAAGAAATGAACAATTTTGAGTGTTTAATCACTGCCAAAGACTAACAATAAAATAAGTCATAATTGGAATCAACAGGTTTATTTCTTCAAATATAGCCCAAGACAGGTAAGGGAATAAAAACAAGCTCTGCGAATCAAGGACTAAAAATAAAATAAGTCAAATATAGCCCAACACATGTAAAAAAATAAAACAAGCTCTGCAAATCAGAAATCGAATCCAGACTCCCCAGGTGAACGTCTCTCTCCACAGATTAGAAAGCAGACCTGGAGAGTTTGAAACGTTAGAAACTTTTCACTTTTTTTCCTTTTCAGGACGAGGCAGGAGGATTGCTTGGCCAGGAGTTTGAGGCTGCTCTGGGCAACATAGCAAGATCCCATCTCTACTAAAAATTTAAAACATTAGCCCAGCTTTGTGGCACGCGTCGGTAGTCCCAGCTACTCAGGAGGCAGAGACAGGAGGAACCCTGGATCCCAGGAGTTTGGGGTTGCAGTGTCCAAAAAAAAAAAAAAAAAAAAAAAGCAAAAAAAAAAAGCAGAAGAGTGATGAAGGCACTTGTCCCACAGTTTGGTGAAGAGATTTTCTCTTCCTAGTTTTGAAGAGGATTTTGTAGCCAAATATTCCTTTAGTTATCTCTGAACTACTTCCAATTATCATCGTCCCTAAATCTTCCCATTTATGTCGGTATCGATATTATAATAGCTTAAACAGACTTCAGAATAGAATGTTTAAATAGATTTTAAACTCTGTGATTACTCCCTATAGCCTATAAAATGAAATCAAATTTCTTTGGTATTTTACCCAAGTGTGCTAGCCTAACCTGGCTATGCAAATACATGCAATTCTCTGAACTGTCCTTCCTTTTCATGCCACCAGGCCATTGATAACACACATCTTTAGCTAAAATGCTTTTACCTCCCAAGATTTCCCTGGCTCATTTCTTCTGTTAGTTCAGGTATTGTCTTCCAGTTCACTTTTTAAAAATAGTAAATTAGGTGCCCCTTCCTTGTTCTGTGCAAATATGACACTGCATTTTATGATAGCTAACATTATCTTGTTCTCACAACTGTCTTCTATCTTGGTATTCTCAGATAAATAGTAGATACTCAAACAATGTCCAATGTCACAAATACAATTAGATGTTAGAACCTGAGTTTTTTCACTTTTAGTCTAGTTTACTTTTTACTCAATCATACTTATCTAAATATGGATATAAACGACTTCTATTTTCTAATTCTTAAGATAATCCAAATCACCTGCATAAAGATTATAATTACATGTAATTATAGGTTTATACCTTAAAAATTCTTACACTAGCTATAATCAACAATAATTTAACCTGCCTTGGGATTAAGCAAAAATGTGTGGCAATTTTTTCAAAGGTCATGAAGAAATTTTGCCACATACATATGAAAATGTTATTTAATAATCCAGGGGCATAATAATGGGTGCTAAATACATGGAATAAAGCAGTAAGTTTTATGATATGAGAAGAGATAGAAAAACCTTCAGCTGTCATGAATAGAAAAGGTTCAATTGAGAAAGTATATAATGTTTAATTATTGGGTGCTATATACACTTGAAAAATTAACAAGGGGGTAGACAATTTTAGAGAATTGGGTAGTTACAAAAAGAGTGAAGAGAGGAAGAACAAAAGGTGAACAATTAGAAGCTGCAAAATCTCTTTTTGCAGTATACTTGCTCTGAAAAATGTTTGAGCCATCAAAGTAAATTACGTTGAGTATATTTTCAATCAATTAATTTATACATATTTACTGAGGGCTTCACTCTGGAATTTGGGCCAGGTTTGGCATTGCAGCATGTTTGCCAATGTGGCTAATGAGGTCTAAGTAAAGTAATCAGAGTGCAAATGATATCAGTTTAATCCTCCTTTTATCTTCAGCTATTTCATAATTTTATAAATGCATGCAATCTCTTCAATGCAGATTTTTCATTCATAGTAAGAGATAAGCAGGCCGGGCGCGGTGGCTCACGCCTGTAATCCCAGCACTTTGGGAGGCCGAGGCGGGCGGATCACAAGGTCAGGAGATCGAGACCACGGTGAAACCTCGTCTCTACTAAAAATACAAAAAATTAGCCGGGCGCGGTTGTGGGCGCCTGTAGTCCCAGCTACTCGGGAGGCTGAGGCAGGAGAATGGCGGGAACCCGGGAGGCGGAGCTTGCAGTGAGCTGAGATCCGGCCACTGCACTCCAGCCTGGGCGACAGAGCGAGACTCTGTCTCAAAAAAAAAAAAAAAAAAAAAAAGAGATAAGCTTTTACATCTTTAATCCCACAAGTGGTAGGTTATACATCTATCCTGACCAAGAGAAAATCCGGAAGCTTTTAATTCTGAAATTTTACGTTATGACAAATCCCAGCTGATCACATTGAGTAATACAGAAAATAGGAAAACAGCAAAACAATTCATTTAAAATCACTGCGGTGATGATATAGATTCATTAAACTATACTCAACCCATATTCAGTGAGCACCTAATATATGCCAGTACTCTGTCTGGTATAGATGTGCAAGATAAAACAAGTGATGCATGGCCCCTGCCTCAATGAATTTGCACTCGAAGTAGCTAAAATATGATGTTAAAGCAGTGAGCTGGATTCAGATCAAGCTTCAGTATGCCTTTGGTTGCACTCCATGCTTCAGCTGACCCACTAGAACTCTTCCAGCAAAAACATCTATTGGCAGCTCAGCTGGACTGCAGTTAGTGCAGTTTAACTGAGGCCATTGTTAATAAAATGGTAGGAATCTGTGGGTCAGAGTCTATCGAAAGTAAAATCTAAGACTTTGAGACTTACATATGGGAGGTACATTGGGAACACTTTCAGGATGAAGAATAGGAAAGCACAACTGAGTGGAAAAACAAAGAATTTTGATGAGGCTTCAATGAAGAAACATTTCATAAAAAATTAATAACATTTTCAATAAAGTGGCTACTTTTAATAAAATGTATTCGTATCTGAGTGAGAGGCTATTTTCTTATCAATTTTGGCACATGATATTCAAAAAATAAATACTGTTTTTTCTAGGTCTGCTTTAAAATTTAATTCTACATTGAGACACTCTATTTGAGGTAAAGTGAATGTTGAGCTTGGTAACAGGTGATTACATATAACAGATATACATATATATATGTATATAATATAGCATATACAGACATATAACAGAGATTATATGTCTATTCCTGGGGCTGCTACTGAGTCAGCGGGTAACTTGGAACAACATATTTACTCTATTTGAACTTACTTTTGAACTTACATTCCTCAGTTGTTTGCCATATGAACTCCTAACTTTCCTTCTGCTTAAGAACTCTACAGGCCTTGAGATTCCCACAATAATCTATATGTCAGTGTTCTTCTTCATTTGGGACTTCTTTAAGTATTTGCAGCCAACCTTAACATAGCAATTCTTTCATGCCTACTAAGGTTGATAGGTGTTGGGTTTAGGAATACAGCTGAGGCAGTCTGAGACTGTTCTTTTCACATTGCCTATTGAGTAAGATGAGAAAATGTAGGATATTTAAGAGGGTGAAGAGGATGCAGAGAACGTTTTTGTGAAGTTAAATAATTGCCTTGGCCCAGAATAAGCAACTGGAGGTTAGGGACCCTGGCTTTTACTTGCTTTATTCTCCATAATGATGAGCACACTAATGGAAATAATCAAACCTTAGCAGAGTGTGCACCTATTTTATAATATTAAGTACTATTAAAGATCATTCTAATAAGGAAGCAGAGACTGATCTCTTAACAAAAGAAAATTCATTTTTTTAAACAAACACCTATTGCCTATCTATAGCATGCAGAAGATTGCCACTACAATAATTTTGTCTTCACTCAACAGTTGGAAATATTTTTACCAGGACTTTTAGGATATTTCAAAACTAATTTTGAAAGAATGGACCTAAGTAAGCAAATCTATATCCTGCACTAGTTACTATTTGTGTGTGTGTGGAAACCTGGTTGGCTGGGTTTATCTGGAACAGATGCAGTCTTAACTTTGAAGTCCTTTCAATCTCATATAACCCAAAAATGTATCTGTTGATTCAGCTCAGCATGTTATGTTCACATTTATCAGCTTGTATTTCTGATCATAATGTCAAGAGAGTAAAATTCTATGAGGCAATTATCTTTGAAGTGCAAGGAGCTGAATGTTGTAGTGGGAGCTGCACCCAGCGCCTCTAGGGCAGTGATTCAATTCAACTACAGCAGAAACCCAAATTAAGATTGCATGTCTTGTCGTCTTCTCATACATGTTTTAGAGTCATTATAAGGTGCGGAACTAAAATGGTGCTTATTTCAAAAAAAACTGTGAGAATCAAGCACTATTTTCAGTACAATATATGTCAATTTGGAGATTAAGGGAGAAATTCAACATACTAGAAAATTCAACATATACTAGAAAAGCATCGTGCAGCCTGTCAAAAGCAGATTTGTTTAAATTCCATGTGACCCGTTTGCTCCTGAACTTGCCAATCTACATGATGCCAAGATTAAATTTTTTAAAGAGTTCAATTTAAATATTACATTAATGCAACATTAAGGTTGACCTTTTTAATCATTAATAGGTCTAAACCAAATAATTCAGTTACCTTTCACAGCCACTGTGACACCAAGGCAAATTTATACCTGTTACTTTTCTAATAAATACAGCACAAAAATTGAATGCATGCATGCAAATCAAAATGTTTTTTCTCTTCAAGCTATAATCACCAGGACTTCTGAAATATAGTACAAAGCAAAAGGAGAATTTCACTTTTATCAGGCTCATTTGATGAACACAGATAAATCCAGAAAGCTGACTTTTGGGGGCTGATTTTCTTTCTTAATATTTATCAAATAATTAGTAACATTTTATTTCTTTTACTACGCTAGATTTACTGAGCTATAGGGACAGAAGTTAAGCACTTCATGTTTTGGTTAATTTATGTTTGACTGCGTAGTATTGTAAGACCCTGGGTTTTACATGAAAATAGAGATGATATGTACTGTTATAATCTATTTATGAAAGCATTAGCTACAGAATATTGTGGCTACAGGTTAATAAGTTAGTGTTTTCCAGTATACCATGAATTAGCTCTCAAGTTGTTTGAAACAACCTATTTTTAGTTTATGTACTGAGTATTATTTTTGTCTATCTATGATCCATTTTCCCCATAGTTCCTCTTGAGTATTCTTTGGTTTTCATGAGTGTCTTTTTCTTTTCCATAGAGCCTATATGCTTTAAAACTACACTGTGCAATACAGTAGCTACTCGCCATCCCTGGCTATTTAAATTAAAATTGATTAAAATTAAAGAATATATTACATATATAGAGTTTAATCAAATATATTTTTTATATATATATACACACACACACACACACACAGAGTCTCTCATCTACAATATTTGTCTATGGTGGGGATATAACCTAATTAACACTAATGTCAACATGAATTTGAGAAGTCTTTCTAGAAATGCTTGAAAAGGAAAACCAAGTCCTTGATTTCCTCATCGAGTCTCCTGGACCAACAAATCCTGAAGCCTGCCCAGCTTCTGGACTTCTCAGTGAGATGACTCCATCAATTCCCATAGTGCTTAACCCAAGTTTAAATTTTGTTTTGCTTTTAATTACTAACTGCATTTAGATTTTTAGCAATAAAATCCATAAATACTTATTTACTGCCTACGTTTATTATCATTGTGGTAAGTAGTGGAAACAATTATAAATACAAAATACTCATGAGCATACCTTGAAAGGGTTTGTTCTTTAAATGTAGAAAAAATATATATCACATATTGAGATATGAAATTGTGTAGAACAGGCTACAGTTACATTTAAAACTCATAAAGAAAGGAAGTCAGTGGGGCTAGAGTGTTCTTCAATTCCTAAAGATGGTGGTCCAGCTAGACACACCACTGAAGCATGATTCACACAGAAGCATGGATTGGCTGGAAACAGAAGAGTTCATTCTAGAGGCTTCTCAGTTGGCAGTTCTGGCTAATAATAAACTAGCCTGTGATGGGCTCCACTAACATCAAAAAAATTACTTTTATACTCAATGCTTCTTCAAATTTCAAAAATATGTATGTATTAGATAATTTCTCATCCTCATATTGAATGTCAAAGTGCAATTAAACATGAAAGCAGAAAGAGAATTTAGGTTTAAAAGTGGAGAAATGTAAATGATTTAATATCTTTTGCTGTTATAAATCTTAGTCTATGGTGACATACATGGAAGGCAATAGCAACAATATTACACTTATAACATTAACTGTACTATTAAAATATAATAATTAAAATGTTTTTAATAGTATTCATTACTTAACTTTTTTTTTTTTTTTTTTTTTGAGACAGTCTTACTATGTTACCCAAGCTGGACAGTGCAGTGGTGCAATCTTTGCTCACTGCAACTTCTGCCTCATGGGTTCAAGCAATTCCCATGCCTCAGCCTCCTGAGTAGCTGAGATTACAGGCACCAGCCACCACGTCCAGCTAATTTTTGAATTTTTAGTAGAGACGGGGTTTCACCGTGTTGGCCAGACTGGTCTCGAACTCCTGACTTCAAGTGATTTGTCCGCCTCAGCCTCCCAAAGTGCTGGGATTACAGGCATGAGCCACCATGCCTGGCCACTTAATTTTTATGTGAGTTAGTAATCATCCACAGTGAACTATTACAGATGAGAAGACTAAAACTTTGAGTTTAGTAATTTGGCAGGAATAGACATTTACTACATGATAGTAGGTTTCTTGGCTATGAATGCTAAGAATATGCAGATTAATAAAAAAGTAACTTCAGTAGGGGAAATATCAGAAATTTGGGAATTTAGAGTTTTCTTGCCATTAAACACATACTTTGGTAGATATTTTTTACTTTTCAGATATGCAACTTAAAATTTTACATTTTTGTGTTCTTAAAAGCTTACAAATGCTCTTAGATTCCTATGGCAGAAAGACAGTCCCAATGATCACAGCCTCCTTTATTGGCTTACCTAGCAAATTGCTTCTAATTAATATGTTATAGCAAAGGTGATGGGATGTTACTTCTGTGATTAGGCTACAAGGGATTGTGATTTCTGTCTTGCTAACAGACTCTCTCCCTTGCTGACTTTGCTGAACTGCCATATGGAGAGGCCCATCTGGCAAGAAACTGAGGGCAGCCTCCTGTCAACGAGTAGCCAGGAACTGAGGTCCTCTGTCCAACAACCAAGGAGGAACAGAATCCCATCAACAACCACATCAGCTTGGAAGCATATCCTTTCCCACCTGAATCTTCAAATTAGACCCCAGTGCTAAGCTGTGCTTTGATTGTAGTCTTTTGAAAGACCCTGAAGCAGAAGATACAGCTTAGCCAGGCCGAGATTCCTGACCTACAGTATCTACAAAATGATGTGTATCATGTTAAGCCACTAAGTTCGCAATAACTTGTTAGGTATCAATAGATAATTAATGCAATTCCCATATTTGATCATTAGAGAACCTTGAAAAGAAGGTCAAGAGACATTGGCACTTCAATTTTCCAGAGGAGAAAACCAAATTTCAGAAAAATTATATGTATTATCCAAAATGTCAAAATTGAAACTATGATTAAATCCAAGATTATTTTGAATATTATGTCCTGTGCTTGTCAGTTAGGCAATGCCTTGCACTGGGCTTGAATATTTTAAAAATTGAACTGTATGTTTTACCTTGTCTATGGTGGAAAACATCTTTTTATTTGCATGATGACCTAAAAATGTAAATTGTTTGATTTGAATATCTGATCTTGGCTTTAAATTAGTTCATCATAGTCACTTATTTCAATGTCCAATCTCAGTGATCAGATTTTCATATAAACACAGCTGCAAGGTTTACAATGGATTTTAAAGATAGTCCTGACACCTCAGATTTCATTCTTCCAACTCAATACCTGAAGCAGACATCTTCATTACAATGGAGTTAGGCTCATTATAATTAAATCCAGACGAAGCACTAATACAAAAGTGGGTACATAGGAGTACAAAAAGGTCAAGTGATGCAACCTGGATGCTATATTTGTGCTGGTTAGAAATAGAAATACAAAACAATAATTATTTTGCACATATTTCCATTTAGGAGTCAGGCTGCGACTAAGTGGAAGAGGAAAGTACTTTGCTAGTAGAGCAAAACTAGATAATTCACATTGAACAGCATAACCTTCAACTTATTTCACCAAGTTTAGCCATTATATTGATCAAGTGGCTGGATAATTACCTGGAGAGTTCACAGGTTGATGGTGTTGTAACATCATGCTCCAGCTATGGTAGTCACATCATATTTCCTCTAAGGAAATTATTAGTGAAGGCATATATAATAATATTTTTCTTCACAAATACTAACAGGAACTGGTGCCTTCAGTCCTAACAACCAAAACAATACAAATATATAACTATATAACTACATGTATATATATATACACACACACAACTGTATATGTGTGTGTATCTAGATAGATGATAGGAAGATAGATAGATATATAGATAGATATAGTTTGATTGTTTAAGAAGAGCTAAACAATGATACCTAAAGTTCCTTTTTTCTTTTACTAACTTATGGTAAGTGTCCTGGGATGGCTTTTGAAAAGTACTCACTAAATTTCTTTTTCCTAAGAAAAACATTGCACATAATATCTCAATATTCATTTTTGAGCATAAAAGGCAGAAAAAGCAGCATAATAATAGGACTTTTTCATAAGAATTGAATAATATAAATGAGAAGGAAGAAAATTGTCACAATTATATCTGGAAGCATTGGAATAGAAAGCAATAAAACAATAAAATGGCAATTTCAGGAAAGACAAATAGCATTGCAGCTTTGAACGGATACTATGAGATAAAATAAAAATGTAGGGTTTACATCAGTATATTAATATACAAAGTTGTATCTACAAAAAATAGATTGAGCAGTTTTAATTACCTGATTAAAACAATCTACCTATATGCTCAAATTAACTTATTTATCTCAAAGTGGCATTTTCATTAATGAAATTAACTGAACAGTTTCCAAATTAATGGTTTATGTATGAACAATGCTACATTAATATCCATATATAGATCATGTATAAATACATATACATAAATTTTTAAAGTTTGTAACAGTTTGCAAACAGTAGATGATTTCATTGGTTAAATCCACACTTAAGTAAGTTCACTCAATTGAATTAAATATTTCCCCCATAAATCTCCTGTAGACATGAAACTATTGATTTTCTTTTCACATCTTTGTGAATTATACCTGTGCTCTGGTGAGGACGTGCTAGATATGTACCCAAAAAAAAATACTTGGTTTTAAATATTTTTTGGAATTAAGATTAAAATATATTGTGATATGAATAACTTGTCAATTTTGTGATATAGATTTTACTAAACAATTTTTTGACTCAGAAATTTTGTATTTTCTGACATCAGAATAATCACAATTATACTCTTGTTCTAAGTACCTACATGTGTTGAGGGGTTTAGTGTACAAGACGCCATTAACTTCATTCCGCACAAGCAAAGAGAATGGGTCCAGTGAAACAGCCTAAATAAAATACGTGAACAGGTTTCTTATCCATAATTTTGACAGCAGTGTCATGGACTGATAATTCAATTATAATGAAGTACTGACATTATTGAAAAAATCATATATAATGGTTCTAATTTTACTTTTTATTACTATTCAAAAATTATGCCCCTTTCTTCTTCTACAGCTTGTAAGCAACAAACAAAATCCTTTTGGGGTGGGATAGCATAAAACAGTAAAGGCTTTTTTAAATACTAAAGCTTTGGAGGTGTATTTCACTGATTTAGACTCCCTCTAGTTCTAATGGATATGAGAGGTAGGTCCCAGCAGTCTAACAAAGATAAAAAAAATAGGGAATTTTTTTTGTTTTTAGAAAAGTAATTTTCTTATGCCGCTTTTGGCTAACTAAATTTAGTCAAGTGGAAAACACCAAACTGCATAAAATATAATCCAATAATTCTGAAATTTGTGAGCCTTCTTTCCTTCCTGCATATCTGAATTGCTTTCAAGTAGTTTGGCAAGAGCTTCCTTTCATATATATATATATGGCTATATATGGCTATATATAGATATAAATATGGATATGGATACATATAGGGGATATATATTTTGGGATTTTATATAGGGAGATGTATATATCAGTTAATAGATATATTGCGAGACATATATAGGAAAATACATATATAATGATATATATAAGAATATGGAAAGACATACACAGGTATACACACACATATATGTGTGTTTAGGATATACATATATATAGATACACAAATACACACATATATGTATATATGTGTGTGTGTATCATATATCTACTTAGTTTCTAAGTATGTTCAGAGTGGAAGAAATCCCACCATGAAAAAATTTTAGAAATCAAGAAATAAGAAGGTATCAGCTTTCTCATAAGATAATATCTTAAATACTATACCTTTTGGATTTCAAAAAGATGGAGACAATTGGAGAAGAGTTTGCTATTAAAGTAGCTTCATTATGTGTCCCAGAGCTGTTTCCCTTCCAATGAAGTGAGGGGTTGTTGATTAAACATAAAATAGCATTCTCATCCTTGTTTGATTCAGTGTATGACTTGGAGGCTGCCATGGATTGTTCAATTGACCTTGATGGATGTTTCCAATCATTACTTTTTCCTAGCTGTATCAAGGCCAAGTCCACCAGATGTCAGTACAATATAAATTATCCAAATACTTTCATTTAAAAGCCAAATATAGAAGACGAAAATGAAATTGCCATAAAACAAAGCCACTTCATTGAATTATAACAAATTTACCCATACCAAATAGAAAGAGAGATTGTAAAACTGGTCATTATAAACTATAATGCGATTTTTAAAATAATTTCTAATAGCCTTCTTTAACATTAATGTAATCTGAATAAATCTGATCTAGTATTTATCCTTCTTCCTGTCTCATTATCATTCAAATGTAGTATTTGCCAGATGACTTCTTTATTCACTGATGGTTTTATGCATTATCATTTCCTCATTACATTTTTCTCTTGATTATTTTTTCTACTCTAGAAAAAGAGAAAATCATGAAAATAGTATATTCCCTGACATATTTCTTTACTTGGTCACAGTTAAACTAAAGGTTATTATGGGTAACACTTGCTGGCAATGAGTTGAATTCTTGATGTTAAGACATATCAATGACATTTTTTTTTCCCAAATATGTTTGAAAATATAATTTTTGTGGTTGATGAGAAAGTTGTTAGTTTACATCCTCAATGCATGCGCGCACATACACACACAGATACTCAATGAGAAAAAAAGAGGCTTCATAGAAGTGAGAGAACAATATCACTAAGCCTGTGTTTGTCTCTATTTGTTTATTGCTCTTTGTGTAGAAATGTGCAGGAGAGAGGATTTGCTCGTTCTGCTTAGCATTAGAGGAACTCTCTTTCTCTCTCAAATTTAGTTTCTTTTTTTTTTTTTCCAATTTATGGCACTCAACAGAGTTTTCCACTTCACCTTCCCAACTCCAATACCTACATCTTGGGATACCTAGTGTGACTACTGGGTAGGGATATATATTGCGACAGAATTTAAGGACAAAGTCATATGAGAAACAGACAAGCTAATGCCACCCTTCATGCTTGTAGCTCCTAATAATACACTGTTGCCAACCTGAGAATTATACCATAAGTAGAATCTTCATCTACTATTTTATCCTTGCACTTTCAACCCAAAAATCATCACTCTGTTCCTTTAAGGAAATGGTCAAGTAAGGGGTTTCTTCCTATACCTAGGTAATTTGCTCCTCAGGCCTTGTAGTATCCCCAAATTTATCTTCATATTTTTTTCACCCCTAAAATTAGTTCATTATTTTGTTTAAATATCGAAGGGCCTGATTTTTTGGGCATATATTCTGCATTCCATGAGTTTATAATCTGAGCAAAAGGACCAATCTTGTGACCAATCTTGTGACCAAAGCAGTAAAATGATGTGTTAGAGATACTGTGTAGTTCTTCCTGAGAAAGTAATCAAGTAAACTTGCAGAGTATAAATGGCTCACATCGATTTGAAAGGACCTGTCAAGTTGGGCTAAGCCCAACAAAGGCAAGAAAACTGAGGGCTCAGCTACCTGAAGGCTGAAGATCTGGATTCCATCAGTGAAGCTGGTGAAACCAGTGCTGGCAAACTATGAAATAGAGAATGCATTTACACTGTCAATTTCTGAACAAAATATTAATAAATAATATTTATTAATATAAAGGGAAAAGATACACTAAAAGACACTGCTCTTTAAATATGTCACATTTTAACTGGAGAAAAACCATAAGATTTTCCAAACAGCTTTTTAAAAACACATCTGATGTGATTCAGTATTCATTCGTAGTTTCAAAAGCCATAACCAAAAAATAGATGGGAATTTTCTTAACCTGAAGAAGGGCAAAAACAAACATATAAACAAATACAAAATATACAGCAAGGATTCAAATCCTCCCCAAAGGCCAGAGAAAAATACTTTGAAAGGTGTCTGTAATTGCCATGATTCCTGTTTCAAAATTGTCCTAGGAATGTTTTCAACACAATTTGTACAGGAATCACTCAGTCTTGTCTTCCTCTCACCCCCACCTCTTTGGTGTTACTTTCCCACCTTCCCTGCTTGCCAGTGGATCATGGCCATCTTCTTGTCTGTTAACTGTCTTGGCTGCCATTGTCTTTTCCAGGATTAGACTTTTTATTATTCCTAGACAGGAGCTGCAGGAGATCTCACACCTAGAATCAAACTGATTGTACCCTTGGAAGTTCTGGCTCCCTCTGCTTTATCTAGATTTATATGAAATACCAGAGTGTAGGGCAGAGAAGCTGGCTTCCCCCAAGGCTTCTTAAGATGTCTGGTAACACAACTCAAAATTTTAAGAGTGATGGTATGTTACTTTGCTTGATTCATTGTTCCTCAATGTAAACACTTATCGAAATGTCACATTGCGCTCCATAAATACATCCAACTTTTATTTGCTAATTTTTAAAAAGTTTAGGAGAGTTAATGACCTCTAGAACAACATGACACACAAAGCAAGACAGAGAACTGGCAGAAAAATGTTGCTCACTTCCCCCTGTGAAAAAGAGTGCCCCAAGACACAGAGGTTATCTATGTGTCTCCAGAAATATCTTGTATGCCACAGCAATATGTTTTCTCTTTGTTTGCTTAATTTTAGTAGCAGCTAGGTAGCATACTATATTGTCATTACTTTTCTGCCTTATCTTTTTATTTTTTCCTTCACTGTAGGACTATATCTCAATTAAATGAAAGATTAGCATGTACTTAGTGCTTGAGTGTTTTCTAGAAAACTTGGATTAAACAAGTTCCTAGTCAGTGTAATAATAAAAAGAAATCAATTAAATGGGAAATGACTGAAAAATTGGAATCAAAATGCCATTAACTGTTGGCAATATGGTCCATATAAATAATGTAAAAAATCTGCAGATTAATTATAATATTGAGAGAAAGATTTTAGAATCTAGCAGTGACTTTTGGATACAAATGTTATGAACCCAAATAGCTGTTAGTCATAAACTAAATTAATATATTTTGATATATCAAGTAAAATATGGTATTGAACATGAATAAACTGAAGTTCATAAATATCATTAATCTCAAAAATACAATGTTCTCTGAAAGAATAAAGCCATAGAAAAACACATGAAGTATGCTTCCATTTATATAACTTTAAAAATAGATGTCTATTTATTCATATAAATGAATATATGCATGCTTGGAAATACTATCAAGTAAATCAAGGGAAATATTGTAACAAAATTCAAGCTGGTACTACTTTATGAGGTGGGAAGAAAAGGAACAAGATGGGGACAGTCATATAGGAAGTTTTCCAAGAAAATAATAATACTCTCTTAAGCTAAATGGTGAATGCATAGGAGTCATTTTAGCCTCCTTTTAGCTCTATACATAATACACACACTTTAGTGTGTACAAATGATTTCACATTAAAAAATTACTATGGAAGTTTTTTGTTTGTTTGTTTGTTTTCTTCTTTTTGAAGTCAGGTTGTACCAAAACATTCTCTAGATACACTGTGCTGATTTGGGGTAAGATGGAGGTTACAGATTACAGTAATTCAGAAATCGATTTATTTGAGTGGACATCAAAGGTAAATTTCTGATGTGCAAGTAGTTTTAAGATCATCAAGCTAAGATAGCAAAACAATTTCATCTTTAGTTACATTTTGTTCTGATGAGCTGGCCTGGAGATATAACTATCTTATTGAACTGTTTCTTTCCCTCTTCAGCGGGAAGATGTATTTCAAGTTCAACATAACCAACTTACAAACTCTTAATGCACAGCTCATATATCCGTCTGAGACTATATGACTCTGGTACAACAGGGGAAAGGTGCAAAGTATTATTTTCATGAAGTTTCATTTGAATATATCAGAGCCCCTGCCATGTGAGGGCCTTTGAAAGAAACAAAAATAGATAGTATGTGCTTATTGGAGAAAATTCCGGATTTGAAGTTGGCAGTACCTAAGGGTAGATTTAATTTTTTTGAGAGGAGGAATTATTCCCTCTGATACTTTAAATATATAGCACCTTTTTAACGTCTTATAAGGTTGGCTCATTCCTTTGTGTCTTCTTCATGGCAGATGATGATTTCAAGAAGCTGAATATGTTACAGAAAATAATTAAAAGCTTACCATCATCTACTGAAGTATTCAAGCACATAGAAGACTACCACAGAAATAAATAAAGGGAGAAACTAGGGGAGCAATGAGAAAACTCAAGTGTATTTTGCAAAATGACAGTTTTTAAAACAAGCTCAAGGGTTTGTTAAGGCCTTGTCTTAGATGCAGAGCCTAAGTGCTACATTTTGGGGGTTTTTAATGACACAAGATCATTCACTAAAGTCTGGCTTTTCTTTGATGTTTGTTATTTGATTTCTCAGACTAGCATAGGCTTCCAGATCTGAAGAAAAATCTCTCCCATTCAGACCCCAAATAGATTCCTCAATACAATTTTCTCTAAGAAACAAAATAAATACCTTTAACTTTCTTATATCTTGAAAAATTAAATCATAGAGCAGAAATTTTCCACTGAGGAAATAATTAAATGTATTGCATATATTATTTTGTATCTGAGTTAATGTAATGGGAAGGAGAAGGGAACTGAAGGGAGAAAAATAATTAGAAACAAATATAGATACGTTGAATTGCTGAAAGGCCCCACGGGGAAACACGTGCGCGCGCGCACACACACACACACTCTAAATAATTAATTTTTAAAAAACAAACAAAACATACTACTTCAGTTAGAGGGCTGTACTAGTAGTGATGGGTACCTGATATGTTGAAAGTTCCACTCTGCCCTTTACTCAGCAGGAACACACAATTACAACAGCTAAAATTACAGGAAAAAAATAAAGTGAAATGGTTCAGCTTTTGGAAGCCAAACACAAACAGCAGCTCTGACCTTTAAATTTCTAGTGACTGCATGAGCGGTGGTTCATCTCAGCACAATAGCTTTAAAAAGATTAGTAATCAGTTTTCTTAAAAAATATTGCAGGCGTCTGAATTGAGTGATCATTTAAAATTAATAAATAAAAAGTCAAAGTGGACTTTTATTCACATGATTGATAGGAGGCTTGTAAAGGATTTGTTATGGTTGGAAATAGTATAGAGAACGCATCAAGCTTTTTACAGGAAAAAATGTGTATTCATATATTATCATCACAATTTCTAGCTCTTAACAATTGTTGAAAAGGAGAACAGGGAAATTAAATAAATGGCAGTGTGTGTATCAGGAGAAGTCCATCATAGAAACTGAAAAAACACTTTCAAGTTCGTATCTCCTTCTCAATGTCAGTGTCTGCAAACAGCAACCACCAGTAGCTACTTGATGTCAAAGCACTGCACTATGGAGAAAGAGCAAGGGGCATCAGGCCAAGAATAACTGCTGTTGATATAATATGTGAACAAGCATTATGAGAACAGAAGAGAATGAAAGCCCTCCTGCTATGAAATGCATGTTAATTAAGTATGCAGTCCTTGACAACTACAGCAGTAAGAATAGTTTATGAACAGTGAGGACAGCAGCCAACTGCCAGGGCAAAGAGCATCTAGTGATGGGTACCTGACTCTCTTTCCATAATCAACAAGTTGTTGAAACTAGAAAACAAAATCAAATTATAGACAGTGTTCTCTTTCGCTCATGCTTGCTTTCCCCACTTTATTAAGGTATAATTGATAAATAATAATTGTGTCTATTCAAGACATATCATATTCATTGCAAATATATATACACACATCTATTCAAGGTGTACAATGTTTACATATATTGCATATGTTGTGAAATAATTTCCATGATCAAGGTAATTAATATACCTATCGCCTCACATAGGTGCTTCATTTTGTGAGGGGTGTGTGGGTGTGTGTGTGGGTGTGTGTGTGTGTGCACACTGAGAATACTTAGGATTTACTTGCTTAGAGAATTTCAAGTATGCAATATGTTTTTATTAACTGCAGTGACCATGCTGTACATCAGGTTTCTGGAAATCTCTCATCTTATAACTGAAAGTTTCTACCCTTTGACCAACATCTCACCCAGCCAACCCCAGTAACTAGCCTTCTACTCTTTGTTTCTATAAAACAGACCTTTTTAGATTTAACATATACTTGGCATAACATCCTCCAGATTCATCTCTCTTGTTCCAAATGGCTGAATTGCCTTCTTTTTCAAGGCAGAATAATATCTCATTGCAAATATGTATACACACACAAACACATATATACATTATATATATATATATAAAATAAATATCATAATTTATTAATCCATCAATAGGCATTTAGGTTATTTTCCATATCTTGGCTATCACAAATAGTACTGCAATAAAAATGGGAATGCAGATATCTCTTTGAGATAGTGATTTTACTGCCTTTGGATGTACACCCAGAAGTAAAATTGCTGAATCAGGAATTATTCTTGCAAATGTTTCTTTTAAAATGATATGAACATAGCTTTTGAGCCATAATATATAACACATATTTTACATAGCAAATCAATAAAGACTAAAGTTCTCTTTTAATATGTCTATTTTTTTCTCTTTAATACTAAATTTGGTAAGTGAAATACTTTTATATAATAGCTTTCAGTTAATTGGCATTTAGTGAATGCAAAGATAAACTGTAAAAAAATTTTTTCTTCCTTTTTATAAGGTGAAGGAGCAAATCTTTGAATTATGTAATTAATAAATTAGAATATGATGTGTACATTGTCATAATTACTATCCAGATAAAGTTCATTAAGCTTAAAGTTAAATGTAAAAGCTACAAATTCATTTATTTATATAGTTGTACATTTGTATATGTCTACCTAAATATATAAGGTGTGGTCAGATTAATTAAAAAGCTTATGGAAAATTAAATTAATTTTCCCAAAGAAAATTTGAGACATAAAAAAAGTCTTCTTAATATGCTGATTCTGAATATGAGGATTGAGTTTTAGAAAAGAAAGATTAAGGAGAAAATACTTGAAAATAAATTAGAATTTTTAAAGATTAGTAAATAATTAAACGCAACATTTGAAAAACAAACAATTAATAAAACTGATTATTACCCTTTCTTTCAAAAATGAGGAAACATTGAAATGATTCAAGACACTATGAGAAATAGAGAGTTAACATATTTTGAAAATAAAAACTTTTGTTGTCTGGGTACAGAATAACTTGGTTGCCTCACAAAAGACAAATGCAAATTCAATTTCTTCCCATTTTACATATAACCACGTACAATTTAAAGAAATAATTTATCATTAAATATTTTCCTTATGAAGAGACTTTTTATATTGAGTTGATTTTATTAAGAATTTTAAGATATTTTATTTTTTAACTTTATTTTTATTATTCATAAGCTTTTGAGCTAACCTTACCACACCTTATACATGTAGATAGACATATACAAATGTACAACTACATAAATAAATAATAAAATTAGAGTTTTTACATTTAGTTTAATTACCTTTATCTGCATAGTAAATAAGACAATGAACATATTACATTTAAATTTACAATTTTATATGTAGCGAATCTCTAAACAAACTGATATATGGTATTTGTTACCTTATATGAAAAATCATATTTTTCTGTAATTATTATACCTAGCATATTGTTAATCATTATGTAATCACTTTTAACCAAAGTGACCATCTCTTGTTATCTCTTGACCCAAAGAAAAGTAGAAGACAGGAAACCAATAAATATCTAGCTGTTTTTTTTCGATGAGCACACATTTCACGTTAGCTTTCCAAATTTAAAAATGGCAAAAACTCCCACATAACTAACATTATCCAAAATCATTTGCACATCACCTGATTGCTAACCATTTAAAAATGTAGAACTAATTTAATTACAAAGTTATATATCAAACTTATTTAAATATTTATAAATCTATTAAATTTAAAATGTGTAATGATATTAAAGTGAACTAAAGATCTACAAATTACAAATGCATTCAATTAAACACAATTTTGTTTTTATCATTTTAATTTGTAAGACCAATAATAACTTGATAACATAAAGCTGATATAGACGTTTAGAATTCTTAAAGAAATAGGAGTTTGATTCTACTTCTTCAAAATCTAGAATGTTATGTGGACTTTAGATATATACAATTAAATGAAAGAGAAGACAGATAAGATTTTGGTCAAATTAATTACCTCACTGTAAATTTTCAAAACTTCCTCTATTTATCATGGATAACAAATAAAAATTTCTAACAAAATTAATGAGCTTTAACCCTGGTCTTTAATTTTTAATTTTTTAAATATTGTTTAAAATATCTCCTTATCATCTAATCTTAGAATTAGTAGTCTTATAACGAGCAAATATATTACTTAATTATATTTCTTAGTGAAATTTTAGAATGAACAATTTCTTGCAGAGCAAACATTTTTAAAGATCAAAACTAAAACTATTTATTTTTACTTACTCCTTTTATAAATTTTTAACACTGTCTTGATCATTTCTAGCATGTACAAATATTGACAGTCTTTCATTTGATTAATCTTCAGTTTTCTAAGAAATAGGAGTAGAAGATAGAGAGGAAGAATACAGGTGATATAGATATATATATAGAGAGAGAGAGATATGGAGGAAAAGGGAGAAGACAGTGACAGAGAGAGAGAATGGAGGAAAAGGGAAGGAAAGTGGAAGAGGGAGAAGGAGAAAGGAACAATCAATTACAGCTAGGTTAAATAATGTCCCAGGGCCTTGACAATTTCATCAAACCACAAGATTACAAAGTCATTGTTTATTCATCGAGAAAGTATAGAACCTGAGGAAAGAGAAATTCCCATAACAAGCAGTGTCTTAGATGGACAACCATCTCCCCATGAAAGTTTCTTTCTTTTTTTTGTTTTTTCGGCCTAAGGTATGATAATTGTTAACGTCAAAAGTGTTCACAAAATGGCCACACTATAATGGCTCTTCATTTTTCTTGGTGATATTGTACCCAAGTTCAAATATTTGATACCATTATTTCCGTGACAAGTGAGGACATGTATAACCAGATACCTTCCAGAAGACATTAGAAAATTGTGTGGGCCTTTCTTTCTCCCTCCCTCCCTCCCTTCCTCCTCCTCCTTCTTCTTTTCTTTCTTTCTTTCTTGCTTGCTTGCTTGCTTGATGGGAGTTTCACTCTTGTCACCCAGACTACAGAGCAATGGTGCAATCTCCAATCACTGCAATCTCTACCTCTTGAGTTCAAGAGATTCTCCAGTCTCAGCCTCCTAAGTAGCTGGAAATACAGGTGCCCACTACCATGCCCAGCCAATTTTTGTATTTTTAGTAGAGATGGGGTTCAGTCGTGTTGGCCAGGCTGCTCTCAAACTCCTGACCTCAGGTGATCCACCTGCCTTGGCCTCCAAAAGTGCTGGCATTACAGGCGTGAGCCACTGTATCTGGCCCATTATTTCTAAAGAAGCTGCAAAACAAATAATCAGATCTCACAAATGCTGTATCTCACCCTACACTTTATTAAGGAGCTCTGAGAGATAAAAGAAAGTAAAAAAAATAAGCCATAAAGGTATCAGCAAGGAAAAATAGAATTAATTGATATTTTTCAGTGCTCAAACAAAACAAGTCAAAGCTCAGATACAGAGCAAGATTTGCTTCAGAGGCTGAATAAAAGAATCTTGAGAAGAGGAGGTAACAAAGAACCTCTGGCATTCACAACCTTTTCAAAGTTCCCTGGCTCAAACAGTGGGAGGGTCTAGACTATTTCTGGGGAAAATGCAGATGCAGACATTGTACTTGTTAGATATCCTAGAATAAGAGTACCAGAATGTAGGTGAGAAAAGGGTTTTATATTTATTCTAATTGGAAAGTGGATTCGTCTGTTTTCACATGGCTGATAAAGACAAACCCAAGACTGTGAAGAAAAAAAAGGTTTCATAGACTTACAGTTTCATGTGGCTGAGGAGGCCTCACAATCACGGCAGAAGGTAAGAGGCACATCTCATATGGTAGCAGACAAGAGAAGAGAGCTTGTTCAGGGAAACTCCCCCTTATGTAGTCATCAGATCTCATGAGACTTATTCACTATCATGAGAACAGCACAGTAAAGACCTGTCCCCATGATTCAATCACCTCCCACCAGGTCCCTCCCACAACACATGGGAATTCAAGATGAGATTTGGGTGGGGACACAGCCAAATTACATCATTCCGCCCCTAGCCCCTTCCAAATCTCATGTCCTCACATTGATAAACCAATCATGCCTTCCCAACAGTCCCCCAAAATCTTAACTCATTTCAGCATTAACTCAAATGTCCACAGTCCAAAGTCTCATTCAAGACAAGACAAGTCCCTGCTGCCTGTGAGCCTGTACAATGAAAAGCAAGTTAGCTATTTCCTAGACACAATCGGAGTACAGGCATTGTGTAAATACAACCATTGCAAATGGGAGAAATTGGGCTAAACAAAGGGCATAAAAGCCCCATGTGAGTCCAAAATCCAGCAGGGCAGTCACGTCTTAAACCTGCAAAATGATTTCCTTTTACTCTGTGTCTCATGTTCAGGTCACATTGATGCAAGAGTTGGGCTCCCATGGCCAGGAGCAGGTCTGTCCCTGGAATTTGCAGGGTACAGCCCCCTGACTGTTTTCACGGGCTTGTGTTGAGTGTCTGCAGCTTTTCCAGGCACACAGTGCAAGCCGTCAGTGGCTATATCATTCTGGGGTCTGGAGGACAGTGGCCCTTTTCTCACAGTTCTACTAGGCAGTGCCCCAGTAGGGACGCTCTGTGGGAGCTCCAACCCCACATTTCCCTTCTACACTGCCCTAGCAGAGGTTCCTCATAAGGGCCCCGCCCCTGCAGCAAACTTCTGCTTGGACACCCAGGCATCTGAAATCTATGCGGAGGTTCCCAAATCTCAGTTGTTGACTTCTGTGCACTTGCAGGCCCAACACCATGTGGAAGCCATTAAGGCTTGGGGCTTGCACCCCCTGAAGCCATGGCCCAAGCTCTACATTGGCTCCTTTCAATCCTGGCTGGAGCAGCTGGGACACAGGACACCAAGTCTTTAGGCTGCACAGAGTACAGGGATCCTGGGCCCAGCCCACAAAACGAGTTTTTTCTCCTAGCACTCTGGGCCTGTGATGTGAGGGGCTGCTGTGAAGACCTCTGAAATGCCTTGGAGACATTTTCCTCATTGTCTTGGGGAATTAACATTTGACTCCTAGTTACTTATGCAAATTTCTGCAGCTGGCTTGAATTTCTCCTTCGAAAATGGGATTTCTTTTTTATTGCATTGTCAGGCTACAAATTTTCCAAACTTTTATGCTGGTTACATTTTAAAACTGAATGCCTTTAACAGCACACAAGTCACCTCTTGAATGCTTTACTGCTTAGAAAGTTTTTCTGCCAGATAACCTAAATCATCTCTCTCAAGTTTGAGGTTCCACAAATCTCGAGGTTGGGGCAATATTCTGCCACTCTTTTTGCTAAAACATAACAAGAGTCACCTTTGCTCCTGTTCCCAACAGGTTCCTTATCTCCATTTGAGACTGCCTCAGCCTAGATTTCAGTGTCCATATTATTATCAGCATTTTGGTCAAAGCCATTCAACAAGTCTCTAGGGAGTCCCAAACTTTCCCAAATTTTCTTGTCTTCTTCTAAGCCCTCCAAACTGTTCCAACCTCTGTTACCCAGTTCCAAAGTCGCTTCCACATTTTTGGGTATTTTCTCAGCAGTGCCCCACTCTGTCATGAATATTTCCTCCTTATTTTGTTAAAAACATGTTTGTGCATGAATACACTTGTACTAATAAATTATCTTCATTTTATTTCTTTTTTCCTTCATCACATGACATAACTTTATTGAGTTCATATCAAAATTAAAATATTATTAGCTTTATGTAACAGCATTTGGCTTGAGGATTGGTGGGTTTCCAGTTGTACGAAGGATAGTTAGTTGTATTATGTTAGGCATAATTAGGACCTTATTATTGTCTTTATTTGAAGAGTATGTATGATCTCAAGAGATGTGTATGGATTCAAGTTGACAAGGGGTGGACTTGTGATGGTTAATACAGAGTGTCAATTTGATTGCATTGAAGGATGCAAAGTATTGATTCTGCTTGTGTCTGTAAGGGTGTTACCAAAGGAGATTAACATTCCAGTCAGTGGGCTGGGAAGACAGGTCCACCCTTAATCTATGTGGCCATCATCTAATAAGCTGCCGGCACATATAAAGCAGGCAGAAAAACCTGTAAAGGCTAGCCTGGCCTAGCCTCCCAGCCTACATCTTTCTCCCATGCTGGCTGTTTCTTGCCCCCAAACATTGAACTCCCAGTTTTTCACCTTTCAGACTTGTATTACATTCCTTGGAGACTCGGACTGGCTTCCTTGCTCCTCAGCTTGCAGATGGTCTATTGTGGGACCTTGTGATTATGTGAGTTAATACTACTTAATAAACTACAATATATACATGTATTAATCAGGGTTCTATCCCTCTAGAGAACCCTGACTAATACAGAAAGACATTAGGAAAATCGGACTGCTCTAGATTTTTGACATTTGGCAGAGATTTTAAATAATTACGACAACAGCAATTAGGTAAGCAACTAAATGATGGGAAAGAGGAAAACAAAAACTGGAAATGTGGGTGGGGAAGCAATAAGTTACACTACTTGAAAAGATGGTTTATGTCCAGGGAACTGTATTGATGAGATTTGTTAAGCATTCTCAGTTCTAGAAGATGACACTCTAAGAGATAAGTCTAGGAAAAGTATCTTCTCTTTTTCAAGAAACCGTGTCTTCGTTTTCTTAAGAAAATTGGCTATAAAAAGTTCAAAAGCTATCTCACTCCAGTTAGAATGGCAAACATTAAAAAGAAGGGAAAAAACAGATGCTGGAGAGGATGTGGAGAAATAGGAACGGTTTTACACTGTTGGTGGGAGTGTAAATTAGTTCAACAGTTGTGGACACAGTGTGGTAATTCCTCAAGGATCTAGAAACAGAAATACCATTTTACCCAACAATCCCATTACTGGGTATATACCCAAAGGATTATAAATCATTCTACTATAAAAACACATGTACACATATGTTTATTGCAGTGCTGCTCACAATAGTGAAGACTTGGAACCAACCCAAATGCCCATTGATGGTAGACTGGATAAAGAAAATGTGACATATATACACCACGGAATACTATGCAGCCATACAAGAGGATGAGTTCATGTCCTTCGCAGGGACATGGATGAAATTGGAAACCATCATTCTCAGCAAATTAACACAGGTACAGAAAACCAAACACCACATGTTCTCACTCATAAGATGGAGTTGAACAATGATAACACATGGACACAGGGAGGGGAACATCACACCAGAGCCTTTCGGAGGTAGGGGGCTAGGGGAGGGATAGCATTAGAAGAAATACCTAATGTAGATTATGGGTTGATGGGTGCAGCAAACCACCATGGTACATGTATGCCTAGGTAACAAACCTGCATGTTCTACATATGTATCCCAGAACTTAAAGTATATATATAAGAGGAAAAAAAAAAGTTCAAAAGCAAAAGACAATTGATGACAGCAGCATAGTATGGCATATTAGACTGTGAGAAGTTGGGTCATCAATGCAAAAGAAAATATAGGTCAATACAAGCTGTGCTGTAACACTATTTTAGTGCAATTAGAGTAGTGATATAAATTGGAGCAAAACTGGACCAGAGGTTCTCTTAGAATTTATTTGTCAACTCAGTCCCAATACGTGGAAATTGTTTACAGTTTCTGCAATCACTGTTACTGAAGAAAGTAAACCAGCAAAGTAAGAAAGGGCCAAGTCTTTCTAATCTGACAAGGATATATGGAAGTTTCGATGCCTGGGTACTATGGGCTGAAATCTGTCCTTCTAAAGTTTATGTCCCGAAACCCTAACCCCTAGTTCCTCAGAAGTTGACTATTTGTGAGGATACAGCCTGTCAAGGGAAGGACTAAGTTAAAATGAGGCTGTTTAGAGTAGGGCCTAATCTAATCTGATTGGTGTCTTTATAAGAAGAGGAAATTTGCTCACGCATGAAGGAATGAGAGAGAGAGAGAGAGAGAGAGAGAGAGACAGAGAGACAGAGAGAGAGAGAGAGAGAAAAACTAGGGATATTTGTGCACAGAGGAAATATCATGTGAGGAAACCAAACCTGCTGATGTCTCGATCTTGAACTTTTAGTCTCTAGAGCTATGGGAAAATAATGTTTTGTTGCTTAAACCACCCAGTCTATGGTATTTCCTTATGACAATCCTAGCAAACTAATAAACTGGGTGACTCATATTGCACCAGCACTAACATGCCATTATTGTTTTTTCTTATTATTATTTTCATGATTCTCCAGATCAGCAGTTTCTTTGTATAGATAAATAGTATCAGATAAACTTGTATAAAGTTTAGCTTCCTAGACCCAGTCCCAGAAATATTATAGGTCTGGAGTAATGCCCAGAAATCTGAAAATTTGCAAGCACCCAGCCGTGATTCTGACGTTGGAGTATTAAAAGCAAACTTTGAGACAAACTTCTTTAGATGTATGTGAGGAATACTCACATCTTTGGAAAGCTATGCACGAAGGTTTCTCTAATCAGTTTGAACTATTGAACAGGAGAATTAGGAATGCAGGGATGTCTTTGTACTCATCCTTGAAAATAATAATTGTAGAGTGTTCGAGATAATTTTTCATGATTTTATGATCCCTCAGTGTGATTCATTTAATAAATTAATACATTATACTTTTTTATTAGGTAACAATAGGTTAAGATCAAGCACTGTGTCATGACTTTTATACGGAGATTTCTGTGCAGTTTATTTCTTGCTTATCAGTATGGTACAAATGTGGATAGCTTCATGAGTGTAGGTCCTGCACAGTAACACTGAACATAGAAGTGTTGCCCCCTTGGTTTAAAGTTTTGTTGTTGTCATCTTAAAATTCTCAATAATTTTTAACAAGAAGTTTACATATTCATTTTGCATGGAGCCTTGCAAATTACATTCCTGATCCTGAGCATCAAATCAGGTTTGAGGTTTATGACTTATGACACAGATGTCTGTATTTCCCTCAGGTTTCATTTATGATTTTAGCCTCAGAAATTCTCAGAGTTGAATTAAAAACCCATATGATAGAAGTCACTCTTCATGTTTCATTGATACTAATGATAGGGGAAATGTAGCTGAAGAGTTATACTCATGTCTTTTAATGATTTTCACATATACTAGCATTCACTATCCCACACAAAGGCATGCAAAGATCATGGGGAAGACTGAGTTTTTAACAACTGTCAGCTGAATCTGGTATGCTTCTCCTTCTTTATCTTTGTCTACAATTGAATTATTTTCTAAGCACAGCTCATTTCTAGTGCTTTAAAAATACCAAGAAAATCACACTAGGAATGTCTCTCCTCCATTTCAAGCTTCATAATTTATTTTATCCTTTGTTTTCCTTTCTGTATTAAGCATAATTATGGAAAACAAGATTTTTGTCATGTCAAAATGGTATGTTTAGAGAAGAATTCCAGTATCTCTTAAAACAGTCTTCGATCCTTTTTTTGGTTCCTCTCACTTCCCACTTGTTATACTCAAAGAAACATAATTATGTATTATAATTTAGAGAAAATTACCCCTGCAAGTCTATATTCTATACATTTAATTCCAGAAAACTGATTAAGACTTAATTATGGATTAAAATGTGTATTAAGAATTATAATTACATAAGAATTATAATTACAATGATATCTAACATATATTTTGTATTCACTGTGTTTCTAGCACTTTACTAAGTACTTTACATATATCAATATCTTTGATCTTCACAAAAATTATATGAGGTAGGTGCTTCCAGGCATTATGGATGATGAAATTAAGGCACAGAGAAGTGTGGGTGATTGTCCCAGCATCCAGGGTTACCCATTGTATGGAGGAGACTCCTAAACTATAATATTAGGTAGAATAAGACAGAAATTTTCAAATACCCTTCTTTTGGTTCTTATAAAAAAAATAATTTCTTGTTAAGACATGTTTGGTCTTATTTATAAATTCTTGAATAGCAACATATATTCTATCACTCAAAACAACGTACAGCAAAATTCCAATAATTACCTCTGCAAAACTTGAGCAGCACATACAGAAATTCTATGTTAATATTTTTAATACTGTGTTGAATAAATATGTACAAAGCACCATTATTCCTCAAAGTAGATTACATGTACACAGTGGCTGTTTGAAATAAGAAACTCTTTGAGAAACAGTGAAATGTCTTTATTGTGTGATCTTTAAGTCACTTATATCCCCTAAAATGGGACAATTTCCAAAACATCAGATTAGATGTGTGTAGCATCAGAACTATGAACTTAACACTTATCTTGCTGTCATTGAGCTTTAAGGGGGTTCCAACTGTGAAGAATCAGCTGTGTGTTTGTATTCTATGAGAATGATTTTATTCACTCTATATCTAGATCAAGTGTGAGAAGATGAGAGTTGAAACTCTGTTCAGGTAGAATATCCAGGAAGCATGGCTCATATAGCAGGTCACTTGGCTGAGCAATGAAGTGATGGTTCCCAGAAGCACAGAGAGCAGAACTAGAGAAGGGTGGAAAAGAAAGTCCTATATTAGAGCCATGTTAGTGATCCAAGGTGATTTCTCAGATCTTTAGAAAGGAGGCAATGAAGGGGAAGTAAAAGTATGAATAAGACTGAGATCAGAAGAGGTTGAATAAATATAAGGATGATGTCAGAGTGGGGCTGTAGGTCATGGAAAAACACCTGGGCTGAGGTGAAGAGCTAGGAAGGTTTTAAAATTTATTTCCACCACCATAAACTAACTGAGTCATAGATATAGCCAATGAAGCAGCGGAGTAAATACTTTAGCACAGCAGGTGGATTGACAGAAGTCCTATAAATAACATTCTTTATCTCATTTATAAAATCTTAGATGTAATGTAAGCAGCCTTCTTAATGTCTCTTGTGTGTGTGGATACATCACAACTTGCCTTAACACCATGATTTTATTACCTGAAATTAAAAACAAAACAAAACAAAAAACAAAAAACTAAATCACAGAAAATGATGTAGTCACTTAATGAACAAGTATTTACTGAGCACCTACTCAGTGCTGGGACTGTTCTAGAGCTCTGGGAACAAACCAAGGAAACAAAATTCCATGCTCATGGAGAATGCACATCAGTTCTGATTGGTAGAGTGGATGCTTGGGGTGCTGTATGAGGAAGGATTCTAAAGGCATCTTTGCTCTCCAGAAGGAATGAACCGTGATTGATAAGCAGTATCAGTCACTGAATGCATGCATCATGTAAATATTCTGCTGAGAGCTAGGTCTGACCTAGAGATATCGATTGGCATCTGCTTATTGATGTGGAATGGTACAAGTTGTGAATATCCACCCACCTGTCTCTTATTTCCAAGTATGTTGGATTTTCCTAGCTTCCAAAGATGAAACACAGGTAAACATTTTCCCCAAACAAAGTAATGTAAATGGCTAATTTGTGCAGGTGAACTAAAAACTGTTAAACTCATGTTAACAGATTTAGGCACGTAGAGTTTTCTTTTTTTTTTTTTAATTACTCATTCATTTCAACAAGAGGAGGCATTTGAAAGATTTGGAATGAAATTCATTGTCTTTGTTAGTTCACTGGCTAGTAAAAGCAGAGAGCTAATTATATATTCTCACCAAATTCTTTCCAATCATCATCATCCAGCTCCACCTCAACCCCAACTTGGATACAAATGCTACTAAAACTTTTCTCTCTAGTGGATACAAAAGCAGTCTTTTTTCTTGTGCAAATATTTTAATGCAGAGACTAACACTAGTAGCCAACTAAATAAGTATTTGTATAACAGACTCTTGTCCAAACGCCTTACCTAAATTAATCCACTTAATCTCTAAAATAATTTAATGAAATAAATAGTAGGTTCTACGATTAGCTTCATTTTATAGAGGAAAAAAGTGAAATACATAGATGTTGAAAAATTCGTCCAAGTTTGCACAATTAGCAAGCTCAAGAGTCAGGATTTGAACCTGATGTGGGTGTCTTCCACTGTCAGGTTCTAAATAATACATACACATGCTCCTTTTCCTACTTTAAATAATCGTGGCTTATCTTATTTTAATTGCAATGTTTCTATGTTTCCTGCTGCTGATGAAAATGAAGCAAAAAGATAAAAATATGGTAATGAAATTGTTTAATTGATTCATTTACTCAAAAAATATTTATCATATACCTACAATGTACTTTGTACATTTTTAGTGATGAAATACAAAGAAAACTCAATAAGCAAAAAAACCTATGTCA
Organism: Papio anubis; assembly: GCF_008728515.1. Lineage (NCBI taxonomy): Eukaryota > Metazoa > Chordata > Mammalia > Primates > Cercopithecidae > Papio > Papio anubis. The sequence continues at coordinate 23,509,014 of NC_044977.1, forward strand.
ATTTTTGTAAGATATTACCATCTAGTGGGCAATAAATAAATAGATAATTGATATTTTCAGGTAGTTGAAAGTTCTATGAATAAAAATAAAATACTGTAAGGGTATTGAGTATAATATGTGGTCTGAAAAGGTCTTTCTAAGAGATGTTTAATGAAGTGAGGATGCAAGCCATGCAAATATCTGCAAAGAATTTCTTGACAAAGAGAAGATAAAGTACAAAGCAATAAGGAATACTAAGGAGGATACTTTGCAGAGGGAGGGCAGATGGATTGATAAAATGTATCTCAAAGAAGCAGCCAGAAGCTACATAAACACAGAGACATATAGGGTGGAGTAAGAACTGAATTTTATTCAGATATCAAAAAAATATTCTAAAGCAAGAAACAAAAAGACCTCTGATATTAAGCGGCCAACTTAAAAAAATTGCTGGCAAAAAGACTATGGTCATGAATTAAGGTAAAATGTCTTTTATTAAGTCTCTTTGTGATTTTGTAACCAAGCTTCATTATCAGAGATCATGCAGTCTTATTGGCTTAAAGCTTCAGCAAAGGCATCTATTTGGGCTCAACATAGCCACTGGGCATGTGTTTGAAAGACAGAAAAGTAGATAGGTTAAATCTGTACCCTGCTGTCCCAAGGAAATGCAAATAATAGCAACCCTTGCTAAAACAGTCATGTTTTGCATACTTAGAGAGGCTCCCATTCTCCATAAGTACCCTCTTTTTATAATTAACTCTTGTCTTAATTACCCAAACACATTGATAAAGTTTTGGACATAATTATGAATTGTGATGACTGTGCATATCTGCCCTCAAAAGGCAGGTAACAGAAGGCTCTATTTCAATGTGTTCTGTGAATGCCAAAGATAACTACTGAGCAAAATATTTACTTTTTAAATGGTTATAGATAGAGTTACAATAAAAATTTTGAAAACCATCAGCATTTCTATTGTATATATTGGCATTCTGGAGAAGAAATCATAAAAAGAAATAGGCTATTGGACTCTCACCTCAGTTCTACCCTGACCTGGTAAGTGTTTTTGTAATGACAAATCAAAACCTTAAAATATAGAATCCTAACCTCCAATCGCTAAAAATGACCTTAAAGTTTTATAATATAGCTCAATGCACTATTGAACTTCAAATTACAAATAATTATTAACTCATTAAATTCTTATCTAGAGACAACTGAGACAACAGTATTTATTATCAAAGATACTTTTGCCAGTCCAAAGACCTTAGTGACTTTCTGTTTCATGAGAATATTTCTTGTGATGGTTACAATAAGAGTGGTTTACTAGCTACATAGAAGTTATAGTGCCAGTGTTCATGCTGATTAAATTGAGGCCATATCAGCATTTTTTTTTCTATGAACATTTTTTCCAGAGTTTTATAGTGCTATAGTCCAACAAAAGGATATAGGGTAAGTAAACAGCTTCCAAAATCTTACAGAAAAAAAATCATGACTCCATCTCCTTATTTCCTCTCTCCAGACATCTAACGCAAGAGAGCAAGGGTAGCACTAAATTACAAACAAATCTTTGGGTACCAATAAAGGAAGCATAAAATCTGACTGCATATGTAGCTCTACAAATACAAATCTGTCTTCAGAACAAAAGTTATGAATCATTTGTAGCAACAGCAAAAGATTTCTCTTTGAAGGTTGGATGAATTCAATGACCAAAGCAAAGCTAATAAGAGTTTCTAAAGTTTGTATTTCAAAAGCTGTTTAATGCTGAATCTTATCTGAGATGTATGATTTTTGATAGTACCTTTCTTTCCTTTCCTGTGGATAAAAGGTAACCATAAGGGAGACTTTTGCTATATAGGTAATGCATGAAGGGAAATAAAAGAATCAGTAAACATAATCTTGGTGTCGACTGTGATGCTGAGTTTTTTAGTCTTATCACAACTATGATCCCATAAAAAAAATCCTCAAATAAAGCAGAAAACCCCTATGCACATAGAACTTCAAAGTATATCATGACCTGAAACAGAAGCAAACGTCTCTCTCACCCCAGGTAGTGATTAATTTATACCCTCAGGTATAAAACCTATTCTCACAAATGCAACTACATACAATTTTTATAGGATTGGGCCATTCTCCCACTTCATGTCTACAATGCGGCCTGTGATGAAACATTTAAAGTCAAGAGGAGATCAATGCAGAGTGGTGAAAAATATGAATAAATGAACTAAAACCTTTTATTTATCCTGTCTCTAAAAATGGAAAAGCCACTTGCCTCAGTCATATCAGATATATTAAACCAAATACGCTTCCACAAATGGCCTTGTACAGGGAACTACATAAAGCAAATTAATATTAACAAAGTCACTGGTGCTTAGATACTTAAGCCATACACAGACGATGCTTATTATTTACCTAGTAATGGTCTAGTTGCCTGAAACACTGAATTCGTGAATACTGAATTTTTACCCCATATGGAAGATACAGGGTTAAGTAATTGAGAGCCTCTAATTACATTTTCAGAAACTGATGGATAGATTATTTTATGCCTGTTTCTCTTTAAAGACACATTGTTGAACAATTAACATTGAACACACAGTCAACAGCACCAGAGCTCATGCCTGAAGGAAGCTTCTCTAACATACATAATTTCACCATGAGATACATTATATAGCCTTCTTGAGTTCAGGAAAACTAGGCAGCACTTCAGCACTACATTTGGAGGACATTTCAAACAGTGAAATCCAAACAAAATGAACAGAAACACAGAAAATGTGGCCCTAGATAGATGGAAAAAAGGACATGGTTTATAGTACAAGGGCTGAAATAAATGCAAAGCTTTGCCTTATTTGACCTCAGACTTTCCTGACATATTTTTTTGCCATCTACAAATGTGCCTGCCCTTGAATGACCTTGAAGGCACTGTAAATATTACTTTTGGGGTTAAAAATAAATTGTAGCAAGTAGACAAAATTGAAAATACAGAAATCACCAATTATGAGGATCAACTATATTATGTTATTCGGTTAGTTTCTTAAGAAAAAAGTCCTCAACAGTAAAGAAAATAAGTTTGTAAAATTTACTCAAAAAGCCCAGCATCACCTTACTGTTATTTTAAAATCAATACTAATTTCAAATTAAAATGCCATTTAAATTAAGTTACATATATTATTTAAAGTAACCCAAGATTGACTTAATTGACTTTCCTTTAAAGTCTCCATCTTAAATATGTAGATTATGTAAAATATCTCCCCAGGCTATTTAACTAATTAAAAACACTATTAATAGTGCACATGGCTAAAGGAATAGTTGCACCATGTTCATATGTCCCCGTATAATGGACCATTAAATAAAAGCTAAGAACTTAACACTCACGCACATGCAAAAATCTGTTTAAAATATTACTTTATTTTTTCTTAAAAGAAATCTGTCTCAAAATACCTTCTGCTTCAAGTCTCCTAATTGGTAGGGCAAGTGGAAGAGTACACAGTGACCTGAACTACAACTTGTGCAAATCAGAAGATATGTAAAGCATGGATTCAATTGAAATCATATTCAGGAGTAGTTAGGACAGGTGAGTTGAAGAAAACTCTAGATATGGACCTTGATCAGTTTTGCCAAAGCTACCTTATATGATATGATATATGAAAAGGGAGGTTTCCTAAGCCTTTAATAAAGTGATAAAAACACCTTTAGAAAATATTGGTGTTTTTAACTGGTCTATGTGTGTGTATGTGTCTATTTATCTATCTATCTATCTATCTATCTATCTATCTATCTATCTATCTAAATAATGTGTTTTTTATTGTGTAAACATAGTTTCACAATATGAGTAAACTGTGTAACATATGTGTAAACTGTGTAAACATAGTTTCAAAATAAGACCCCTACTGCCTTGCTTCCAACTAAATTTTTATCCCTAAAAATAGTATGAAAATTCTTCATAGCTCATGAATCAAGTCAGAGATTAGAAGATATACTGCATCCATTTTCAAAAGAACTGAACACCCAAAGATTCTCTTCGGCCAGAAGCATGTGATAAATTAGAATCCATGATGTAATTTTAAAATAAGCTTTTAGAAAATATATTACATTGTGTATCACAGCCCCGGGTCATGTTATTTGATGGAACATCCTAAATACATATTTAAGTCATGAAAGAGGAACAGCTTTTCTCAAGTAAATCAAACAGTCCCAACCACTTCATGCATCCAATTACCATAAAAGAATAAAAAGAGAATGAGAAAATTAAACAGAAATCATTATCCTCTCAACTAAGAATTCAAGGTCACAGATAGAATGCTACCCTACTTTGAAGGAGAGCAGCAAGCTGGCTGTCTACTGTGAGGGGCTTCACATTCATAGTCGGGGCATCTTTAATATGGATAAGGCCCTCAGGAGTTTGTTGAAGGCAAATCATTACTTAAATCTAGTCAAGATATCTAATTGCTGTATAAAAGTTGCACATTCTTTAGGGCTGAAAGAGATCATATTATACAAATAAACAACTAGGCAAGAACAAATACTAGGTTGTATACGTAATAAGGTAAAATCCCAACCAAATTGTATTTTTAATATATGATATCAGTCTGACATTAAATTCAATATGCATTACATAATCAGATTTCTTTAACACCGATATTCCTTTATTGCTTATCTCAATCTTAGCCAGAAGTAAGTATTCAACAGTATATAAAGAAGTCACATCAAGAATATTCACTTCCTTGATGGAAAATCTTGGTGTTTATAAAAAAATGACAAGTTAGCAGTCAGAGTGAGCTAGCAAATAGAAGGCTTAGGATGCATAAGTGATATAGTTTAGGGGTTTCATATAAGAGAAGACCTCCTGTTCCCAATATTTATTCCTGCTATTATAACTGAATTGAAATTTCACATTTGGGAATTAATGAGAATCTCAATAGATCAATGATCTCCAGAAATTATTTATTAATCTGTGATGAATCTTAGGGTAATATCTGAAAACACAAGGAGGGTAACAAGCTAAGAAAATGGTGCTATTGGTGTAATACAGAACATAGGTGGCTAAAAGGAATGGTGTAACAGGAGAGCCACCCTAAAATAATGTGGGGACTTCTAAACTTTGCCTAGAACTGCCTCTGAAAGCTGTGAAGCTGTTTTTGAATGTGGCTTATAGAGACAGCGCAAAGTTCAGTTAACCACATGCATGCTGTTAGATAAGGATATTCTAGGAAGAGAGGAGAAAAATGTCCATATGAATGTTTAAACATTAAGAATTTAAAGACAAAACATGCTGCTAAATTGCATCCATATCTTATCTTCTTATTTACATACTAATGTCTTAGAGAATTTTCCTTCTCGATTAGTTACTTAGGTTGAAAATATAAGAAAACAGACACTAAAGCAGAAATGACCAAGGTATTTTTCTTAGATTTAAAAGAGCTAGAGCTCTTATATGAATAAAGAAAATAGTTATTACTTTTTTAAAAAAGGTCAGATATGCCTCTCCAAAAATTTTGTATTCCTACCCACTTCTCTTTGCAATTGTAGCCTATCTGTAATGGAAACAAGTATAGCTATAGGATATTTGTAGGCAGAGAAGATACTTCTATACAGCACACATTATCTCATTTGAGTGTCAAAATCATCACTGAAAATGAGCACCCCCCATAGCATTGAAGCAAAAATCATATCTAAAAGGTTAAATGTTTTGCCTAAGGTCATTTAATTCCTAAGTAAAAAATAGGACACATATATATATACACACACACACACACACACACACATATATACACACACATATGATATATATAGGAGATATATATGATATATATGACATATATATATGCATGCTTACGCACACACACAGGCAGACATACACACACAGACTAGAACTCCAGTCTTTTTGTCTTTCATATCTGTTCCTTTTCTTCTAGTCTGAGCCATCACATAATATCATCTTATTCTTACCAACTGAGACTCCTTCTGCCACCACCCAATGGAGATTTCTCCATCTCCCTTTGTAATAACATTTATTGGCTCTTTCTGCAGCCCCAAGTTATCTGTAGCCCAAGTTCATTTTCCTATTCAAGTGCTGAACCAATCATTAGGAAGCAAGAACAAATAGAAAAATAGATAAAAATCCCACTTACTTCACTGCCCTCATATGCTGCTTGACTTTACCCGACTAAGTCATAAGAAAGGCTATCATAAATAAATAATAATTTCTACAAACTAAAGATTGCAGCTAAATGAAAGGAAAACTTTTGGTTTAGGAATCACTCTGGAAATGGACTTTTCTAAAATCTGTGTAAACTTTTAAATTATTAAAATCCTCATTCTATTTAACTGATTATTTACAATCTATTCAACCATTGGAATAACAAGATACTGCTCAGGGCCACTAAAGGTGAAATCAGGATATTCATTAGGGGCCATATACCTAAAAGTATTTGCAATAGACTTGGATTCAGGCTCATTTGATTGATGGCCTCGTTATTTTCACAGAATTCTCCCAAACTCCCCTTCCCCTCACATCAGGACTGCACTTGTTCATATAACCAATCTTTTAAGTGTTTGAGAATACAGCCTTTCCTACAGCATTTGGACAATGTCTACATGTTTGGTTAATTGCTTCTTCCTTGTATAAAAAATAAAGTTTGTTAGTTGGATCTAATACATCAGAAATAAAAGAAAGAAGTAGTGTAGGTCACTAATATTTGGAGATCAGTAAGCTTGAGCTACAGGTTGATCTCCTTTCCTGAAGAAGAATATCTGGGGCATACAAAGGGGTGAAGTCATGAATTAGTTCTGAGTTGCTGGATACATCCACGACAGGTTGATCACAAAAAAAATTAACAAAAAAGAACAAAATCTCCAGTTGTTCAATGGGTATTACTTAGTGCTGTGATATTTCTTATTGTCAAAGGCTAATGTATGCGTGCATGCGCTTATGCATGCGTGCGCGCGCACACACACACACACACACACACACACACACCCTGGATAATGTATTACTATAAACAGCTTTCAGAATAATAGTATATTAGTCTTTGAAAAGCACATTACTAAAACGCTGATTTTATAACAGAAGCACTTGCCTGTACAGTTTCTTAGACTGCCTCTGCTGTTTCTAGAATTATTTTGTCATTTGTTTTATTTTTACCCTTCTCCCCATAAATGAAAAATGTAAAAGCCTCATCTTTTAACTTATCTAAAAGTCAAATGAAACAAACATGAGGAAAAAAATATCAGAATCCATTAATATTAGGTTGGCCTCAATTTTTTTTTGTTTATAAAGAGAGTTCTTCAACTCAATGGTAAACTTTTTCTATGCCAAACTGTTCTTGCTTTCTCTCTCTCCTCAATTTACCACAACACTGAGTCCTGGAATAGGCTTAATCTGAAAATTAAAGTTGTATCACTTCCTAAAAGGTTGAACTGGACAAGATACTAGAATAAAAAACAAAATAGTTCAAACGTTTATCCTTTTGTAGTCTACATCAGAACATTGTTATACTATTTAGAGTAGAACTGCTTCTTATAAATCACAGTGAAAAAATCTCTCTCAGACCAAATATCAATAATTAATTAAGAATTGGCTAGCTCTGTGGAAGAATGGAATCAGGCACTTTGAAGTTATAAAGGAAGTTACTAGAACAAACTCTTTCAGTATGCACTGAAGTAGAAGCAAGAAACAGCGAAAGAGCAAAGGTTTCTCAATGTGTGTGGAAGCCTGCCTCTCTTTCTGCAGGGCAGATCTGAGAGTCTGAAGGTATGTGCAGGGTCATGAGAGAGCAACAGTCGATCAAGTGAAAGCACATTATCTAGGAGGTATTCTGCTGTTGGATACCATACTAAAACATGCCAATATTTCTAGTACTAGTCTATTATTTTAAGGGAAGCAACTGGTCCTGAATATACACTGATGAAGAATATGCGGGTTGACATTTTAAAACACAGGCAGAAGAGCTGTGCTATCATCTTAACTGATATGCAGCATCTATAGGGCTTCTTCTAAATGCCATTGGAATTATACTTCTCAACACTCTGTAAGTCAAGAGGAAGAGCCATCTAAATATTCTCACCAGACTAGCTCATTTCAAAAGATCCCTTAAAGCCACAACTCAATCTGTGAAATGGGAAAACAAATCATATTTAATCTCATTTTCCTGTAATTTCATTTGGAACCCCTCATACCATTTTTATTGGCATATCTATTCAAGCTGACCCTCTCTTGCCAAATGCACCAAGCCCTCATTATTAGAGAGATAATAAAAATTCATAGAATAATTTGAATATTACCTGATATTTATTTAGGATTTTAAAAAAATATTTCACCCACATTTTTAACTGGCATTAACTTCAACAACACAACATGATTTTATTGTCTTCATTTTACCGAAAAAGACATTAAGATTTCGATAAATTAGACAATTTAACCAAGATAATAGAGTGACCTATAACTGCCATCTCACTCCCTGATTCATGTAGAGAATCTCCTCGGTATTTTTTTTTTTATTAGTTTGTTTATTGGCAAAGGAGCCCTCTACATAAAGAGCAATGTATCCACCAGAAATGATAGACCTAAGTATTTGCAAACTGCTTTTATTCTTGTTGGGAATCCTTAAGAATGAATCTATTTAAAGCAATTCAAATTGCATTAAAAAGTCACTAAAAAGATACACATTAAAGGGAAGCACACAAGTATAGAGTGTTTGGGAAAGACATACGTAACTACTCAGATTTTGTAAAGATCACTTGGATTCGGGAAGGGGAACATCAGCCACCAGGGCCTATCATGGGGAGGGGGGAGGGGGGAGGGATTGCATTGGGAGTTATACCTGATGTAAATGACGAGTTGATGGGTGCTGACGAGTTGATGAGTGCAGCACACCAACATGGCACAAGTATACATATGTAACAAACCTGCATGTTATACACATGTACCCTAGAACTTAAAGTATAAAAAAACAAAAACAAAAAAAAAAACAAAAAAAACCAAAAAAAAACAGATAGTAGGAAGCTGCTGATGGCACCTCCAGTTCAACAGCAAGCCTGGGTTTGTGGACATTTTCACTGGATAAGCAAAGAGAATATAATTTGCAGCAATATTAAGCATTTGTCAAGTTCCTCTTGGGAATAAACATTTTGTAATAGCAGAAAACTGTTTTAAGAAGATCCTCTTTTTAGACTATCTTAAGGTTTGTAAGGTATTACAGAAGAGAATTTAGGAGAACTAATCCTCATCCCATCACCTCTTTATCTGAGCTTTAACTTAGGGGCATATACTTATCTCAAGCAAATCAAACATTTCCCACAGACCTTGTTGAAGGTCTACTTTGCTCAGACGTCTTAAATGGAAAGCAGAGTCAATATGATATCATGTTTCAACGTCTGAGCATCACAGTCACAACAATATCATGCTGGGAATTATCTTAACCCCCTCAAATAATTTTTTAAAAAGTGTCACTGTCTTCTAAGCACTGTCTTCTAATAATATTTTACAATGCAAATATTATTCCAGTAAGAAGACTAAGTTTTCTAGAATTCATAAAGATTACATAGTAGCTATGGGTAGAGTAAACTGAATGCATATGGTTTCAGGTCTTTTTGAGTAGAATTATGTTCAGAATTGAGTGTCAAGGAATATACTTCAGTTACTTTCAGCTAGATAAATTTGTACACATAAAAAATAGGCACAGTGGCTGACACATGTATTCCCAACACTTTAGAAGGCCAGGGTAGGAAGTTGGCTTGAGCCCCAAAGTTTGAGACCACCTGGGCAACATGGCGAGATCCCATCTCTATAAAAAAAAAATTAAAAATTAGCTGGGTGTGGTGGAGTATGCCTGTAGTCCCACTTACTTGGAAAGCTGAGGTGGGAGGATAGCATGGATGTGGGAGGTGAAGGCTGCAGTGAGCTGTGAACCTGCCACTACTCCCCAGCCTGGGAGACAGAGTAAGACCCTTTCTCAAAATAATAATAATCATCATCATCATCATCATCATCACCGCCGCATTTCTAAGAATAATATTCAACCATGAACTACATAGTGAATAATAATCCATGATATATAGTAGAGAGAGTGATGGAACATTATAGATCTCTTTTCTGAATACCTAACATGTTTGAATTATTGCCTAGCTTCAATAAAAATCACCAAGCTATGTTCTTGCTGGTTCACAGCTATATTTTGAATCCTGGGCAATAAGTGGGACACATGATCATTACATAATACCTGGTTGATAGATTATTACAAAATTGAAATATGAAAGACTAGCAAAAGAGAAATAGAAGCAGTCTTCTCTTCTTCAAGTCCTGTGGCAGACAAAGTCTTGCACCTTCCTCTATACCATGACTAATCGATCATGCTACTATAACTTGGAAATAATGAATCTTCTATATAGCTTCGCTGTGTGCTCTCACAACTTCCTTCCTCTACTTCTTTTAAAAATCCAAATTCCTTAATACCAAGAGATGAGATAATTATTAAGAAAGTATAATGCTGATCATGAATTAGATGTTCCACTGTGAAGTCTTTTTAATCACAATTAAATGGCCTTGGATATCATACTTTAATAGGAATGTGTGTTCATTTAGAAGTCTAATGTTTGCCTTTATTAATTAATTACTCATGAATTTTATACCCAGCAATTTTACTAATCCACTGGATATTCTAGAGAAACTGGCTGCCCATGTGAGAGGAGACTAGCCAGTTACAAACAGCAGGTTTTATTTGACCTATCTCCCCCTACCAAAAAAGTAAACAAAAACAAAAAAAACAAAACCCACAAACTTAATATTTCACTTTTCATTTATAATATAGGCATTTATGGATTCTTTTTAAAAATTTTAAAACAGTTTATCTTGTAACATTAGTCTCGAATTATAATGTGGGGATAATCATTTGGACATGAGTTTTGGGCTTACTCTTTTTGTGTCTATGCTCCAATATCTCTACAATCCATCTTATTGCTTTATCTTATTTACTGCCTTCCTCTTGCAGCCATATGACTTTATTATCTCAATACATAAATAACACTAATAGGAGTTCAAGAGTTGACTGTCAGGTTTATTTGGGTAGAAAAAGTTTCCTAATAAAAAATTACCTAATGGTAAATCTTCTTGAATTACCTTTGAGTATATATAAAGCAGATTTTTTATGCAAAAAAAAAAGAGCTTGGTAAACATGTTCTAGGGAACAGTAAGTATGAATATTCATTATAAGCTTTCTAGAGAATTCATTTGTAATCCAAAGAAATATTCAAAATATATGCCCTTCTTTATATTGGATTATTTCATTAAATATTTAATGTTATTAGATATGATATTATAAAATTTATTTAAACAGAATGTATGTTTCACACAGCCTTATCTTTAGAAAATATAATTTAGAAAAAATGTTTTTAAAATTTCCACATAATGGCTTACTTCACAATATATTTATATACTTAAATCATAGTTATTAAGAAGCTCAGAAGCAATTTAGTTTGAAACAGAGATTGCTTCAATAATATTCTGGTACTGAAAGTAGTTATCTCTCTTGTTTTAACATGTACACATACATATATATAGAAAATACCATTTCATACTTTGACTATATAAATAATATGGGGAGTTTACAAAATGTAGTTTTTGCATAACGAAGCAAAAGCCAAGAAGCTTTCTAATTCTTTCTCATATAATTATTCAACTCAGTATTGCTATACTCTGAATGTGTGTGTCCCCCAAAGAACTATATGTTGAAACCTAATCCTCATGGTGATGATATTAAGAGGTAGGGCTTTTGGAGAAAGCTAGATCATGAGTGCAGAGCAGTAGCGAATGGAATTGGTACCTTTATTAGAAAGGGTCAAGGAGCTAAGTCCTCATCAGACGGCGAATCTGCCATTGCCTTTATCTTGAATTTCCCAGCCTTCAAATTGTAAGAAATAAATTTCTGTTGTTTATGAGTTACTCTTTCTGTAGGATTTTGCTATAACAGCCTGAATAAACTAAAACTAGTATTATTGAAGTAGTTTAGAAGTTCAGGACATACTGATATATTTTAATTAAATTATTTTAGCCAAGAATAAATATTAAACAATCCAACTACTCTCTTGAGATGAAGCATATCTAAAACAAATTCTGATAGATATTGAAAAAATAAAAATATAAAATGCAAAAGAGATGTGAATAATGTCTACACACCCAATGATTCCCCTCTTTTGCTCCAAACCTCCTTCTCTATATCCATCATCTGAAGTTCAGAAAGAGGATAAAAAAGCTGAATGAGGATAGATGAAACATCTTATGCAGGCCTGGCATCCATATTTTTATAGCTTTGTAAAGAAAGGATTGCCTCCAATATGCTCATTGGGATTGCACAGTTTCAGGTTCCCATCATTTTGTTTCACCTTTAGAGGTTCTGTTGGATATATATAAAACAATTTAGAGGACTGTGATGATACAAACATATCATTTTCCCTTAATCACATTAGAGGCAACACATCCTCTTATGACAATTTTTAATGGGTAGTGCAATTTGATAATATTCTTCCTGTGTCTGCGTAATGCACTCTATTGCTTTGCTAAATTGAGTTTGACGTTTGCTTTGTCTGAGTTATATGTTCATGATAACCGCTTAGCATGTTTGAGTCAAAGCATTATCTTTCATGGAAATTTTATGAAGCTAACCATAGACATTTTGAATAAGCACACTAGAAGAAAACCAAATTTTCTGTACTGATAAATCTGATAAAATATGTAATGCAAAATGAATTAAGTAGTAACAGACATTCACATGAAACTTGTGGATAAATTTGGGCTCCCTTATCCACACTATAAGGAGATTCAAAATACGTCTGCATTTTATCACTATAATTGCAACCTGTGCTGTTTAGTTTGTGGCATATTCTTAGACTGTTGTAAAATATTGTTATTCAATTTATGTTTTACAAATGTTAACTTGTAAAAAATAGAGAAATGCAATATAGTTTCTACATAATAAAATGAAAATGAAACAGTGATAGGAAGTTAGAATATTATTAACTTTAAATTTGCCTTCACATGTGAATGTGTGAAAAAAAAAGCTGAGCTGACATGCATTTTGCAAGATAGATAGAAATGGAACTGGAATATGAGACACTGCCTGATAATTTATCTTACCTTGGCCCACCTCCCTGTTCCTATACTACTATCAGACTTCAGTCCATTACTACTTATTACCTGAGATATTTTAATAGCTTTTTAAATGATCTTCTCATTTCCAGTCACTTCCCTTCTCAGTTTGCTTCACAGATTACTGTTAGGCTTAACATCCTGAACTGCATTTGTGTTCATGACTCATTTCAGTTCCCAAACACTAGGAGTTTCACTTTCCAACAGTTTGAAGTTTAAATCTTTAGATTGAATCAAATATTTTAATACTCTGATTTAAATCTATTTGTTCAACAAAATTACTAAACATTTCAAACATCTTCTCTTTTCAAGCAAATCAAACTAATCACTATAAAGTAATTACTCTTCCATTCATTACTGGAATTGCTTTCTCTCCTCCATGACATGTGTAAGTCCCAACAATCTCTTAGAGACAACTTAAAGTGCCACTCACCTCGTAAATGTTCCCAGAATTTACATCTCTTCTGGAAGCAAATTTTTCCTACTGTAAATAGAGGTGGAACTCTGTCTGTCACTGTTGGATAAAAGTGATTTATTCCTTAAAATACTTATGAAGTAACTAACCATAAGTGTTTGTTTAAATATATTTTTGAATGTACACAAACACAAAAATATGTATTCCTTCATCTAGCAGAATATCTTTCCAATTAGGTACACAGTCAAGTATATTTTTCTGCTCTCTTATTTCACTGCTGTATGGTCCATGATTGTTTATCATAGCAATTTCCTTAGCATCTAATCTAGTATCTTCTACACACCAACTCCTCCATAAATATTGGTTCAAGTGGCATGTGGTCTACTTTCAGCCCTTTATTTTTTAAAAAATTGTCACACTAATTATGCCAAATATTATTTTGTTATGGTTCATATTATGAAAACATCCAGTGTCCTGGCTACACTGTAAGGCACAAGTGGAAATACTTTCACTTTCCAGGATGAAAGAACCATTTCGAGTATTCGTATTTTATTAGTTTTGCTAACCATAATAAATAAATATTTTCAAAGAAGAAATTAAGTGTACTCTCTTTTTCCAAAAGAGAATATATCAAAGCTGAAAGTGTCATAAGTGCCTAACAATGGAAGCTGTTGTTTCTTTTATTAGACTTAGCAAGGGAGCAGTTCCTCCATGTTTATATTCGATAGCTTTGCATTGAACAAGCCAGTTAGCCTTACATACAATTATAAAGGGATTGCAATCATTAACCCAACATCTAAAATTATTACACTCAAAGATATATGTAATCAAATAAACATCAGGTATGGTAGATTACTAATTATATGTGATTTATTCCAGAATACAGAAGACAAAAGCACTTCCCACACGTTGGGTAGACACAGCTTGGGGTGGTCAGGGTACATGTACATTTAGGAAGAGTAGTGGCTCCTTTCCCAAAGTGGCTCAACAGAGGTTGGTTCTAGCGGGAGGTTATAGTTGTATATCCCTCTCTGCGATTTCATAGTGGAATGGTTGCTGGTTACCTCAGTGGCATAAGACACCAATATTCTCTGTGCATCAGGACGCAGAAGACCACAATGGTTCCCACTGCATGGCTGCTACTGATAGCCTCTATTTTTCTTCTTTTTTACTAAGCATCTGGCACTGCAAGAATAATGAGCTCTCCAGAGTTTCTTTTGGTGTGAATATTCTGGGGTTGGTTTGTTTGGTTGTTTTTCTCCACTGTGTTGCTGTATATTCTTTAATGGGCTTCTGAGCCTTCTCAGGACTAATTTGGTTTGCGGATAGCTATACTTCTTGTTTATTATTATTATTATTATTATTATTACTATTATTATTATTATTATTTTGTAAGGAGGTAAAGCCTGGTATCTCCAACTCCACTATCTTGGTGACTTCAATCTCTCAATAGCATTTTTATATGCTGACAATAAACACACAGAAACTAAAATTAAAAACAAAATACCAGCTGAGTGTAGTGGTGCACACCTGTAATCACAGCACTTTGGGAGGCCAAGGCAGGAGGGTTGCCTGAGCTCAGGAGTTTGAGATAAGCCTGAGCAACATAGGGAGTCCCCATATCTATCAAAAATAATAATAAATTAACCAGGCATGGAGGCATGTGCCTGTGGTCCAACCTACTCAGAAGGCTGAGGTGGAAGGATTGATTGCTTGAGCCTGGGGGTCGAGACTGCAGTGAGCCATGATCGCACTAATGCATAGAGCCTGGTAGAGCAAAACTATCAAAAGAAAGAAAAGAAAAGAAAAGAAGAGAAGAGGAGAGGAGAGGAGGAGGAGGGGAGGGAGGGAGGGAGGAGGGAGGGGAGGGAGGGAGGGGGAGGGGAGGGAGGAGGAAGGGAAGGAAGGAAGGAAGGAAGGAAGGAAGAAGGAAGGAAGGAAGGAAGGAAGGAAGGAAGGAAGGAAGGAAGGAAGGAGAAAAGAAAAGAGAAAAGAAAAGAAAAGGAAGGAAGGAAGAAAGAAAGAAAAAGAAAGAAAGAAAGAAAGAAAGAAAGAAAGAAAGAAAGAAAGAAAGAAAGAAAGAAAGAAAGAAAGAAAAAGACAGACACTTGCAGTTGCTCCCATCCTCTCCAAAATACTTAGGTATACACTTAGCAAAACATGTACAGGATCTGTATTTGAAAATTATAAAATACTGATGAAAGAAATAAACGAAACCTAAGTAACCTGAGAATAAATTGTGTCTGTGTATCAGAAGATCCAATATAATAAAGATGTCAGTTATTTCCAATTTGACTAGAGTTTTGATGTAATACCTACCAAAATTAACAGATTTTTGAATACATATATAAGCTTATTTTTCAATTTGGAAAGATGAAAGATCTGGAATAGCTAAAACAAAAATAAAAAAGAAGAAGAATGTAGTTGTGAGTGTTACTCTATCAGATAATTTTTTTAAAGCAGTAAAAGCAATTCAAATAAAAAAGGATAGCCCTTTCGACAAATACTGCTGGAATAATTGGACATTCATAGGTAAAAATATAAAGTTCTACCTAAATCTCAAACTTTATAAAAAAGTTAACTCAAAATGGGTTACAAACTTAAATGGAAAATATAACTATTAGAAAAAAAATACATAGATGAAAACTACGGTAAACTATAGTAAATCCAAGAGTTCTTAGACTTATCATTTAAAGCATAATCCATAAAATAAAAAAAATGTTAAATTTGACCTCATGAATATTATAAATTCTGGCTCTTTTGGCAGTCATATGAAGACAATAAAAAGACAAGCTACTGACTGGAAGAAAATACATTTAAATTACATATTTAACAACGAACTAATATCTAAAACATATAAAAAGCTCCCAAAACTCAACAGTTAAAAATAATCCAATAAGAAAATAAGCAGAATATGAGACCAGACATTCCATTAACAAGAGTATATTGGTGACCAATAAGCACACACACAAAAAATGTTCAACATAATCAGCTAAAAATGCAGATAAAAAACATAAAGGATGTAACTACACACTTGAAGAATTGCAAAACAGAAAAATAATGACAATAACAAATGTTGCCTTGGATTTGGAAAAACTGAATCCCTCATGCATTGCTGGTGGGAATATAAAATATTATAGCCTAAAAATGTTATACCCTGAAAAACAGAAGTTTCAGATAAAACTAAACACACAATTTCCATTCAACTCAGTAATTACACTCTTGGGCCTTTATTCCAGAAAAAAATTAAAATTTAAGTTCACATAAAAACATGTATATGAATGTTTTTGACAATTTTATTCATAAGAGCCAAAAACTTATAAAAATATAATCAGCTCATATATACTTCAGTGTTTTTTTCTTGGGGGTTGGAGGAGACAGGATCTCACTCCATCACCTGGGCTAGAGTGCAGTGGCAGGATTATAGCTCATTGCAATCTCAAATTTCTGGGCTCAAGCAATCCTCCTGCTGATAGTACAAGCATGTGACACCATATTCTGTTTTTCACAGTTGCCTATTACAGAAACTGTGTAAATATATACCATGAAATACTATTTAACAATACAAAAAGGGGCTATTCAGGTATACTACAACTTGCATAAATCTGCAGGAAATTATACTGAGTGAACACATCAGTCATCAAGACACCTGATTTACTAAGGAGTTCAGCCTTGGCTTTCATCTTCAGGCCAGAGTTTAAATATGAAGAACTTATAATACGTGAACTGAGAGCTGAACAATAATATATGACTTAAAATTATGCTTGAATTTATAATCTTCATTCATATTAACTATTAAAATTGTTGTGAATGAAAAATTTAATATATATACATATATATTTAATCATTGCAATTCAAAGTATGATGCTAGGTTCAGCTGCAGTGACATCATCTGAAAGCTTACTGGAAATGCAGAAAATTGTGCTCCATCCAAAGCCTACCTAATCGGAATCTTCATTTTGCAAGACCTATACGTTAACTTTTGAGCATCTCTGCTCTAGAGTAATAACATTAAGTGAAAGACGAGTGAAAGAAACATTTCTCCAAATATAATATGAAAATTGCCAATAAGTACATGAAAAGATGCTCAAAAACATTAAAGAAAATGAAATTTAAAACCACAATGAAATATCCCTTCATAATCAGTAGAATGGATACTGTAGGAAACTAACAAACATGCAAATAGCAACAAAACATAAAATAAATGTTGGTGAGAATGTGCAGAAATTGGAAATTTTGTGCACTATAGAATGGATTGTAAACTTTTGCAGCCACTGTGATATACGGTATGAAAATTCCTCAAAAAATGAAAAATAGTATTTCTATAAGATCAAGCAATATTACTTCTGAGTATATATTCAGAATAGTTTAAAACAGTATATTGAAAGTTAATAGCAGTGCTATTCACAATAGCCAAGAGGTAAAAGCACCTAAAATGTCCACTGATAAATGAATGGATAAACAAAATGGGATATGTGTGCATAGGGGTGTGTGTGTGTGTGTGATATGTGTGTGATATATATATAACATTTCTATATATATGTATATTTTCTGATTCCACTTACATGAGGATTATAATATAGTGAAAATCATAAAAACAGAAAGTAGAATGGTGATAATCAAGGGCTAGTGTGGGAGAAACAGGTATATCTATAAATTTGTGTATGTAAGTATATATATGTATATTTAATAAAATATTTTTTGGCCTGAAAAAGGAAGAAAAGCCTATCACATGCTACGACATAAATGAACCCTGAGGATGTTAAGCTAAGTGAAGTCAGTCAGCCACAAGGTGACAAATATCTGATTCCACTTACATGAGGTTTCTAATGGTCAAAATCATAGAAATAGAAACTAGAATGGTGATGACCAAAGGCTACTGTGGGAGAGAAAGAGTTGTTTAGTGGGCATAAAACTTTTGCTTTGCAAAATAAGAAAGTTCTGGAGATTGATTGCACATCAGTGTAAATGTACTGAACACTACTGAACTGTACACTTAAAAGTTGTTAAAATGGCAAATTTTATGTTGTGTATTGTTACCACAATAAAAATGTGAAATCTGCATACACAAATATTGAAAAAAGTTGGCATAATCTTTGTTATTCAAAAGGAAAAATACAAACAAGAAATAAAACAAAATATAAAATCTAAAATACCTTCTAGAATCTGGTCACAACCAATCTTGACTACATCATTTCCCACATTTATATATTTATATTTTATTTTAGTCAATATCTCATACATTAATATGCAACCATCTTAATGTTCCTTCATCTTCATCCTTAGTGCAGATGATGACTCTCAACTCAATTGTATTTTGTTTACGATACATTATAAATCATTGTGCTTGAATTAGTCTTCCCACTTTTTATGGTAGGAATCAGGTCTTATTAATAATTATACATTGGCCGGGAGCAGTGGCTCACGCCTGTAATTCCAGTACTTTGGGAGGCCGAGGTGAGTGGATAACAAGATCAGGAGATCAAGACCACCCTGACGGTTAAACCCCGTCTCTACTAAAAAAATACAAAAAAATTAACCGGGCGTGGTGGCAGGCGCTTGTAGTCCAGGCTACTCAGCTACTAGGGAGGCTGAGGCAGGAGAATGGAGTGAACTCGGGAGGAGGAGCTTGCAGTGAGCTGAGACTGCGCCACTGCACTCCAGCCTGGGGGACAGAGCAAGACTCCATCTCAAAATAATAGCAACTATTATTATAAATTATTATACTAATAATATAAATAATAATTATTATTATATATTTAGCTTAACATATGGCATATAGGTCTTCAGTGTCAATTAAATTAATAGAAATACTACTACTTCAGAACCTTTGACCATGTATTTCTCTGTGTGAAACACACACATACAGGTACACGCACACATGTCATGTGCATGCATAAACATACACAAATTCACATATGTACATGCACATACCTAATGTGTATGTCCCCTCCAAAATACATGTTTAAACTTAATCCCCATTGTGCTGGAGTCTCTTAGGAAGTGAATGTCATGAAGGCTCATGACATTCAATACCTTATATTATAAATAAATAATATAAATCAATACCTTATATTATAAAAGAAGCTTCAGAGAGAGTTTGTGTCTCTTGTTCTTCCACTCTGCCTCCTTTCCCTCCAGAGGATGCAGCAACAAGGTGTCATCTTGGAAACAGAGCAATCCTCATCAGACACCAAATACTAGTGCCTTGCCTTGGAATTCCCAGTTTTCAGGACTTTTAAAAATACACTTCTAGTATTCATAAATTACGTAGTCTGTGGCATTTTGTTATAGTGACCTAAACTGACTAAGGTAACACCCACACTGTATTCTTTATCTAGCAAAATCCTACACATTTGTTAACAGCATGATTGAATTTGATTTTCTTCCCTAATTGTTTTGGCCCAGGAATGTGTCTCATTTCTTCAAATTCTTACTATCATTGCGATATGACTGCAAGCTGATGACATCACCATTTAATGTTTACTTCTGTATAGCTTCTCTTTAAAAGGGGATGGTGGAGAACTATTCTTTGTAAGTTTCCACCTGGCTCCTAGGTGAATTATATGACTCAATTATTCCCTCATATATAGAAATAAATATGGATTTTTCATTTAGAATTCCATTAAGATGTTCAGTTTAATTTTGGTTAATTGATTCACTGATAGATTATATATGATACTTTTTCTTTGTAATACAGCAACTACAAATTATTTACAATGTTTTGGAATAAACTCATTGAAGGGTGAACTTATGGATTCACTGAAATTTTGTTTTCATTCAGGATCCAGAGAATCATGGCTGTTTTACTTCGTTAGGCTTTTAAGAAAGGAAAGAAGCACTGCTCAGAGATACCATTTTCCAAACAACCCTGACATGCTGGTGTTTGCTAGTGGACCGATTTGACAAAAGACACCTCCAATGAGTTATTTTTGGTAAAATAAACAACACAGCATCATAACTGTGTGCTTGTCAATCCCACCAGCAAAATAATTTACTCAATAAGATGGGAAAATTAGAATTCAAAAGTTCATAGCATTGAAGTAAAATCTCCAGACTAAAAAGACTCAACAATGTAACAACACTTATGCAAGGACAAGACTTGGATTGGTAAATTAATTTATAGCTTTGCCCTTTTCTTATTTTTGCATGGTTAATTCTTGTCAATATTAAATTATGTAGGTTTTTGTGCTTAATTAATTTGAGGATAAGCTCATCACTGTTTCCATGTAATAAATCTGGTTAGAATGGTGATTTTTCTGACGTGAGTTTAATATATGATAATATTACTAACATTTCCATAAATTGCTTTTAAATATCACTGATAAGTTTAAAATATTTTATTACATATTGAATCATAAAAATGGTATTTTTAATCATGAGAAAATATATTAATAAAGCATAAATATTTTTATCCATTGTAGAAAGTTAGATTCCTATGTTTTCATGACTAAAATCATTATCGGCTGCAGCAGTAACAGCAGCAGCATCTTTATTTTATCATTATCATCCTTGTAATTCAAAGTATGGTCTTTGGACTAGCAACATCAGTGCCACTTGGAAGCTTTTTAAAAGTGATTAACCTCAGTTCTTACCCCAGCCTTCTGAAGTCTAGTAAACTCCCTAGATGATTTGCACTTACATTAAATTTTGACAAGACCAATTATCATGATCATCATCATAAACATCCCTCAGTTTGCTACAATAGAGCTTCTGTGCACTTTTAAGTGTTTTTCATTTGTTTGATTTTGTTTGTTGTTTTCCACCCACTATATCATATGTTGTGCTCTAAGGGGGCAGATAATTAATATGTATCACTTATAAAATGAAATGACATTGTAATACTATCAACTATTTTGGTTTTTTTTTTTTTTTTTTGAGACGGAGCCCCGCTCTGTCGCCCAGGCTGGAGTGCAGTGGCCGGATCTCAGCTCACTGCAAGCTCCGCCTCCCGGGTTTACGCCATTCTCCTGCCTCAGCCTCCCGAGTAGCTGGGACTACAGGCGCCCGCCACCTCGCCCGGCTAGTTTTTTGTATTTTTTAGTAGAGACGGGGTTTCACCGTGTTAGCCAGGATGGTCTCGATCTCCTGACCTCGTGATCTGCCCGTCTCGGCCTCCCAAAGTGCTGGGATTACAGGCTTGAGCCACTGCGCCCAGCCACTATTTTGGTTTTCTAAAAGTAGTGAACACCCATCCTTTGAACTGTTCTCCGGCTTAAGGTATAAGCAACAACATGAGGAGTTTGTCAGAATGTACATATTAGATTGGTGGGGCTTGGATGAGCTTGAGATTCTCTTGCCTTCTTTGTATTTTTATGGATCTAATGTAAACAACCTGATATCACTTATGAGACTGGTTTCCTTACTGCAGAATATAATTATTTCAGGGTTCAGTGTTAGTCTCAATTATACATGGGATGTGCACTCAGCAAAACAATCAGGCTTGGTAAGAGGCAATCCATGTTGAGCTCCTTTGTAAGCTGCATCTCTGCCATCATGGCCCCTTTGCACATAAGTCCACTGATAAGGCACCTACGTTTCTGAGAAAATAAAGAGGCTAATTTACTGCATAATCCATGATGTCATCTTCTGCATAGGATACAATGTTATAATTTATCTTAGATACAAACTTCTTACTCTGTATAAAATTTTAACGATACATCTATATATCTTTTTCCCTTACCAACTTATTACCAATTTTCCAATCTTGTTACTTTCAAATCCCTAACATGGAGAAAAATCATTACTCAGTGTCCACAAATCTATAAATAACTGCATATCTCTCCCTTTATCAGCCCTAAAAATATGACAACCACATATACTCTCTGAAGTTTTGGCTACTGAGAGATTTTCTTGCCTTTATCTTTAAGGAGTATACCTGAAAGTGATGATATTTTGGCAGTCTACTTCTAAATCACACAAAACAGTTGGGCAAAGCCATGTGTGTCAGGCAAAAGAATAACCTCCAAATACATTCACATTCTCATTTAGAGAATTCATCAATATATTATGTTACATGGTATATATGTCATTTTATATCGCTCTAACAAAAGTACTATAGACTCAGTAGCTTAAACAAGAAACATTTCTCACAGTTCTGGAGAATAAGGAGTTTAAGATCAAGACACCAGACCATTTGGTTGTCTGGGGAGGGCTCGTTTCCCAGTTCACAGAATGCCTCCTTCCTGATGTATCCTCACATGGCAGAAAAGAGGCCAGAGAAGTCTTTAAGGTTGCTTTTCTAAGGGTACTAATTTCATTCATAAAGGCTCCACCCTCAACTAATTTTATCTCCCAAACCTTACCTACCTCCTAATACCATCAAACTGGGACTTAGCATTTTTACATACGAATTTTGGGTGACACAACATTCAGTCCATTGCACTTAGCAAGGGAGAATTAAGATCACATACATAATCAAGCTTGTTATTCAGTTTATCTTGAAATTAGAAGAGTATGTTGGATTGCGCAAGTAGGTCTAGTATAATCACAATGGTCATAAGAGAAAGGGTGGAACAAGATGGTCACAGTCAGAGAGATTTTAAATACTATGTTGCTCTGCTGATTTTGAAGATGGAGCAAGAGACCATGAGCCAAGGAATGCAGAAGTCCTCTAGAACATAGAAGAGACAAAGAAATACATTCTCACCTGAAGCTTCCAGAAGAAATAAACTCTGCAGATACTTTTAGCCCAGCGAGAACAATTTTGAACATCTCCAGCACTCTAAAATAACAAATTTGTGTTGTTTTAGGACACTATGAAACAGGACACCATCTTACTTTGTTTGTTTGTTTGTTTGTTTTCTGTTTTTTGTTTTCCTCTGCCCTCTGGTCAGAGAGAACTTCCCATGAGGATGTAAGAATCAATGGCAGGAGGAGTTCTAAGAAGGCAGAAGCGGTCACAGTGGAACTATAAGAAGCTTGGTATGCAGTTTACTCGAGCGTTCAAATCTACTCAGGTCCAATGTCAAATATACGACTTCCTTCTTAAAATTGGGCACTACTATTTTCATCAAAATGTATGACTTTGTGGATTAAAAAGATCCTATTATAAAAACAAATCAGTGTCAATGGCTACTTGATGTTTTATGATTAATATTCCATTTCTACCAATGCCCAATATCAAGATAGAATCTCTCCTTAAGGGATTATATTTAATTACCGAAGAAGACATGTACTTCAATATCCTACGGTGTTCTGCCTAGATTCTCTTATTGGTATTTTCCAGAGCTCCATACAACAAGCTACCTGCTATTTCAGCAGAGCATAAGAAAGAAGCATGAGAAAAACTACCACACGTTAACTACTTAAATCCCAGTATTTCTACCAAGGATCCTTCAGTCTAAACATAAATTTAGTTTTCCACATCCCTGAGAAAGCGCTAGGAATTAGTGAGTAGAGTAGGTAGCTGAAGAGGTCTTGTATGAGCTTCATTCCCAGTACTTCTACATACAACATTAGATATTGAGAGAAAGATTGCACAGGTCATTTACTCATTGCATACTTTTTGCTTCTATTAAGTTTTCCATCATCATATCTCTTGTACCTGATAACTAATACAATAAAATAATTAAGAAGAGGAAGTGATATGACAGCAACAAAACTGTACATACATACACTACGTAATACACTTTATTTGTTCATCTTTAAAAATGCCCATAAACAAATTTCAAATTCTATTTTTGAACAAGCACCTGTGCAGTTAAGAGAGACTGTCATATTTCTTGGCTTTTAAAATTTCTCTCCAGTGGGAATAATATTTTACAAAACAAGTTAGGGAGGCATTTTAGAGTAGGCAACAAGTTTATACCAGAAAACTAATCAAAATTCTTCTTAGACAAAACAACTAAATAAAAAAATAAATAAATAAATAAACTACATAATTTAGATAATATCCCAGGATATATTTCAGAGTTCAAAAAAGAATAATGAGTGCTTTGACATAATATCATATATGTTTAAGTGGTAGGAAAATAATGACAAATTCTATGTTATGAATGCATAGATATAATTTTTTAAATATATGCACTGCTTTGAAATTAGACTCCCATTACTTTACCCAGGGTGCTATGTGTATAGATTGTGTCTAATTTTGAATGGATATTCTCAAGAGCAAGATTGCCCTTAATCATTTCACATGGCATAAAATAAAACAAATGGTCTCAATAAATTATAAATCCTATTAATTATAAAGTAATGAATAACCGACAAGCAAGGAACTTTTGCACTTTATTTTTTAACTCATTATATCTGTCTCAAAAGCTTAAAAGACCATTTTCCTATTTTTAAGAAGTTAAAACAATAGCTCTCCAAGAAAAACATTAGTTTCACATCACAGCCATCCCTAACCTTGACACTATTAAGTTGACTTAGTTTGAATCATAACCTCATTAGGTTCTTTGAAAGTCTAAATGTAACAGGAAAAAAAAAGGAATCATGTAAATACTCTCTAACTAAAAAGAAGTAAGTGACCATCATTCAAATAAAGGATCAGCAGCCTGCACACTAGAGAGTAACATATTTAATCCAAAAAAATAGCAAACAGTTTAATCTGAGTGAAATATAAGATTATAATATAGAGAATGGTATAATTCACTAGAAGCACAAAAGGATTAATAGTAACTCTCTGGTTTAGGGATAAAATATGATAGAGTGAAGGGGTAATTTCAAATATTATTGAATATAACCACAAGTCATTATCTGGACTTTTTTGCTTTTCCCACACGGGAAACTTTGCAAAGGCTAGGCTGTGCAGCTGATAGCAAGGCTGGATATAGAGATTATAGCTCAGCCTAGCTAAGAACCTAGAGTCAATGTCCCTTAAATTTAAGGTTTACAGACGAGTATGTAGTAATAAAGAGAGGCTTAGTATCAAATAAGATATCTAAATGGTTAATAAGCAAGTGCCACTATGCTCAATATTAGTAATCATCCATAGGAATGCAAAATGCAACTATTAAATACTACTTCATACTCACCTGAAAAGATTAATGAAAAAGAACATACAAAGAGATAAGTTTTAGAACACTTGGGATGCTCATATGTGGCTAGAAGTATAAACTTGTACAATCACTTTAGAAAACTTTGTCATTGAAGTAGATCATATGGACATAGCTTGCTCGGTGACTTCTTTCTTAGGAATATACTTGTATTATTTTTACAGGTAGGGTTGCTATTAAAAAATACCACAGACTGGGTGGCTTAAACAACAGAAATACATTTTGTCACAATTCTGGAGGCTGGAAGTCTGAGATCAAGATTGTGAGAAAGTTAGTGTCTTCCAAGGACCCTGAGGAAGAATGTTTCAGGCCTCTGCCCTTGGCCTGCAGATGGCTGCCTTTTCCCTGTGTTTTCACATTGTTTCCAACCTCTCTGTATGTCTGTGTCCAAATATCCTTTTCTTATAAGGACAACAGTCGTATTGGATTAGGGCCCATTTGGAACCTTATTTTAACTTACTTACCTCTTCGTAGACCCTGTATTCAAAGACAGTCACGTTTTGAGCTACAGGTGATTAAGTCTTTGACACTTGAATTTGTGGAGTGGAACACAATTCAGCCCCAGAAATACTCAGATAAAAATTTATTTATGTTTATGAAAATCCTGCACAATAATGTTTATTATAGGACCATTCATAATATATCCAAAGTCTAAATTACCCAAATCAACATAACAAATAAAATGAGCCAATAAATGTTGACACGTTTACACTTTAGACTATTATACAGCAAGGAACATGGATGGGTGAATTTCAGAAAAAGAACAGAAAGGGCAAACATAAAAAGGTAAACATTATGATTTCAT
Source organism: Papio anubis (assembly GCF_008728515.1). NCBI lineage: Eukaryota > Metazoa > Chordata > Mammalia > Primates > Cercopithecidae > Papio > Papio anubis. The sequence goes on from NC_044977.1 coordinate 23,535,341, forward strand.
ATGTGTAAAGTACAAGAATAGGAAAAATAAATCTATAACATTAGAAGTAAGGATAAAAATTACTTTGGGGGCAGTGGGGTAGGATTGTCACAGGAAGGAGCATAAAATGAATTTTAATGCACTATTTCAGGATTTTGTTGTTGTTGTTTTAATCTTAGTGTGTCCGGTTTGTGAAAATATATTAAGTCATTCCCTTAAGAATCCTGCACATTACCGAATATTTTTATGCTGTGATACAATTTACAAAAAGAGTAACTGAATCCACAAGTTGACTGAAACAACTGATGTTGGCATTTATAACAGATTATTACACTCTATTATTTTCTACTACCTTAGAGGATAGTGGGGTGATGACTAATTAAAATTTAAAATGAAAAACTTGATGAACTATTTTTGTGTTTCAGCTCTGACCATTCACTGGGTTCGTAATATTGAAAAATCGTTTTTCTTCATTGAGTCTCAGATTTCAACCCCTTCAACTAATGATTTCTATAGTCTTTTATTTTGAAGATCTCTTTCAACTTTAGAATTTTATACTCATTAATTTCAGAGTCAAATTATTGAAATTTGAGTAAAATTCTTTTTTAAACACTTGATTAGGAGAATTTGCCATCATTGATGATAACTATTTTTTATTTTACTATAATTGAACTCTTAAGATAGCTTAATTTCTAGAATTAAGGTTAATTTTTAGTTAGTAATTTTTATTAATTTATTAATTGTGACAAATGGATTGTATGTCTTTCCAAAGAAAATGTATTTATTTAAAAATAAGATGGTAACATTTAAAAATGTCCACTTTTTGATAACTGATAATATTGGAACTTGGAAAACTTTTCCCAAAAATGTGTATTCTTAAGTAATAGAAAATATTGGAAATTTTACTAAGGCACAAGAAAGAAACCATGCCAAAGGTCAGATAACTAGCAAAGGATGCAGAGAGTGGCAGAATATTATCAGTGGCACTGAAAGAGAATTGGGGATAATTTGAAGTCAGAGACTGATACAGTTAAATTAACTGAAAATAATGGGGGGGGGTGTGTGTAGTAAGAATGGGAAGGGAATTAACACTTTCACCCATATATAAATTATTTCATCTTCTCATTTGTTCAGTTACATATTCACTAAGCACTTAAAATGTGCTCGTCCCCTCTGATGTTGGTGCTTAGCATACATCAGCAAACACACTAAACAAATGTCTTTCCCTTTCTAATCTACCTCCTAGTGAAAGATGACATCAAATAAATAACAAGGACATCATACCATGTGTATAGGCAAATTTCACTTTTTAGTATGCTCATGTTGAATGATTTCTGTAAGCTAACAAGAACTAGGACATTTCAACTTTAGTATTGTCTCATGTATTGCACAGCAAAACTAAAACTGAAATGGCTATATTGAGCTTTTTGTTTTCAGTACCCATATTGTGATACATTACCTTGAAGACGTCTAGTGCAACAAAAATAATGCCTATGTCCAAAAACAGCAAAATATTAATAGGAAGAAAGATGAACTAAATCACCCTTCAGCAGCAGTTGCCTGATATTGCTATACTGACTTTCAAAAAGTATTCATAGAATACAATTGATGTTGGATTCATCAAGATTATTGTGTTTGATGACAAGTGAAGAGAGAAAATGTGAAATATAATGAATAGCTTTCTGTTTCTAAATTCAAGCAGAGGTTTAAGTATTTTAGGCTTTCTTTGAGTGGTCATGAGGTAACCTTTTCAAATTTGATAACAAACAACCTCACAGTCGGGCAATACTATTGGCCATGTGGAAAATGCCAAAACACTTAGAGGCAAAACTTACTTCTCGTATTTCAACAACTGAATGTTTTTTTCATCCCCGCGAACTTTAGTTTACCTTTCATTGTTGAAGAAGTTTTTTAAAAAGAGAAAATAGTAGTATAAATGCCTGTAATTGTTTAAAAAACTACATACACTATTAAAAGATTTGAGATGACTAGAGTGTCTTATAATCTGACAGATGTAAATACTTCCATTTATTTTCTACCCTTGAAGCACACCATTCGTCCTTGGATAGGTCACTTAATCCTTCTTGAATGATTTTTTCACTATGCAATTACCTCAATAGTAATAATTACCTTCTTAGGAATGATATGAAGAATAAATCTTGAATTATATAGAATTAAGCAGAAAATGTGATTAGTATGGCAGTCATACAAGGGGTTTGTTGTACTGAGTTTAATTCAGACCAATCTAAAATTAACATTCACTCTTAACATATTAAGACAGTAAATGTATGCAATCTTTCCTTCAAAGATTAGTAAAGAATAAATACCGATGGGTAGTGATGAATTTTTCTTAGTATCTGTAGCCCAGATTTATAAAAAACAGCTTGCAATATATAATGGAGAAAAATTACTTCTCTACTCTGAATTCATTATCCCCAATACCCAGACTTATTACTTAAATACCGGTGTATTATGTGCAGATTCCATTGTCCTGGGGAGACCTTACAGTATTGAAATGTCTCCTGGTGCGTACTCCAAGTCTGTTATAATGCTGACGTGAATGATGTGTTATACACCAATTTAACTATTAACTATTAATTCAAAAGTGATTGTTTGATTAGAATGTAGAAAGGCATGAACAAAGTTTCAGGAGACATTCAGAATGAATATTTTCACCCATATAAAAATACATTTATATCTTTATTGAGTCAGTTAAATATTCACTAAGCACTTACCATGTGCCAGCCCCTTCTGTTTTTGGTGCTTAGAATACATCAGCAAACATATTAAACAAATGTCTTTCCCCTTCAAATTTACTTCCTATTGAAAGAAGACAGCAAATAAATAACATGAGAAAATCATATAGTATGTTAGTTGTTAATAGATGGTATGTGAAAAAGAAAAGGTAGCGAAGAGTAAGGAGTACAGTAAGTATGAATGGTCCACGGGGAGGAGAAGGTTGCAGTGTTAAACAGGGTGGTCAAAGCAACCTTGATGACTCTGAGCACCTTGACAAAAGCAAAGGAGTTAGAAATGCAGATATGAGTGAAATGTGTTCTTATAAAGGGAAATGGCCAATACAAAAGCCCTAAAGTCATAGCATGCCTGCTGTGTTCAAGGTCAAGCAAACAAGCCAGTACAGCTGGAGCAGGGAGAAGGGCAAGTCATGAGGTCACACAGTAATGGCAGCCAGTCCGCGAAGGACCTGGGAAGACACTGACTTTTATTCTTAGGGAAATGAAAGCCATTAGAGATTATGAGTAGCCATAGATCTTTGACTGGTTGTTTTGAGGAAAATAGATTATAAGGAAGCAACGCAACAATCTATGCTAAAGACGATGTTAGCTTTGTACAAGGTGGTCCTGGCAGACAGATGATTAGGGGTAGATTTTTTCATATATCACAATAAAAGAACTTTCTGATGCAATGCACATGAGGTGTGAGGAAAGGAGACTGATCAAGAATTAAACAACGGTTTTGTTCTGAGTAATTGGAAGGATGGAATTGCCTTTAGGTGATGTAGGGAAGAATGTGATTAGAACAACCCACGTTAGAATCTCTCAAATCCCTATGAGTTTCTCACAGTAACATGATTCAGGAGAAAATCAACCACCTTAAAACATCACAAGACTTCAGACTAATGTCATGACACAAAGGTATTTATCTTAATTTCCATAAAAATGACCTTATTGCACAAATAATAGAAGAGATAAAATATTAAAGGAAAATAAAGAGAGGGCAAGACAGAAATAGAAACCTTTTAGGAAACTCTTCAATGATGCCTTTAGGGAAACCACAGATAAAAACTGATCCTTGCCAATTCTGACAATAAGCACGTATTTTCAGACCATTTTAGTTTTAAAGAATAAGCAAAAACAGGCCAGGTGCGGTGGCTCACGCTGGTAATCCCAGCACTTTGGGAGGTCGAGGTGGTTGGATCACGAGGTGAAGAGATTGAGATCATCCTGGCCAACATAATGAAACCCCGACTCTACTAAAAATACAAAAATTAGCCAAGGGTGGTGGCACATGCCTGTAATCCCAGCTACGCGGTAGGCTGAGGCTGGAGAATCGCTTGAACCTGGGAGGCGGAGGTTGCAGTGAGTCGAGATCGCCACTGCATTGCAGCTTGGCGACAGAGCGATACTCCATCTCAAATAATTAAACAAATAAATAAGCAGAACCAAACTTAGTTACAACTCCACTATAACAAGCAAAAAAGAAAACATATTTATGGAACAGTGCTTTTCAAATTGCTTTGTAACACTTCAGGTTTCTCAGCGATTAGGGTTTTTAAGGGAAGAATCAGGCAGGGCGTAACTTCATGTTTATTGTCTTTTTGTTTGTTAGCATTCTATAAATGAATTTACATACACAAAAATACTGCTGTCTTTTGTTCAACCCTAAAACCACTGTTGTAGGGGAAGGCTTCTCATTTTACACTTCCATTTAAAATGTGAATTTATTTTTTCTTCCACACTATCATAGATTTTGTATTTGAAGTTAAGTAGAAATAGCAGTGTTGGTAAGAGGAAATGCACACATATTGTTGATACTATATTTGACTACTTTTATCGTACAAAATGGTCAAAATCCAGCAATAATTCTTTCTCTGTTTTTATAAAGAAAAAGCAATTGTGTATCAATATTATGAAATATAATTGTCATTGTAGTACTTTAAGTTATTTATACCCTATTTGAATTTAAAATTTTCCCACTAAGAGTTTTGGAGTGGTTATTTTAAGTATACTTGATGTTTACTTCCTAGGAACTTTGACCATCATTATAGAAAATGTGAACAGCATGTATATGCTCACCCAATTACATCACATGCATGTATTTGTTCATTTCAAAACTCATGGGATAACTTTTATTTTAAAAGCGATTCAAGAAAAAGAAGCTAATTTATGTTTGGAAAAGCTATTTTCTATTGAAAATAAAATATAAATAAAAACCCAGCTAATTACTAAATTTTCAAATTACATAAAACTGATATTATTAACAAGATTTCATTTGAAACAGAAAAGCACATAAGCATGTTTAATAAAATGGCTCCATAAAATGATGCTTACCTTTGAAGATTCAACTCTAGAAATTTTAGGTCAGTTCATTCAGATGAAATACTATGAAATTGTTGATTATTTTAAAAAGTGACCCACTGACTTGTATCTTAAGCAAGAAAAATTAATTGTTTCAGGTCAACTAAGATTTAACTCCTCTATAATGCATATTCTTTTGGTAATAGTTCACCATCTTGTAACTGTCAACTGTTTGTATGTTATATATTAGCTATTTTGACAGCAACTGTAGTTCTCTGCATAATTTTTTAAAATTTTTTTGAGACTGAGTTTCGCTCTTGTTGCCCAGACTGGAGTGCAGTGACACGATCTCGGCTCACTACAACCTCCACCTCCCCAGGCTTAAGTGATTCTCCTGCCCCAGTCTCCCGAATAGCTGGGATTACAGGCACCCATCACCATGCCTGGCTAATTTTTTTTGTATTTTTAGTAGAGACGGGGTTTCACCATATTGGCCAGGGTGGTCTGGAACTCCTGACCTCAGGTGTTCCACCCACCTCAGCCTCCTAAAGTGCTGGGATTACAGGTATAAGCAACCACACCCAGCCTCTCTGCATAATTCTTTATACTTTAATAAAAGTGCACCTTCTGAAAATCCTCATGTCTAATAATGTTTAATGGATGCAAAATTTGTACTTATTCAATTTTTGTTTATATTATAGATTGCAATTTTTTATATGTTATTAGTAATTAAGAATGAAAGTTTTACAATTATTTTCCATGTAAACATTGTACATATTGTTAACTTAGATTTAAAAAAAACTTTTTTTACAGGAGAGGGTGGGACATTCCTCGGTGAAACTTCTCCTCTCATGAATTGTGACCACACTGTTTATGCCAGGATATATTCATTCCACAATGTACTAACATATTATGAATATTTTACCAACAATTGTGCCTTCATAATATTTTTGACACACTGTAACATTTCAAACTTTATAAAATTTATTTCAACAGTACAATTGGCCATAAAATACTTATTTTCAGTGGAAAAAATGCATTAAATGTTTTAGAATTCATTTGTACTCAGTAATCTTTTCACATGTTTTGGAGATGGCATAAATAATTAGGGCTTGAAGATCAAACAGTTAATGTACCAATAAATATTTGTATTAGTCTATTCTCTCATTGCTATAAAGAACTACCTGAAACTGAATAATGTATAAAGAAAAGTGGTTTAATTGGCTCACAGTTCCACAGGCTGTACAGGAAGCATGGCTAGGGAAGCGTAAGCAAACTTACAACATGGCAGGAGGTGAGAGAGAAGCAGGCACGTCCTACATGGCTGGAGCAGGAGGAAGAGACTGAAGCAGAGGTGCTACACACTTTTCAACAGGATGCCGTGCTCACTCATTCACTATCATGTGAATAGCAAGGGGGAAATGCACCCCCATGATCCAGTTGTCTCCCACCAGGCCCTTCCTCCAACACTGGGGATTATAATTCTAAATGAGATTTTGGTGGGGACACAAATCCAAACCATATCAGTATCATAAACTTCTATTAATCAAAGAACAACAACAAGATAAGAGGCCTCTGCACTGGAGGTGACAGTGAGTAGAGACCTGAGTATTGTGGGAAATTGATAGACTGACAGAGGTTCATTTATTCAGGACCGGGTGTACTCAGGGACCTTTGCTTTGATCACAGGGATAAGTATGAACACACATGTGGTTGGAGGAGCCTCTGTCTTAGTGTTATATTTAAAAATCTGGACTTTATTTTGATGTAAAGATCTAAGAGATTATTTTTTGAGATTATGACATCATTATATTTTATTTTTAAAGTGACTATTCTGGAATTGTAAAGATGATAAAGATTACTTCTTTACTTCTTCTGCTATTCCACAATGGTCGGATTACAAGTGTGAACCACTGTGCCCGGCCTTACAATTATATAAAAGATAGTTGATAGAAAGAATGACAGGGCTTTGTAAGTTTGACAGAAAATGAATGAAATGTTGTGTCTTATGTCTGTAATGCCAGTACTTTGGGAGGCCTAGAAGGGTGGATCACTTAAGCCCAGGAGTTTGAAACCAGCCTGGCAACATGTCAAAAATCCCATCTCTACAAAAAAACCACAAATTTTGCCAGAAATGGTGGCTGGCACCTGTAGTCCCAGCTACTTGGGCAGCTGAGGTGGGAGGATCACTTGAGTTCAGGAGACTGTGGTTGCAATGAGCCCAAATGGGGCCACTGTACTCCCACCTGGGTGACAGAGGAAAACCCTGTCTCACAAACAAACAAACAAACAAACAAAACAAAACAAAAACTGCTTTGGGGAAAAACAAATGAATTGAGAATGACATTTCTGGATAGACTCCTCTCCTACCACCACAGATATGATAGCTGGGAAACTGCAGATGAGAAGAGGGAGAGGGACTGAAAATTTCTAGAAAAACCTCAGCAGTTTGGGAATCAGTGTGGATGAGGCAAATGTAAGAGAGGCAGTTGCAGCTTTGGATTTCTGGATGACAGAATAAAGCAAGAGCCGGAGAGCAATATGGTACTCAACAATGACTGTACCTCCTTATAAAATGAAGGCATGAAATTTGCAGAATTTTAAAACTCAGAATTTTGTGTGGAATGTGACTTCAAAACTACTGAAGATTTTCATTTACATTTCTGTGATTCATTTGTCATTTCAAAGACATATCTAAGGAAGCAAGATAATGAATTCCCAGCAGTGCTTAGAGATGAACTGATACCTAAAAGTGTGAATACCCATCAAGCTAAATATGCTAAATATCTTTTCCTGTTATTCTAAAAGTAATAAAAATTGGTGGACAAATTGCCTGGATTTGAATCTTAGTTCTACCAATTACTTTATTTGACATATTATTTAACATTTTGGTCCTCAGTTACTAGTTCCATAAAACGAAGGTGGTGTGACAGTTACATAGATTGTGAGTTATATATGACATTTTAGTTTTCAATAAACTTAGCTATTGTTATATTCTTCATTATAGTTGTTATTATTTATTTCAATTATTGTTCAAAGGTGAAGAACATCTTATTTCAAATTGTTAAGTACTAAGATGGTTAAGTTTCTATGTACTGTTTGTACTCACTCAATTCTACCTGATCATTTCACACATTTCTTTTTCATATGAAGAACTGAAATATATATTCCAGTATAGCCCACTTTAAATGAAGATGCCTTAGCCCTGAATTGCATATGTTATAGTATTTAAACTACCTGAAATAGTGATAAAAATTAATATAATTAAAGGCAATGAACTATAGATTATTTATAATAAACACAACTGAATACATATTATACTAATTTATCATTCTGAAATGTAGGTAATTTTGGCCTTATTAATGAGAATCATTTGGGTCATTTGTGCGCAAATGATGCATTACTTATGCATAAAAAAACACTACAGCTATTTAACTCTCAAGACATTAAGTCCTTCTCCCAGATGAAAACAAACATACACACGTGTGCACACACACACACATGCTTACACAGAAATTTATATATATAAAATGTACACACATAATTTTACCTGGATGTTTTTTATTACATAATTTATTTTGTATCATGTTCTTTTTAGAGAAAAAATAAAGTATTTCACAAAAAATACTCTTTTTCCCAAGTAACATAGTGAAAAATCACAGGAAATCTAAGACCAGATGCAAATAATGATACTACCAAAGTTTTTAATTGTGGGCCACTCAATTGAGGGATGTTTTTCAAAATAGAACATAATTTTAATTATACTAACATTTAAGTTTTTAAAATTTAAAATTATTTTAATTTACATTTGGAAAAATTTTAGTTTTCCCCCACTATTTGTACATTTATATTGACTTCTATAGTCAGTTAATCTAAAATGTAATTGAAGCTTAAAATTCAATTACTCAGTCTTTGTTCTAGATTAAAATATTGTAGAAATATGTGGCATAATTTGGGCATTATCAAGTATCATTCATCCAGATTACGTCAGGTTCTTGTTATGTTTATTAATCACTCTTTATGTAGGTTCATTAGTATATAGTACAAATCTTATAAATTGAAAATAAAAAGTAGCTTTTAGAATCCTATCTCTCGTTGTATATAGGAGGTCTCCTCTATGGAAAGAATCATTATACGTTACACATGACAGAAATTTGCTAAAGCAAATTCAATAATGAATATATACGATGAAGAGTTTCAATGGCTTTTCTTCTGATGTGCCTTTAGTTCTGACATTGAATCCAAATAATACTACCTAAAAGGTGTTTCTACCTGTTGTTTCAGAGTGTCCCATCATTTTCTTTGCTTGTTATCTAATTCTCACTCCTATACTTCCTTCTTAGAGAACATGGTTGCGCTCTGTTCAGAGTCTGCTTTGAAATTGTTTCCCAAGAAGGCTCTTGATACCACTTTCTGGCCATCATTGATTGGACTACAGGTATTCACTGTCCCAAGTAAGACTATTGAGATTCTCTTTCCTAAGAAGAAACTACGCACCTGACTGCATTCAGGCTTTGTTGAACATTAAGTGCAATATAGTGCCAAGCAGCCATTTTTTACCATGTGCCCAAAGGAGAGAGACCATGTCTAGTGAGGAACACCAAGAGAGTAAGTGTCAGAAGATTAGAGTGCTGATGTTTTAAAATAATTGTATTTCAGAGGTCCAAGAAGAACTGCCAAGGAATCAACAGAATAAACTCACTTCAAGTTTAAAAGTATGGTTTAATGTGAGATACTACTTTTGGAGATCATCATATATATGTATCTTTTAGGAAACTGTGAAAAGAGATAAGAGAAGAAATTTAAGAAAACACCTTAAATATCTCCAATATTTAAATTTGAGAGAGAGAATGATGTGCTGAGAGAACCAGGAAAGCTGGTGGTGGAATTTAATCCAAATACAAAGATCAAAAACTCAGAGAAGCTATAATTTAGCTTCTAGTCTGAGGCTAAAGGCTGGTGTACGTCCCAGAGTTCAAAGTCCTTAAAACCAGGAGCTTCAATTTGAGAGCAGGAAAAGATGAATGTCTTAGTCATGATAAGAGAGAGAATTTGTCCTTCCTCTATGTTTTGTATTCTATCAGGACCTCAATGGATTAAATGATGCCCTCACATTGGTGAGGGAAGATCTTCTTCACTGTTTACTGATTTAGGTGTTAATTTCTTCTAGAAAGATCCTCACAATCCCAACCAGAAATAATGTTTTACCAGCTATGTGGGCAGCCCTTACCCCAGTCAAGTTGACATATAAAATTAACCATCATAAGTTGATCCCCTTGTGGCTCCTGCAAACATCCCTTTAAGCCAAAATTAATCCTCATATAAACAAAATAAAAAGGACATAATATCACTTAATATTATACGGTATCATGCATTCAACTGAAAACAAAATGCACAAATTCCTTCCCCAGAAGAAGAGGTAATTGCCTTGAGTAATGGTTACTTTTCTCCAGATACCTCATACTTTAAATACTATGATATAAAATGAACAATATTTAAATACTGATATAAAGTTAATACATCTTACATCATAAGGAAATAAAAATGTAAAGAAAACAAAGACATTACTTAATACATATATTATGTACATACAAATAGATATTAAAAATAAACAGAGGACTTAACAATTATAGTGCTCAATTCTTTAACTGTTCACATGGTCATAGCTGGTACTTATAATAACCACCTTCTTCGACCACCCATTCTGTATTTCCTATGCCTTTTGCAAGAACCTCAGCTTGTCGTGATTCTTCACCTGGTGGGAAAACTGAAACATTCATCCCTGAAGATTCTGTGCCATTCATGGTCTTGCCTAGATTGAGTTGTTGTAGTTTTTCATTGACCTTAATTTCAAGACATGATAACACTTAGAGATCACCTAAAAGAGGTCTTCTATTTTCCAAACACACTCTTTCTTACCTCCATTATGGAGTAGTAGTTCAATTTCTTCTTGGTACTCAGGAAATTCTTGGGACCCTAGTCAATATCATAGCCAATACCATAACTCGCTTCATGTCCTGTGGACTCAGAGGCTTGAGGAACCCAATGTGGCTGGCAGTCTTAACTTCAAGTTCAATAGAATTATTATTGTGTTTTCTAGTGGAAGTATTTTTTTCCTCTAGAGTTAAGACTTATAGGACAGCAAAACATAAAGCTACAGGAACAGAAAACAAAAATTTTGCTAGTGAGTCGCTAGGAATACTAGTAATGCCACTACTATTTTTCACCCTTTGATTTCTGAACTTATGAATCCTGGCTATGGGTGAAACAAACACCATATATTGGACACTGATTCAGAGAATACACAGCCTTCTGGAAAACCCTGAACCAGCCCTTTAAAATATTGTACCTAGCTGACACTGTAACTGAGTCTTCAAAAGGCCATTCTACCCTTCTATAAAGCCAGCTACTTCAGGATGGTAGGGAACATTGTAGGACCAGCACATTGCATGAGCATGACTCCACCGACATACTTCTTTGGCTGTGAAGTAAGTACCCTGGTTAAAAGCAATGTTGTGTGGAATAAAATGACAGTGTAAAAAAGCATTCTATAAGTCCATGGATGGTAGTTTTGGCAGAAACACTGAATGCATGGAAGACAAATCCAGATCCAGAGAGCCTATTCCAGTAAGGACAAAATGATGCCCCTCCCATAATGGAAGCAGTCCAGTGTAATTTACTTGCCATCAGGCTGTTGGCTGATCACACCAGCGGATGGTGCCATACTGAAGTTTTACTCTTGGTCTCTGCTGCTGCCACACTGGGCACTCCATGTTTGGCATAGCCAGGCTAGACTGGTGAGTAAAATTCCATGTTGCTGAGCCCATACCTAACCTCCATCCTTGCCTTCATGGCCACTTTGCTCATGAGTTTATAAAGTAATGGCAAGGCTGGGAAAAGAGGATGACTAATATCCAGAGAATGGGTCATCCAATCCACTTGATTATTCAAATTTTCTCTTGAGGTCATTCTTTGGTGAACATTATCATGAGACATAATTATTTTCACTTTTGTTGTCCATTCAGGGAGGTCCATCTACATACTTCTCCAAATTCTTTGTCACCAATTTTCCAAGTTCCTTCCAAGTCCCTAATGATCCAGCCATTTCACTATAGCCCATTAACCACTATATAATTAAAAGTCAGGCTTTATTTTTATATATTTTTTGTTTTAATTGCAACAAGGGGCGACACTATTCAAAGTTCTACCCACTGGGAAGATTCCCCCTTTCACCACTATCTTTCAGAATTGTCCCAGAAAGTGGCTGTGGTGCTATAGCTAACCACTTTTAGATGGTGCCTGCGTAACATGCAGAACCATCTGTAAACCAGGCCAGCGTCTTCTCTTGCTCTCTCAGCTGACCATAGGGAACTCTTCATGAATTGATTTGAATATCATGTTGAAGTATTGTATATGATCTAAGGAAAAACATTTTTTTCTTTTTTCTCACTTATTAAAATATTATATTAATATGTACATCAAAGTATTCTTATGAAATACCATTGGCATACTTACCTAGTACTCAGTTGGTCCTAAAATGCACTTTTCCCTTGCTTTTTAAATTATATATGCATTCTAACTGAATGACCTCGTTCACTTTACTTGTGAGCTACTTACATACTAATGCCTTTCAAATGGCAAAAGTCTCCTTCCAAAGTTTTAGACCTGTATTTCAATCATCTATTAATTACACCTCCACCACATGTTCTATGGTTACTTCAAATCTAAAATTGACTTAGGATTTATTTCTCCCAAATCACTGATAATTCCACTGGCTGAGCTTAAATCTTATAAAAATCTTGTACTGCCACAAACATGCTGCAATATCATGCCTCCAAGTCTTAGCATGTTCTTCTCCTTTCTTAATGGTAAATCTAAAACATTTTGAATATTAGTTTCTCTTTGATGCTTGCCATGAACATCCCAAAGACATCCTAGGTAGTGTAGATTTTTATATTTTAGTAATTTATTGATACTCACTTGTTTTTATCTCTGCCAGGCAAAATGCCCCTCTCTAAATACAACCCTTATTAAACCAAACGAAACCAAACCAAAACAAAAATTTATATCTGTTTTTTGACTCAACAAATCAATCCAGGTTATTCTCCCTAGGCTATACTTGAAATAATTTCTTCAAATATCTCCATATCCCAATTTATTTTCTTATACTTGGATTCTACCTCTCTGCAAAATCTCACAAGTAGAAAAGTTTACTTAATCCAGTTTCATCCTTGAACGGAATTCTGTGCTAGCCACTTCCAAAATGTACAATTTAACAAAACCCTGTGTACACTCCCAACTGAAGTTCTTAGGCCTCTAGATAGAGCTTGCACTACATGTTTTTACTTCTCTGAAAAGAGTATTTATCAGGCAATGCATTACAAACTACTTTTGTACATGTCACTCTTCCCACTGAGCTTAACTTCTTAAGTTGTAATGTGTATATCTTAAACATTTTCCTTCCAGTCATTATAATGCAAGTTCTGTCGTGATGCTTAAATAATTTCTTTTTAATAAAAGAGTTAATAGAAAGGAAGTAAAACTCCTGCACTAATCTTTATTGAAAACTGTACTGGCAACAGTTGAGTTTCTGGTTTTATATTAAGCCCTGTTGTATTAGTCCGTTCTCACACTGGTATGAAGAAATACCCAAGACTGGTTAATTTATAAAACAAAGAGGTTTAATTGAATCACAATTCTGCATTGCGGGGGAGACCAAGGAAACTTCCAATCACGGCAGAAGGCAAATGAGAAGCAGGCAGCTTCTTCACGCGGCAGCAAGATGAAGTGCGTGCAAGCAGGGAAGTGCCAGACGCTTATAAAATCGTCAAATCTTGGCCAGGCGTGGTGGCTGACACCTGTAATCCCAGCACTTTGGGATGCCAAGGCGAGTGGATCATGAGGTCAGGAGTTCGAGACCAGCCTGACCAACATGGTGAAACCCTGTCTCTACTAAAAACACAAAAATTATCCGGGCATGGTGGTGAGTGCCTGTAATTTCAGCTACTCTGGAGACTGAGGCAGGAGAATCACTTGAACCCGGGAGGCAGAGGTTGCAGTGAGCTCAGATCACACCACTGCAGTCCAGCTGGGGTGACAGAGCGAGATTCCGTCTCAAAAATAAATAAGTAAATAAATCATCAAATCTCATGAGATTAACTCAGTATCATGAGAACAGCATGGCGGAAACTGTCCCCACGATCCAATTCCCTCCACCTGGTCCCACCCTACACACGTGGGGACTATGGGGCTTACAATTCAAGGTGAGATTTGGGTGAGGAGACAGAACCAAACCATATCACTTGGTATACACCCACATGCCTCGCCCAGTACCAATAAGCTCAATTCCTTAAAATGCAGGAGTTGCATCTCAGGATGTGAGACATGTATTAGCTACCGGTCACCCTCTGAGCGGCATATCTTCAACTTCTCACTGGTGAGTTCCATTTTTATATTTCAAACGTGTAGAGTGACAAGCGAGATTCCACAGGCTTTTTGTTTTCCATTGTGATAATACTTTCGACCTTCTCTCTTCAATTATAGTTGGGCTTGGTAGAAAATTATAGCCTCAAAGCTACTGTGGTTTTCACAGCACGGTCACTATATACCTCTTCTTTATCTAAATTCTTTTATTCTGATTAAAAATCCAACGCTAATTTTACAATCACTTTTTCTAGGAATCTGATTTTTCTTTTGTTTTAGGTTTTATTCATTGTTTTCTAAATGAATGTTATTTAGAAATAAATAAAAGTGTTTTATTCATTGTGTTTTATTCATTGTTTTCTAAAACACGATGATATACCCATGTGTAGACATATGTGCTATTTTGTTTCATTTCACTCTAACTTGGCAGTTATCAAGATATTAAACCTGATGACTAATGCCTTTTCCCAGTTCTGGGACATTCTCAGTCAATATCTCTTCAAAAAGGATCTTTCTATTATTTTATTTTTTAACTGATTTTTATTTTTTAACTTGATTTGAAACATTCTTAGTCATATGTTGATTTTTACTGATCTTTTCTTTTTTATTTGATAGTTTCCAATTCATCTCTTTGTGCAATATTACTGTAATTTTCAATAGGGTCACCTTTTCACCAATTTGTTAGTCACTTAGTATTATATGCCATTTGACCCCTGCAACAAACATTGATTCCAGGGCAGGCCAGAATGTCTGCCTACAAATCCTTGATCAATTTATTTAAATTATATGTGCCTCAGTTTCTCTTCTTTAATGTGGACAATTATATTAAATACTTTATCTAATTATTCTGAGCTAATGTTTGTATTTACATATATTTCTTTCCTTTTATTTACTCAAATAGCTAGTCCAGACTCTCAACCCCATTTTTCTAGATTGTTCTAACAGTGTTCCATTGCAGCCTTTGAAAAACATGTAACTTTGTCTACAGTATATATTAATCTAACATATCACTGCTATATGCATGTTATTATTTTGCACAAAATCAGTCCTAGATTATATTCTCAGGCTAAAGTCTATATATCTGTCAGACACATGGTACCCTTCATTATATAGACTTATTTCTATCTATTTATTTTTTTTTACTATTTCTCTACCCACACACTTAATCTAGACACAGGTTTCTATTCACAATCCAACAGATATGTCATACACATTCTGCTCTGCGTTTGTCTTGTTTATTAATTCAATTATTTGTGGATTAATACAATCATTTATGATTTTATATTTTATTAAAAGTGTTGGCTGGGCGCAGTGGCTAACACTTGTGATCCCAGCACTTTAGGAGCTCGAGGCAGGCAGATCATGAGGTCAGGAGTTTGAGACTAGCCTGACCAATATGATGAAACCCCGTCTCTACTAAAAATACAAAAATTAGCCAGGCATGGTGGTGCATGCCTGTAATCCCAGCTACTCAGGAGGCTAAGGCAGGAGAATAGCTTGAACTTGGGAGCAGGAGGTTGCAGTAAGCCGAGATTGTACCATTGCGCTTTGCACTCCAGCCTGGGGCGGCAGAGTGCAACTCCATTTAAAAAAAACAAAACAAAACAAAAGGTGTTGAGTACCCAAAGATGAAAAAGTCATGATTTCTTCTTTATGCTGAAGACACAGACATAAAACTATGTAAATAATTTTAGTATAAAGTGATATGTACCATAATGAAGGTTTTACACCTCAGCCTGTACTGTAAAATAAGTTTATGCTTCTTTTAAATTGTGAAATTTTTCATACATACAGTGAATAATATAATAAATACTCTTTTTACTACTTTGAATTAGAAAATTTCTACATTTTATCATATTTATTTCAAATCTTACCATTCTGTAATCAAATTAGTTTGGTCCATTTGTCTAGTCACTAGAGATAGCCATCCTTGTAATTCCCAAAGACATTTCTGAAATATTCATTTGCTACTGTAAAATATGAAAGAGGCTGTGGATACTTTAGCTAATTTTCTACAGTATAAATGAGCCTAAGTGTAAGTAGCAATGACATTTTTCTGAAAGTTTGGTAATAGATAAGCCCATATTAATAGTCTCCTTTAGGTTGGTGCTGACTCATCTTCGCAATCAGAAATGCTTCAAGATTAACTGGCTCCTTGCATACAATTCATTTTCTAAGACCTGCCACATTTCTTGGCAAAAATTAAACCCTTCCCAGGATGACTGATATAAGGAAACTCTTTTTCCTTCAGTAGATACTTCCATTCCCCTCCCCCAGTAATGTGTCTGTCTCCAACTAGCCTGACATATGGCCTAAATATTCATAATAAAACTATAGGTGACTGAGATTTTGAATGATTCAATTTTAAATAATACTATATTTGATATATTACCATCTTTCCTCTAATAAAAATGAAATGAAGATGACTGTCTCCATATCTTATCTGTTTTTAGTTCAGTTTTTCCTTACCAATATCTTTCTTGCAGCTATTGATCAAAACACACAAACCCAAGAAAGTAACAAACATGCATTCACATATACCAAGACAGTGGAAAAAAATAAATAAAGCAATATATTTTAGGCAAAGTATTCTCTAAACCAAAATATTGGTAGTGTTTATTTTTCTAATAGAATGTTGAACGACTTAGCTTGAAGTGTAAATATTTATTATAGGTGTGATGGCTCATGTTTGTAATCCCAGCACTATGGAGGCTGAGGTGGAAGAATCACTTGAGGTCAAGAGTTCTAGACAAGTCTGTACAACATAGCAAGATCCTGTCTCTATGAAAAGAAGAAAAACAAACAAACAAAAATATTTACTAGATTGGACCATGTGAAATTAATATATTGGCCTGTTTTCTTTCTTTATGTTTTCTCTTGTTTCTTTTTATCTTCCTTTTAGCCAAACAATAGATTAACAGGAACATTTTCAAGCATTTCATGTAAGAATTGGATTGCTTCAAAGCACCTAAGGTTTTCTTGACAACAAAGATTTAGAACACAGTGTGTAAAAAATGTTATTGGGGATCAAACCTACCCAAAGACAAAGTAGTATGCATTCTCTTTTAGAAGGCAGAGCATACATTTAACATTTGAAGAAATTTTATAGCTTCAATACTTGAATTATGTCCTCATCAGGTATTCTGTCACAGGCAAGTATACAAGACATTACTAGCAAAGTACACAAAACATATAACAACGATAAAGTATATTTTAAAACATGATATATGATACTTAAAAACAAAATATACACCTATGTGGACCAAAATGAAATTGAAAGACAATGTGGTAAACGGGCTAAAGACATAAATCTACAGGGTTTATAGAGCAAGCATTTAAAATGTGTACGTTTCAGGTGAAAGAATTCAAGCTAGGCAGAAGCCAGAAAAGTTGCATATATTACAATAAACAAAGCTATATCAGGGAAATATTATGCAATAGAGCGATAATAAAGTCATGTTAATATATAAAACACAGAGTATAATACAAAGGCCACCAATAAAAAAAGTGACAATCATGCTAATAATGTTATGAATTCTGAAACATATATAAAAATCTCTAACCTATAACATCAAACAACATATATCTGTTAGATACAAAGTACAAATGACAAAATTATAACAAAAATATTTAAAATGTATAACCACATGTAAACTTTTAATATACTAGTCTCAGAAGTATTTGTGTTTCAAGGAAACAGAATTTTGAATTGTATTTGGGATTATGGAAAGCAATATTTTAATGAGTAAGATGTATTAAGAACATATAAGACCCTTAGCAGGTATGGGCCAACAAAACTAAAAGCTAGTTTATTTTAAGAGTAATTGTTTAGACACACTTACCAAAAGACTAATTCAGAGGAAAACATATTATTCAAGTGAACAATATTTGAACAAAAACCCAAACATCATCAAACAAAATGAACCTAAAAATAAAGCAATCATCATAAATGTCACTTATTCTGAAATTGTAGATGAGATAGTCAAATTATGAAGAAAAAATATAACTTCAAATTGCTTAAGAAGAATAAACATTGAAATAACAATAAAAATGATGTTATTTAAAAATTGGAGTAAAAAAATTCCCTCCATCCTCCAAGAAAAACTTCAAAATCAAGTGATTTTACTGAAGCTTTATAAAAATTCAAAGAACTTAATCAATAGAAAAAAATGTGAGATTTGTATACAACTCATTTTATGAATTATAGTGTGATGAATACTGTCCTCCAAAAATTCACACGTATCCATACCTCAGAAAGTGACCTTATTTGGAAACAGGGTCATTGCAGATGTAAGTAGTTAAAATTAGATCATATTGGGTTAGGATGGATCCTAAATTCAAGTGACTGATGCCTTTGTAAGAGAAAGAAGAAGATTCAATTAGGTGGTCAACACTGACACACATCAAAGAAGGCCACATGAAGACAGAGGCAGAGATTGCAGTGATGAAGTTACAAACCTAACAACACTAAGAATTGCTGACAACTATCAGAAGCTAGGAAGGGGAAAGGCAGGAATTTTTGCAGATTCTTCAGAAGAAGCATAGTCCTCCTGACACCTTGATTTCATATTTCTAACCTCCAGAACTGTGAGGGAATACATTCCTCTTAAAAATAACACAATTTTATTATTATTATTGCTATTGTTATTGAGACAGAGTCTCACTCTGTTACACAGACTGGAGTGCAGTGGCACGATCTTAGCTCACTACAACCTCCGCTTCCCAGGTTCAAGCTATTTTCAGCCTCAGGAGTTGCTGGGATTATAGGCTTCCACCTAGCTAATTTTTTTTATTTTTAGTAGAGATGGGATTTTGCCATGTTGGCCAGGCTGGTCCCGAACTCCTGACCTCAGGTGATCTGCCTGCCTCAGCCTCCCAAAGTGCTGGGATTACAGGCATAAGCCACCATGCCCGACCCTTTTCTGTTATTTTAAACCACCTAGTTTGTAGTAATTTTTTTTTTATGGTAGTCACAGGAAGCTAATGGGAGAGGGTAGCATGGCTATTCTTTTAATATAAGAATATAAGAATAAAATGAGAAAAGTGTAAGCTTATTTTACTTATGATACTAGATGAAAAAAATCATTTTTTGAGGTATTAGCAAATTAAGTTCATTATGTATTTTAAAACATCATGACCAAATGGAAATGAGGCATAAAGATAAAAATAACATTGTCCATTGTAAAGACAAATTGAGAGTAACAGCTGAAATGGTTATCTCAATAAATTTGGAAGTACAAAATTCAACATTTATTCATGATTTGCAAAGGAAATCCATTAGCAAAATAAGACTACAGAAATATCTTAACCTCATAAATTATGTCTACCAAAAACTCTTCTAGGCCGGGCGCGGTGGCTTAAGCCTATAATCCCAGCATTTTGGGAGGCCGAGATGGGCGGATCATGAGGTCAGGAGATCAAGACCATCCTGGCTAACACGGTGAAACCCCGTATCTACTAAAAAATACAAAAAACTAGCCGGGCGAGGTGACGGGCACCTGTAGTCCCAGCTACTCGGGAGGCTGAGGCAGGAGAATGGCATAAACCCGGGAGGCAGAGCTTGCAGTGAGCTGAGATCTGGCCACTGCACTCCAGCCTGGGCAACAGAGTGAGACTCCATCTCAGTAAGCATAATACTTCACGTGAAGTTTTAAAGCCAGTGTCAATAACACCAGGAACAAACCAAGAAACTTTCTTATCTCACTATTATTCAAAAATCAGATGCCATGAACAATAAAAAGTGTTTACGAAAAGAAATGGGAAGTATATAAATTGGAGGAAAAAACAACAAAATTATCTAATTGCAAACAACGGTGATTTTCTAGTGAGTCAAATTATTTCTCACATTGCCCTCTCAGGAATTTAGAGAGAATCTACTTGTAGTATTAAAGCATTCAGCAAGATTGCTGAATATAACTTTAATGGACAAAAATTAGTATCATTCATCTAAATATACCACAGAAACTGAAATATTTTAAATGATATAATTTATAATAGCCAGAACCAAAAACCTGCAGAGTTTCTTGGAGTAAATTGAAGAACTGTATAAGAACTAATAGCAAAAGTTTTAAAATATTGTGCATAAAAGAGAACCTAAATATTCTGAGATTCTAGATTCCTGCAGATAAGAAGGCACAATACCGTACATGTGATGGATTCATAAAGTCATTGATAAAACTAATGTAATTTTAACTATAATTATTAGTAGTTTTCAATGAAAGCAAAAGAATTATTTTAAATTCACATGGAAGCACAAAATAATTTTGAAAAGCAAGAGCAAGGCAGGCAAATTGTCCCTGCCATATATGACAAAGATTGATACCACAGAGGTACTGTGGGTTCAGTTCTCCACCACTACAATAAAGTGAATACTGCAAAAAAGTGAGTTACATATTTTTTTTTTGCTTTCCTGGTGCATATAAAACTCATTTATATTATACTATAGTCTAATAAGTGTGCAATAGTATGTCTAAAAAAGTACACACTTTAACTTAAAAATACCTTATTGATTTAAAAGGCTAAATATTATCTGAGACTTCAGTGAGTTGTAATTCCTTTGTTAGTGGAGGGTCTTACCTAGTTGATGACTTCTGACTAATCAGAGTGGCGGTTGCTTAAGGCTGGGGTGGCTTTGGCAGTTTCTTAAGACAACAATGAAGTATGCCACATTGATTGACTCTTCTTTTCATAAAAGATTTCCCTAGAACACAGAATGCTATTGGATAGCATTTTACATACAACAGAACTTCACTGGAAATTGAAGTCAATCCTCTCAAACTCGGCTGCTGCTTTATCAACTAAGTTTGTGTAATATTCTAAATTTGTTGCTGTCATTTCAACGATGTTCGCCTCTTCATCGTAAGTAGGTTTTGTTTCAAGAAACCACTTTTTTAATTCATCCATAAGAAGCAACTCCTCATCGCTGAAGTTTTACCATGAGATTGCAGCAATTCAGTCACGTCCTCAGGCTCCACTTCTAAATCTAGGTCTGTTGCTACTTCTACCCCATTTACAGTCACTTCTTCTACTAAAGTCTTGAACCCCTCAAAGTCATCTGTGAGGGTTGGAATCAACTTCTAAATTCCTTTTAATGATGTTGATATTTTGACCTCCTGTCCTTCACAGCATCTTGAACGGTGAATTATTTCTAAAAACTTTTCTATTTATTTTGCCCAAATCCATCACAGGAATCACTGTATGGCAACTGTAACTGTGTGTAATGTATTTATTTAATAACAAGGTTTGGAAGTTATATTCCTTGATCCAGAGAGTGTAGAAAAAATGTTGTGTTAGTAGTCATGAAAACAATATTAATCTCATTGTACATTGAGTGACTAGGTGCGTTCTCAATGAACAGTAATATTTTCAAAGGATTTTTTTTTTGTCTGGGCAGTATTTCCCAACAATGGGCTTAAAATATTGATTAAAACATGTTGGAAATAAATGTGCTGTCATCTAGGCTTTGTTGTACCATTTCTAGAGCACAGGCAGGGTAGATTTAGAATACCAGTTGTCTAGAAATTTCAGAAAGGTAAATGAGCATTCGCTTCAACTTAAAAGATATCAGCCCTATTAGCCCGTAACAAGAAAGTCAGTCGTTACTTTGAAGCTTTGAAGCCAGGTATTGACTTCTTCTCCATGGCTGTGAAAGTCCTAGGTGGCATCTTCTTTCAATAGAAGACTGTTTCATCTACATTGAAAAACTTGTTGCTTAGCGTAGCCATCTTCAGTAATTTTACTACTTCAGCAGCCTCTACATCAGCACTTGGTCCCTAACACTGCACTTTTATGCTATGAATATGGCTTCTTCCCTTAAACTTGATAAACCAACCTCTGATAGTTTCTGACTTTTCTTCTGCAGATTTCTCACCTTTCTCAACTTCCAAAAAAGGGTCAGTGTGTTGCTCTGGATTAGGCTTTGTCTTAAGGAAATGTTGTGGCTGGTTTGATCTTCTATTCAAACCACTCAAACTTTCTCCATATCAGCAATAAGGCTGTTTTGCTTTCTTATAATGCATGTCTTCACTGGAGTGGCATTTTTCGCTTCCTTCAAGAATATTTGTTGTTGTTGTTGTTGTTGTTTTGTTTTGTTTTCTTTTTTGGCTGGGCATGGTTGCTCACACCTGTAATTCCAGCACTTTGGGGAGGCCGAGGCAGGGAGATCATGAGGTCAAGAGTTTGACACCAGCCTGGTCAAGTGGTGAAACCCTGTCTCTACTTAAAATACAAAAATTATCTGGGCGTTCTAGCAGGCACCTGTAATCCCAGCTACTCGAGAGGCTGAGGCAGAAGAATTCTTTGAACCTGGGAGGCGGAGCTTGCAGTGAGCCAAGAATGCGTCATTGCACTCCAGTATGGGTGACAGGGTGAGACTCCATCTCCAAGAAAAAAAAAAAAAAAAGAATATATACATAGCCTTGACAACTAGGCCAACTACTTGGTACAAGAGGCCTAGCTTTTGGCTTCTCTCAGTTTCTGACATGCTTTCATCACTAAAGTTAATCATTTCTAGCTTTTGATTTAAAGTGAGAGATGTGCAACCTTTTCTTTTACTTGAAAATGTAGAGACCATTGCAGGGTAATTACTTAGCTTAATTTTGATATTGTAGTGTCTCAGGGAAAAGGGAAGCCTAAGGGGAGGCGGAGAGATGGGGTGACAGCCGGATCATTCAGAACACATATGTATAGATTAAGTGAGCTATCTCATATGGGTGTTGTTTGTAGAGCCCCAAAACAATGATAATAGTAACATCAAAGATCTCTGACCTCAGCTCACCATAACAGATATAACAATAATAATAGTAACAGTAAAGTTGGAAATATTACAAGAATGGCTGAAATGTGACACAGAGACATGAAGTGAGCACATGCTGTTGGACAATTGTGCTGTTAGACTTGGTTTATACAGGGTTGCAGCAAACGTTCAATTTCTGAAAAAATACATATTTGTGAAGTACAATAAAGCAAATTATAATAAAACTAGGAGATCCTGTATATGAATTAAAATATCTATGTTTACTAACACAGATATAGACATATAGTTCAATGGGAGAGAACAGATGGTTGAGAGACAGAAACATTTCTAGGATATTGGTATACGATAAAAGTGGCAAAGCAAGACATTAGGAAAAAAGGCAGATTAATCAATATACGACATTGAGCCAGATTGAGTTACTGCATGCCACATACAGAATTACTATGTGTTTGTATTAAATACTGAACATATTAAAGAAAGAGGAATAATCTGTATCATAAATATCTAGTAGAATATTTTTGGAATATCAGAATAAGTATGTATTAGACATGATTGAAAAATAATTTCTGAGTCACACTACCTCGAAATAAGACACAATTAACACCAAAAATTTAAAAACCTGTATAAACACTATTAAAGGACAAATAGTACCTTAGAAGAAGGTATTTATATTGTATAAAACAGAGAAAATAGTAGAATCCAGATATGTGAATAGCTTCTACAAATCAAGAAGAAAAAAGCAAACAAGTATTTCCGCTAAAGTGGACAAATTTTTGACCAAAATATATATGAAAATATGTTCTACCTGATAAATAATAAAGTAAATGCAGATTAAAAGGAGTCCTTTTAATCCAAGAAAATGGGCAAAAATTAAATTTCTTACTGCAATTGTTTAGAAAGATTAAAGGAGCAAAAGATACTAGCCTCAGAGTGAACAGGCAACCCACAGAATGGGAGAAAATTTTTGCAATCTACCCATGTGACAAAGGTTGAATATCCTGAACCTACAAAGAACTTAATTAAATTTACAAGAAAAACAAATACACAGCCCCATCAAAAAGTGGCCAAGGATGTGAACAGGCCCTTCTCAAAAGATGTGAACAGGCCCTTCTCAAAAGAAGACATCTGTGAGTCCAACAAACATGAAAAAAAGCTCATCATCACTGATCATTAGAGAAATGCAAATCAAAACCACAATGAGATACCATCTTATGTCAGTCAGAATTGTGATTATTAAGTCAGGAAACAACAGACTCTGACGATGCTGTGGAGAAACAGGAATGCTTTTAAACTGTTGGTAGGAGTGTAAATTAGTTCAACCATTGTGGAAAACAGTATAGCAATTCCTCAAGGATCTAGAATCAGAAAAACTCTTCACCCAGCAATCCCATTACTGGGTATATACCCAAAGGATTATAAATCATTCTGCTATAAAACACATGCACATGTATGTTTACTGCAGCACTATTTACAATAGCAGAGACTTGGAACCAACCCAAATGCCCTTCAATGATAGACTAGATAAGAAAATGTGGCACATATATATCATGGAATACTATGCAGTCATAAAAAAGAATGAGACCAGGCCGGGCGCGGTGGCTCAAGCCTGTAATCCCAGCACTTTGGGAGGCCGAGACGGGCGGATCATGAGGTCAGGAGATCGAGACCATCCTGGCTAATACGGTGAAACCCCGTCTCTACTAAAAAATACAAAAAACTAGCCGGGCAAAGTGGCGGGTGCCTGTAGTCCCAGCTACTCGGGAGGCTGAGGCAGGAGAATGGCGTGAACCCAAGAGGAGGAGCTTGCAGTGAGCTGAGATCCAGCCACTGCACTCCAGCCTGGGTGACAGAGCAAGACTCCGTCTCAAAAAAAAAAAAAAAAAAAAAAGAATGAGATCATGCCTTTTGCAGGAACATGGATGAATCTGGAAGCCATCATTCTCAGCAAACAAACACAGGAACAGAAAACCAGACACTGCATGTTCTCACTCATAAGTGGGAGTTGAACAGTGGGAACACATGGACACAGGGAGGAGAATATCACATACTGGGTCCTTTTGGGAGGTGGGGGGCAAGAGGAGGGAGAACATTAGGACAAATACTTAACACATACGGGGCTTAAAACCTAGATGATTGGTTGATAGGTGCAGCAAACCACTATGGAATATGTATACCTATGTAACAAACCTGCACATTCTGCACATGTATCCTGGAACTTAAAGCAAAATAATAATAAAAAAAATTTAAATAGAAAGATTAGGTGAAACTGCACCTTACATACACTTCCAGTAGTATTGTAAGTTATTAGAATTGCTTTGGTGAACACTTTTGCAAAATTTAGAAAAAAATTAAAGTATGCTTACTCAGCTATTATGCATCTAGGAAGACATTTTTTTGTGCACTAAGGAAACAGGTATATGTCTTTTAATGTCAGAATAAACATTATAATATAAAACTAATATATATTCACATATACTTTGGCTTAAGGAAATATTGTAGCTGGTTCAATCTTTTGTCAAAATCACCCAATAGTACATATTGCAATATAGTGAAAATGAATACACTATGTTTAAATAGATTATTTTTACATATCATAGAGGATATATTTTCTAAATCTCAAATGTTGAGTCAGAAAAGCAAATTGAAGAATAAGACGTATAATTTTTTTCCATTATACACATTTTAAAATGCTATTTTTAAGATTTCATATATATACACAAATTCATAGAAAAAATATATTCAGCATAAACAGATAACTTCCAATTCATCGTTATAATTTCTTCCAGTGAGAGATAAGGTAATAGGGTTGTACTTAAAGGGAAACAAGGAAAAAATCAAGCTGATTTTTAAAATAAATTTAAAAAATAATTCTAAATTTTATATTTTATGTTCTTCTCCCTCCATATGTATCTGTGTTTTAGCTTTTCATACTACACTAACTTGCTTTTTATATAGATTTTAAAGTATTCTCTAATTTCATTACCAGTTTTAATCACATTTTCCCACAACTGACTCATCATTTGAGGCTCTGTGACAAATTTACATTTCTTGTAATTTCCCTTTGAATTCGGGATTTTTCCTCTCCTTGAGTATACATAGTTAATGTTATTAAATCCTCTTTTCTGTTTTCCTTTAGATTTTTTAAGTCTTTACTGAATTTCTACTTAAAATATCAGGAGGGAAAAATAAAATATGTGCTATTTTTCAAATGGCTGATACACCAGGGCTTACATTCATAAACTTTGAGAAAGACTGTTTTTGAGAAATTATTTATACCCTAAGGAGATAAACAGAGAGTACACAACTGACAAAAATAAGTGACTCTTCGGGCCAGGCGCGGTGGCTCACGCCTGTAATCCCAGCACTTTAGGAGCCCGAGGCGGGAGGATCACGAGGTAAGGAGATAGAGACCATCTTGGCTAACACGTCAAAACCCCGTCTCTACTAAAAATAAAATAAAATAAAATAAAATAAAATAAAATAAAAATAAAAATAAAATAAAATAAGACAAAACAAAGTAAAGTAAAGTAAAATAAAATAAAATTTAGTGCCAGCTACTCGGGAGGCCGAGGCAGGAGAATGGCGTGAACCCCTGAGGCGGAGCTTGCAGTGAGCCGAGATGGTGCTAGGGCACTCCAGCCTGGGCGACAAAGCAAGACTCCGTCTCAAAAAGAATAGAATGGAATAGAATAGAATAGAATAGAATAGAATAGAATAGAATAGAATAGAACAGAACAGAATAGAATAAAAATGTGACTCTTCCAAAAAGAGATGCTCGAAGTTTAACCTACCTTAACACATGTGTACATAATGAATGCATATCCTACAGACTACATTTCCAAAATTTTCATTAAAAAATTACAACATTCCTGCCGGGCATGGTGGCTAACGCCTGTAATCCCAGCACCTTGGGAGGCCAAGGGGAGTGGGTCACCTGAGCTCAGGAGTTCGAGACCAGCCTGGCCAACATGGTGAAACCCCGTCTCTATTAAAAATACAAAGAATTAACTGGATGTGGTGGTGGGTGTCTGTAATTCCAGCTACTCAGGAGGCTGAGGCAGAATAATAATTTGAACCCGGGAGGCAGAGGTTGCAGTGAGCCAAGATCATGCCATTGCACTCCAGCCTGGGCAAAACGAGTGAAAATCGGTCTCAAAAATAATAATAATAATAAAATAAAAAATAAAAGGGGACATTCTTTTAAATGGCCTAATAGGAAAATGTAAGGGCTCCCAAATAACATTTTATCTTCCAATTTAATTATTTCTAATGGTATGAATAACTTTTTATTTATATATAATCCATTTTCTGTATTCTGTTTTCTTTTTAACTCAGATTTATTTTTCTTGGATCCAAAGAGTTGCATGCCACTTTATTTCTATTCATCAGTAGGCAAACCATGGCACCAAGTAAAAACGTGGTCATTCAAAACATTTTTTCTACCAATGTGCCTAACTTTTACCGTATTTTCAAAGCAGGATAAGGTTAACTGATTAGATATACTATCAATGGACCAGAGTCACTATTTAATCTTGGATTCTAACAAAATACATGTTAATCAACTACTTGAGCCACAAACAAAATAAACTACCAGTTGTTTCCATTATCACAATTTCTTAAAATATTTTATGAAATCCCTTGTGTTTTCCCATTTAAGTGACTTTTTTTTTTCATATTAAAAGCATGAAGTTCTGTTGGCTTTCCTTCCTCGATTTTTCTATAATATCTTCTAAAATCAAACCTGAAATGTTATCTCAAATTATGGGCTATAGTGCTCTCAAAATAATTGTGCTAAAACTTAAATTTACACTAATATAATGCTTTCAACAATGAATTTATACTAAGCATGTCATATGTAAGCATATGGCTCAAACAGATTAATTTCTTTGAACAAGATGTTTTTCTTTGTCATACTTTATTACCTTATACTTTCCTACTTTATTACACTATTACCCTAAATTTTACTGATACCCATAAAAATTCTACTCACCTTCTTATTTTAAAATGTGCACTTTTTACCACTTATAACTAATCATCCTAGTCCCTCTTCTCTGCTATTTTCTACTTAGAATTATTGTGTTTCTTCTCCAGCCATGTATTTGTAGTATTTATTAAAATTTCTTGACCTGAGTACATCTCACTTCCCCCCTCAAGTATGTGTTTATCTTCACACTACACAATTCATGTTTTGCCAGAAGCTCAATTTTTTTTGATATCAGAATATATTCAATATTATTTATGATACCATCTAATGCACTGTTTATGCATTTTCCTTTCTAAAAACATTAAACAGAAAAGAGGTAAAAATACCACATGGATATCAAAGTCTTTTGATACATGAACAAGAATTCAAAGCTTGGCTTGACATTTACTCCTGTACAAATCAAAACACTATGTTCTGCAAACATGAGGCACTTTATTCTCTTCAGACTTGTGTTTCTGAAGCTTATTCTCCATATTATGGACATATCTATATTTTCAAAAGGTTTTTCCAATACTTGTAAAGACATATGTATGACCACAGTGTATTCCACACATTGATCTAATTTTGCTCTAGTTTTATCCTTTAAGTTTTTCTCTTTACCACTTAATCTAGATTTCAAAGTAGTTTTGCAATTGTGAACAGTGCCTTACTATAATTTATATATCCCTCACACTTTTGGAACATGCTAATTGCCTTTAGATTTCTATGGTCCTTGGATGTTTAATAAGTTTTGGTAGGATATTGTTTTATGTTGCATTGCTTTATATGGCTTTTTAGATATATAATACAATATATTTCTAAACTCCCACATAAGAAATGATATCAGTACTGCCCAATTGCAGGTCCTGGTCCTGGTAATAACCAAATCCTATCGATAAAATGTTGTCACTAATCATAATGCTCTCATTATGGAACAGTAACATAGTTCTTCTATTCTGTCAATACCTATTTTCTTGTGACTGACTAAGAGTATTGCTGAATAAATGAACAAATGAGGTGGAATGAAGTGAATAAATGAGAGAATGTGAATCAGGTTAGACGGTGCTTCTTTCTCCAAAAGCTCCAATTTACTTTTTACAAGAAGATGCTCCTATCTTTGTATTAATCTGATTATTCAGATTTTTTTGTTTTTGTTTTTCATTCTTCTGCTGCCTTTGTTTCTTTTCTTTCCAATGTTGTAAAGTTAAAAATGATGAAAATTGTATGTGACTTAAAAGGGCTCATGGCTCAGTTGTTCAAGTGGAAGAAATTATTTGAGTACACAATTAAAATATGACATGGAACCTACAATAAGGAGCAGGAGAAGTAAAGAGCATTGGAATATTAAAGATCGCCTGGAAAAGGCTTCACAGAGAAAGGAATATTTACAAGGTACCATGATTAAGAGTTCTGCAACCAGTTCAGAAGGAACATAGATTCCATATAGACCAATAGCATGTGCAATGGAGTGACAGAGAGAGGCATTCAATGACTACTTCAGTTTTCAATTGCTGGAACTAAAGTGGGACTTGTGAAATAAGAGGAGAATAGGTTCCACAGGTGATATGGGACAAGCTAATTAAAAAGTCAAAGAGTCTGAATATTATCTGTAGGCAACAAGGAGCTCTGAACATTTTACAAGCACGCAATGACACGATTTAGCTTTATGTTCAAGAAGATAGCCCAGGGGGAAGTACACATACTGGAATGGAAGATAGAGACCTTGAAAGTACATTGCTCAGACTACAGATAATAAAAATCTGAACACAGAGGCCAAAAGATTATGCTGATACTTATAAAGACAAAGTCTGTCACTAAATGACCAAATTAGAACTGTGTATAAATAAATGCAAAAAGACACTGAGAGAAAAACACAGATATTACGACATGTGCTTTTCCTAAATATACATGGCCAATTTTATTAATTACTTCAAACAAAAAAATCAAGCAAAACTGAGACTACATTTATCACCTCCCAATGTGAGATATATATGTATATATATCACATACATACATACAAATATATATACACACACACACCACACCCACATTAAAGCATAGGAAACTCCTACTTCTTGATTCCATGTATTTTGAATTCTTTTGTGATTAATTCTACTTTCTAAATGATTAAAATAAGGTTAAGGTTGTATATCTGTTATTAAACCAGTATCATGTAGAGATAATTAACTGTTTAGAAAATAATAATTATTTTTAAAATCCTCTTAAGAATTAATATTTTATACTGGGTAGAGCTAAAATAGGTAATCTGAAACAAATGCTATTTTCTATTACTCCTATTCTGTTAAACATTCCAATACCTTTGAGCACTTGCTTATTTGTTGTTTGTCATTAAGCTGAACCCTATTTTAAATGCTTTCTGAGATTGAAGAAGTTCTCTCTGCTCTCCACAAAAACTTTAAAAATCTGCTTCTCTTGTGCTTCACAGTTCTATAGATATTTGCCTTCAGAAGTAGAATTTAATATCATTTCCTAGGTGAGGTGAAATTAAAACCTCTACCAGAATTTACAATTTGGACAGAAAATTAATGCATGTCATGTATGAGGGAGTCAGGAATTGTTTTTAATTTGGTAGATAATATAGATAGATGAATCAGAAATATCTTTAGCATATTGTGTAAAGACGATAATATAATTAAGAAAGGGCCTTTACAGATTAATGAGAGAGTTCACTCACACACTAGTCAATACATGGAAGCTGCTTATCAAAAGCATCAACTATAAAAGGAGAAAAATACTTAAAAGATGAAACGTGAAAATAACTAAGGAAATATTATATCAAGCTTAAAAAGTTATTAGTGGAAGGGGCGGAGCAAGATGGCCGAATAGGAACAGCTCCAGTCTCCAACTCCCAGCGCGAGCGACACAGAAGACCGGTGATTTCTGCATTTTCAACTAAGGAGGCATGACTCATCGCCAGCAACGGATCAAAGCTGAATGAGGAGAATGACTTTGGCGAGATGAGAGAAGAAACTTCCAGTCCATCAAATTTCTCAGAGCTAAGGAGGAATTGCATTACCCAAGCATAAAGAAACTAAAATCTTAAAGAAAAAAAGTGGAAGAATTGATGGCTAAGAGTAATTAATGCAGAGAAGGTCATAAACAAAATGAAAAGAAGATGAAAACCATGACCACAATCACATTGACAAATGCAAACTCAGTAACATTCGATCAACCTGGAAGAAAAGAAGAGAATCAGCGATTGAGGATCAGAAGATGAAATGAAGCGAAGAGAAACCAAAGAAAAAAGAAAAAATAGACAAAGCCTGCAAAGTATGGGATTATGTAAAAAATTAAATTCACGTCTGATTGGGGTGCCTGAAGAAGTGAGGGGAAAATGGAACCAAGTTGGAAAAACACTCTTCCGGGATATCATCCAGGAGAACTTCAACCTAGTAGGGCGAATAACGGTAAAATCAAAATACAAGAAAGCATACAAAGATATTCCTCGAGAGAACGCTCAAGACACATAATTGCCAGGTCATGAAGTTGAAATGAAGGAAAAATCTTAGGGCAATAAGAGAAAGGTCGGGTTTACCCACAAAGGAAGCCCATCAGACTCACAGCAGATCTCGGCAGAAGCTCTACAAGCGAGGAGGAAAGAGGTAGGGGGCCAATATTCAACATTCTTAAAAAGAAAAAGAATTTTTAAACCAAATTTCATATCCAGCCAAACTAACAAGTTTCATAAGTGAAGGAGAAATAAAATCCTTTACAGATAAACAAATGCTTAGAGATTTTGTCACCACTAGGCCTGCCTTACAAGAGACCCTGAAGGAAGCACTAAACATGGGAAAGGAACAACAGAGGGGTACCAGCCATCTCAAGAAGCATGCCAAAATGTAAAGACCATCGAGGGCTGGGAAGAAACTGCATCAACTAGAGCAAAATGTAGTTAATATCATATTAGCAGGATCAAGTTCACACATAACAATCTTAACCTTAAATGTAAAATGGACTAAATGTTCCGATTAAAGACACAGACTGTAGAGCTGGATAAAAGAGTCAAGACCCATCAGTCTGCTGTACATTCAGGAGACCCATCTCACACGCCAAGAGAGACATACATAGGCTCAAAAATACAGGGATGGAGGAGAAGATTTACCAACAAATGGAGAACAAAAAGCGGGGGTTGCAATCTAGTCTCTGATAAAACAGACTTTTAAACCATCAAAGATCAAAGAGACAAAAAGGCCATTACATAATGGTAAAAGGGATCAATTCAACAGGAAGAGCTAACTATCTAAATATATATGCACCCAATACAGAACACCCAGATTCATAAAGCAGGTCATGAGAGACTTACAAAGAGACTTAGACTCCATACAATAATAATGGGGAACTTCAACACTCCACTGTCAACATTAGACCAGATCAACGAGACAGAAAGTGAACAAGGATATCCAGGAATTGGGCACTCATCTCGCAGCAAGCAGACCTAATGAACATCTATAGAACTCTCCACCCCAAATCAACAGAATATACATTCTTCTCCAGCACCACATGGTACTTACTCCAAATTGACCACATAATTGGAAGTAAAGCACTCCTCAACAAATGTACAAGACAGAAATTATAACAAGCTGTCTCTCAGACCACAGACGCAATCAAACTAGAACTCAGGACTAAGAAACTCAATCAAAACCGCTCAACTACATGGAAACTGAACAACCTGCTCCTCAATGACTACTGGGTACATAGAAATGACAGAAATAAAGATGTTCTTTGAAACCAATGAGACAAAAGATACAACATACCAGAATCTCTGGGACACATTTAAAGCAGTGTGTGGGGAATTTATAACACTAAATGCCCACAAGAGAGAAGCAGGGAAAGATCTGAGATTCACACTCCTAACATCATAATTAAAAGAACTAGAGAGAAGCAAGAGCAAACATTCGAAAGCTAGCAGAGAAGCAAAATAACTAAGATCAGGCAAGAACTGGAAGGAGATAGGGAACACAAAAACCCTCAAAGAAATCAATGAATCCAGGGTTGGTTTTGAAAAAAGATCAACAAAATTGACAGACCACTAATAGAGACTAATAAAGAAGAAGAAAAGAGAAAGAGATCAAATTGGCTATGGTAAAAAATGATAAGGGGATATCACCACGACCCACAGAAATACAAACTACCGGCGTCAGAGAATACTATAAACACCTCTCATTAAAATAAACTGGAAAATCTAGAAGAAATGGATATTTCCTGGACACTTACACTCTTCAAAGACTAAACCAGGAAGAAGTCTACCAACCAAAAAGTCAGGACCAGATGGATTCACAGCTGAATTCTACCAGAGGTACAAGGAGGGAGTTGGTACCATTCCTTCTGAAACTATTCCAATCAATAGAAAGAATCCTCTAACTCATTTATGAGGCCAACATCATCCCTGATACAAAAGCCTGGCAGAACACAACAAAAAAGAAATTTTAGACCAATATCCCTGATGAACCGATGCAAAATCTCAATAAAATACTTGCAAACCAGTTCAGCAACACATCAAAAGCTTATCCACCATGATCAAGTGGGCTTCCTCCCTGGGATGCAAGGCTGGTTCAACCTTGCAAATCAGCAAGCATAATCCAGCATATAAAAGCAGAACCAAAGACCAAAGAACCACATAGTTATCTCCAATGAATTAGAAAAAGGCTTTTTTGACAAAATTCAACAGCCCTTCATGCTAAAAGCGGCTCGGCAAATTAGGTATTGATGGAGCGTACCTCAAAATCATAAAGAGCTATTTATGACAAACCCAGCCAATATCATACTGAATGGGCAAAACTGGAAAAATTCCCTTTGAAAAGCTGGCACAAGACAGGGGATGCCCTCTCTCACCACTCCTATTCAACATAGTGTTGGAAGTTCTGGCTAGGAGCAATTAGGCAAGAGAAAGAAATCGAAATTATTCAGTTAGGAAAAAGAAAGTCAAATTATTCCCTGTTTGCAGATGACATGATTGTATATTTAGAAACCCCATTGTCTCAGCCCAAAAATCTCCTTAAGCTGATAAAACAGCTTCAACCATCTCAGGATACAAAATTAATGTGCAAAATCACAAAACTTCTTATACACCAGTAACAGACAAACCTGAGAGCCAAATCGGTGAACTTCCATTCACAATTGCTTCAAAAGAGAATCAAATACCTAGGAATCAACTTACAGGGATGTAAAGGACCTCTTCAAGGAGAACTACAAACCACTGCTCAGTGAAATAAAAGAGGACACAAACAAATGGAAGAACATACCATGCTCATGGATAGGAAGAATCCCGATATCGTGAAAATGGCCATACTGCTTAAAGGTAATTTACATAGATTCAATGCCATCCCCATCAAGCTACCAATGGTTCTTCACAGAATTGGAAAAACTGCTTTAAGTTCATATGGAACAAAAAGAGCCCAGCATCTCAGACAATCCTAAGTCAAAGAACAAAGCTGGAGCATCCGGTTACCTGACTTCAAACTATACTACAAAGGCTACAGTAACCAAAACATGGTACTGGTACCAAAACAGAGATATAGACCAATGGAACAGAACAGAGTCCTCAGAAATAATACCACATCTACAGCCATCTGATCTTTGACAAACCTGAAGAAACAAGAAATGGGGAAAGGATTCCCTATTTAATAAATGGTGCTGGAAAATTGCTAGCCATAAGTGAAAGCTGAAACTGGATCCTTTCCTTATTCCTTATCAGAAAAATTAATTCAAGATGGATTAGAGACTTAAATATTAGACCCTATGCCATAAAATCCTGAGAGGAAAACCTAGGTAGTACCATTCATAGGCATGGGCAAAGACTTCATGTCTAAAACACCAAAAAGCAATGGCAGCAAAAGCCAAAATTGACAAATGGGATCTAATTAAACTAAAGAGCTTCTGCAAAGCAAAAGAAACTACCATCAGATGAACAGGCAACCTACAGAATGGGAAAATTTTTGTCTACTCATCCTGACAAAGGGCTAATATCAGAACCTACAAACAACTCAAACAAATTTACAAAGAAAAAACAAAACAACCCATCAAAAAGTGGGCAAAGGATATGAACAGACATTTCTCAAAGAAGAAATTCATACAGCCAACAGACACATGAAAAATGCTCATCATCACTGCTGGCCATCAGAGAAATGCAAATCAAAACCACAATGAGATACCATCTCACACACCAGTTAAGTGGCAATCATCAAAGTCAGGAAACAACGGAGTTAGCTGGAGAGGAGATGTGGAAATAGGAACACTTTTACACTGTTGGTGGGATTGCCAAGCTAGTTCAACCATTATAGAAACGGTATGGCGATTCCTCAAGGATCTAGAACTAGATGTACCATATGACCCAACCATCCCATTACAGATTGTATACCCAAAAGGATTATAAATTATGCAGCTATAAAGACACATGCACAGGTATGTTTATTGCAGCACTATTCACAATAGCAAAGACTTGGAATCAGCAAATATCCATCAGTGACAGATTGGATTAAGAAAATGTGGCTTTATACACCATGGAATACTATGCAGCCATAAAAGGATGAGTTTGTGTCGCTTTGTAGGGACATGGATGCAGCTGGAAACCATCATTCTTAGCAAACTATCACAAGAACAGAAAACCAAACACCGCATGTTCTCTCACTCATAGGTGGGAACTGAACAATGAAGATCACTTGGACTTGGAAGGGGAACATCACACACCCGGGAGGCCTATCATGGGGGAGGGGGAGGGAGGGATTGCATTGGGAGTTATACCTGATGTAAAATAATGAGTTGATGGAGTTGCAGCACACCAACATGGCACAAGTATACATATGTAACAAACCTGCACGTTATGCACATGTACCCTACAACTTAAAGTATAATAATAATAAATAAATTTTAAAAAAAAGTTATTAGTGTAGTTAAAAATAAGTCAATATAGAAATATATATGAAAATTTATTTGTCTTACGGAAGGACACTACAATTTCTATAATCTTGAATTTTTAAATCTTCCTTTTACTGTAAAACATTAAGATTGCATACTAAGGGATATAACAAAATTATAGTCGAAGCATAAAAATTAGTTTTACAAGTATATAATATGTATATTTATGTGTGTGCATTATGTCATTAAATCTCACAGCGAGAAGATGGAAAATTGGTAAGTCCAAATAATAAAGTTGTGATAAAATG
Organism: Papio anubis; assembly: GCF_008728515.1. Lineage (NCBI taxonomy): Eukaryota > Metazoa > Chordata > Mammalia > Primates > Cercopithecidae > Papio > Papio anubis. The sequence goes on from NC_044977.1 coordinate 23,571,683, forward strand.
TAGAAAAAATGAAATTAAAAGAATAAAGCTCCTATGTAGTTTCTACTACTTAAAAATTTCTTGACTTAGGCATAGAAACTTAACTGGAATTATCTTTTTGTTTCTTTTTTCTAGTATAAAAACTACAGAGGTAATGAGAAACTACTACTATGATTTAGACAGTGTAAATACCCATTGTGTTTATTTAGATAACGTTAAGGCATAAAGTTATAATTCATTAGATTCTGGTGAATTAACTGGCTCAGATAAATTTTTAGTTCACTTCAAAAACAACTTTGTGAATAAAACAAGCCCCACATTCACATACACAATACACTTTTAAATATACCTAATTTGATAAGTGAGGAATGCATCAATAATATTCATTAATATAACTTTACTAAATGAAATATTATCAAAACCTCCAAGAAATAGAATCAGATATTTTCAGATTATGCCCACTCTCCATTAGCATGTAACTCCTTTGTTTTCTGCTATGGGATTTTGTCCTCTTTTAGGGGAATAAGCAGTGTTTCGACTATAAGCCCCCATGTTCCACCCCAGTACTCTAGCTGTATCAACACGTGTAAGTGCAGTACGCATCATATTTGAGGAGTATGTCAGACTCATTTCCACTCCTGGTCCTATTCTGAGACTGTTACTAGAAAAGACAATCGGCTAAGGACATGAATAGACATTTCCCCAAAGAAGACATACAAATGGCCAACAAACATATGAAAAAATGATCAACATCACTAATGATTAGGAAAATACAAATAAAAACCACGATGTGATACCGCCTTACCCCTGCAAGAGTGGCCAGAATCAAAAATTTAAAAAATAATAGATTTTGGCAGGAATGTGGTGAAAAGGAAACACTTCTACACTGCTGGTGGGAATGTAAACTAGTTCAACCACTATGGAAACAGTGTGGAGATTTCTTAAAAGTAGAACTACCATTTGATCCAGCAACCCCACTACTGGGTACCTACCCAGAGAAAAATAAGTCATTATAGAAAAAAAAAAAAAATACTTGCACAAGCGTGTTTATAGAAGCACAATTTACAATTGCAAAAATATGGAACCAGCCCAAGTGCCCATTAATCAATGAAAGGTTAAAGAAATTGTGGGGGGTATATATATATACACACACACACACCTACTGTGGAATATTATGCAGCCATAAAAAGAAATGAAATAATGACATTCTCAGCAACATAGATGGAATTGGAGACCATTATTCCAAGTGAAGTAACTCAGGAATTGAAAAGCAAACATCATGTGTTCTCACTCATAAGTGGGAACTAAGCTATGAGGATGCAAGGTAAGGTATAAGAATGATACAATAGACTTTGGAGACTGGGGAGAAAGGGTGGGAGGAAGGTGAGAGACTATAAATTGGGTACAGTGTATACTGCTTGGGTTATGGGTGCAGGAAAATTTCAGAAATCACCACTAAAGAACTTATTCATGTAACAAGATACCACCTGTTTCCCCAAAACCTATGAAAATAAAATAAAATAAAATAAAAAATGATTATGACGATAGTATAACATTTTAAAAGGGGGATTTCATGGATATTTTAGGGGTCAGGAGAGATGTAAGCCTGTTTCTTAAACCTGATTTGTTGATGCCCTGCACATACCACACACGGTCTAAGATGAATCTTTCAGGTCATTTTTGAATGGTGCAATTACATCATGTTTGGCATAATTTTGTCATAAGTATATTTTACCCTATTCTCATTTCGTTAAAGCTGGCCTTCTGCATATATATGTTCTTTTCTCACTGAACAGAATGTTTAATTAATTAGAATATCCCATCTCACCATCATTCTGAAAAATGAGAGTTTACTGTAGTTATTTTTGGTTGCTTGAAATAGTGGAAAGCTATTCACAATGATTAGTACCTGAATCTGCTGATTGTAGATATGGGTAATTCACAATATCTCATCAGTCATAAGGGGGCAGACAAGCTAATTGACCTACTTAACAGACAGAGCTCCCCAAAGCGGGCTGTCTTTCGCGGCTTAAGTCCCATTAATCAACAAATACTCTTTGAGCTCCTTCTGTGTGCCTTCCGTGATGCTGGAGATGCAGGTACAGAGTGCAAATCAAGACCCCTGTCCCAGAGAATCTTTTGATTCGGTTGAAGAACATGATGCACACATGGCAGCGCCAGGAAAACATGCTGTATTCATGTAAAGGATCACGTCGCATGCCCGAGAAAGGTGCCGACTTGCACAGGGAGTGAAAAAAAGAATCAAAGAAGGCAGAAACGACCTCTTGCATACGCTGACCCCGGAAAGACAAAACACAGAGCCCTCCCGCAGCAGGTGTTAACATGGAGGGCGCATCTTTGTGCGTGGCCACCTGACATGCCATGTGTCCAAGATAAGAAGTAGACACCAAAGACTATTTTCAGGCTCGGCAGGGGTGTGGGGGGAAACAATCCTTTAAAGTTGTTGGAGATTTTTGCTTTGTTCTGTTTCTAACTGTGTTTTCTGATTACACTGGGAGTTCACCCCAGGAACACAGGATGGAGGCTGTTAGGAAAATGGACCTTTCCATTGAGGGAGATCCCAAAGTCAAAACAGCCACTTAAACAAAACAAACAAACAAACAAAAGACAACGGGTATCTAGACCCTGTTTAAATTATAGTAGTTTCTCATTACCTTTATAGTTTTTGTACTAGAGAAAGACAAAAAGATAATTCCAGGTAAGTTTCTATGATAAGAAAATTAGAAAGAAGTGAAGCAGTACAATTGTTGTGAAATATAAACTCTGTTTTGTGTTCATAAATATAAAGCCTAGCAGAAAGCCTGGGAGTCGTAAGGAGCAGTAATAGACTTAATCTATCTCAGTGTGTTCATTTTGACTTACATCAATTGGACACCTCTGTGAAATACACAGCTGAATATCACTGAAGCAGTGACTGGAGGCTGAGCTCTGCTGATTCGTTGGGTGGGACACCTGACACATCTGAATATTTTTAAGGTAGTTTCTGACAACTTTCTTGGTGGAAATTGACTAGGTCCCTTTTTGCTTATGTACGAGATTTAGGATATGCCTCACTGATTCGTGTTTTCTATATTTTCACACTTGGGATTTTTTTTTCCTCATGTAATTCCTAAGATATCTATTTATTCTACAGTCACTGAAATTTGTTTTATATCTTCTAAATCCACAATCCTACGATGATCTTGAGGCTTCCCAAATCTAATCTATATTTATACCAAAATGTCTGGTGAACTACCAACTCTGATAAAGTTCTGATCTCTAGAAAATAATTGAAAATCCTTTTGGGGGTGCCAGTGATTATCTACACATGAACACTGATATGTCTGTTAAATAACTCCATGCTATTTGGAAAGATTCTTAGGTTTAGCACGTCCACATGTTTTAATTTCATCACATGTCTTATCTATTGTTTTTGCCACCTGGCCTGAAAGAAATTTGTTAGGTTAAATAAAATATTCTGTGGGGACTATGTCTCTGCAATGACTATTTGCTAATTGTTTATTATCAGTGGACACTAGAGAGTTATAGGTAAAGTTATAACAGTATTTGACATATTGTTAAACAGGTTGGAAACAAATTCGGTGTTGCAAAACTTTCATGGTCAGTTACATACGGTGGCAGTTACTAGTCATGGGCAATAAGAACACCTATTTGTTGGCAATAGAAACAGAAAAACGAGGTATCAGTCTTTCCCTATAGATAGTTTGAGACGGACTGTCTCTCATTAAGGTGGGTGATCTGGAGGTGTATTAATAACACAGCATTTTGTGTTTAAATAATGTAATTCTATTTCCAAATACAATATTGAAAAAGAGTAAAAAAAATATGAGAAATTTGAGAGGACAGATAAGCCAAATATGATGTATAACATTCAGGTAGAAATGGTTTGCCTTAACAGGCATTTATTGAAGAGTTATTCGATTTTTAACGTCACAAAAGTGAACTGCAAAACTACTTGCTGAATCCTTATATTTATAGCTCATACAGAATAGAGAGCAAGACTGTTTTGTCTTGCTTGTATGTAAAACTCATGAATGATGATAAGTAGATGAGGCACAAATACGTGTTTTTATATTATCAGTGATCTGAAGCTGAGCATATGTCACTTATTTTTTACAGTCCTATGTCTATTGAAAACTGTGCCAAAATATTTACTAATATTCAACTTCAAGCACTCAAAGGTAAAAGTCTTGATTTTATAACATTCATTGCAGACAAATTATATTGGGCATCTGTATGTTTGGTACTTTAATAATAACAAAAAACTTTTACATGTTATTTCATGTGGTCCTCACAAAAATCCGCCAATACAATAAAGTGTTTCTTTTCATTTTATAGAGGAAGAAATCATCAGTAAGTGCTTGGTGAGACTGAGGCTCAAAAGGAAATGGTTGAACAAAAAGTCAGCCAACAAGTTGACAGATACAGAATACTCCATTGAACAACTGCAAAATCCATGTCTTTCAAAGCCCTCATGGAATAGTGCTAAGACTGAGAATATTCTAAGTCATAAAATAAATCTTATAAAATTTAAAATAATTGAAATCATGAGGAGTGTTTTCTCTGATAATAACTGAATGAAACGAAAAAATCAACAATAGCAAGACTACAAAATATCTTCAAACACTTGAAAATTAAACAACATACTTCCAAATAGGCCATAGGGGAAGTTTAAAAATAAGCAATAAAATATAAAATATACAGACCTGGCCAGGCGCGGTGGCTCACGCCTGTAATCCCAGCACTTCAGGAGGCCAAGGAGGGTGGATCATGAGGTCAGGAGATCGAGACCATCCTGGCTAACACGGTGAAACTCCGTCTCTACTATAAAATACAAAAAAAAAAAAACACACAAAAAATTAGCCGGGCGTGGTGGCGGGCGCCTGTAGTCCCAGCTACTCGGGAGGCTGACACAGGAGAATGGCGTGAACCCGGGAGGCGGAGCTTGCAGTGAGTGGAGATCGCAGAGCCAGACTCTGTCTCAAAAAAAAAATATACACACACACACACACACACACACACACAGACCTAAGTGGAATGAATACAATACATATGACATACTGCCAAGATATATGAGCTACAACTATAGCAGTGCAGAGGGGAACACATATATTTACCCTTAAAACAGGCAGAGTCTCAATTCAAAAATATTAGTTATCACCTCAAAAAACTAGAAGAGAAAATAAACCTAAAGCAAACAAAAGGTAGGAAATAATATAAATAACAGCAGAAATTAATTACATTATATATCATCAATTTAGAAAACATCCATGAAATGACTAAAAACAATAGAAAAAATCAGTGAAACAAAATGCTGGTCTTCAGAAAAAAATCAATAACTAATAGAATTGATAAAACAAGGATGACAGTTTTTTTAAAAAGACACAGATCATGAATATTAGTAATAAAACACATAAGATGACTAACTGGGAATTATTCTAGGTATGCAAGAGTGGTTCAACATTTTAAAATCAATGTAATCTAATGTATCAACAAAGTAAAAAACCTTATATTCTACTTTTTTTTTTTTTTTTTTGAGGTGGAGTTTTGCTCTTGTTGCCCAGTCGCCCAGTCTGGAGTGCAATGGCACAATCTCGGCTCACTGCAACCTCCACCTCTTGGGTTCAAGTGATTCTCCTGCCACAGCCTCCCGAGTAGCTGAGGTTATAAGCACGCGCCACCATGCCTGGCTAATTTTTATATTTTTAGTAGAGACGGGGTTTCACCATATTGGTCAGGCTGGTCTTGAAACTCCTGGCCTCTTGATCTGCCTTCCTTGGCTTTCCAAAATGCTGGAATGACAGGCATGAGCCACCATGCCCGTCCTGAATTCTTATACATGGATGCAGAAAAAGCATTTGAAAAAATCCAACACATATTCAATACAGAAAAATCACACAAAAAAATAGGAATAGATGGGATAATGAATAGCATCTACAAAATAGTATCTACAGCTACTATCATACTTAATGGTAAAAGACAATGCTTTTTCACTAAAATTGGAAACAAGACAAGGATATCTACTCTCACTTTGCTTATGTTATATAATACTGGAAATTTTAGACAATGCAATAAAAAAATAAATAAAACATACAAATCATAACAAAAGAAATGAAGAAATCTTATGTACAGATGGCATGTTTGCTTATGTAGAAAATTCCAACCTATCTACAAAATAATTTCTAGAAATAATTGAATTGATTCAATTGGCAGGATACAAGTTCAAAGTAACGCTGAGTGAAAAGGATAATCTTAAAAGGTTCTATTCTGCATGATTCTATTTATATAACATTAATGAAATGACAGACATATAGACATGGAGAAGAGATAGTAATAGCCAGGGGAATATTGGGATAGGGAAAAGGGTGGAGAAAATATCAACGCTATTAAATGGTAGCAAGAAGGATCCTTGTCATAGAACTTTTCTGTATCTTGACTATGGTGGCAGTCATACAAGTTTATAAATGTGATAAAAATGCATAGAAGTAAATACACATATACACACAAATGAATACATGTAAAACTAATGAAATCTTAGTAAGATTGATGGACTGCACTAATGTAAGTTTCCTGGCAAGATATTGCCAATGGTAGATAAACATAACTAATTACTCTGTTATTTTTTATACTTGCATATGAATCTAAAGTTACATCACAAATGCTAAAAAGAATAAAGTGCGTGGCTTTGCCAACTTTTGCAGAGCTTCTGCGGGATGAAGGAAGAAATAAAACCATGTTTTGTCACTCTTAAACTGAGGCTCTTTTGCCTTCAAAATGGCAAGTGCTCAAGGTAAACAATGACTTAAATTGAAAAAAAGTTATTATTACTAGTTATTTGTCTGAGCTTATGTAATTTTTTATGAATTCCTATAAAATTAATTGAAAAGAGAGACAAAATTATAAAAGCACAATAGTCAAGGAAACAAAGGTATAACAGCCCAGAAAAATGTTAGGCCTGCAAGTATTCTTTCCCATGCATGATCATATGAGAACGTGGAAGTGTGACACTGAATATCATGTGCAGAATTACTGTACTGCTGACCCATTTGTAATTTTCTTTTTGTTCTGTGTGATCTAAAACTACAAATGTTTTTAATTAATAAGAGTGATCTTCAATTTTAAAATGAGAAGAAAGCAAGCAAATTATCAATTGTATCCGTGTGTGTATTCATTTCCTATTGCTGATGTCTATAACAAATTATCAAAAACTTAGTGGCTTCGACAACACAAATTTATTTTCTTTCACTTCTGGTGATCAGAAATGGGTCTTGCAGGCTAAAATTAAGCTGTCAGCAGGACTACATTTCTTCTAGAGACTCTAGGAAAGGTCCATTGTTTACCTTTTCCAGAACCTTCCAGAAGCTGTTTGCATTCCTAGGTGCATGGTCTCCTTCCAGATATGATAATTTTCCAACCTCTGCTTCTGTTGTCATACCTCCTTATTTGACTCTGACCCTTCTATGTCTCTTTTCTAAGGACCCTTGTGATTACTTTGGGGCCATCTGGGTAATCCAGAGTAGCCTTCATATCTCAAGATGGTTAACTTAATCATATCTGTAAAGTGTCTTTCATCACAAAAAGGAACACAATCACAGATTTCTGGGATTAAAATATGGATATATTTGGGGGATCATTATTTTGTCTACTACATGGGTAAACTGATAATAAATTCTCACATTTCAAAGTACAAGTTCAAGACCAAGTCATCACTGGGTCAATGTTATGGAATACTTCATGACTTAAAAGTGCATCTCCATAATTTTGTCACAATCTGGTAATATGATCCGCTTCATGTAGAAGTCCCCATTTTAGAGTGTAAGAATCTGAAATGACAAGCAATGCTTTCTCGAGTTACAAAAATAATGAGGTAATGATTAAATTTTATGTTTATGAAGTGGGTACATTCATAATGACTGCATATGCTGGATAATCAGCAGAAATGTTTATAATGTGATCCATTTTCTATTAATTTTTATATTTAAAAAATAAATCCTCACACTGTACAATCTAGCATAAATGCTCACATACAGACCATACTAATATCCTTGCATAATAGTTCACACAGGATAATTTCTCAATTTGAATGCAATACAGCATAACATGTTTAATAATTGAATAAAAAAATATTTTCAACCTGAATGATGAATGTGGGATCTGCAATCATTAAAATTCAAGTTCTTATAAATGATTCAAAATGTAATGATAATTACTGAATTTCACCTTCCCTACCCCAAATAAGAAATCCCTGATTAGCCTAGGGCTGGAGCAAGATGGCCTAATAGGAGCCGCTCCAGTCTTCAACTCCCAGCCAGCGACACAGAAGACCGTGGGATTTCGCATTTTCAACTGAGGTACTGTCCATCTCACTGGGAGTGCCGAAGATCGGTACTGGTCAGCTGCTGCAGCCCCACCTCAGCCAGAGCGAAGCAGGCTGCAGGCATTGCCCTTCCGGGAAGCGCAAGGGGAAGGGAATCTTTTCCCAGCCAGGTCTCCTCGAGACACACAACACCTGGAGAATCGGGTAACTCCCACCCCACTGCTTTGAGCAAACACAGGCATACCAGGATCATATCTCCACACCTGGCTGGGAGGGTCCCACACCCACGGTTTCCCTCATTGCTACTCACAGCAGTCTGTGATCTACCGGCAAGGCAGCAGCCAGGCTGGGGAGGGGCTCACTACGGAGGCTTAAGTAGGTAAAACAAAGCTGCTGGGAAGCTCGAACTGCGGAGCTCATGCGCAGCCTGGGCTGAAACCCCTGCCTGTCTCTGCAGACTCCACCTCTGGGGGCAGGGCACAGTAAACAATAACAAAGCAGCAGATACCTCTGCAGACCCAAAACGACTCTGTCTGACAGCTTAGAAGAGAGCAGTGGGATTCCCAACACGGAGGTTGAGATCTGAGAAGGGACAGACTCCCTGCTCAAGCCGGTCCCCTGACCCCTGAGTAGCTCTCTAACTGGGAGACATCCCACTAGGGGCAGTCTGACACTCCCACACCTCACAGGGTGGGAGTACACCCCTGAGAGGAAGCTTCCAAAGCAAGAATCAGACAGGGTACAATTCTAAGCGTTCAGAAATATTCCTATCTTCTGCAGCCCTGCTGATACTCCAGGCAACAGGGTCTGGAGTGGACCTCAAGCAATCTCCAACAGACCTACAGCTGAGGGTCCTTGACTGTTGAAGGAAACTATCAAACAGGAAGGACACCTACACCAAAAAAACCCCATCAGTACATCACCATCATCAAAGACCAGAGGCAGATAGAGTCCACAAAGATGGGGAAAGCAGGGCAGAAAAAAGCTGGAAAATTAAAAAACAAGAGCGATTCCTCCGGGCAAAGGACAGCTCGCCCAGCAACGATCAAAGCTGGACGGAGAATGACTTTGACGAGATGAGAGAAGAAGGCTTCAGTCCATCAAATTCTCAGGAGCTAAAGGAGGAATTACGCACTCCAGCAAAGAAACTGGGGTAAAAATCTTGAAAAAAAGTGGAAGAATTGACGGCTAGACTAATTAATGCAGAGAAGGTAATAAACTAAATGAAAGATGAAAAGCATGACACGAGAAATACGTGACAAATGCACAAGCTTCAGCAACCCACTCGACCAACTGGAAAGAAAGAGTATCAGCCGCATTGAGGATCAAATGAATGAAATGAAGCGAAGAGAAAACCAAAAGAAAAAAGAAGAAAAGAAATGAACAAAGCCTGCAAGAAAGGGATTATGTAAAAAAGACCAAATCACGTCTGATTGGGGTGCCTGGAAAGTGAGGGGGAATGGAACCAAGTTGGAAAACACTCTTCAGGATATCATCCAGGAGAACTTCCCTAAACTCTAGTAGGGCAGGCCAACATTCAAATCCAGGAAATACAGAGAACGCCACAAAGATACCTCGAAGAGCAACTCCAAGACACATAATTTCCAGATTCACCAAAGTTGAAATGAAGGAAAAATCTTAAGGGCAGCCAGAGAGAAAGGTCGGGTTACCCACAAAGGGAAGCCCATCAGACTCCTCACAGCAGATCTCTCGGCAGAAACTCTACAAGCCAGAAGAGAGTGGGGGCCACATTCAACATTCTTAAAGAAAAGAATTTTGAACCCAGAATTTCATATCCAGCCAAACTAAGTTTCATAAGGAAGGAGAAATAAACTTTACAGATAAGCAAATGCTTAGAGATTTTGTCACCACTAGGCCTGCCTTTTACAAGAGACCCTGAAGGAAGTACTAAACATGGAAAGGAACAACCGTACCAGCCATCTCAAAACATGCCAAAATGTAAACACCATCGAGGCTAGGAAGAAACTATATCAACTAATGAGCAAATAACCAGTTAATATCATAATGGCAGGACTGGGTTCACACATAACAATCTTAACCTTAAACGTAAAATGGTTCAAATGCTCCAATTAAGAGACACAGACTGGCAAACTGGATAAAGAGTCAAGACCCATCAGTCTGCTGGTATCTAGGGCATCCATCCTCACACTCCAGAGACATACATATAGGCTCAAAATAAAGGGATGGAGGAAGATTTACCAAGCAAAATGGGAGAACAAAAAAAAATGGAGGTTGCAATAATACTAAATCTCTGATAAAACAACAGACCCTTTAAACCATCAAAAATCAAAGAGACAAAGAAGGCCATTACATAATGGTAAAGGGGATCAATTCAACAGGAAGAAGAGCTAACTATCCTAAATATATGGCACCCAATACAGGAGCAATCTAGATTCATAAAGCAAGTCCTTAGAGACTTACAAAGAGACTTAGACTCTTACACAATAATAATGGGACTTCAACACCCACTGTCAACATTAGACAGATCAACTAGACAGAAAGTGAACAATGATATCCAGGAATTGAACTCATCTCTGCAAGCAGACCTAATATGACATCTACAGAACCCCCACCCCAAATCAACAGAATATACATTCTTCAGCACCACATCAGACTTATTCCAAAAATTGACCACGTGAATTAAAGTAAAGCACCCTCAGCAAATGTACAAGAACAGAAATTATTACAAACTGTCTCTCAGACCACAGTGCAATCAAACTAGAACTCAGGACTAAGAAACTCAATCAAAACCGCTCAACTATTAATGGAAACTGAACAACCTGCTCCTGAAATGACTACTATACATAACGCAAAATGAAGGCAGAAATAAAGATGTTCTTTTGAAACCAATGAGAACAAAGATAACATACCAGAATCTCTGGGACACATTTAAAGCAGTGTGCAGAGGGAAATTTTATAGCACTAAATGCCCACAAGAGAAAGCAGGAAAGATCAAAAAATTGACACTCTAACATCGCAATTAAAAGAATTAGGAGAAGCAAGAGCAACACATTCAAAGCTAGCAGAAGGCTAGAAATAATCCAAGATCAGAGCAGAACTGAAGGAGATAGAGAGACAAAAACCCTCCAAAAAAAATCAACAATGAATCCAGGAGTTGGTTTTGAAAAGATCAACAAATTACAGACCACTAGCAAGACTAATAAAGAAGAAAGAGAGAAGAATCAAATCGACGCAATTAAAAAAATGATGCTGGGATATCACCAACGAATTCCCACAGAAATACAAACCACCATCAGAGAATACTATAAACACCTCTATGCAAATAAACTGGAAAATCTAAAGAAATGGATAATTTCCTGACACTTACACTCTTCCAAGACTAAACCAGGAAGAAGTTGAATCCCTGAATAGACCAATAAAGTAGGCTCTGAAATTGAGTAACAATTAATAGCCTACCAACCAAAAAAGTCCAGGACTGATGGATTCATTAGCTGATTCCTACCAGAGGTACAAGGAGGAGTTGGTACCATTCCTTCTGAACTATTCCAATCAATAGAAAAAGAGGGAATCCTCCCTAACTCATTTTATGCCAACATCATCCTGATACCAAAGCCTGGCAGAGACATGAAAAAGAGAATTTAGACCAATATCCCTGATGAACATCGATGCAAAAATCCTCAACAAAATACTGGCAAACCGGATTCAGCAACACATCAAAAGCTTATCCACCATGATCAAGTGGGCTTCATCCCTGGGATGCAAGGCTGGTGCAACATTCGCAGATCAATAAACATAATCCAGTATATAAACAGAACCAAAGACAAGAACCACATGGTTATCTCAATAGATGCAGAAAAGGCTTTTGACAAAAAATTCAACAGCCCCTTCATGCTAAAAACGCCAATAAATTCGGTATTGATGGAACTGCACTCTCAAAACCGCAGAGCTATTTATGACAAAACCCACAGCCAATATCATACTGAATGGGCAAAACTGGAAAATTCCCTTTGAAACTGGCAATAAGACAGGATGCCCTCTCACCAATTCTATTCAACATAGTGTTGGAAGTTCTGGCTAGGTACCTAGGCAAGAGAAAGAAATCAAAGTATTCAGTTAGGAAAAAGAAGAAGTCAATTGTCCCTTGGGTTTGGTAGATGACATGATTGTATATTTAGAAAACCCATTGTCTCAGCCCAAAATCTCTTGTTGATAAGCAACTTCAGCAAAGTCTCAGGATACAAAATTAATGTGCAAAACAAGCATTCTGCGCACCACAACAGACAAACACAGAGCCAAATCAGGAATGAACTTCCATTCACAATTGCTTCAAGAGAATCAAATACCTAGGGAATCCATAAACCTTGTTAACGGGATGTAAAGGGACCCTTCAAGGAGAACTACAAACCACTGTCACTGAAATAAAAGAGGACACAACAAATGGAAGAACATACCATTCATGGATAGGAAGAATCAATATCGCGGAAATGGCCATACTCGCCCAAGGTAATTTTATAGATTCAATGCCATCCCCATCAAGCTACCAATGAGTTTCTTCACAGAATTGAAAAACTGCTTTAAAGTTCATATGGAACCAAAAAGAGCCCGTGATCTCCAAGCATTGTAATCCTGTAAGTCAAAAGAACAAAAGCTGAGGCATCACGCCACCTGACTTCAAACTATGCCAAGGCTACAGTAACCAAAAACAGCATGGTACTGGTACCAAAACAGAGATATAGACCAATGGAACAGAACAGAGTCCTCAGAAATAATACCACACATCTACAGTCATCTGATCTTTGGACAAACCTGAGAGAAAACAAGAAATGGGAAAGGATTCTATTTAATAAAATGGTGCTGTATGGGACTAATAGCCATAAGTAGTAGAAAGCTGGAACTGATCCTTTCTTACTCCTTATACGAAAATTAATTCAAGATGGATTAGAGACTTAAAATGTTAGACCTAATACCAAAACCTAGAGGAAAACCTAGGTAGTACCATTCAGGACATAGGCATGGGCAAAGACTTCATGTCTAAAACACCAAAAGCAACGCAGCAAAGCCAAATTGACAAATGGACTTCATTAACCAAGAGCTTCTCTGCACAGCAAAGAAACTACCATCAGAGTGAACAGGCAACCTACAGAATGGGAGAAAATTTTGCAATCTACTCATCTCGACAAAGGGCTAATATCCATGAACCTACAAAGAACTCAAACAAATTTACAAGAAAACAAACAACCCCATCAAAAGTGGGCAAAGGATATGAATAGACATTTCTCAAAAGAAGACATTCACAGCCAAATAAACACATGAAAAATGCTCATCATCACTGGCCATCAGAGAAATGCAAATCAAAACCACAATGAGATACCATCTCACACCAGTTAGAATGGCTTAATCATTAAAAAGTCAGAAACAGGTGCTGGAGAGGATGTGGAGAAATAGGAACACTTTACACTGTTGGTGGATTGTAAACTAGTTCAACCATTATGGAAAACAGTATGGCTATTCCTCAAGGATCTAGAACTAGATGTACCCATATGACCCAGCCATCCCATTACTCGTATATACCTGTGCTGATTATAAATTATGCTGCTCTGGGAAAGACATGCACACGTATGTTTATTGCAGCACTATTCACAATAGCAAAGACTTGAATCAAATCCCAAAATGTCCATCATCAACAGTGACAGATTGATTAAGAAAATGTGGCACATATACAATTCATTCATGGAATACTATGCAGCCACAAAAGGATGAGTTTGTGTCCTTTGTAGGGATATGGATGCAGCTGAATCCATCATTCTTAGCAACCATCACAAGAACAGAAACCAACACCGCATGTCTCACCTCATAGGTGGAACTGAACAATGAGATCACTTGGACTCCTCGAAGGGGAACATCACACACACCGGGCCTATCATGGGAGGGGGAGGGGAGGGGATTTGCATTGGGAGTTATACCTGATGTAAATGACGAGTTGATGGGTGCAGCACACCAACAAGGCACAAGCATACATATAAATAAACCTGCACGCTATGCACATAAAAATTCTACAACTTTACAGTATAATAATAATAAATAAATTAAAAAAAAAAAAAAAAAAAAAAAAAAGAAAAAAAAAAAAAAAAGAAATCCTGGATCTTCTTAAATGATAAATTGTTCCACAACATTCTCATGCATCACGTTTCCAAAAAACAGCTATGATTACTAACGCTCCTCTAATCACATGGCTAAAAATTAATGATTTATGGGATATGGGTTTCACTCTTTCATTACATTTATAATTTATAATGTGGATCAACAAAGTAAAAACAAGTATCGGGTGTGCCAACTACAGTGGTGTATGATAGTTTGCATAACTGGAGGCCAGTTATATGTGTAAACTGTGTCTATTTGCAAGGCTTAGGTACAGCAAACTATTTGCCATCACATTCTAGCTATTTTCCCTCTCTACTAAAATATTGCTAAATATTTGATTAGTGAAGCTTATATTGTTAGGAGCTTCTGTTTGTAATTCTATTTGAAATCAGAGGAAAATGGGTTTGACCCATATATATAATCTTAGCATATATATGTATATAATCTTAGCATATATATACACACATATACATTTTGATATTTTGGTAATGTACTGAATATTTTTATGAGAATAGTGGTAAGGACTTTGGTTCTATTTTAATGTCTTGAGCCACACAGAGTTAAAGTCATTTACAATTTTTATATAATATGATAGATATTTTCATAAGAAGGTATTCGAGAGTAAATAAACTTAAAATGAATTGCACTCAAATTATTTTTCTCTGACTTATCTTTCCCATTTATCACTTACAAGATAGTAATGAAATTAGTTATGAAATACGTCTTACTAAGTCTCTAGCCCTCAGACAAGCAAACGAACTTAGAGATCTCTAATAAAAGCAATGAGAGTCATCCTCGGTCCACAGAATTGGAACATATCTTATTTCCGGAGGCTAGTCCCTAAGGTTTACAGTCCTGTCATTTTGTGTTTTTTTAGGAAAATTGAGAATTAAAGGGTTACACAGTTAATGCTAGATAATGGTTGTGGCTCTATAATGCTTTTAGTAGTTTTTAGAAGTTTTCAGAAGTTTTATAAATAAATAAATACTCCTGCATCCATAAATATTTTAAACGGTTGATCCCACAAGTTGCACGCACACAACAGCACTAGTTTGTCAGACTTAGTGAAGAAGTAGCATTAGGGAAAGCAGATTCACCATGAGTTGAAACAATACACATACTAGGGCTCTTACAAATAAATGCCTGAACAGAGAGCACAAAGGAAGAATGTTCCATTAGCTAGGAAGGTAAGATGCTGTCTGGAAAGGAGTACAGCAGTACTTACTCTGCCTATACCTGACTTGTCATGCATTTAGCATTTGTTTTGTGAGAGCATACTCAGTTTTCGATTTAGTATTTCTAACGATTGATTACATTGACGCTCTGTGGAGTGAGGATTCCATACTACTAATGAGGAATGTAAATTATGCCTCTTGTTTATGCTACTATTTATAAAACACACACTACAGCACGGTGGCCACCATCCATTACATTCACAAATGTTAACCTTGGGATATTGACAAAGTGAAGGCCATAAAGTGTGGTAAATTTAGTATAGTTTAGGATGTAGTAAAATATTTTAAATAAAAAAATTTTTGAGGAGGGTATAGCATCATTTTATTATTAATTTTTTCTGGCAACATTGGTAGACTCTGTATCGGAATAATTGTTATGTCATCATTTAAACCTAACAGAAATGGTCTAGCAACTAAAGCCTGAAATGATTTCCTTCTTTATACCTTTCTTCCTTCCTTTTCCCCTTCTACCTCCTCCTTCTTCCTTCTCTATTTCTTCTCCTCCTCCTTCTCCCCTTCCTCCTTTTTCCCCTTCTCTTTCTTCTTTATTTAAAGGTTCTCTTTGTTCTCAATATTATCAACATTTTTACCCCTAAAGACTTATCCCAATGGTTGGGAGGCTCAAATTTTAAACAATGCAATTATGGTCATGAATCATATAAACATGGGTATGAGGAGGAGGAGTATACATAAAAAAGGAAATGAATTGTAACTTTTTAAAGCTACTTCAGGCAGGGGGGCACAGTTATGCCTGTAATCCTAGCACTTTAGGAGGCCAAGGTGGGCGAATCATTTAGGGTCAGGAGTTCGAGACCAGCCTGGCCAACATGACAAAACACTATGTCTAATAAAAATATAAAAATTAGCTAGGTGTGGTGGTGTGCGCCTGTATTTCCAGCCACTCGGGAGGCTGAGGCACGAGAATCACTTGAACCCGGGAGGCAGAGATTGCAGTGAGCTTAGATTGCACCACTGCACTCCAGCCTGGGTGACAGAATGAGACTGTCTCAAAAAACAAACAAACAAAAATCGACTTCAAGCTACTTCAAATCCTTTAAAGGCGAATGAACTATGTAAAACACACATATGGTAACAAAAGCAATTAATATATGGTCTTTCCTGAAAATTGTTGGTGTATTAAATGTATGATGCTACACACAATTGTTCATTTAAATAGTATGATAATTGTAAATAAATATTTATATTTGTGTTATCTGGGTAAAGGGAAACTTTTGTAAGAACAAATTGAAACATTAGATTAATATATACTTACTATCACCTACTATATAAGTGTATGATTACAAATTATTTACTTATTTATTTATTTATTATTTTGAGACGTAGTCTCGCCCTGTCGCTGGAGTGCAATAGCATGATCTTGGCTCACTACAACCTCTTCTTCCTGGGTTCAAGAGATTCTCCTGTCTCAGCCTCCTAAGTAGCTGGGATTACAGGCGTGCGCCACCATGCCTGGCTAATTTTTTGTATCTTTAGTAGAGACAGGGTTTCACCATGTTGGTCAGGCTGGTATTGAACTCCTGACCTCATGATCTGCCCACCTCGGCCTCTCAAAGTGCTGGGATTACAGGTGTGAGCCACCGCGCGTGGCCCAAACATTTATTTAATAATATGCATATAGAGAGAAATGTCATTATATTGAAGAGAAATTTATTTCAGGTTGTCAGAGTTATCTAAATGACTAGATACTTTAGCATGTAGGACTGTTAACTGCAACTCTCTTAAGAAGTATACTGTAACAATTATTAAAAGCTGTGCTCAGAAACCCAATTCTCTTCATCATAGTTTTAAGAATTGTTTCTGCAAGTTTTGTTCTCTAAAAAGTTAAGCAAAAGATGAATCAGCTCATGTCTCTTAACCGGAAAGAGGTTCTCAGATAAAAGAACAACTTGGGAATAACAAAATATGTCTGAAAGGTTTTCTTAGTACATCATAATCCTATTAGGGACCAAATTCAGTAAAAAGACAATTAAATAGAACACTTAGACACTAAGTGTCTAATAGTGAAAAAATTGAGGTTTACCTTCCTATTATCTGCCATTTACTTTATAGATAATTTGAAATTTCACACTATTCAAAGAATCTTAGCATTCTGTTTACCATAAAATAGTTTTCTTAAATCTATAAATAATAATGATATGAACATATATTTATATATATGGATATATGTATAGATATTGATTTACATTTCAAATGTTTGTATAAAAAGATATATTCCAGATTTATATGTATGTGTAAATGTGTGTGTCTGTGTGTGTGTGTGTAGAGACAGATCTAGGTGCATATATTAAGAATAACTTTGTTTTCGGGGTACTAACAAAAAACAATAGCAATAATTATTCTTTCAAAAGAGGGAAATAAATATCCTTCCTCTACATGAATTCATATTTAATGTAGATAAGACCTCCTTTTTAATTCCCTAGCACAAAATAGATTTTCTTTCATAGCCACACCTATATTCAGCTCAAAGGAAGATTTATTGATTAAGGTTCTAGTTTATTCTTAGTTATTTTTATATAACTTTCAGAAGTTGATATTGAAGCTTTCAAGTTTACTTCATCTGAAAACTTTAAAAGAATAAAAAGAAATGTTGTCAGAGGAGAGGGAAGAAAATAGGAGGAGGAAGAAGGAAAAAGAAAGGAAGAAAAAAATTGCTCTCCTGCCTTGGGAAACAGGACAAATCATGCTTATATTCTTCCCACAACCTCAGTTCCTATCATTTCACCTAAAATGTAAACAATCTTCCCTCTAAAGGGCAGAATACAAGGAAAATGTTAATAGCTGAAACTGCCATTTTGAAGCCACACTACATGAAAGTCAATTTATTCTAAAATATTTCCCTCATCTAGTAACTAAAATAGAGGACATCTCACCCTTAAAGAAATGTACAACAATTAAGATAATTTACAAATTAGATAAAAATTTCAGCAGCATTTTTGTTTTATTTATTTTGAGATAAAAGCCTGTACAACCTGACAATGCTATGCTACTCAATGGTAGACAAGCAAATCAAAAACCTAAAAACAAAAACTGTGATATGGAAAATGGGAGTTCTCCCCTAAAAGTTAACCTGTCTATTATATGATGGTGACAAAGGGCTGGAGCAACATGAGTTTCCATATTTATTTTTATTATAGATTTCTTTTATATATGTAAAATATACAAGTATATTTCTATTATCTATATACACAGTGCTGTGATAATTTATATATATTTACTATTTCACTCTAATTTACAGGCTATGATATACATATGTTTAATTTATATTATATGTGATAGTCAATATATATTTATGTATTATCATATATTAAAATTATATTTAATAATTAAATCATATTTTATATAATACATATTTTATAGCATATATTATATAATATTAAAATATACATATTTTATAGCCCTGTGAAATAGAGTGGAGCAAGTATATTTGTTCTTACATTTTTAAGTTAGAATAGAATTTGGAATATATGTCTTTTTACTTACAGTCTAAAGCTTTTTGGGGAGTCTGTGGATCATATAAGCTACACTCAGTAAGAGACTTGCATTCCTCCATACATTGTGTGCTGAGGAAGCATTTAGAATGTGAGCTACCTCAGGAATTGTTGAAGGTTGATTTCATGTACCTGCCCTGGTGCACACACTTCCTCACAGTAGTATGATTATGAAAGAACAACTTTCCATATTTGATTTTTTACAAATTAGTATAAAGTTTGAGTTCTTTAAAAATCATGATGATCTATTAGGAGAGACTGGTAAGAAAATGATAAATACATAAAGAGTACCTGCTTTCTTATGAGTTTAGTAACCTTGTTTTGAAGACAGTTACTAAAACAGGTTCTGAAATTACTTGAGCAATGGCATTATTATTAAGGTAAATGCATAAATTTTAAAAGTGAATACTTTGAAAAAAATGGCTGGTTCTCCTGTTAATTTTTGAGTAGGACTCATTGTTTCTATTTACATTTCACATTTGACAAAGTAACCACTCTTTAGCATTGTGAGAAAGTTTCTACAATGGCATTCTTAGAACTCAGAGATTACAATCATCGTTGATAAAAATTACATTGAGAGACAAGGGAATTAGGAAAAACAACAAAAGTTAACAGTTGTTTGATTAGTTTGGCGAATATGCTAATTAGTTTTCCTAATTATCACTATGTGGAAAGAGATTAATATAAAAGCATGATCAATTGAGTTATGTGGCATGTATAATATACAAAAACTCATACCCAAATATTGTACGTGATTAAAGTAATATACTGTCCACTATTCATCAGGAGCTTTTTAGCATATTTTCTCATATTTGAAAGATTATCTATTTTAATGACTTTTTCATAACTCTCTAAACACTACTATTTAAAAACTTCATAATATTTTCTGAAAACATAATTTATTAAAATACTAAGTAATGAATACCAAAATCACCTCTTAGGATTAAAAATATAAAGACTGTGCTTATTGTATAAAAATAGGACAATTTAAGTCACGTGTTCCATAACAAGTATGTGATACTGAAAGCTGTTAGAGGTATGCAAAAAGAATATTTTGCTTTTCAGTCATCAGAAGACCTTTTCAGACCAACTTGTTAGTGAATGTAACTAACTCTCAGCATATGCTTACAGCTGTATAGTCTTATTTATCCACCATGTTCTGTGCTTGTTCTGTGAACATCTGGAACAAAAATGAGAAAGTATTTTCAAATAAAATGATAAACATTTGAACACAAATCAGACAGCTTGTGAAACAAAATAAAATATTTCTATGGAAATGAAGTTTCAGACAATTTTAGGGTATTCAGACACTGATGTTAATATGTCTCTTTAGATTTAGATAGCATTTAGCATAAATACAAATGACAATTTCATTAAAATCTGATTTCCTACAAAAGTAGATTATTCATTCACTTTCAATCATTTCTGCAATTCAAAACTACTGCGACCTGTTGAATACGTGAATATGTGCAGCATTATTCCAAATTGTATTGCATGGCATATATTTTATTACATGCATGAAAAAACAAACTTTTTTTAAAACAAATTATAGATATTTGCAAGCAAGGAGAATGGAGTAGGCCCACATTTGATGAGTATCAATTCAATTCATTCATGCAACTTTATAAGATACTGTCATGAGTAGAAGTGTCAGAAGAACAGATAAGAGATCAAATAATTTCTCAGGTAAGCATATGCGATCATGTCATTAGAAAAATACTCCTCCCGATATCCTTCTTCATTTCGATTACTGTGTATTGCATAGACACATTTCCCTATGTACTTATATTAATTAATTCACACTAATATTTAATATCCCAAAGAAATGCCACCACAATATAAATAATTAGCAATATATGAATCTCCTCATTGTCTGTTTCAGTGACCATATTTCAGTCAGTATAAGTCTTACTGTAAGTGATCTCTTTACAGAAAACATATAAATATGATGGTTCCCAGCATTATGATGTCATAACACCTATAAATACAAGGAGAAGAGAAATATATCTTTTTAAATTGAGAGTTTATAGTTCTCTTGTGGATATCTTCCAGCTGAAGATGAGCACCTATAATTCTTCTTTGACAGAATAAATTAGAAATCCATGATTTCTATCAAGTATTACAGAAAATTTCAGATACCCTAATCCATATAACACACAAAATGAGCAATCAGACCTAATATTTATTTCCAAACTATTGTTGGCAAACACAGGTCATAGTAACAAGATAATAAATCTGACTCAGTAATCTCACTAGGTGATTACTGCCATTCAAATACAACATTCTTCTTTTCTCTTCTGTAGCTATACAACAGTAATTGATATCAACATTTATCTCCAGAATGAAGAGAGAAAATAATGGAGTCTGAAAATAAGGCTACCCCATAGTAGATCATTTTTTTTCCTCCTGCTATAGAAGCCACACTGTTCTTTTCCATAGATATATCATTTGAAGCAATTCATGTGTCATATATAGCATTTTCTCTATATTTTAGCAGGTACCAACATTCTTTGAGTTCTCCATTTTCCCAGCTGATAATTTACTTTATATGATAACCATTTCTGTTTTTGAAATGTCACATGAATAACCCGATTATATCTTTAAAATGTCAAGCAGCTAAATATCATGATTTTTTGCTGTGTACAGTGTATCACTGTTTTGCATTATGAGTATATAGTTGTTATTGACTAACCATATGAAAGGCCATTTCCACAGTAACTTGTTCCAGTTCATAAGTGATCCATGGATGCTCTGCTATTGTAAATATGCTATTCTGTCAACCAGTTTTGCTAGAAATTGGCTATAAAACAGTTGGCTGACACATATCAATAGTTAATCTTAAGTTTTACAGAAACAACTCTTATTCTTAGATTAATAGTGAAAATATAGACAGAGACTTTTATTATTTCAAGAAATTTTAGGATTTAGCAAGCAAGTTCCCACTATAAAGAATTTTATTTGACAGTAGCAGGATAAAGAGAGACTTGAAGCCAGTTAACAGGATAGAAATGGATTTGATTTTGGACTTGTGTATGTGTGCAACACTCAGCTGTTTAATTTACTACTAGCCAATTTTTATTTAACTCGGTTCATTTACTTTGTTTTTAGATTCTATCTTTTCATTCTGTTTTTATAGTAATTGACACTTCAAAAATAAGCAAGATTATTTTACAATCTCTTGCCAAAAGGCTGTTCCATCTGAGTTTCAACACAAATGGTAGTTAGATAGGGTATGAAGAAAGAAAAAATATATATTATCTTTCATTTTAAAGTTTCAGGGCTTGTATGCCTATTATGGAGATAAGTCAAAATATCAATTCCTCAGATGGATTTTGCTTTGCTCTATTAGTGTATTGGAGTTACAAAATGATAATATTTAATTTTTTCATTAATTTTTCATTTGTTTACTTGGATTTTTATATAGTAAGAATTTCTTGTCTACTATTTGTTACTCAATGGTATAATATGTATAGGAAAAGCAGAATTAAGTGCTTTATTATTTCCCATTAATTACTAGTTTCTACTTTTATTTTGCTTGTTTATTTTAAGGACAGAGTATTTCTCTGTTGCCCAGGCTGATATGCAGTGGTAGGAATACAGCTCACTGCAGCCATGGCCTCCTGGACTCATGCAATCCTCCCACGTAAGCCTCCTGAGTAGCTGGGGTCAGAGGGGTGCACCACCATGCCGAGCTAAAGGTTTTTAAAAAAAACTTTTGTAGAGAGGGGTCACCCATGTTGCCCAGGCTAGTCTCAAACTCCGTCCACTCTAAGTGATTCTCCCAAAGTGCTGGGATTACAGGTGTGAGCCACCATGACCAGCCTTAATTACAAGTTTTCAAAAGCAGTGAGTCATTCCCTTGCAATCTTCAGTTATGATAATCGAGATTCTTTTTGTCCCATTATGATCTCAGAAATACACACATGTTGATATGCTTAATCCATCGCAGTTTTTAAAATTGATGCTACAAAAGTACCATTTTGGGGCTTGGTACCTTTTCTAGTTAGTTCTTAAGTCCTTTTGACATAACCAGAGTGAAATTTGATAGTTCTTTATTCTCTGAATTGACAACATATTTCAGGTTTATACTATATCTTTAATATCTAATAAGTGGAATCAAACATTTTCTTACAAGCACTAGCTTCCTTGAGTAAAAAATATCATGGTATTTGAATGACTTCCAAATCTCTATTGCTGG
Source organism: Papio anubis (assembly GCF_008728515.1). Taxonomy (NCBI): domain Eukaryota; kingdom Metazoa; phylum Chordata; class Mammalia; order Primates; family Cercopithecidae; genus Papio; species Papio anubis. The sequence goes on from NC_044977.1 coordinate 23,595,065, forward strand.
GCCAAGCTAGAAACTTAGACTCATAGTACTGTAAACAACACATAATATTGATATATGCCCCACATGTATTTCAAACTCAGCATGTTCAAAGCTGATCTTCTTATCCCCACAAAATTATAACTATAACAAAAACAACAAATAATTTCTTTTATGTATACTGATATCTCCACTATTAATTAATGTTGCTAACTTACACCCGGTCCCTCATGCTGGAGACCTGACAATCATTCTAGATAATTCTCCCTTCTTCATATTCTATTCAGTCCTCAAATAGAATTAATTTTACTTCCAGAAGGTTTAATTATTCTAATCTTCTATTCATTCTATCATCTTATTAACCTGTTATTTGTAACACTTTTAGAGTAGTTTACACCCTTAACTGACCAGTATATACAGAACATTGTTTGCTCTATTAAGTCATGTGAACTTTTTCCTATAGGAAGTGGAAATGTACCTGCATGGTATTCAGTCTCTAATGCCCTGCACTTTCGAATCCACTTTCACATTGTAGCCAGACTATTCGGTCTAAAATATAGATATGGCAATAACTTATCACCATAGACCCCTATAATGACTCCTCATTCCATGTTCTCTAGGATCCCTCTTTACGTCTTCACTGATTCTTTTAACTCCTCACAATGACAACCTTCAGGCACAATTTAAGCATTTTTTTTTTTTTTGGCTTTTGTGCTCCAAAGATATCTTCAAAGCAAGAAAAGTTTTCTTAGCCCCCGTATTGGTGCAGCCTGAAAGTGTGGGAAGTTAAAGTCCTCAGTCTCTAATTAATGAGAATGAATGTGGGTAGATATTTGGTCTGTATTAGTACAATCAGGAGGGATAACTCTAAGGGACATTCTACAGAAATCTTTAGAGAGTTATAAGTAAACTTGAGTCCCACGTGTCAGATGTAGTAACCAGCTCAATAATGGCTGGTTCATTCTGCTCGTTTTGCTGGATTTTCGCAGCAAGTAAACTATCTGCCTGCCTACCCTCTACTTCTGTGATTCAGGCTCTGCTCTTGAGAAAACTGAAACTAAAAGAACAGTTTGTTTTCATAGGCCCAATATCACTATGTAGGCATTCCTTCCTCCTTTCTGGTTACCCTGCTCACCATAAGAAGGATCTGACGCTGGCCAAAGCTTAAATAAAGGATTTGCAAGGAAGCACTTACAGCATTACTGTGGTATTGGCTTTTAGGTAAGAGAATATTGGTATTACCTTTTTACCTATTAAAACTTTAAAAAATGTATCAATGATATAACTGAGACAATAAAAAATTAAGTGATATCTCTCAGATGACAGAATTAGCTATGGAAGACGGGATCTGTAAGTATTATTTCTTCTAGTATTAAACCAGTTTTGAGAACTGTCTTATATTATTTTGTTTTGCTATAACAGAATATCATAAACTGGATAATTTGTAAAGAAAATAAATTTCTGATAGTTCTTGAGGGTAGGAAGTTCAAGGCTGAAGGTTCCATATCTGGTGAGAGCCTTCTTGCAGAGCCACAGCATGGCAGAAGGCAACATATGACAAGAGAGCACTCAAGAGAAAGAGAGCAAGAGGGGGGCACTCTTGCTTTTATAATGAAGGCACTCGAGTTAACAGGGACAGCACTCATGACCTAATTGCCTCTTACCTGACCCTACCTCCCAATCCCATTACATCAGGTTTCCAACATATGAACTTTGGGGGTGCATTCAATCACTGCAAGAAGTAAAAATGTATACATTGATAAACAGAACATGTTCTCCTGTCTATAATACACCAATAACTTCCCATTGTTTTTAGAATAAAATATTCTATGTCTATGGTGTCCTAAAATACATTTTTCCTAATATATTCTCCACTTACCTTCTCACACTATTTTCCTCTTTGCCCTTCGTGTTAGAATTCTTACATAGCATCCTGCTAACATCTTAGGAACTTTCCCTTGATGTTCTGTTTGGGCAGTCTATAAATTTTCTTCACCTAACTCACTTCCTCATAACTTCTAAATCTAAATTTTAATGGTATTTCTGTGGAGAAGTCTTTTTTGACTGCACAGACTTGGTTGTATTGAACTGAAGTCCTTTTTAAATCTCATGTAGTTAGAAGTAATTTAAAGAATTCACTGAGTGCTTACTGCATGCCAGGAACTGTTCTAGGTGGCTGTGTATAGAGCACACAAAACAGACACTTCTCAAACTCTGGCAGTTTATGTCCTACTGAGCAATTGATTAAGAACTCTCTTTAAAACTCTAAGCCCTAGCAAAAGAAATGATGCCTGCTTTACTAACCATGTAAGAGGTCACTCAATAAATATTTGTTGATTTTTGTTGATGTCTATGGAATCTTTTAAAAATGGGGATAAGATTCAGCTTCGTTCTAAGATTTCTTCTTTCTCTTGGGAGTTTATATAAAAGCACACATTTAAATACACACTTATTTAGACAAATACTTGAAAGGGTACCATACATAGGGTAATAGTTTTGTGGGCAAAGAGCAAATTTCTTGAGGTACAAATCCACGTAACTCAAAATGAATGTGCTCATCCACATTATATGGTCCTGTCCATGAGCTGGAACTCACAGTTCAGCTGACTAGGACACTATTCTAAGAGAACATAAGTGTGGGTGCGTGTATTTGTGTCTGGGGGTGGATGTATTAGGACTTCTGATGCAATAATCTGATGCCTAATGTCATACAATGCTGGAAACTCAGCATTTGTGTAAATATACCTGCTGGAAATTTAAGGAACCACACACATCTCTTATTATATTTTAATAATTGCTGTTACTTCATTTAGTGTTTTTGGTGAGTTCAGTTTCCAGTGTGAGATAGCACCAGGTTCATGTGAGAAAAAGTCATTTTTAAATGGAAAATGGAATATGTAACTTACAGGAAAAACAACTAACTGAGAAGTAAATTATATTACTATGAAGCAAATGCCATGGTAAGAATTTATGGCATTCTTTTTTTCTTAAAGCAATATTTTAACAAGATAATTATGCCTGGTTTCAATAACTTGTTTTGAAATTTCATCTAAGTCATTATTTGGTTTAATCTGTGGCTTCCTTGATCCCGTATGCTTTTACCAGAAAATAAAACACATAAAATAAAGTAAAATTGGAGAAAGCAAGTAACCTTGTATCTGCTCCACTTTGTGCTCTCAGGCTAAAAGGAAAAAGTTAGGCTTATCTCAGTTTTACAGGTATTCTGGGAATTGGCCCATTTTGCAACACAGAATCTGTCCTTTCATGAAGTGTGCTTTGGGTATAGAAGGAGCTGCTGGATTGCTCTCCTGAGTCCTGGCTGTAATCAGTATGTCACCATTTGGTCACAAGCAATGACTTGACAAATTGGGTTTTCTCGTCTCCCCTTTCTCCAAGGGGTGTGGACCCTAAGAAGCCCAACTATGCCCAATGCTCCTAAATAACTCAGTGTGCGATACCTATCACTGACAAGTCACACCCCTTCTGAAAGAGCTGGCTGGATGTGCTGCTGTTGCTTCCTGGCTTGTGAACTACTGGATCTTTTTACATGGCTGCCTTAGCTGACTGTGTTAAAATAGACTCTCACAGAATAACAACTCACTCTGCCTTCAGATGCTCCCTGAAGAGCAAATGCTTCTGAGGTACTTTATAATTGTGTTATATGCTTAATTCAGTAGTTGTTCATGGTTATAAATTATCAGTAAACTTTTGTTTGTTAAATACAACAACAGCAACAATAAGTCCTATAAGAAATAGACTTTCTTCCTGATCCAATTTCTATTCTGAAGAGGCTTATTATTTTGACTATATTTCACAAATGTTATTTCCTTATTTCTTATATGATAAATCTTGTAGGATTGTTTTTTCATGTTGTCATTAAAATGTCCCACAAAGTCACTCAACTACTTTTCGAACAAAGACAAGAGGAGATGCAATTTCTTTCTCTTGAATAACTTAAAGCAACTTAAAGCATTTCATTCTAAAAAGTTAACATATCTTCAACAAAGCATTTCTTGAATGTCTCAGGAATTTTAGATTGCAAAGATGAGTAAGCCATGGCCTTGACTTCAATTTTACATATTCCAGACTGAGTGCTTACCACTTCAGAAAGGTTGACTTTTCTTCTCTTGAAAAGATTGTGACATAATGGAAAAAAACAAGGACTTTAGGACCTCTGAGATTAGAGTTGAAATTGCATTCCACACCTACAAACTAGTAGGTGTTTGAATTTATGTCCGCTACTTTCTCCTAGTTTTATTGGTCTCTCTGTAAATAACCTAGAGGGTTATTTTAAGAATGTAACTACACTCAGGTGTCACATAGCAATGTTTCAGTCAATGATGGAGTGCATATATAATAGTGGTCCCACAAGATTACAAGACTGTATTTTCACTATTACCATTTCTATTAATATGTTAAATATGTTTAGCTACACAAATGCTTACCATTATATTGTAATTGTCTACAGCATTCATTTCAGTAACATCTATATCTGTGCAGGTTTGCAGCCTAGGAGCAATACCCTATGCCATTTGGCTCAGGTGTGTAGTAGGCTATTCCATCTAGGTTTGTATAAGTATGCTCCATTATGTTTGCACAATGATAAAATCTCCTGAGGACACATTTCTTAGACTGTATCTTAGTCATTAAGCATCACATAACTTTAAGAAAATGTTTGGCGTTTTGTGAAATCTTAATAAGCAGCCATTACAACTGTCACATATTAGAGAGTTATCTGGGAGGATTTTGATGAATTACTTTAACTAGAAGACGACAAAATGCAATGACTTACACAAAGTGGAGGTAAGTAACTGTAGAAAGGTAAGTATTCAGGGCTATTCGGGCTACTTTGGTATTCTTGTCATTCTCTGGGTCAAATGTGCTATTCCAGTTTCTTGTCATTTTTCTACCAGTGGACAGGGGAAAAAGGGTTGGAGTAGGAAGTACTTAATCCTCTTACAAATACGAAGTGGAATCGGAACCATTCTATGATACATATCAGATTTGCTGAAAGTTATTTACATGCCCACACCTAGCAACAAGGAAGAACAATAAATATAGCATTTAGGTGGGTGGTCACATGACCATCTAAAACTCTATTATTAAGAAAGAAGAGAAGAATGGATATTGCCACATAATTAACACTCTACTAAGCTTGGTTTCTGTCTGGTTCTATTTTCTTTTTTTTTTTTTTTTTTCAGTATTCTCTATGAAAAAAAAAAAAAAACCAACTCTGGCTTGCAGAATACAGTGTTCTTCCTGTAGTAGTCATAGCCTTAGGATAATCATTACCATTATGAATTTACTGCAATGTTACTATGACATTTGTTGTGAATATTGACTTCAGTTACAGAAGACAGATTGAAAATATGTAGCCTTAACCATTCGTAAAAAAGTCTTATAACACTTGTGCATCTTATTCCAGACTACCTTCTGACAGCAGAATTTACACTAGCAAAATAAGTATGTTATGCTTATTAAAAATAATGATGAAAATGTGGCCTAATGAGCTCCATTTCATGTATCAGCATTTCTGTCCTACTTCTCTCCAATAATATAAGGAAAAGAAAAATAACACTCTAATCTTGGCAAAACTACTGCTGATGTTAAATAATATTTAAAGTAATGGTCTTCGTTGTATGTTGGTAGTTTCAAAATTCTTTTCTTGTTATAGGCTATGTGTCTTTTCTATCCCAAAGCCTTTAGCATTTCCTTCAGTTTTCTCCTCCCACACAATGATGAATAAATCTCTATTAACACTGCAATTAGTGTGCAGTTATTTTCCTCCCTGCTTGCTAAGAAAACAATGTTATACCTTTCCTCAACTCTGAATTATTTTTCCATAAGCTTTGATTTCACAGCAGAAGGAAACGCTCTCATTTGCCACCTTTAAATTTTCAGTCCACTGATATCTATGTATCTCTGTCATCACTTTCTTCAAAATGAAATATTGCTTTTTAAATTGATAATAATCCTTCTATTTATGCTCTGAATTCAATTTTATTTTGCCTTGTTTATCATTTCTCTCCTTATATTAAACCCTGCAATCCATCATCAATATTTAATTCTCTACTGGCTCATTCCCATTGGCATACAAATTCATTTCTCACCAGCTACTGGCATTTGCATATTTTATTTATTTTTAACAGTTATATAGCAGTTTAATTCACATAAATATAATAAATTTTATGTCTATAAAGTATTAAAGTTTAGTGTGCATACACTCAAGAAGCCTTGACAACATTCAAGATAAATGTTATATTTCCTATGTAACTATATAATTAGTTCTCTTTTTTGATCACTCTTCCTTGCTTCTAGTCCACCCCATCCAACCCCCACCTTTACCTTTAATTGAGCACTCATTTTCTTCCTGTCACTATATTTTCTGAAATGTTGTGTAAATTAAATCATACTATATCAAAATTTTTGTTTGGCTTTTTAAACATATTGTAATTATTGTGAGTTTCATTTATATTTTTGTATGTATCAATAGTCATTTTATTTTTTTGTTGAATAGTATTCCATTTTATTGGGTAGGCCAAAATTTGTTAATTCTTTCACCATTTGAATGTTTGGGTTGTTTTCTACTTTTGGCTATTAGAAATAAAATCGTTATGAACATTTGTGCAAGTCTTTGTATGAATAAAACTTTCCATTTCTCTTAGGATAATACATAAGCAGATTTTTTAAAAATTCATATTTCAATTATATTATTGCTGGCATATAGAAATATGACTAGCTTTTGTATGTTGACTTGAATGACTGTGATCTTTGTAAACTCACTTACTAAAGGTTCAAGTTTTGTTTAATTATTCTATATAGACAGTTATATCACTGTGAACATAGAGTGTTTTCTTTCTTGCTTTTAATCTGTATGACTCTATTTATTTTGCTTGATATATTGTAGTTAACAGTCAGTTCAATAGAATGTTGAATAGCAGTAGTAAGAGAGAACACTTTTCTTGTTTGTTCTTACAGGAAAAACATTCAGGTTATCACCATTAAGTATGATGATAACTGTAAGTTATATATAATTGTCCTCTACTAGGTTAAGGCAGTACCTGTCTATTTCTACTTTACTGAGTGTTTCATGTTTTCCATGAATGGATATTGAATTCTTTGAATTCTGTCAAACGCTTTTTCTGTATCTATTGAGATAATAAGGCATTTCTTATTTAGCCTGTTAATGTGGTGAAGTGATTGATTTTCAAATATTGAACTAACCTTGCATTCCTAAGATTAACCTCACTTGGTTTAACATATAATTTTTTAGAATTTATTGCTGGATTCTATTTGTTAATATTTTATTGAGTATTTTAATGCTTAGGTTTATGGTTTACAGTTTCACTTCGTTTTTTGTTATTAGTGCAATACTATCATCAGAGAATGAATTTGGGAATTTTCCTGCTTCTATTTTCTGGAATATATTATATAGAATTGGTATTATTACTCTCTTAAAAATGTATTATACTTTACCAATGAAACCACTTGGGCCTGAAGTTTTCCTTAGTATTCATACTTTTACTTAGGTTTATCTATTTCTTTTTAGAGAGTTACTCTAATGGATATGCAATGCTATTTCATTGTGGCTTTAATTTGCATTTCCCCAATGATTAATGATGTTGATCATCTTTATATGTTCTCAGTTTTAACCAATGTATCTTTGTTAGTGAAGTGTCTATTCACTTTAGTTGCCCATTTTAATGTTATTTGCCTCAATAAAATTGAGTTTTGTCTCTTTGTTATGTATTTGAAACATAACTCATTACACAATAAATTATACACTATTTTCCTTAGGTATAAGGTGTGAATTGAAGTTTGTTCATTTATTTATTTATTGGCATATGCATATCCACTTTTACCAAGATCATTTACTAAGAAATTTATGAGTTCTCAGATGAACTGTCTGTAGACATTTCTTCATACTTAAGTTTTCTTATATATGTAGGTTTATTTTTTTATTTTCTATTACATTGAATATGAAGATTTATTTGGGAAGAATTAACACTTTATCTAAAATTAATTTTCTAATACAAAAACATGTTATATCTCCCCATTTATTTATATCCTTTTAAACATTTTTTCAGTCATGTTTTTTCATTTTCTGAGTTTGGGTCATACACATCTTCAGACAAATTTATAAATAGTTATTTCAAATTTTGGATGATATTGTAAATGTTATGGCTCTTTCTGTTTCAAGTTCTCATTGTGGCTACAACATAGAAATAGTTTGTTTTAGAACAGAAATAAAATTGATTTTTGCATATTAATCTGGTGACAAAAAAATTTTAGTGACTCTTTTGTGCAGTTCATCACATTTTCTACGTAGACAATGTTTTCTGCCTCCAGGATAACCACTTTCATTTATTATTTTCAGTTTGTTTTTTTTAACAAATTTATTCCAGTTGCTTTATTTACTTGTGCTGGCCAGAACCTTCAGTTGAACATTGAATAGAAGCAGAAAGAGTGATTATGTTTGTGTTCTTTCTTATTTTGGCATTATAGCATTCAATCTTTCATTATTAAGTATGGCATACACTGCAAGTTTTTGTGCATGTCCTTCATCAAGTTGAGACTCTTTAATTCTCTCTATTCTTAGTTTGCTAAGAATTTGTATCAAGAATGGATTTTGAATTTTGTTAATTGTTCCTTTGGTGTCTACTGGGGTGAGCACATGCCTTTTGTTTTTAGTTTGTAATAAGATGAATAATGTGATTTGACTTAGTTATACCAATATTGTATTTCTGAGATAAACACCAATTTGTTGAGTTATATTATCATTTTTATATATTTTGCAATAGAATTTTCTATAATTTTAATAAGCTTATTTGTTTCTATGTTCATGAGAGCTGTTGTTCTGTAAATTTCTTTACTCGCAATGTCTTTGGCATGATTTCATACTAATCCTAGCTTCATAGAATTAGTTGGAAAGTATTTCTCAATTTTCTGGATGAATCATGTAGAACTGGTACTATTTCCTTTTCAAATGTTTAATAGTATTTCCCAGTAAAACAATATGGGCCTAGAGTTTTCTCAATCTCTCTTTTTAGTTTTATTGCTATGAGATATTTTTACCCATCATTTTACATTTCACCGGCAGCTGGCACATGGAGACGTCAATTACTGAACTTCTAAAAAATAGATTATAGTTCTCTGGTGAAATTTTCTATTGTGAACACATTAATCACAATCATTTTAATGCCCCTGTCTGGTAACTTCAATATGTGGATCAACTCTTGGTTTGTTTTTCCCTCCTTCCCTGCCTCCCTCCCCTCCCCTCTCCTCCCTTCCTTCCTTCCTCTTTTCTTTCCTTCCTTCCTTCCTTCCCTTCCTTCTGTTCCTTCCCTTCCTTCCTTCCTTTCTAAGCTAATGTTTTAGTAAATATTGGACATTTTTATGAAAATTGTTGAGACCTTGGGATATATCTTTTTTCATAGGTGATTCACAATATCCTTTCCCGGGGAGTTACGTCTAGAGTAGATCACATTAATACACATAAATTCTAAACTAATTCCAGATTAGGTTTTAAGCTGTGTCAAGTTTAGTCTACTTGTTTTGCCTTAAAAAAAAAAAAAAAAAAAAAAAAAAAAGAGATTCTTTTCTCTTGGCATGCCTAATTGCTCTGTCTCTAGCACAGAGAGATTTCTAAAGTCTGCATTGCTTTCCATCTGTTTTCTGCTGACCTTATTGGATTCTGCTTTGTACAGCTTAAATAATTATTAAATGTCTCCAGGACAAAACCTAATACGATTACAGGCTCACTCCCATATAGCTCTACTTCTCAGAAAACTTTGAACTTCAAGGCTTGGCTTTTCTGAAAGGTGCAAAATTTGTTTATTATATGAAAAATTAAGTAAAAGTGGATTCTGTCAATGGCATTTGGAAGTCGCATTTCCCCTAAGACATATGTCTTCTGAGGGAGGTGGCTGAGAATCTAGAAACTTAGCTGTGATTTTGACACTATCCAGTATCCAGTACTGGAAGAAACTTTGTCTCTCTTCCCAATCTCTTTTTTTTTTTTTTCTAAGACTCCAAATACATGTATGTTCCATGTCCCCCTTGCATCTGTTTATTTATCTGCTATATTTTCTTTCTTCTTACTTTCCTTTCATCATTCTGAATAATAACTTCTGAACTATCATCCACTTTAGTAAATGTCTCTATGTCTGATCTCCTTTTAAATTATCCTTTTTGTTATTTAATCGAGTAATTGAGGTTTTATTTCTAGGACTTCCATTTGTTGCTTTATGGAATATCTAGTTCTCTCCCATAATTCTCACTTTAAAAAAACTTTCATTGAGTGTAATGTCCACTATGCAAAACTGAGGAGGCATAGCAAGCTAAAAATTCTAAATGCTCTATGAACTCAAGCTCCATAAATTTAAAAAAAAAAAAATTGTATATGAGCAAATCAGAAGTAAACTGTGCTGAAAACCAAAAACAAAGGATATCTTAAAAGTAGCAACAGGAAAACAACAACAACAACAAAACCATCTCTAGTGGTGCACCAATAAACTGGCAGCTGATTTATAGAATATAAGTATTAAAAAAAGAAAAAACAGACTTTCTAGTAGAAAAATATGTGCATGTGCATGTGCTCTGAAAAATTTACTCATAGTCAATTTCAGGTTACACTAGCTTGTAAATGGCAAATTCTAGGTTCATTCCAGAAATCAGGTTTTGATAGAGTAATGGCAACAATGCTAATTGAACATTTACGAGATTTCAAAAGAAAAGCGTCAGTGAAAGGCACATTTGAGAGTTTTTACTTCAAATTTCACAAACTTAAAATATATGCCTCTTAACAGAAAATGAATTTGGATTTCCAATAGATTAAAATTATGATCCTTAATATTATCACTTTGGACATCATCCAAAATAGTCTATATTGTTGATATATTACATATGCTCTTTCAGATAAAAGTATAATGATCATAAACATAAAAGGGATTGGGGTGAGGGATGTTTAATTTTCAAATATGAACTGTTTGAGAACCCATGTTTTCACATCCCCCTCATTCCTTCCTAAAAATTTATGTTTATCATTTCCATCTGTGTTTACCAAGTTTGAAAATGGTAGAACTTTTCTGTATAATTAAATGCATACTTTAGGTTGTGAAATGCATAATTATAACATGAAATATGTATGTACTGTGGAGTAACGTGCATGCATCATTTACTACATAGTGAAGCAGATACACTTTTAATTAAACTCTATGATGTACAATATATGACCAGAAGAATTATGCTTTGAATAGCCAATTCTATAAAGAGCCACAAAGTGTATTATACACATGACTATGAATCATTCATCAAACACCCCCTAAAGGAGAATGAAAGAATATCAAGCAAGAGATGCTTGATATAATTTTCTTTCTGTTCTAAGTAATGCAACAGTTGTGCATTCCTCTAAGGATAAAGTAAACTACTGATAATAAGTAAGAAGGCAGAGTGATCTAGCTCTCCATCTGCTGACTAACATACTGTTACTGGCAATATAGAATAAAAACATAGTAAATGGAAGAAACATAATTCTTAGTCATAGATTTAGGTATCAGAAAGAGTTTCATTTGCAGAATGCAGGACATCTGCTGTTGATGCCTTATGGACCAGCTATGTAGTCATTTCCAGGTGTGATTCAAGATGCTTTCGACCCAGGGGACTATAGATGTTTAGGGAAGCAATTCTCACACTGTGGAATGCATAAGAATTACGCAGATTCTGCTTCATTATGGGGGACTCTGTTTGGAATGTTAACAAGCCACTAGATGGCTCAGTTGTAACTGACACAGTAGGTCAGGAACTACATGCCCAGGTTTAGACCATCTTTACACATTAAGTCAATAATGCAGCAAGCAGAATGGGAATGGGAAAGCACGATGGCTCTCACCTTCTCTATGTTCCTTTCTGTTTATTCTGAAAAATAGAATATCACATAATTTATTAGAGAAAAGTGGGGTTCTCTATTTCACTGTGGAAAACCCTTGTCAATGTATGTCTCATTGGAACTCTATTAAAGAACTCAAACAAATTTACAAGAAAAAAACAACCCCATCAAAAAGTGGGCAAAGGATATGAACAGACAGTTCTCAAAAGAAGACATTCATACAGCCAACAGACACATGAAAAAATGCTCATCATCACTGGCCATCAGAGAAATGCAAATCAAAACCACAATGAGATACCATCTCACACCAGTTAGAATGGCGATCATTAAAAAGTCAGGAAACAACAGGTGCTGGAGAGGATGTGGAGAAATAGGAACACTTTTACACTGTTGGTGGGATTGTAAACTAGTTCAACCATTATGGAAAACAGTATGGCGATTCCTCAAGGATCTAGAACTAGATGTACCATATGACCCAGCCATCCCATTACTGGGTATATACCCAAAGGATTATAAATTATGCTGCTATAAAGACACATGCACACACATGTTTATTGCAGCACTATTCACAATAGCAAAGACTTGGAATCAACCCAAATGTCCATCAGTGACAGATTGGATTAAGAAAATGTGGCACATATACACCATGGAATACTATGCAGCCATAAAAAAGGATGAGTTTGTGTCCTTTGTAGGGACATGGATGCAGCTGGAAACCATCATTCTTAGCAAACTATCACAAGAACAGAAAACCAAACACCACATGTTCTCACTCATAGGTGGGAACTGAACAATGAGATCACTTGGACTTGGGAAGGGGAACATCACACACTGGGGCCTATCATGGGGAGGGGAGAGGGGGGAAGGATTGCATTGGGAGTTATACCTGATGTAAATGACGAGTTGATGGGTGCAGCACACCAACATGGCACAAGTATACATATGTAACAAACCTGCACGTTATGCACACGTACCCTACAACTTAAAGTATAATAATAATAAATAAATTAAAAAAAAAAAAAGAAATACAGTGATATTCAGTTCTTGGTCAGTATGCTCTCAATATCTGCTGAGTTATGAAATTCTGGACAGAATACCAGCTATTTGGTAATGCAATGTTTTTCATGGATAACTTTCTTTCGAGATTATTTATTTCTATTTCGCATTTGACTAAACCCTAACCTTCAGCTACACATGAGCTTAAGGGTATCTGACAGATGTCCCCTTCTGAGAAGAGAAGCTTTACTATTTGCTTGCCTGGCTTTATTGCACCTAATGTGCAAATAAAATAATTTAAAAGTAAATAAGAGGTGAAAAATATGCATTTTGATAAACAAATGTTTGCTTTTCATTTTAACAACAAATCTTAAAATTCCAACTGTGAAGTAGCTCAGAAAATCAAGAGACGCATCATAATTTTTAAAGAAAATAACAGAGTAAAAACATCCAAGATTTCAAGTTAGTTATTGCTACTGTAAAGCAGTTTTTTAGGACAGACAGACAGAACCATGACACTTTCATTAATGAATGCTTCCAGTATTATAATATTACTTTCAAAATGCAGTGGCTAACAAATTAAAGTAGCAAAATCGAATAACCACCCTTATGGCAGAAAGTTTGGGGCGATCATATAACTTTTCTAAAACAATTATAAAATTCATTAGCCAAATTTCCACATCTATAAATTTTGATCTTCAATGTATTGTTATGAAATATATTTTAAACTTTGAAGGTGGCTAGGAGATGTTTTTCTTTTTCTCCTAGATTTAGAAGAACAATGGCTTCCTAAGAATCAATTCTGAACTCCTGATTTCCAGCTGATTAACCAATCTCCTAGAATTGAGAGATGAAAAAGCCCTGCCAACCAGAAGAGTCTCTTATGGTGGTCATAGGGAAAATGGCAGCAAAGAACCTGTATGTGTTTGTGTGTATATACTATGTGTATGTATATACTTTATATATATATACACACACTAGATATATACACACTAGATATATACACACTGCATATATACACACTTCATACATTACACATGTGTGTGTATTTTTTTCTTTCTGCTTTTTCTGACATAAGAGAGCTTTAAAAAGTTTTATTAGGGGCAGGGGTCAACTATCAACTTGCTCTTTCAAAATGCCCTCATATTTTATAGGAAATAAAGCACTACTTCAAAGATAAAGATTATATCTTACTGAGCTTTGAATTATGAATACATAAAATCTTTTATTTCTAGCAGCTCGTTCAGTTCTAGACATAAAGTGGTTAAAGTGGCTGTAATTAAATGCAAGAGAAAGAGAGAAAGAGAAGGAGGACAAGGAGAAGGTTGAGGAGAAGTGGGGCAAGGTGGAGAAAGAGAACTATGCTTGAAAATAAGAGGGATAAAAAATGGGGATGGGAGCATAAAAATCTCAGGTAATTTATCAGACAGCATTATAGGATTTAAAACTTTCGGTTCTCCTATCACAAATACTTGAATTCAATCCAGTGTTTTCTATTTGTTTTTGATAATTAGTTTAACTTTTGTATTTCTCAGTCACTCAAAAATAATTAAGAGAGATTTTCTCGTAGACTGTTGAGCGGATTGAGTGAGAAAATGATTGAAAAGCAACCAGCAAAGGAGTATGGTGCTGTATTTTTATACAGTGTTAAAGCAATTGTAGCCTTTTAATATTTTTGTTATTTTATAATCTCTCATGTAGAATCTTGAAAAATAATATGGAGTCTGAAATTAAAGTAAAAATGTAAACAAAACCAACAATAAGTTTCTAAATGTGAAACCATTTTTCTTACCCTTAGCCCAAGTTCTCCAAGGTTAATCTAACTGGTAATATATTTGGGTTTTCCTTATTTCTACTATTGTTCTATCTAATTAATTTGGATTGGTCTTTTATGTCAACAGTCTCAGGAATTACCGTGTCATTGACTACAGAGATGTGGCTTCTCTTATTTTGTTTTTGTTGTTGTTGTTGCTGTTTGTTTGTTGTTGCTGCTGTTGTTGCTTTTTTTAAACTTGTTTTATGGTCCCTATTGGCATTTCTAGGTTACTCCTTCTTTAGCTCCAAATCTAGAATACGTAAGGCAAAAAGAAAACACAGAAAGTTCACCATTGTATTATTCCTTACATATCAAGTTCTTTAGGCAGTCATTTTCTTTTCTCTATCTTTCATAAGCTTCTTAAACTTTTTTGTATGTATAATACCCAAATATTTTGGCCATACATTATAGACAGAATAGGAAAATATACATCTACTCTATTTTCCTGAAAGGAGAAATACAAAGCAAATTCATTGTTAAGCCTAAGATCAAACTTTTCCATATAACAGAAAATAATGTATAACCATTAGAAATTAGATCAAAAATTATTTCTGTAATCTCATGAAATTTCAAACTGATTAGAATAAAATGGAATTAAATCAATTCAAAATAGACTTAAGGAATTAAGCATAAGACCTGAAATTGGGCCGGGCGCGGTGGCTCAAGCCTGTAATCCCAGCACTTTGGGAGGCCGAGGCGGGTGGATCACGAGGTCAGGAGATCGAGACCATCCTGGCTAACATGGTGAAACCCCGTCTCTACTAAAAAAATACAAAAAACTAGCCGGGCGTGGTGGCGGGCGCCTGTAGTCCCAGCTACTCGGAGAATGGCGTGAACCCGGGAGGTGGAGCTTGCAGTGAGCCGAGATCGCGCCACTGCACTCCAGCCTGGGCGACACAGTGAGACTCCGTCTCAAAAAAAAAAAAAAAAGAAAAAGAAAGAAAAAAAAAAAAAGACCTGAAATTGTAAAACCACTAGAAAGAAACATGAGAGAAAAGCCCCATGATACTGGTCTTGGCAAACCTATTTTGCATATAACCCCAGAAGCACAATCAACAAAAGCCAAAATAGACAAACGAAATTACATCAAACTAAAAATTTTCTGAACAACCAAGAAAACAAATAACAAAGTGAAGAGGCAACCTACAGAATAAGATAATACATTTGCTAGCCAAATATCAGATAAGGAGCTAATGTCCAAAATATATAAAGAACACAATTCAGTAACAATAAATTAGATAACCAGATGTTAAAGTGGTAAAATGACTTGTTTAGATATTTATCAAAAGAAGACTTACAGAGGGCTACAGCTACATGATAAGCAGTTGAACACTACTAATCATCGGGAACATGCAAATTAAAACCACAATAAAATATCACCTCACACCTGTTAAAATGGATATTATCAAAAGGATGAACTATAACAAGTGGTAGAAAAGATGTCAAGAAAAGAGAAACCATTGTACACTGTCGGTATAAATGTAACTAACTGCAGCCATTATGAAAAAGAGTATGGAGGTTCCTCCAAAAATTAAAAATGGATCCACTGTATCATCCAGCAATCCCTCTTCTGGGTATATATAAAAAGGATATGAAATCAGTATGTCAAAGAGATATCTGCACTCCCAAGTTCATTGCAGCATTATTCAGAATAACCAAGATATGGAATCAACCTGTGTCTATCAAGAGATGAATGGATAAAGAAAATGTGGTGTAGAGGCCCAAGATAATATAATTCAACCTTAAAATTGAGGGAAATCCTGTAATTTGTGACAATATGGATGAACCTGAAGTGCATTTTAAGTAAAATATGCCAGGTACAGAAAGACCAATATCACATGATCCCACTTACATATGGAATCTACAGAAGCGGAACTCATAGAAATAGAGTGTAAAATGGTGCTTTCCAGAGACCAGAGAATGGAGGTATTGGGAAAAATTGGTCAAAATTTTAGTTAAACAAGAGGAGTAAGTTCAAGAAATCTATTGTATGTCATGGTGACTACAGTAAATAACAATATATTCTGTACTTCAAAATTGCTAAGGAGTACATTTTAAGTTTTCTCACCACACACAAAAAATGTAAGGTAATGCATATATTAAATAACTCACTTTAGCTATTCCACAATAAATATATCAAAATATTACAATGTACACCAAAAATAGACACAATTATTACTTGTCAATTAAAACATAAATTTAAATAATTGAGAGTATTGGAAACAGAAGATGGTAAAGTTAAAAGCACCTTGAAAAAAGGTTAAGAAATAATTGCATGGACAGTATATAAAACATTGTGATAATTTATCTCTGTGAGTTACATCCAGTACAAAATTTTACTTGAATCTTAGTAGAAGGCATGGTATTTAATAAAAAATAGGAAGACAGAGAGAGAGAGACAGACAGACAGACAGAAAGAGAGGAAGGAAGGAAGGAAGGAAGGAAGGAAGGAAGGAAGGAAGGAAGGAAGGAAGGAAGGAAGGAAGGAGCCAGAAAAATTTTCCAAGAAGACTATCTTCAGTCAGATACCTTCAAATGATAGAGAGAGAATGTGACCTCTACATATTAATTTTGAAATATGATTATTCTCTTAAATTGTATTTCTGTGATTCATCTAAGGAACATAATTTAATAAAGTATATATACGAAGGTTGGTTTCATTTATAAAGCATGACAATATAAATTATGCCCTAAAATGAGTTACAGCATTACCAGCTGTAGTTCACAAACGGTTAGGAAAATGAGGCAATTTTTAGTAACTTGGAAAAGTTACTGAAGTTATTAGCTCTCTGTCTAGTACAGAGGTGACACTGGGCGTTAGATTCATCCCAGCTAATTCACAGCAATTTGCTCTTACTCCATGCAGTGCTATGATGTAGATTTTAAGGACTTTAGGAAGGAAAAGTGGACACTTCAGTTTTTTGGATAAGGAAGGGAGGAAGGAAGACAGGTAAATTACAAATCAGATACAGGTTCAACAAGATTAAAACATAAATGCTGACCACAGTTACCTTTTATTTACAAATGTACTTTAATGTTATAAAAAATTAAATGCTTAGAAAAATGTATAACGAATATAGAAAGCACCCATAATCCTACCACCCATATTTTAGAAGTTTATTTCAGAAATAAATATTAAAAATATTTCTAAGGAAAACTCTATCCTTTCCACATTCCAAACATTCTCCTAAATTTTTTTATATGTACTTCTTGTTATGCTTTTTCTACATATGCCTGAATCTATTAACTATATATGGTGTTATTTTATGAGTTTTTAAGTTTTAGATTTTCTGTAACATATATTACTGCATATATTATTCTGAAATATGTTTTTCCCCAAAATTAAGTTTTTGAGGTTCATTTATGTTGACATGCATAGCTCTAAGTCGTTCTCTTTAACTGCACTGTAGTTTTCAATTATATGATTAAACCACTATTAATCTGTTCTACTAATTGATGAATGTTTGGCTTGTTCTTTATTAAAATTTTTATATCACAATAAATTAAGATTCTTGTATAGATCTTTCTTTTTAACGTGAAGAAAAGGCTCTCTTGAGTATATATGGAAAGAGAATTATTGAGCATAGAGTACACAGACTTTAATTCTTTTAGATATTTGTAAATTGAGTTCCGGCCGGGCTGGGTGGCTCAATGCCTGTAATCCCAGCACTTTGGGAGGCCGTAGGGCGGCGGATCACAAGGTCAGGAGATCGACCACGGTGAAACCCCCGCCTCTACTAAAAATACAAAAATGGGGCCGGGCGGCTGTGGCGTGGCCAGTCCCCAGCTACTCAGGAGGCTGAGGCAGTCCTGGAGGTGCAGCGGAGCTTGCAGTGAGCCGAGACTGCCCCACTGCACTCCAGCCTGGGCTTTGGCTGACGACCTCGCCTCAAAAAAAAAAAAAAAAAAATTGAGTTCCAAATCACTGTTACAATTCACTTTTATCAGTAAGATTTGAGAGTTCTTGTTGATCATTGTAAAAAATAATTGGCATCTTGTTATTAAAAATATATGTAAAATATTCTAATATTGCTTTAAAATTAATATTGTTGATTACTACAAATTTTAGATCAAGAGATATTTTTTACGAATTCAAGACATTCATATCTCTGACTCTTGTCTCCCATATTCAGCCTCTACTTTTCTATTAGTCTTCATTTTGACTTATAAATCTTATTTATTTATTTATTGTAATTTACCACAATACTAAGAAGCTATATGCATTGTACTTTTCCCCAAGTTATCAATGTTCTAAATTTTTATTTGCTTTTAAATATTTTTCTAGTCCAATGACATATATGTTCTTCACATGGTTTCCATTTTATATCTGTATTGAAATAATTAAAAATATAAACACATTAATGAAATTATTCCGAGAACTCACAAGCCCTTAGCCCAGATGCATTTGTTGATCCCTCTTTCTCTCTCTGATACACGCTCACTCACATACATACACATACTTTAAAACATGCTGATCCCTTTTAGGTTAGGTTTTATTAATATACATTATACACTTTTAGGCTAAATTCCACTCCAAAGTTTTATTATTTTGCTTTATGACCAACAATATATAACAGTGACTTGTCAACACAGTCTCACCAACAGAAATGACTGTCAAGTTTCTGAAACTGGTAAGTGAGAAATGGTATTTCAATACAGTCTTTTTAAAGTTGTTTTTAAATTTCAACTTTTATTTTAGATTCAGGCAGTACGTGTGCACATTTGTTGTATGGGTATATCATGTGATGCTGAGATTTGGGATATGAATGTTCCCATCACACATATAGTGAGCATAGTACCCAATAGTTAGTTTCTCAGTCCTTGTCCTCCTCCAACCCTCCTTAGTCTTGTAATCCTCAGGGTATACTGTTGCCATCATTATGTTCATGTGTGTCCAAAGTTTATCTCTTACTTGCAAGTGACAACATGCTGAATTCGGTTTTCTGTTCTTCCTGCACTAATTTGCATAGGTAATGACCTGCAGCTTCATCATTGCTGCTACAAAGGCCATGACTTCATTGCTTTTTTTGACTGTGTAGTATTCCATGGTATATATGCACATTTTCTTTGTCTAATCAACTCTTGATGGGCAACTAGGTTGTTTTCATGTTTTTGCTATAGTGAATAGTACTGAAATGAACATAGGAGTGCATGTGTCTTTTTGGTACAATATTTTTTTTAAATATATACCCAGTAATGAGATAGCCAAGTTGAATGATAGCTCTATTTTAAGTTCTTTGAGAAATCCCCAAACTTCTCCCCATAGTGACTGAACTAATTTACATTGCCACCAATAGTGTAAAAGCATTCTCTTTATTCTGCAGCCTCCCCAAATTCGACTGTTTTTGCCTTTTTAGTAAGAGCCACTCTGACTGGTGTGAGATGGTATCTAATTATGGTTCTGATTTGCACTTATCTGATGGTTAGTGATGTTGAGGTTTTTGTATATGTCTGTTGGCTGCTTGTATGTCTTCTTTTCAGAAATATCTGTTTATGTCTTTTATCCATTTTTAATTGAGTCTTTTGTCAATATTTCAGGGTTTTTTCCAATTGTTTTCGAGTTCTCTCATAACCAATTGATACCTACTATGGTTTTTCCTAGTTTTTTCTCTGGATTCTTACACTTTAGGTATTCATTTAAATATTTAATCCATCATGAGTTACTTTTTTGTATGTGTATATGATGAAAGGTAGGAGTCGACTTTCATCATTCTGCATATAGCTAGCCAGCTATCTCAGCAGCATTTATTGAAAAAAAAATTAGCCAGGCATGGTGGTGGGTGCCTGTAGTCCCAACTACTCGGGAGGCTGAGGCAGAATGGCGTGAACTTGGGAGCAGAGCTTGCAGTGAGCCAAAATTGCACTGCTACACTCCAGCCTGGGGGACAGAGTGAGACTTTGTCTAAAAAAAAAAAAAAAAAAAAAAAAAAGACAGGAAAAAAAGAAAAGAAAATCCTTTCCTCATGGCTTACTTTTGTCAACTTTGTCAAAGATGAGATAGCTGTTGGGGTATGTCTTTATTTCTGTGTTCTCTGTTCTGTTCCAGTAGCTTATGTTTCTACTTTTGCACCAATACTATGCTGTTTTAGTTTCTGTAGCCTTATAGTATAGTTCAAAATCAGGCAGTGTGATGCTGCTGACTTCGTTCTCTTTGGTTATAATTTATTTGGCTATTTGGGCTCATTTTTGATTCCATATGAATTTCAAAACAGTTGTTTTTAAAAATGCCATCGTTAGTTTGATAGAAATAGTGCTGAAACTGTAGATTGGTTTGGGCAGTATGTTTGTTTTAACAATATTGATTCTTTCAATCCATGAGCATGGAACGTTTTTCCATAGTTTTGTGTCATCTATGATTTCTTTCAGCAGTGTTTTGTAGCTCTTATAGAAATATGTCACCTCTTCTGTTATGTATATATCTCCTTGGTTAGGTATTTGTGTGTGTGTGTGTGCCTTGAAAATAGCATTGTGTTCCTGATTTAGCTCTTAGCCTGAACGTTTTTGGTGTATGGAAGTGCTACTGGGGGGTTTTAGCAAGACGGCAACTAAATGCTGACAAGTAGAATGGCTCTCAAGAAGAAACTGAGATGACTGGCATGATTTCAACGATCTTCAGAGGGAAAGCGGCGAGAGTGGAAAGAGGGAGGACACAGTAGCTGGTGTGAAGGGAGAGAAAGCTGGGAAAACATTATGGGGCTATCGCACACCATGACTCATTTTGGACCACAACAGCTCCAGGGTGACAGGTGAGTTGAACTGGCAAGAAGCAACCCATTCTCACCATGGGCCTCTGGAACCCCAGCAGGAGGGAACTCCTCAACCAACACAGATGCTGAAGGTGGCAGGGGGAGCTGCTTAGGGAAGTGTTAAGGGCAACAAACCAACTGAGGTGGTCCCCAGAAGGTTCAGTGAGGGAGCATCTGTAGTGAAGCATGGCTAGAGGGATGACTCAACTTGCTCCCATAAGAGAGCCCTAGGGGATCTGTCAGACCTGACCTCTGCAGAGTGGTTTACATCATTAGACTAGGCTTGTCCAACCTGAGCACCCCTTGGTCTACTGGCCCCAGCCTAGCCACATCTGCTTGCAGGGCACTCTTGGGTGCCCTGGGGCCTGCACCATAGCTTCTCTGCCAGTGAACTTCACCTGACTGGTGAAGAACTCTAGCAAGGCAGCCCCTATGGCCACACATCATCCTGTATGTTCCCTTCCCATACTGCAGCTTCTCCAAGGCCCACAGCAACTCCCCATATTGCTATAGTGGTGCATTTCTGCACAGGCAGGTTTTGCTTTACTTGTCCCTCCAATATGTGGGAGTGAAGTCAGCTCCCATTCCCTTACCAAGCACCATTGCAGAGGGATCCTTGGAGGGCACAGAGCCAGGAAGCCCTACCCCTGCAAGCACCTCACCCTTCCACTGAGACTGCCCAGAAACCAGCAGATCCTCTCACACCCTGAGCGATTACTTCTGCTTGCTGGAAGCAGAGATGGCACTCATCCCCGTGTCTGCCAGCACTCTGCCCCCAAGTCAACAACACTTTCAGAGCAACTACTCACACAGTCTCCAGCAGTAGACCCCTGCCCCTCCAACTGTGTTGCGTCCACCACTGTGGTGAGTGCTCACAGAAAGGGAGGTATTCTGGCATCCAGTATCACATTGCTGCAGCTGCTGCACCTCAGGCCCCCCAGTGCAGTGGATTACAAACCACAAGGAGCCAGAGACTAAAGCTGGAGGTGAATACAAGTCCCCCAGAATTATAGTATGCAGTCCAGGAGTTGGGAGCAGAGTTTGCCCCTCTAAAATCTCCCAGAAATGAAGCCACTCAGCTAAATCCACCTTACATCACAGTCAAACACTCAAGATCACCAAACAGGATAAAAAAATAATCCAAAGATCAGCAGCTTCAAAGATAGAAGGCAGACAAGTCCACAAAGATGAGAAAGAATTAATGCAAGAACACTGAAAACTCAAAAGGTTAGTGCTCCTTCTTTCTTCCAAATGACCACAACACCTCTCCAGCAAGGGTTCTGAACCAGGATGAGATGGCTGAAATGACAGAAATATAATTTAGAATACGGATAGAAATGAAAATCATTGAGCTAAGGAAGTACATTGAAACCAATTCAAGGATGCTAAAAATCACAATAAAACAATGCAGGACCTGACAAACGAAATAGTCAGTATAGAAAAGAATGTGACCAACCTGACATAGCTGAAAAATCACCCCACAAGACTTTCATAATGCAATCACAAATATTAACAGAACAGACATAGTGGAAGAAAGAATCTCAGAGTTTAAAAACTGGCTTTCTGAAATAAGACAGGTAGACAAACATAGAAAAAATGAAAAGGAATGAAGCAAACCTCAGAAAAATGTAGGATTATGTAAGAGACTGAATCCACAACTGACTGTTGTCCCTGAATGAGATGGGGAGAATGGAAACAACCTGGAATGCATATTTCAGGATATCATCCATGAGAACCTCATGGATGTACTGTACCTCACAGTTTATTCTTCATTTATGACATTTTCCTTGTCTTCCTTAGTTTAATTAATTCTTATTGTATTTCTTACTGTTTCATGTATTTCATATCAGAGTTTTAAAATTCTGTGTATTAGATTTTTTGGAAAGTCTAAATGCTCATTTAACTATTTTAAATATTGATGAAGTGTTTTCATTTTCTTCAACTTTGTGAATGGCCTGGGTAGGGCTTTTATTGGATTTTCTCTTTTCTTGTAGTATTCTATATGGATTTTGATTCTTTCTTTTCCTAGGCATTTCTTTGACACTGTGGCAAGTCCAAAAGTATCCATAGACGTGTAAATCCAGTTGGCATGTGTAATTGTCTGAAAGATGTATTTACAAAAATAGTATCATGGAGTTTAAACTAAGAATCAATAGACATTACAATGATTTCTAGTGATATTTTAATTGACAAGTCATGTATTTATTGTCATTATTTTAACTATTATTTTTATTTTAATTTGTTTGGAGTATTGCTGGAAAAGTTAATGCACCCTGCCAAAGTTGCTAGTATTTCTTGTGCTGTCACACATACTATGTGCTATATAATGAAGTGAAATGTAGTGTGTGTATGAGTGTGTGTGTGTAGAGACAAACACACACGCACACACACACATACACAGATAATTACATAATTTAAAAACTCTCTATCGGATTTTTAGCAAAAGCCTTTTGTGGCACCAAATCTCCCAAGTTCCCATTATTTTCAAAGGGCTAATAAAAAGAAAAACATCCTATAGAAAGGGAAAGGGGTCAAGGGCTGGGTCTCTCTTCAGTTTATACAAAGTCACGGTGCTTCTAAATCAGAACTAGCACATGCTTGACTTTCTATGAGATAGCAAGAAGACAGTGAGCTACGTACTTGCTGACTCTTTTCTTTAAAAGACCTGTTCCAGACCAGGCACGGTGGCTCACGCCTGTAATCCCAGCTCTTCAGGAGGATGAGGTGGGTGGATCACCTGAGGTTGGGAGTTCGAGACCAGCCTGACCAACCTGGAGAAACTCCATCTCTACTAAAAATACAAAATTAGTTGGGCGTGATGGTGCATGCCTGTAATTCCAGCTACTTGGGAGGCTGAGGCAGGAGAATCACTTCAACCCGGGAGACGGAGGTTCCTGTGAGATAAGATCATGCCAACCTGGGCAACAAGAGTTAAACTCCATCTCAAAAAAAAAAAAAAAAAAAAAGTCTGTTCTACACTGAACCACACTGGTTGATGTCTGCTAGAGTCTTTCATTGAGACAGTTTGACATCCTGGGATTCACTCAGCTCTCCTGGTGCCAATTTGCAAATTATTATTTGTTGTGCTGGCAGGTCACTAGGTGTGCCAATGACCATGTTTGCTTAATAACTGTATATGGGTCACAGATAAGCCTGACTGAGAAAGTCACTTGGCTAAATTAGTGGAGGCAATGTGTGCTTTTAGAGAGTGCAGTGAGCTGATGTCAAGAACAAACTTTGAACAGCAGGATATTGTTGACAAATGAGATCTTGTTAGTCCATGCAATCTGACACTAGTGGAAACATGTTATGCTTTTATTTCCTTTAAAAATATATATCCACAATAATTATCAGATGATCTTCCTTTCTAGTTTCTGAACGCTTTTAACATAAACTGTAGTTGACCTCTACAACTACTCCTAGCAACTTTTAGCAAAATGATTCTTGACACGTTGGATTGCTATTTATCTTTATAGACATCTTTCAGAAAAGTTTATTAAAATATGCATGTAGAAGCTCAGGTTAAATACACTTCAATGGAAAATAATTTTTAAGAACTTGAGTAGATAGATTTTAGTAAAGACAGTGTTGTTGCTGAGTGTAATTGAATTGTATCTGACATCTATAGAAAATCCACCAAGACTCTTTTAGGAAAAACATTGCATTATCAATTATGTCATTGTTCTAATTATTTCCAGTATATGCAATCTATTATTTTTTAAAAACTGCTTACTATAAAGTATCTAAATATATTAATATCTCTACCATAAGTTCACTCCAAAATTTATTTGCTGTAGAACTATTCATTGTGAAACACATATGTTAGGATATTGCTAAGTTTAATGGTGCCTCAATTCTGAAAGATTTAACCTAAGCTGACACATTCTTGAAGAGGTACCTAAAATCTTTCTGTTAAGTATGTAAGTTACCATCTATTTCTTATAGTTCTCTTTTTTTCTCCAATTTATTAAACACACTCACGAATGTACAACTGATTAATCTCTGTTGAAGAGAGTTTTGTTTTCTTTTCTGAAACAAGGATGATTGTATTTCAGAAAAGAAGAAACTATGTTTTAAAGCAGCTCAATAGCTTTTGTACCTGAATAAGTCACCCCCAAAATGGAAAACACTCACAAAAGTTATCGTGGTTCTGAGGAGGTTAAATTTGGTTCTTCAGTAAAGGGAGGCATTAAGCCCAGAGCAGCTTCGTGGGTAAAGCAAAAATAACTGTTATGTGGAAGCTGTTAGCCTGACAGTAGATTACTATCTAGGGATTTTCACTCTCTGCTAAGTTCCCTCTCACACTGTGTGAGAAATGGCAGTGGGAGATATTTTAGCTAAGATATAAAAGAAGATATACATTTTGCACAGTTAAAGGTGTAGAAAATCAGTCAATTCTTTAAAAGCTCCTCGGAAAGCTCAAAGACCACATCGACTTTCCAAATGTTCTATTAGAAGTGTCCCAGATACAACTTATGGTCATACCTCCCCTGAGCTTGTTCTAGAATAAATGCAGTAGGAGAGCATCCTCCTGGCCTCTACAAGTTTAGAGTGTTTCTTGTTTACTGATGATGAGATAAGCATGCTTATATGATATGTACCCTATCTCATATTGTTCATATATCTTGGTTATGGAATGATTGAAATTATGTCTTAAAATATAATTGTGTGAAATTTTTCAAGACCATTATGCAGACTATAAAAGTGACTCGGCTGACTGACAAAGATATCTTTATAATTTATTGTCCAAATTTGAATGTTATGTTATAGAGACTGAAATAGTTAGCTATTAATAATTATGCCTAGAACTCCCGTAGTAAACTGGGCCTTACCCAAAACAAAATCAAAAAAACAAGATATATGGTCACCCATTCATAGGTAATGATTCAAGTATGTATACTTTTATCAATAATAATTAGGCCTCAAAAATGTCTATCAACCTTTACTAGTAAATGAATTTTAAAATATCAAGGATTTTCTAACTACAGAGTCCTAACTGGGTGGAACAAAGCTGGGAGGTTGAAGTTTTACTCTAAAAAGAGGTTTCGTGAAGTAGTTTCATCCAGTAGCTGGTATTTAAGGTTGAATAAAGCAATCCACGAAGTTGGTTGTAAATGTGAATGAAAAATAGGAAATTCAACAACTTCCTTATTAAGCAATATGAAATTAGAGCAGAAAGTCTTAGCTTTTAGTTATATTTGAACTTCCTTTTATGACTTATAATGTGAACATTGAATTTTATATATGTAAATATATTTATCTGGAGAATTTAGTTTTAATATATGATATTTAAAGTCTCTCTCCAACTTTAATATTCTATGATGATCACTACAAATAATCTGTGACTTATAATGGTTCAAATTAATTGTCTGACTTTATGATAGTGTGAAATTCATATGTATTAAGCAGAAAACATAACTTCAAATTTTGAATTTTGGTCTGTCAGGTTAGTGAAATGCAGTACAATACGCTCTCAAGATACTGGGCAGTGACAGCAGGCCACAGCTTCTAGTGAGCTAAACAATCAAGAGTGTAAACAACTGAGACTCTGCAGGGTATCAAATGTATTTTTGACTTACTATGTTTTCAATTTAAAATACGTATATTGGAACTTAACCTCATAATAAATTGAGAAGAATCACCAATTCTGTTTTCCTGGGTGTACAAGAAGATACTTGGAGATGTTGAACCTTCCAAGAGATGGAGAATGTATTGGAAAGAAACATAGGCAAAGTGAATAAAGGAGAGTTGAAAGTTCTCTGGGATCCTTTATATTCTACCATTGCCTCACATTCATTCCTCACCTAGGCATACTGAACTGCTTTAAATTCTCCACACACCTCTCATTCCTGCATGCAGTCTGTTTCCTGCATCAAGAATGTTTTTTTGCTCTTAATTCCCTTCTACTTTAGCTGTTTCTAACTCCCAATTATCCTTCAAACATTGATCTCCTAATCTCAGTTTGAAACCTGTTTGCCGAAATCCCACAGCACACTGAGTATAACTCCATCATAACATTTTTCACAAACTCTGTTGTAATTGTTCATCTATTTTATTTCCATACTAAACTTTGAGCTTCATGTATTTTCTGCCTCTGTATCACTAGGATCTAACTCAATGCTTTCCATATAGAATGTGTTCAATAAGTCACTGATTGAACTAATGAAAAACAATATTCCTCCTTCAAAAAGTAATGAATCTGTAACAATAGAAAAAATATTTCTATAATGTGTTGCTAAGATATCCATCAGATATATAATCCTATCTGTAAATTAAGGTAAAATAAGTTAATCTGGACTTCACTCATGTCATACTTGACAGGATTCCTTGGGATTTATGCTGTTGGAGCTGCTGTGAGTAAAACTGCTCCACAAGGGGAAAACAATGTGCTTATGATGACCAATTCGCTGTGTTAGGCATAGTAATTTAAAGACTAAATTGACATGAATGATTTCCAAAATGTATCTACTTGTACACTAAATTTTGCTCTGTAGTGTTTTAGGGATGCTTCATTGAATAAAAAAAAAAAATCTATTTTATTTCTTTTTGCGTCCTCAGAGCCTCTAAATAAGCATTCTATTTACTTTATTACTTTTTGTAAAACTCACATTCTGTTTTCCAGCACTGTATACTTGCATCTGCACATGTCAGCTAATTTTAAATAGCCTTAACATAATCTCTCTTTAAGCAATATTAAATACAATAAAATATCACACACAAACACACACACACACACACACACACACACACACACACAGTCTCTCCCCACTTACAAAGTCATATGGAATCAGCATTTTCTTACTAAGACTAAAATAAATTTCAATGATTTATTTTTTAACTTCTTCTTCCCAACCATTAATCTTCAATTATTTCCCATAGTTTGTAAATTATAACTTTGTAACATTTCTCAAAGCTATTCATTGCTTTCCACTGCTTCTGACTATAAATTACACCTTAATTAGTAAACGGTTTCCTAACTGATCTCATTGATTTCAAATTGTATTCTTTAATAATTTTTAACACTATTATTAGATTATTTATCTTAAAATAATCTTTAGCATCTGGCACATATTCTAAAATTAGAGTAACAACTTTGTGCCTACAAAGTATTGTCCAAATTTGATAATCCGATCTTTTTAAAGGCCTTTCAACATCTGGCCCCAACTTATTTTTAATATTTCCCTCTGCTGTGGAACACAAACTATCCTCTTTAATGGAAATTGTGGTCTCAAAATGTGATTTGTCTAGATCCATTCACTCCTGTTTTAGTTCTTACCACAAATTTTCTCATTACACCTCTTTAGCTCTCCATACTTTCTTCTTTCCTCTAAAGTGGCATGAATGTTCTGTCAGGACCTAAATTCAGATAGCTATCATTCATGTCCAGCTATCATTCCTTTACAGTCACTGCTTCCTTAACTGCTCCTACTGACCAGGATGCTTCAAATGTCCTGAAGATCAACTTCAACTTCTTAAATTAAAATAACTTTATACTCATCAGTGTTTATAACTGCATTCATTTCGAGCATCCTGGTGACTGAAAAAAAATGCCACAGAAAAAGGTCACAAGGTAATCTGTTTGCTTCATTTTAAAGCCATCAGCTGGTTAGAAAACCAGCACCCTATCCTCTAGTACACCTTATCGTTCCTCAGGGATGGTAACAAATACACCTAAAGAATAGAGAAAACTTTGTTCTCCATTGTATAAGCTTTTTCTCTTCTAGCAAATTGAGGAGTATTTTAAGAGTAAGAATGACTGCAGGATTTTATCATGTCTTACTTAGATTTCTGCAGTCTTCTAGCCTCTCTTTTATATTGGTCCAAAATATTTTTTCTCTTCACTCTCCAAGCCTAATGTTATTAACAAAAGTAATTACATGATGTAATATTAGATTAAATGTCACAAAATCAGTGTTTGGGTCTCATTTGTACTATAAAATTAAATTAATCACTTATATCCTCTGAGATGAGTATTGTTTTTCTAGTTCATGTAAATAATGATTAGTACTTTTCCCCTGCTCACCTGTAAGCTCAAATTATTTTTTTTCACAACCATTCATTTCCCTTTCTCTCTAACACCTTGGGAGGACTACGTTTCCCCACTGCATTAACTTTGCGCTTAGCCAGGTTACCTGCATCAGCCATGGGGATGTTGGGAAGACATGAAATACATCAGCTCCAAGTTTCCGCTGGTGTTTTTGCCCTGCTGCTGAGAGGTGACAACGTGCTAGCAGCCCTCGCTCTCGGCGCCTCCTCGGCCTTTGCGTCCACTCGGGCGGCGACTGAGGAGCCCTTCAGCCCGCCACTGCACTGTGGGAGCCCTTCTCTGGGCTGGCCGAGGCCAGAGCAGGCTCCCTCTGCTTGCGGGGAGGTGTGGAGGGAGAGGCCCGGGCGGGAACTGGGGCTGCGCGCCGTGCCCGTCGGCCAGCTGAAGCTCCTGGGCGCGGGCTCAGCAGGCCCCGCACTGGGAGCGGCTGGCGGGCACAGACGCCCAGGGCAGTGAGGGGCTTGGCACCCGGGCCAGCAGCTGCGGAGGGTGCACCGAGTGCCCCAGCACTGTCTTCCTGCGCGCTCGGCACTCGAATTCTCGCCCAGCCTCAGCCGCCTCCCCACAGGGCAGGGCTTGGGACCTGCAGCCCGGCATGCACGAGCCCCGCCCTGCTGTGGGCTCCCGTGCGGCCAGAGTCTCCCGGATGGGTGCGGGCCCCTGCCCCACGGCGCCCGGTCCCATCCACCGCCCAAGGGCTGAGGAGTGTGGGACAGGGGCTGGACTGAGGGCAGCTCTGCCCCACCCGCTGCGTGCCATCCACTAGGTGAAGCCAGCTGGGCTCCTAGGTGGGAACTTGGAGAACTTTTATGTTAGCTGGAGGATTGTATATGCACCAATCAGCACTCTGTATCTCCCTCAGGGGTTTGTGGATGCACCAATCAGCACTCTGTATCTAGCTCGTCTGGTGGGGACTTGGAGAACTTTTATGTCTAGCTAAAGGATTGTAAATGCACCAATCAGTGCTCTGTGTCTAGCTAATCTGGTGGGGACTTGGAGAACTTTTATGTCTAGCTAAAGAATTGTAAATGCTTGGCCCGGCACAGTGGCTCAAGCCTGTAATCCCAGCACTTTGGGAGGCCAAGACGGGCGGATCACAAGGTCAGGAGATAGAGACCATCCTGGCTAACACGATGAAACCCCGTCTCTACTAAAAAAAAATACAAAAAACTAGCCGGGTGAGGTGGCGGGCGCCTGTAGTCCCAGCTACTCGGGAGGCTGAGGCAGAAGAATGGTGTGAACCCAGAAGGCGGAGCTTGCAGTGAGCTGAGATCCGGCCACTGCACTCCAGCCTGGGCAACGGAGCAAGACTCCCTCTCAAAAAAAAAAAAAAAAAAAAATTGTAAATGCACCAATCAGTGCTCTGTATCTAACTAAAGGATTGTAAATGCAACACTCAGTGTTCTGTGTCTAGCTAATCTGGTGGGGACTTGGGAAACTTTTGTGTCTAGCTAAAGGATTGTAAATGCACCAGTCAGCACTCTGTGTCTAGCTCAAGATTTGTAAACACACCAATCAGCACCCTGTCAAAACGAATCAATCAGCTCTCTGTAAAATGGACCAATGACCAGGATGTGAGTGGGGTCAGATAAGGGAATAAAAGCAGGTTGCCTTAGCCAGCAGTGGCAACCAGGTGGGGTCCTCTTCCACACTGTGGAGGCTTCCTTCTTTTGCTATTTGCAATAAATCTTGCTGCTGCTCACTCTTTGGGTCTGCACTGGGAGAAAAAAGGGGAGTTTCTTTTTAAGCAAATACTGTGATAACCCTGCCTTATATGTACTTCATTCACTTCCCTGACCTCATCTGTTGTTATTCTTCCTATGGTTACTTTGTTTCAGTCAAATTAGTCTCCTTGCCTTTTCTGAATGTAAACGAAGGCTGCCATATCAAGAGCTTCACTGGAATAATCTTTTCCTCAGCTAGCTGTAATGCGATAGTAGGTTCTCAATGAATATTTGTTAAAATGAAAAATAAAAGAATATGACTTTTGCATATTAATTTTCTGTTTAGTTGCATCCAGCAACATTATAATCTCGCAGGAGTTACTCTGGCTCAAACACCAGCTCTGGAAGCACTGGCTGCTTGTTCTATCTAATTAGTATTACTTACAAAGGAATGTAGAGCAGCTCAGTGCAAGTGTAAAGAAAGCATTAATCAACCTGAGTGCAAAGCTTAAAGGCAAGATAGTAACAGAATCTACTTCTCCACTCCTTTAATTATTCTGGCAGCCACAAACAAAGCCGAATGATGAGAAAGGATGGAGGCAATGGAGAGAGCTCTACCAAGATTCTGTCCCAAGGAAGTCATTCTTTCTCTCATTTCTTTCCAAGTTTTTGACACCTCCTCCCTATTCATTCCTCCAACCCTATATGCATCTAAATAAATAGTTCTAAATCTCTGCAAAGTGAACTCAATCACTCTAGAGGGGAAAGTGCCTGCATTCTAACATTTTAAAAGCCTGGCTTATTTAAATTAAATAAAAACAAAATTGCATTCAGTGCTTTGCACAGATAGAAGGGAGGAGCGAGAAGCCTAAAACAGTATGATGCATCTGAGCATGCATTAAGACTAACTTTCTCTCTTCTTAACTTCTGGTTCTTCCAGTCCTTAGTTCATTTAATATTAGTGCTAAAGTATAATTTTCAAAAGAGATAAAATTATGACTCACATACAAACATAAAATGAACACTTATCAAATATTTTGGTTAACTAATGAATGAATGAACCAATAGACATGAAAATCAGTTCAAATGAGAGTTTAAATACAGAAATTTGTATTCTCTGCGGCATAAAATTCATTCACGTCATCAAAATCATGAATAATTCTAATTGTTGTCAGCATCAGTGTATTTTACAAGTTATCTTCTACCTCCAGAGCCGTTAAATTGCTAATCAAAAGCGAAGTTGCACACCCCTATGGAATCAAATAATCTCCAGACAATTCACTGAACAAAGCAAGCCTGCACTCAAAAGAAACCAGGATTTCATTTTGCCCATTTTCAAGTCATTGGCAATTTTTCCTGACATTAAAAAAAAATACATTACCTTACTTAAACATAGTAACTTTCTAAAAGCACATTGCACTGAAAAAATCCTCTGAACAGGGAACTACTTTAGACATCTTTGTTATATCAAGAAAACAATGTGCACATTTTTTTTTCCAGACTCTCCTTTGACTTGCGATTTTTAAAAATTTACTCTCTAGAGGACTGATTTTAAAAAATGAAAACAATTCTGCTCTTCATTGCCACAGTGAAACAACTGTTTGTCATCAGCCTGTGACTGTAAAAATGGTGAGAAAGCAATAAGAAAAAGGCTACAGTAATGCTTTATTTACATTTATTGTTTTCCATTTTTCATTTTCATGTGTGTAAATCTCGAGTGTTTCTACCAACAGAAGAAATGTTCTTTTCTCTTTGGAAAAAGTAAACTCATTGAACAATGCCACATACATTGTACAATACTGTTCTCAGCGTTGCACTAAGACACACTTAAACATAAATGCCTCCATTCCCAAGAGAAATGGGAATTTTATTTTAGTATATTATACACAGGGTTGCCTATGAGCATTTGGATTTTACAGTTTTTCATGATTGCAAATCAAGTAAGTTTTAGAAATGTATATAAAGTTTAAACTCCTTCTCACTCTAATGGCTGAGAAAATATCTTTAATAATAAGTAAATTAATAAGGAAACTCTATAAAAATGTTAATCTTTTCAAAAATATCAAAATTTGAAATGTTGTCCCATAACACCATCAACACCACCACCACCAACAACAACAACAACATAACATGAAATTCTTTTGACAACTTAGCCTTGATTTTAATTCTAGACAATTTTTTACTGAACATCAATTCTTAGAAACGATTTCACAAATCATTATTATTTACTGAGTATACACTCATTTTCCTGTTTCACCATTTTAAAACCAGTTAACCACCTTCTTTCTGTGTGGACAAATTTACATCTTCTCCTACCCTATGATGAATTTTCCTTGGGGTAACATACACTCCTTGAATTTGTTTTTGTTTTGTTTTAGACAGGGTCTCAGTCTGCCACTCAGGCTGGAGTGCAATAGTGCAATCAGAGATTATGGCAGCATTGATTTCCCAGGCTGAAGTGAGTAGCTGGAACTCCACCCAGACACCACCAAGCCCTAACGGCTGGCTACATTGCCCAGGTTGGTCTTGAATTCCATGGCTCAAGCAATCCTCCCGCCTTGGCCTTCCAAAGTGCTGGGATTTTAGGCATGAGCCATGGTGCTCAGCCTCCCTGATTTGTTCTTATTCCACTTGGGGATAATAGGAATGACACATAGAGTTCACATGAATGTACATCAAATCACCTATATTGCTATCAACAGCCAGTCTTTTTGATGCTAACATCAGTTCCATCCTTTTTAATGAACTTAACATCTTACTCATTTCATTTTGCTTTTAGTTTTTCAATTGTGTGCTTGTTATTCAGTTATGATATAATTACTATTTCAATTTAATCCTGACAGATGTTCTTGTATAATTGAATAAATATTTCATGCATCATTCATTATTTCTTGATATGCCAACAATCCATGATGATAATAAACATTTAAATGTGTTAAAATACATTTAAAATCTTATTTATGGTTATACCTACACATTCCCATGTAAGTAAAAGCAGATATCCACAGAAAGATGAGACATCTCTTGAATGCCAATGATTATACAAATCTATACTATATGTATACTATTCTACAGACATATAGCAATTTTTAAAATATATGATTAAAACCTAAGATCTTAAGAAAAATAAAAAATAAAATTTTCTATTAATAACATTAAACTTGATAGTTTCTATTTCTCCCAGAACCTAATGTTATGAAGAAAAGTGATCACTGCTCTAAAAAATAGAGAAGACAAAATAATCAGCAATGATCAAAACAATCTTGAATGATTTACTTTTATAAATTGTTGGACTTCAATGTTATTTTAAAATGAATGAACATAACAATAGACACAAAGCACTTCTTAGTATAATTTTAAATAACTGTGAAGCAAATTTCAAATTAAATATAAATAATTTGACAAAACCAACTAAATTCAATTAACACATAGTATTTCTTGTAGTAGATATATTTTTCTCTCTTAAAGTTCACCGTTGTTGAATTTGAAGTTAAAAAAATAGTAGTATCAAGTTCAGGTTTAGATTAATTGTGATTCTTTATTTTAACTTTAGTAAAATTAAGGCAGAAAGTGCCTACTAATATAGGTGTACTGCACAAATCATTATTAATAACTTAAAATATGTTTGTTAATTTGGAATAATTGCAATATACTTTTCCCATGAGCAGCTATCAATGGCTAACTTTAACAAGCTGTCTCTAAAAACTATCTCACTCACCCTGAGAAAAATTATCTATATTGTTTTACTGAAATTTACATTAAGTGCTGATCTAATCCAATTATGGCTAGAGTCATGGCCATAACATTTATTCATTTTATATTGACTGAATGTCAATGCACTTTCACAAGTTAGGATGTAAAAACAATATGATCAACATATTATTTTGCTAGCAGTGTGAACGTAGTAGTGATGATAATAGAATATAATTCCTTGAATTCGATGTACCCCTTTCATGCATAGTATGATGGTTTAATTTTTCCACTTTTTTTTTTTTCTATTTGAATTATTGAGCTAACTATAATTGCAAAGAACCTCTTTGGTCTACATATACTGAAAAAGTGATGGTAATCCTCAACTGAATAATTCATGAAGATATTTAATGATTCAATGTTTATTCCAATAGTGATTACTGCATGCTTACCATTTATGTTTATTGGGATAAAAATAAGAAGTTTTATAAAAGTTCTTATAGACAATTCACAAACCCTTGAAAATATATTCAAGTATTCCCAGAAGCTGAAAATATTCAATTAGAGAACAACTCCTATGCAGTGGTACTATACCAGGACAAATGAGTTCCCATATTGAATTGATGACAGTTGAGATATGGAAAGAATAAAAAGATCAGGAACAAAAGACACCAGCTGTAAAATGATTGGTTTGAGTTCAGGATGGGGAATAATACACATCACAGAAAAATTTCTGTGAAGCCAGAGAAAAACGTTTTGGGCAGGTAGAGGATGTTAGACCAAGGGAGAAAAAAAGGAAAGAAAAAATAAAGACAATAGTGAGTGAGAGAAGGAGAAAACTACCATGTGAGGTAAACTCTGAAGTTAGCCAATTGCTAGTTGTTTGAGCACAATCTGAGGAAAAACGAGGACATAAGTGTATTTTGGAGCCTTTTTTAAAAACCAAATGGAAGTTATATTTTAATTGAAAGAATCAGCAATTCTCATCTTTTGCTCTTTCTGTCTGATAGAATCAAATCTATTTATTCTGTGAATGCTCATAACAATACTTTCTAATGATGGAAATCAGCTGAATTATGTAGATTTAATAAAGCATAAGTATAATTAAAGGGAAAAATGTGTCACTGAAATAACTTTTAACTTCTCAGTTTTAACTGAGAACTTCCTTTTTAAAGGAAGACAGTATTCAGGTCAATGTTTCTGGCTGGAGCTATATTAAGAAACTATTGAGTTTTCAAAAGTTATTTGACCGTCTGTCTTCTCTTAATCAGGTTCTAACAGAATAGGTTGTAGGCACGGGACAAAATAAGAGTGGGAGGAATTGTTTCAAGAAGATCACCCTGAATCAGTTGTTTGAAAGATGTTATAGATTATAGAAATGAATGCAATAGAGTTGTTTTACTTTTTAAAAAAGCTCATACTTTCATCTACAGTATGATGTTAAAATAAAAAATAAAATTATCTATACATATTTTCTCATGAATTTTAAATGAGAAATTGGGGTTACAAGATTACTTGTGTTGCTATTTCCTCTCCCAAATTGGAACTTTTCTGTTTTACATGTCACCCAAGAGTTCACAATGAATTATTCTAGGATTGGACAACTCCTTTTATTCAAATCTCTGAAAATAAATGCAGGAATATTCAGCCAGAAACTCTGAGCAGATGCTGGCTGACACTGTTAAATAATCTCTTGGCCCAACTTCTGAGTGCCTCCTATGTTCTCCCACAAAATATGCAGACAGATATCTGTAGCTCAATAATTCTACAGTTAATATTAACTCTCAAAAGGCTATAAAAAACTACACCAATTATCTTTATTTAAAAATGTTTCAAATAGCAAAATAGTTGGGATTACATTACAGATTAGTACTGTCTTTTATAAAATCCTTTTATAAATTACGATTTCACTAACATTCATAAAGCCGTTCTACTGGTGATAGACGAGACAGAATATCATTGCAGCCCTTAAACATTGCCTATGTCTACTAATTAGAATGCTTCCCCAAAAGTGGGGGAGCCTAGTAAAACTATGAAGTGGGCATTAACTCTGAGATGACTATGAAAGTTTGGTCTTAAGACAACATCTGCTAATTTTCATTTTGTGATCTTAGAGCATCGTTACCCAGAGGGAACTTCAATCAAATATTTCTGAGTTTAATGTTTCTAAAGATTACTTTCATAACTGTACTGCTTGATTCATGAAATGTTGAAAAGCCTCCTATGTTTCCCAATCAGAAAGATGAAGATTCACGTCATTCTTCTTCATTCATTAATTCTACTCAGGAAGCAATCTATGCTTCCTGAAGCATATATATATGCTTATGTCTGTAGGTTCTAGAGTCAGATTACTTGGGATTTAGTCTCTGTTCTATTTTATTTTAGCTTTTGGATTTTTTTTTTTTTTTTAGAGGAAATCTCACTCTTGTCCCCCAGGCTAGAGTGCAATAACACTATCTCGGCTCACTGCAACCTCCGCCTCCTGGGTTCAAGTGATTCTCTTGCCTCTGCCTCCCGAGTAGCTAGGACTACAGGCACCTGCCCCCATGTCCGGCTAATTTTTGTATTTTTAGTAGAGATGAGGTTTCACCATGTTGGCCAGGCTGGTCTTGAACTCCCGACTTCAGGTGATCTGCCCGCCTTGGACTCCCAAAGTGCTGGGACCACAGGTGTGAGCTTCCATGCCTAACCAGCTTTTGAACATTGAATAGCACAATATACAGAAAGTTATTCGCTATATAATTATTATATAGTACTTCCATTAAGAGGTTATTGTGCAGATTAACTGAGCAAATGCATCTCAAACACAGGACAGATCATAATACATAGTGAAGTAATCAGTAAACATTAGTTATTGTTTTTGTACTACTCCCATGCTTTTCCTATTGGATGAGCTTTATATACACTTCATTTATACATCTCACTTAGATAATCACAAAATGAATTCTGACTAAATACCTTTATTATTGTTCTCTCCATTTTAATCAAAAGTTAGAGTCATTATGTAAAGGCTCAAAAATCTCCAATGAATTGTAATATCATTTGAAATAAATATCCCAATGCTTATATTTGCATATAATGTTCTGTTATTTCTCAGCACTATCCCATAACCTCACTGATCTCTTCCACTGTCTCCTTAGTTCATATTCATTCCGTTCCAGGCACTTTGACATCATTCCTATTCCTGGAATACACCAATCATACATCAAACTCCAAAGATTTCTTCTTGTTTTCTCTGCTTTCCACGTTTTCCCTGATACACAAATGACTCACTCCTTTACTCCTACATCAACATTTTGTTGTTTGTTTTCAGATGCCAATTTCTTACTGAAATTGTTTTGACCACTTTATTTAAAAATGTTTCCACAATAAAATTAATTATCCTATAGCCAACCAAAATAATTTTTAAAAAGTGAGAGAGAGCACAAACTACTAATGTTAGAAATAAAGATGTAACACTTCACTAGTGATCCCATGGACATTAAAAAAACTAGTTAAGAAACACTATAAACAACTATATACCCACGAATTTAATAATCCAGGTAAAATGTATACATTTCTTAAAAAATAGTCTTCCAAAATTCATACAAGAAAACACTGACAATTGTAATAGACCTACCTTTAGTAAAGATATTGACTCAGTAATTAATAACCTTTCAGCAGAAAGTTTTAGGCTCAGATGGATTCACTCATAAATTCTATCAAACATTTAAGTAAGAAATTATACCAAATAGCTATATTTTTTTCCAGAGGACAGAAGCAGAGAGAATACTTCCTAACTCAATTTATGAGGCCAGCATTACCTTAAAAACAAAAAGCAGAAAAATACATTACAAGAAAAGAAGGCTACAGACCAATATCTCTCATGGACACAGATGTGACACTTCTTAACAAAAGATTAACAAATAGAATCAAAGTATAAAAAGAAGTATACACAACAACCAAGTGGGATTTTATCCCAGGTATACAAATCTGGTTCCCTATTCAAGGATAAATTATTGTCGTCCATTACATTAATAGGTTAAATAATAAAAGTCACAAAATAATACTAATATGAAAAAAAGCATTTCACAAAATCCGATACCCATTTATGATTAAAACCAAATTAACTTGAAAGAGGGCAGTTTCACAACTTGCTAAAGAATTTCTACAGAAACCTACAGTTGACATTATAAGTAATAGTGAGATACTTAAAGCTTTCATGCTAAGATAAGGAAAAAGCAAAGATATCCCCTATAACCCATGCTTCTCAACATCATACAGGAAGTCCCGGCTAACACGATAAGACAAGAAAATCTAATAAAACCTATTCAAATTGGGAAGGAAGAAATAAACTGTCTTTGTTCACAGATGACATGATAATCAATATAGAAAATAAAAAAAAATGGCAAGAAAACTCCTAGAAATAATAAACAAGTACAGCAATGTTGCAGGATACAAAGGGAATGTACAAAAGTCAATCACTTTTCTATATACCAGAAATAAACAAGTGAAATTCAAAGTTAAACTACAACACCATTTACATTAGCATTCCAAAATTGGAATACTTAGGTATAAGTCTAACAAAATATGCACAATCTCTATGTGATGAAGACTACAATGCTCTGATAAAAGTAACTAAATAACAAAATATAGATATTTCATGTTCCTGGCTAGAAAGAGCCAATATTATCAAGATGTCATTTTTTCTCCTATTATCAAGATGTTAGGTTTTGTCAAGAGTCAATATTATCAAGATGTCAGTTTTTCTCAGCTTTATCTATAGATTCAATGCAATCCAATCATATCGCAGCAATTTGTTTTGTGGATACTATCAAACTGATTTAAAAATTTATGTGGATATGTAAATAACCCAGAATAGCTAACACAATACTAAAAGAGAAGAACAAAATTGAAGGAGTGGCACTAGTCAGCCTTGAGATTGATTATAAAGCTACAGTCATCAAGACAGTGTGACACTGGCAAAAGAAGAGATAAATATATCAAAGGAAAAGATTAAGGAGTTCAAAAGTAGACCAACACAAATGTAATCAATTCATATTTGACAAAAAAGCAAAGGCAATACAATAGAGAAAAGTAATTCAATCTAGACACAAATGTCATACTCTCGAAAAAAATTAACTCAAAATGGATCACAGACAGACCTGAATGTAAGAAGAAAAACTATAAAACTAGAAGATAACATCAGAAAAAATCTCCACGATCCTTGGTGTGTTGATGACTTTTTAGATACAAAATCAAAGGGATGATCACTGAAAGAAATAATGTATTAGCTGGATTTCATAAATTTTTTAAAAGTCCACTTTATGAAATACACTGTTGAGGGAATTAAAATATAGGTTACAGACTAAGAGAAAACATTTGCAAGAGACATATATGATAAACGACTATATCCAAAATATACAAAGAGCTCTCAAAACTCAATAATGAGAAAACAACCTTATCAAAAACTATTCCAAGATCTTAACAGATACCTCACCAAAGAAGATATACAGATAGCAAACAAGCACAGAAAAAGATGCTCCATATGTCATCAGAAAAATGCAAATTAAAGCAACAATGAGATACCATGACACATCTATTAGAAGAGCCAAAGTCCAGTACACTGACAACACCAAATGCTGGTGAGGAAATGGAGTAACAGAAACTTTTATTCATTGAATGGTAATGCAAAACTGCACACCAGGAAAGACATTTTGGCAGTTTCTTACAAAACTAAATACATGATTACCATACAATTCAGTAATTGTGGTCTTTTGTATACATCCAAAAGTTTTGAAAATTATGTATGAAACTATAGTGGTAAATGCATTCTATTATATATTTTCTCACATTCATAGAATGTACAACACCAAGAGCCAATTCTAATGTACACTATGGAATTAGGGTGATAAATAAGTACTGGCTAATCAATTGTTAAAAAGAAAAAGTACCACTCTCCAGGTGGATATTGATCATGGGGGAGGTTAAGCACGTGTAGGGCAAAAGGTATATATAAAACTTCTGTACATACTGTTCAGTTTTGCTGTGAACCTAAAACTGCTAAAAATTGAGTCTGGTAAAACACAACAAAACAAACAAACAAACAAAAAACAGCTTTCCTTGATCACTGCACCACTGTTCCTATGCTTTCCCTGATTTATTTATTT
The DNA here is from genome assembly GCF_008728515.1 of Papio anubis. Classification (NCBI taxonomy): domain Eukaryota; kingdom Metazoa; phylum Chordata; class Mammalia; order Primates; family Cercopithecidae; genus Papio; species Papio anubis. Next base: position 23,636,036 of record NC_044977.1, read on the forward strand.
CTATATTATTTATCACTTTCTAATATACTGTATATTTTCAGCTTCGTCTATTTTCTTCCAATATTTTTCTTAAAATAGAAAGTCCATGAAGTCAGACTCTTCGGTTCATTTATTTTCTGCTGTATCCTGAATATTTGGTGTTTGGCAGTGCGTAGACAGTACAACCTCATTTGTTGAATGTTAAATAAACAAATATGTCAATGAAAGTTAATTGAAAGCTTTAACACATGTTCCAAAAAGAAAAGGAAATTTGGCAAGTTGGAAGAAAGGGACAATTCCAATAACTTTTCTACCACCCCAAAAATGTAACTGAGATTGATTTAAGTGTAATATACATAATAATCATTTAATCCTCACATTAATCATACATATTAGATGCAGTCATCTTATTTTACAAAAATAAAACCCATAGAGAGGTATTTTTTGAAAGTCATATTGAGTGGAAGTGTAAAAATGCAAACTCAGACAGATTTGGCTTCGGACTGAATGATTTTAACCACAGCTCCTTTATTGTCTTTTGGTATATTCTCTGTATTTAGAAGGCAGAATTGACCTAGAAATAGGCAACATGGGGTAGAATGAACAAGAGACATTTATCTGGCTCAGGAAAATTGAAATAAGCTAGGATTTAAGTGAGAAAAATTATAATAAGGACTATTAATATATAACCTAGAAAAAAGAATTCTAAATTTAAGTTTATTTCAGGGAATTTAATAATCATTGATTAGAATAAAAAATTAACCTACAGAATACTTTAACCAGATAGCATAGTGGTACCACAAATAAATTAGTATAAAAATGCACATTGTACACCTTAAATTTATGTAATTTTGTCAATTGTACCTTAATAAAGCTAGAAAAATAAATATAAAAAATCAAAAAATATCAAAATGCTCAAGCATGAGTACACACATTTGCCTGCCCTTCCTTTCCTTCCCTTCCTTTCCTTCCCTTCCTTTCCCTTCCCTTGCGTTCCCTCCTTCCTTCCTCCCTCCCTCCCTCCTTCCTTCCCTCCCCTTCCTTCCTTCCTTCCTTCCTTCCTTCCTTCCTTCCTTCCTTCCTTCCTTCCTTCCTCCCTCCCTCCTTCCTTCCTCCCTCCCTTCCTTCCTTCTTCTCCTCTTTCTTCTCCTCCTCCTTCTCCTCCTCCTTCTTTCTGTTCTTTTTTACTCTCTCTCACATCTTCTTTTACCAGTAAGACATACCAAGGCACATAGGCAAATAATCATAAGCAGAGCAGTCTTGCTGAACTCAGGTGAGGAAACTAAAATTTTGTGTAATTTTGCTACCTCCCGCAACCACCATCAACCAAGCAACACTTAGTATGTCATTTAATTCTCCTCAGAAATAGAAACAGTCTGGAAACAACCATTTTAAGCACAATTTAAGCTTAGGAGATACATGGTATTGTTTATAACCTACAATTCTCTATATTTCTAATGATTATTTTTATGAGGCTAACTCTAAAATTAATACGTCTGTCTAGTGGACATCTTCACACCTCACACAACACCCACATTCTTACCGAAAGTATTCATTTGCCTAATACTTTTGTTCATGTCTCCCAGATCTTGAATGCTTATACTCAATTTCTTCTTCATCTAGACTACCACAAAATATGCCAGATGTATCCTACCAGTATCTGTAAATACAGACACTTCTCTTTTTATACCCTGCTTCTATCTCAACGCCCTACGATTATTAATCTGTATTATTTCCCTGTTTCCAGTCTCTTCTCGATCTGCACACTGCCAACACAGTGATCATTCTAAAACACCTAGTGGATAATAACAGATGTTCAATGGTGCTCTGTTACCTACAGGACAAAGTCTAATCTCTTTATCAAGGTCTCCAACTTTTATTAACCTATCACTGTATGCTTTTTCAAATTATTCTCACAATTTTCTTCCACATTCTGTAATCCAGTCAGAATAATAGCATATCTAGATCATGTCATTGTGTTTTTAGGGCACATATTTATTTGCAGGTTTTCTCTTTTGCTTACATTTTATTATCTACATTTGCTGTCTAATCAATCATGTACGCTGTAAAGCCTTTCCTAACTGTATTGTGAAACACCCTCTAGCCAGCCCTTCACTGGGCGGCAGGAGAGCTTCCTTTATGCTTCATCATAGACATCATTGCATACGATGTAATTATTCTCTATCAAGAAAATTTTGATGTCAGAAATCATGGGCCATCTTTTCCAAAATATATAAACTCAGTATATACAATTGTCCTTCAGAAAAGAGAGAGTCATTATACATATATGGGTTCTTACAAATTAATCGTTTTTTCTAATTCATTAAATTTAAAATATCATTTGTTTTAAAAGACATCATTAGTTTACATACTAATAAGAAAGGGAAAAAAGTATTGCAATTAAGCTATGACATTTATTGAATATGAGCTCCCCAATTAAAGAATATTAAAATATAAAAATATGGCATTTGGCCACATATATGTCTTCTTTTAAGAAGTATATATTCATATCCTTTGCCCACTTTTTGATGGGGGTGGTGAGGCTGTGGAGAAATAGGAATGCTTTTACACTGTTGGTGGGAATGTAAATTAGTTCAACCATTGTGGAAATCAGTGTGTTGATTCCTAAAGGATGTAGAACCAGAAATACCATTTGATGCAGTAATCCCATTACTGGGTATATGCCCAAAGGATTATAAATCATTCTACTAAAAAGACACATGCACACATATGTTTATTGCAGCATTATTTACAATAGCAAAGACTTGGAACAAACCCAAATGCTCATCAATGTTAGACTGGATAAAGAAAATATGACTCATATATACCGTGGACTACTATGCAGCCGTAAAAAAGAATGAGTTCATGTCCTTTACAGTGTCATGGATGACCCTAAAAGCTATCATTCTCAGCAAACTAACACAGGAACAGAACACCGAACACTATACGTTCTTACGCATAAGTGGTAGTTGAACAATGAGAACATGTGGACACAGGGAGGGGAACATCACATACTGGGGTCTGTCAGGAAGTGGGGGGCTAGGGGAGGGAGACCATTAGGACAAATACCTAATGCAGGCAGGGCTTAAAACCTAGATGATGAGTTGACAGGCGCAACAAACCACCCTAGCACATGTATACCTATGTAACAAACGTGCATGTTCTGCACATGTATCCTAGAACTTAAAATAAAATTTAAAAATAAATAAATAAATAATTGTCTTAAAATTGATAAAATACAATACTCTATTTTGAAAGATAAATACTCTTCAGGGAGGAAACAGTAATTAGAAATGTTTTCAGTTTTAAATTGCTTAAAGAAGATCCTTGTTGAAAATTTTGTTAAATAAAAGGACGGGCAAAAAAACAACATAGATGTAATTAATTTCAGATTTTTAACCTCACAATTGCAGGTATTTATTATAATTGCAATTAAACATTTTAAATCACTTGAAACAAGTAAAATCCTCTACTACAATATGATAATTATGAATATGCAAATAAAACATAATGTAATAACACACAAGCAAAAAAAAAGAAGCCCAACTATCTAATGGTGTTTGGGTGGAAACTGTCAGAAAGAAGATGTTAAAAATTAGAAATTTTAATTTTATCACATATAAATAATATATGATAATTTAAAAATATATAGATATGATGTATATGTTTAAGTATATGATAAAATTATTAAATGAAGTATTTAAGTGGTTAGTTCTCTTATTTAACTACATATCTAAAATTTGATTGGGGAATTTACATTTTTTATTAGGAAGTTATTTTTATTAAAATATTAAATATATAGACATAGACATATATTAATTCTGAATTTAGAGCTGAGGACCTTGCCCATGACAAAATATGTTTTAAAGAAAAGTTGCATTGCTGAAATATATAATTATGCTGAAAACCACTTAATTGATACAATAGACACAAAAGAAATATATTAAGAGATCTGGCATAGTACTTTATTAAAATCAAGTGATTAACCATGTTAAATATAAGAATATAAAATTATAAAATTATTTATGTTACTGAAGGGTGCATCTTCAGAAAATTAGAATGAAATACTAGAATATGTAGAGGAAAACGCCTGAGAAACACACATATATAATACATACACACACATATAGATAGATAAGCAAATGATGGAGCGATAGATTCATTGATTGATAGATAAGATTGAATTAGTTGTTGTATAAGAAAAAATAGAAAAAAAAAACCTCTCCAATCTGAAGTGCCAATAGGCCAACAGGTGGCATACAAGAAATATCTGCTAAATTACTAGTCATGGCTGAGTTAAACTAAAAGAGATACAGATATACAGTAAATCTTAAAATTCCAAGATACAACTTATGTGTAAATGTTTTGGACAACTTATTAAAGCCACATTTACCAGCAGACAGTCTTATTAAAGCATGTGACTGTCCAATGGGTAGCCATGTCAGGAAATTATATAAATAGAATTATATTCTGCAACAAAAAATATCCCTTGGAACATGCACTGCATTGTAAAAAATGTGTGCTAGAGTGAGTCATATGTTATAAAAGAGATTTGGAGTGAGGTAGTCCTGAATACATAGCCTAGATATTACAATAATCAACTCTATTTACTTGAGAGAGTTACTAAACATTGAGATTCAGTATCCTCATTTGTAATATCAAGATACTAATAACTGCTTAATGTTTTGTTGAGAAGGTTAATCATATATATACACATATAAGATGTATATGATATATATAGCTATATAGATACATCAGAAATTCACAAATATGCAAAAAGACTAATACACAAAACTTCATAATTGTTGTTTCTCTTTGCCTTTGTAATTATGACAAATGTTTATAAACTGATCTAAAGAGCAAACTTCTTCAGAATTTTGAAAGCTTATAAAAACCTTTTTTATTTCTTCAATGAAATAAGCCTAAAAAGCATAATTCATAACTAATGTCCAATTTTTTGAAATTAATTCTTTATACTAATTTTTCTTGCCCTGTGGTTTGCTGTATTAATTATCCTTGAAAATTTCTGGCATTTGGAATGATTTCATATAAATTCTTAACATTCTTACTTATTGATTTAATTTGAATGAACCATTGATGAATTGTGAAGATGTAAGTGGAGTCTTAGAATGACTGTATCTGTTTTTATTATTAGGTGAGAAAATAATGTCAAATTTGTTTAAGAGATAGGCTGTTGGGTTTCTGATACTTATGAATAATGGAACTGTCATTTGTGAGAGTTACGATGTGAGTGTGTGTGTATTTGTAAGGATAGAGAAGCAAAAACGAGTTTCCCATAAGAGAAAAGCCCATGACTTGAGAGCTTCACTGCTGAAATTTAAGAAAAATTTAAAGAACTAATGTCAATCCTACTCAAACTATTTCAAAAAATGAAGAGGAGGAAATACTTACAAACGTATTCTATAATGCCAGCATTACCCAAACACCAAAACCAGACAAAGACACAATAACAGCAAAACCTATAGGCCAATATTATGATGAATCTAGATTCAAAAATCTCCAACAAAATCCTAACGTGAAATTGAACAACATATTAAAAAGGTAATTTACCATGATCAAGTGGAATTTGTCCCAGTGATGCAAGAATGGTTAAACATATGCAATGTACACAACATATGCAAATCAATGAACATCACATCAACAGAATGAAGGACAAAAACCATGATCATTTGAACAGATGCAGAAAAAGCATCCAATAAAATTCAACATCCCTTCATGATACTAAAAAAGTGGGTATAGAAGAGCATACCTAACATGATAAAGGCCGTATATGACAAACCCACAGATAGAATTTGACCAAATGGGAAAAACTGAAAGCCTTTTCTCTAAGACCTCAGACAACACAGGGATGCCTGCTTTCACCACGTTTTTCAGCACAGTACTTGAAGTCTTAGCCAGAGCAGTTAGACAGAGAAAGAAATAAAAGGCATTCAAACTGAAAAGGAGGACACATTTTCTTTCTTTGCAAATTACATAATCTTATATATATAGAAAAACCTACAGACACCAGCAAAAAAAACACCTACAATTGAAGACCAAATTTAGTAAAGTTGTAGAACACACAACCAACATACAAAAATTAATAGTGTTTCTATATACCAATAAAAAACCAACTGAAAAAGAAATTAAGAAAGTGATCCTATGGATAACAGCTACAAAGAATAAAATGAGACAGTAACAAATTTATCAAAGAAGGTGAAAAATCTTTACAATAAAAATTATAAAACACTAATGAAAATATTGAAGAAAATGCAATAAAATGGAAAGATATTCCATATTTATATATTAGAAGTATCAATATTGATAAAATGTCAATACTACCCAAAACATTCTACAGATTCAGTACAATTCCTATAAAAATACCTATGAACTATCTTCACAGACATAGAAATAGCAATCCTAAAATGTATATAGACACAAATAACCAAGAGTTACAAATAGCCAAAGCAATCGTGAGTGAAAAAAAACCATACCTGGAGGCATCACATTACCTGACTTGAAATTACACTATAAATTTAGAGTAACCAAAACAGCATGGTACTGGCATAAAAACAGACACATAGACAATAGAATTGAATAGAGAACCCAGAAATAAATCCATGCATTTCAGTCAACTCATTTTTGACAAAGGTGCAGAAAACATAAATTGAGAAATAGTCTTTTCAAAAAATGTTCCTGGGATAACTGGATATCTGTATGCAAAAGAATAAAACTATACCTTTATCTCTTACCACGTACAAATATCAAATCAGCATCAATTAAAGAATTAAATGTAATATCAGAAACTATGAAACTACTACAGGAAAATGTTGGAGAAAATACCCAGGACATTTGTTCAAGCAAAGATTTCTTGAATAATAGCTCAAAAGTATAAGCAAACAAAGCAAAATTGGACAAATAGAATCATATTAAGCTTCAAAGCTGCTACACAGCAGAGAAAACAATTGAAAAAATGAAGAGACACCTATAGAATGGGAAAAATATTTGCAAACTATTCTACTGATAAAAAGTTAATAACCAGAATATATAAGGAACTCAAATAACCTAATAGCAAAAATAAAACCACAAATATTCTGGTTAAAAAATGAGCAAAATATCTGAACAGATATTTTCACAAGAAGACATACAAGTAGCCAAAATGCATATGAAGAAATTCTCAACATCAGTAATAATCTGTAAAAGGCAAACCAAAACTACAATGAATTGTCATCCCATCTCACTTAAAATGCCTGTTATCAAAAAAGATGAATAATAATGAACACTAGAGAGGATGAGGATAAAGGTGAAAGCCTGTGCACCGATGGAGGTGTGTATAAATTAGTAGAGCCACTATGGAAAACAATATATAAGTTCCCCAAAAATCTAAAAATAAAACTACCATATGATACAGCAATTTCACCACTACATTCATAACCAAAAATAATAAACTCAGCATATAAAAGAGACATTCCCATGTTTGTTGCAGCACTATTCACAATAGCTAAGGCCTGGAATCAACCAAATGCCCAACAACAGATGAATGGGTAAAGAAAAGATAGTGCATACAGATGATGGAATATAATTCAGCCATAGAAAGAGAGTAAAAACTTTACAACAACATGGATGCAATTGGAAGACATTAAGTGAAATAAGTTAGGCATAGAAATACAAATATTGCATGTTCTCACTCATAAAGATTGATGGTCACCAGAGGCTGGGAAGGTAGTGCGAAGGAAAGGATAAAGAGTGACTGGTTAATGGGTACAAAAATACAGTTAGAAGAAATAAGATCTAGTGTTCAGTAGCACAAAAGGGCGACTATAGTTAAAAATAATTTACTGTATATTTCAAAATAACTAAAGAAGTCGCTTTGGCACATTACTCATACGAAGAAATTATCATTACACATTGTATGATTGTATCAAAATGTCACATGTACTTCATAAATATGTACAACTATAATATATCCATGAAAATTAAAAATAAAAACAAATATGGATGAGAAATAAAGGGTTAAAACAAAACAAACAATAATGAAATAAAAAAATCAGCCAAGACACACAAATACAGTTTGAGTATGTACAAATATTTTCAAAGGATAATGAACATTCACCCCCCATTTAATGCTATATCATCAACATTGCACCTATAAAAGTATGTTTGTTTGTTTGTTTTTCAGAATCTCCTCACAGTTTAGGTATAATAAAGTAATACATGTGTCCTTTTGAGGGATCTAATTTCATTTGTGTTTTGAAATATTTTATAATAATTTGTTGTTTCATTTGCCATATGAGTGATTAAAACTGTAAGCCAACAAGTATCTGAGAGAGGTCTCATTTTTGAGGTTTAGTTTGCCAAGGTTGGGGATGTGTCTGAAAAAAAGGAACACAAAACCACAGGAACATCTGTGACCCTACTTTTTCCAAAGAGGGTTTGGGGACGTCGATATTTAAATAGGAATGAGCAGGCAGGAGGGGAAAAAGGAAGAAAAAAAAAGAGAGAGGAAGGTATATAAAATGGGCACGAGTTGCATTCATTTGAATCTTCAATAAGCACTCACTGAATATAAATTGTACATGTCAAAGTCAGGGTAGAATACTCATTATGCATTTGTCTCACCCTCAGAGAATATGTTTTTCACATAAGATAAACATAGATTAGAGGAAGCAGTCAGATATGTATTTGTCTCAGGTGAGCAAAGGAATGATTTCCAGTTCTGTATTTTCCTTCCACAAAACACTCAGATATCCTCAGAAGAGACACTTTTTATATCCACTTAAGAACTGACACTTAATTGGAAAAGATAACCCCATTTTATTTCCATGCCTCTCTTCATATGTCATATCTCAATGTTTACATTCATTTTTCTTTAATAGGGACAGAGACCTACGTTTTCATTTGTAATGTGGAAAAACAATGTTTTAAATAATTGCACTGCATAAACTCATCAAGTTGCATTCCCAGTAAGTCCCAGAATAAAAGGCTGAACTAATTTATATTAGGTCATTTAGCTTGAGTTCAAGGTAGACTTCTCAAATTGTTGTGTTTTTTTCTGTTTTGCTTTGTTTTTTGCTTTGTTTTGTTTTTGTCCTTACAGTTGTAGTCCTTAGCTCATTTCATTGTTCATTTGTAGGATTTCCTCTGTCTGGTTTTGACATTCCAGGAGCAACTTACCAAAGGGCTGACAGTTGTTCAACATGATGCTAACAGAAGCTAATAAAATTTTTACATTGATTTGAACAGAAAACAAAACATACAACAAAAAAAATCTGATCTTTTTTTTTTTTTTACTATCAGTGTCAAACTTTTTTGTATTTTCATTATTAAAAAAGTTATAAGTTGACTTATTCTCATTGTTATGGTTTTAATGTTAACACATATGCTTAATGTTCAAATCACCAAAAATACTTCTTAAATATGAAAATATATATGTCTTTAGTAATGAGTAAGAGGTGTCAAGGGAGAAAAAAAGCAAATAATATAGGATTATTTCACTAGGATTTTTTCACCTTGAATATGTGCCTTAATATAGTTAGAGAAATTTAAAAATGTACAAAGAAATTGTTCTACATTGTTTAAAAAGCCAGAAACAAAAAGTTCTGTCGACATGTTCAGTATTTTCTTTTCCTAAGAGGCAATGATGATCATGTTTGATTGCTACAGTTTCTACCTGCAGAATCTTTCACAACTCCATCTTCTGCTTTAAATGAGACACCACATTCCAAATTGAAGATGAATACCAAGCTGCAAAGAATGAACATAACTTTGGCATTTGTATTAATTTTTCACATCTACATATATTATTTTCTTGATAAAATGCATGTACGAACAAAAGAAATTATAGAAAGAAGACCGTGTTTTAAATTGTGCATGCATTGTCTCCCAAAGTTTTTCCTACTTTTTAATTCTAGAAGATGACTAGATTCTAAATTAACTGAATTTCATTCAACAAATTATTTACTGATGAGTGTACCTTAACAGTTGATCCATGGATTTATTTTGCATTCTTTATGTGTGTGCACTATAAAAGATGATCATATTTCTGAATCACTAAAGGAAGATAAAAACAACAAATATAGTCAAATTATAGAAGGAAGAAAGGAAGGGTATGAAAAAAGCAGAGAAAGGAGGAAAATACTAAAAAAAAAATTAAATTAAAACTTAATTTAAGTATATATGATCTTGATAAATGGAAACTTGCTAAATTCCCCAAGTAAAAGATAATATATAGATCTTAAATTTAAAAACAAAAAAAAAGTTTTATTCTTTTTACAAAAATATTTTTTAAGTGAATCAAAATATTTTTAAAAATCCAACAAAGATAAAGGGGTTGTAACATATGCCAGATACAGTCTAATAAACATACCTAAATTATGTAAAGTGCATAGAGAAAACTTCCAGGCTTAATACTTAATCGACCAATTTCTCCTCTACCTTTTCCTGAAAAAAATAACAAGTATACTTAGTTTCTGGTGTATTCCTTTATGTTTGCACCAGACATATAGAAACATGTATGCAAAATACATATATGTATAGATAAATGTGTGGTATATAGCACAGTTTAGTAGTTCTTAAAATGTAATTAACAGAGCCTTAGGAATATCCGGTACTATTTCAGGAGGTTATTTTTTTTCATTTTTATTGTTTTAATTATATAGTGCATAATTAAGTAAAGCACTATTTTCAAATAACCAATGAATGTTGTTATAAACAATGTGTGAGTAAAATATCCATTTGTGTGCAAGGTAAACCAATTAAATTTAACATGACAGTACAATCTTTTTGTAAATATGATTTTACATTGTAAATAAGCTTTAGAGAATAACACTTGCCAACTTTTTATAGTGTCAAGCAAAAATTTTTACAATTATCTGAACAAGTTATTAAAATACTATCTTTTCCAACTATGTATTTTGCGAGGATATACTTTCTTGCTACTCTTCAATCAAAGCAACGTATCACAACAGATTGAATGTAGAAACAAATACGAGTATCCAGTTATCATTTATCAAGCCAAAAACTAAAAATATTTTAAAACCTGTAAAATAATACCACTCTGTCACTAATGTTTTGTTTGGAAAATATAAAGTTTTAAAACAAGTATTGTGCTAACATGGAACAGAAATATTATTGTTGCTTTTAAATTACTTAAAATTGTATAATTTAAAATTTCTCAAATTTAATTTCTTTTGTGATACATATTTTGAAAAGAGAAGGTCTTTGGGTCTGCCATAATTTAAAAATTGTAAAGAGGACCTGAAACTAAAATGTATGAAAGCCATCAGCATAGTGATTAAGAGCATGGCTTCCCGAGTCACATTTCTTGTTTTCACAAGTCAGCTCCACCATTTTCTAGTTAACTGGTTTTGGTTGTTACTAAAGTTCTCTGTGTCATCTCTTATTATCTGTAAACATGATAATAATAGATGCTACCTGATACTATAATTGGGTAGAAACTTCCCCTACGCTGTGATAGTTAATTTTATGTGTCAACTTAACAGAGTTAATTAATTCCCAGACAACTGGTAAAATATTACTATCGAGTGTGTCTACAAGGATATTTCCGGAAGAGAGTGGCATTTGTATGGGTAGACTGAGTGAAGAAGATCTACACTCAATAATGTGAAGGTGCATCATTTATTCCACCGAGAGACAAAATAGAAAAAAAAAAAAAAAAGCTAGAGGAAGGGTAAATTCTCTGTTTTTCTTGAATTGGGACATCCATCTTCTCCTACCTGAGGACAAGGGAATTTCTTGTTTTCCCACCGTATGGCCTTAGAACTACTCCAAGACTTACACCAGAACCACCGCTTGCACCACACACATTGTCCTCTACCCCTCTTCTCAGGCCTTTGGCCTTAAACTGTAATTGCACCATCAGCATTTCTGGTTTTCCAGCTTACAGACAGCATATCATGAGACTTCTTGGCCTCCATACTCTTGTGAGTCAATTCTCACAAGAAATTTATCTATCCATTCGTCTATCTATCTATCATCTATCTATCTCATCTATCTATCTATCTATCTATCTATCTATCTATCTATCTATCTATCTATCTATCTATCTATCTATCATCTATCAGTTATCTATCTATCTATTTATCTATCTATCTATATCTACCTACCTATCTATCTACCCATCCGTCCGTCCATCCTATTTGCTCTGTTTCTCTGGAGAACTTAACCTAACACATGTGTATAAAGTATTTTAATGGTACATGGCACAAAAAAATTGTAATACAAAATCATGACTCCAGCTGAGATATTAAGAAGGTATAAAAAGGAAAAATTAAAACCAAAGTAAGTAGAAGAAAGTAAGCAATCAAAATAGAAGCAGAAGTAAATTAAATAAAACTGGGTAAATAGATGCATTTCAAAGATGATTTTGTGAAAAGAAATAAAATTAATATACCTTTAGACAGAATGAAAGAAAGAAAAGAAGCACAAATTAACAATATAAGAAATAAAACAGGGAGCATCACTTTGGATACCATGGACATTAAAAGACTAGTAAGGGAATATTAAAAACAACCTTATGTTAATAAATACAACTTTAAAAAATATGTTTCTTGAAATAGCAAGATTCATAAAACTAACTAAAAAATTAGAAAAACCTTACTGGCTTTATATTAATATAAAACTAATGAATTTGCCACAATCATCCTCCTAAGAAAGAGACCTCCCTGCCTATACGCCTTCAGTGGTGAATTCTGCAAATTACTTAAGGGAGAAACCATATTTTCATAATCTTTCAGCAAATGGGGGAAGAAAGAAGACTTAGAAACTCATTTTATGAGGTCAATGCCAGCCTAATGTCAAAATTCAATACATCACACGATAAAAAAGAAAATTTCTCACCAAATTGAATCCAACACTGTAAATAAAAAATATAAAATACATGATAGCCAGGTGACATTTATTCCAGAAATAAAATGTTATTTTAAATTTCAAATGTAAATCAATATAATTTCCTATTTTGTACCCACCAAGGCCTTCAACATAAAGTGGGTTGAATTGATGAGAGAGACTATTTGTTGTTTCTGATTTCAAGAATAATCATTCCATATTTGTTGAGGTCATGTTTGTTATGGTGTGAGGAGAGCATCAAATATTGTTTTTCATTTTTTTTTAATTTTTTTGAACATGAATATGTAACGGTCCTAGCACCATTCATTCAACAGACCATCTTTTTCCCCAACATATTTTTGTGGTGTCTTTGCAAAACTCATTTTGATATTTCTGAGCTCTCAACTTGATCCCACCGATCTATATGTCTATTATTATGCTGGTACCCCCGTGTCTTGATAACCGTACCTTTATTGTAAGTTTTAAAACTGGATAGTGAAAGTCTTCCAGTTGTGTTTCTTTCAAGAACATTTTGCAATTTTCAGTGTACTAGTATTACCCTTATTTTGTTCAATTTACTCCTGAGTGCTGTATTGTTTTTTATGATTTTTGTGAACAAAATTATATTTCTAATGTCATCGTTGTGTGGTTCATGGCTAGTGTGTAGAAATGTAACTCATAGTTCATATTGAACTTGTATTCTATGACCCTACTCTGTAGACTTGGTCTAACTGTTTGCATGTGTCTGTATTCCTAAGGATTTTCCACATATGGGAATAAGTCATTTGTAGGTTAAGTCAGATTTTTTATTATTTTTCAATTTGTATGGTTTTCTTTTCTTGATTGCTTTTGCTATAATTCATGTTAAACAAAAAAAGTAACGATTATCTTTAACATGTTCTTGTTCTTAGATTGATAGTATTTACTCATTCAACCACTAAGTAGATTTTTCACAGATGCCTTTTATCAGGTTAAAGAACTTTCCTAATAACATGTTTATCAATGCTGTTGAATTTGGTCAAATTGTGAAACTTTTGAAATAAAAATGTAGCGTTTTTCCTTTATTCTGTTAATATGGTGCATTTTTATGTCAATTGATTTTTTTTATGATAAACCAACCTTATGTTTCTAGGATAAATATCACATGATCATGTTGTATAATCTTTTATAGGGTATAGCATTTGATTTGTCAACATTTTGTTGAAAATGTTTGTATCTATGTTTATGAGGGATACAGATCTGATTTTTCCTCTTCTTGTTATGTCTGACTGGCTTTGGTATCAGAATAATACTGGAATCAAAAGATTGAAACATTTTCCTATTTTGTTTATGTGGTGAAAGTATTTTTGAGGTATTGTTATTATTTTTTCTGTAAATGTTTTATACAATTTAGATATCCCACAGTTATCTGACACTGTGGTTTACCATGTGGAAAAATTTTAAATTACCGGTTCACTTAGTTACTTGTTATTGGTCTATTCATATTTTCCATTTATTAAGTCAATTATGATAATTTGTGAATTTCTAAGATCTTAATATATGTATTATAAAGTTTGTTATTCTAGATTTGTTTGTAGTATTCACTTGCAAATTATTCATTTCTAAGAAATCAGTTGGAATGCTTCCACTTTCAGGTATAGTATTTGTTTTCTTAGTGAGTGCAGGTAAAGCTTTGTCAGTGTTGTCAGATATTTTTAAAGAATCAACTTTTGGTTTTTTTGATTTTCTCTATCATTTTCGGTATTCGATTTTAAGCATGTGTTTATTCCTGTTCTAATCTGTATTTGTTCCTTTCTTTTAATCGCCATCAGCTTATGCGTCCTAATTGTGCTAGATTTCCTGAAGGTAGAAGTTTACAGTATTAATTTCATATTTTCTTCATTTCTAAATTTCTTGTAAATACTTTTTGGCTGTATCTTAGAAATTTTAATATGTTACATTTTATTTTCATTTAGGTCAAACTATTTTGTAATTCTCTTGTAATTTCTTTTTTGATACACTAATTATTTTAAAATGTACTTAATTCCCAAATACTTAACTTACCACATTTCCATCAATTATTAATTTTTAATTTAGCATTTTGTGGTAGAGACCATATATTATATGCTTTTTATTTTCTTTTACATTTATTAGGACTTGTTCTAACGCATAGATTATGGCCTATCTTGGTGAATGTTCCATGAACAATTCATATGAATCTATAATTTGCTGTTTTGGTGCTCACCGTTTTGTAGGTCAAGTTGTTTGAGAGTTCTGTGCAAGTTTTCTAAATACTTGCTGATTTTCTGTCTAGTCATTTTATCAATTATTGTGAATATATTATTGAAATATTCAACTTTTTATTGCTAAATTTCCTATTTTTCTCTTCAATTGTCAGTTTTAACTTCATATTTTGTGGAGTTCTGTTGTTGGATGCACATATGCTTATACTTCTGAACTCTTCCTTTTCATCATTATGTAATGCCCTGGTCTCCAGTAATAATTATCACCTTAATGTCTATTCTTGTCTGGTATTAGTATAGCCACTCTAGCTCATATTTTGTTACCATCTGGTTGGCATATTTTTCACCATCCTTCTACTTTTAACCTTTTTTTATTTTTTTAATTTAAAGTATGTTTCTTGTAGACAGCATATATTTGCTAGTTCTCTGAACCTATCTATAGCATCATCATTGTGAAACATTTTGGGCCCTCCTCAATGCAGCTTCTGTTGAATTATTTTTATTTTCTCATCTATGATCTAAGCTTTCCTATTACTTTGCACGCCTTAACATTTTTGGTTGAAAACTGTACAATACAATAATTTAATGTGGAATGTGGAAAATCTGGAAATCGGATTCTCCTCTCCCTTTCCTGGATTTGTTGTTGTTGTTATTGCTGTTTGTTTTGTTTTGTTTTGTTTGTTTTTGGAACAGAGTATCACTCTGTCATCCAGGCTGGAGTGCAGTGGTGTGATCTTGGCTCACTGCAATCTCTGCCTCCCAGGTTCAAGTGAATCTCATGCTTCAGCTTCCCAAGTAGCTGGCATTACAGATGTGTGTCACCATGGCTGGGTAATTTTTTTGTGTGTATTTTTAGCGGAGACAGTGTTTCTCCATGTTGTTCAGGCTGGTATTGAACTCCTGAGCTCAGGTGATCTGCCTGCCTCAGCCTCTCATAGTACTAGGATTACAGGTGTGAGCCACTGTGCCCAGCCTGCTGTTTGTATTTTGAGTGCCATTCCTGGACTGATTATGTAATGCTTGTGTTCCCTATCATATGCAACCACCAAAGTATCTGGTTGGTTGGTTTCTTGGTTAGCTAATGAATGATCATACATTTCCTTAAATGCCTTGTACCAATAAATATTCCACCTTAGCCAAGAGGCTGTGTGTGTGTGTTAGGATATACTTTCATTTCTCAGGCAGTTTATAAGACTGCCTTAGATTTCCCTTATTGCTTGCACAGAGCCTAAAGTCAGCCAGCCAGGTGTAATTGGGGCATCTTACATCTTTCCTGGACAAGCACATAGCAATGCCTATGCACACTGCCTTCTGTCTTCCATATCTCTCGTAATACATCAGAGTTTTACAAAGCCCCCTCTGGACATTTAGTTCCTAGACCTTTCTTTTGAACTTTGGCTAGGCTTTTGTTTGCTCCAACTGGTATCACAGCTTTTGGCAGTTAATCAATTGAAACTGATTGTTTTTAGCAAAGGTCCAAGGATAGGACCTTTCCTATAGAGAGTCAAGTCACATTTTGACAATAATTTGTAAATTGGGCTTTCCAAGGGACTGTAAAATAGATCATGTAGTAACAATGGTCTGGGGACAGGGCTTTATAAGGAGCTCCAAACCTGTCCGTTTCCTCCAATAGCTGTTAAGATAGCTAATTTTCACCAGAATCTATTGATGTTTAATACTACCATAAAACAGGGTGAGGGGATAAGGGTAGGCCAAGTTAAATATTTTAAGACTCATCATTCTTACTGAGATTCAGTAGTTTTTCTTGAATTTTTTTAAAGACTCTTACAAACTTTGAGTTAATTTTCAGAATTCTGAAATAGTAGATTTAATTTTAATGTATTTTCATTGCTTTTGTGGAGAAGTAGAGTTCTGGAGGTCCATTATCCAAAAGTGTGACCTCTCACTTTAACATTTAATATAATTATCAATATAATTGAATTTATATCTACCATTATGATTTTTCTCATTTAATCTTTGCTAATGTTTTTCTCATTTTCTATTTTGTCTTAATTAGAAAAAAGTCTTTGTCTCACAAATATGAAATATATATATAATACATATATATACATACTCTACAAGTAAAAAATACTGTATTTATAAGACTAATTTCTGGATCTATTCTCACCCACGTGCCCAAATCAACAGGTACAAAAACATTCATTGAATTAATGTTTGAAATTTTAAATAACATTAAAAACTAAATTTCAATTGACAGGAGAATAAATAAAGGTGATTTAATTGTGAAACAGCTTACAGTCCAGCAATGAGAATGAATGAACACAGATGCATTTTGAAATTGCAATGTGAAGGAGAAAAAAAGAATCCTGATTTCTTGGATACATCAGAGATAACACTGTTTCATGTCTTCCTAGAGCCGGGACTGTTCTCATTGGCAGATATTTTTACTTAGCTGCTTTTGTCTAAGCCCGGATGCCCTTTTCATTTCATTTGCAAAAGCAATATGGAGTAAAACAACAGTACACTACTTCTCCTGCAGTTTAAAACTGTGTATCCAAACAGGCATTAGCCCTTCAACGTAGCTCCTTGGAATGATGAGGGCTCAGAGACTGTATGCCTTACCTCAATGATTATCTTTGGCAAGAACTGTAAAGGCTCTAAGATTTTAACTTCCTTGCAAGCTAAATTTTAACCTGTTATAATTTCAAGAATTTTGATACATGGCCCTGAATCATACAAAAAGGAATTTTTACTCCAATCAGTAGTAGAATCCTGAATGTCAGCAGATTTACACCTCAATTTTCACAGGGTAGCTTGAATTGATCCAGATTATACCTGCTCATATAAAGATTATGTTATGGGAGAGAAACCCTGAGTTTATGAAGCCCGATATATATATATATATATGTGTGTGTGTGTGTATATATATATATATTTTTAATGGGCAGTAAGCATCTCTACACTTTGCACCAGATGGAGATGTTATCTTGATTAAACTGGACAGTGACTATGGCTGCACTTTTACTTTGGAAAATGGAAGTATTTTTATTTTCCAAGCCAATATGAAAACCTGTCCTTTGCACCAAAGAGAGATGCTGTCATTATGTTCCAAGGTTGTACACTCGAGCAACTTTTCTTTTTTCTTTTTTTGGACAGGGTTTCACTCTCTCACCCTCCCTAGTAGCTGGAGCTACATGCATGCATCCTCACACTCTACTGATTTTTTGTATTTGTATAAAGACCGAGTTTTGCCATGTTACCCAGGCTGCTATTTTATTAAACTCCTGAGCCCAAGTGATCAACGTGCCTTGGTCTCCCAAAGTGCTGGAATTACAGGCATGAGCCACTGCCTCTGGCCAATAACAATATTTTTGAAAAGATATTCCTAAAGAAAGAACAGTCAGTGATTTGTTAACAAGACATGCAGAAATCTAAGAGACACAAGAAGCATTGTCTACCAATATTCTGCAAGTTACTTTTGTCATTAAGGTCTCCTTGTTTTCCCTTTATAGCTTGCTGCTTTGATGTATGCATTCTCTCATCACTCTTCAAGTACCAAGTTAAAATATTTTACAAAGGAATATGTATTGTTTACTTCCGCTTACCTAAACTTCAACATGTCATGAAATAAACAACATATTAATGAGGGAAAACAATTTGACATAATAAATAACAACAAACAACAGACAAAAGTTTTAAGGTATCCCTACCCACTGAGAAGTAGAGAGTATAATCAGATTAATTTACCAAAGTCCTGTACATTTTTGTATATGATTAGTGATATTCTATACTTAAACTAAACACTTAGATAGATTTTCTACTGAGAAAAGTTAGAAACCTCATTTTATATATACTTATCAATATTTAATAAAAATTATCTAATTTCTATTTTAATTAAAAAAGATTTTTACAGTACTACTGTCTAAAAGACTTTTTCTTTTTATTTTAATGTAAGAAGTGAAGCATATGGATTTAATTTACCTGCATATAGTGAGATTAATTTTATTCTGTGGTCGCAATCTATACTCCCAACATTTAATTTGGTTTCCCCAAATTCACACAGGTAATCATAAAAGGAGACAGTAAAAAACCTGCTTATCTGGTAAACCTTTAGCATATCTGTGGAGTGGCTGGTGTTGCCTGTAATCTGTGACTATGAGGAATCCTACATAGGTCAAACTGCTCCACAAATTATTATCTATTATGAAACCGACACAAATACTTCCCACTAACCGGGAGCGGAAGAATGTCACAGAGGGAATGGGATTCTGTTTTAGTAAAGCATGATTCTAATCGGATTACTATCATTGAGAAATCATCCGTTTCCCTGTCTCTTAATTACAACATCTGTAAATTATGAAAATTACACCTAAGTCTGTAGAACTAAAGCATTTCAGGATTTTATGATTGTGCCTCTGAGATACAGAACAATGAGAGTTAGAACCAATTTTTCAGAATTAATGATAGTATATTCAGACTATTTTTTAAGTTTTTTGCCAACTTATCAAGTTATCTTCATACACTTTGTTTTACAATCAAATTACCTAAAAGTCAATTACATTAAGTCTGTACTAAATTTATTAAAAAACACCAAAAATACATTGTTTTCTTATTTTCTATTATGTCCTTTCCCCTTCATGTTTATGTATGAGTTTCCTCTTGTTTTCAGAAAACGCTTTGCAGTTTCAATACATCTTTAGGCATCCAAAGACTCTTGGGATAAAAGAAACCATAATGGTTGGGCCCTTGCCCAGCCATTTCATTTTTTATTTCATTATAAAATGAAAGAAATACCTACTATATGGCTTTATGACAAGTTTTAGGAGACTTATTGCAATATATTCATAGTAAAATCATACCACAAGTAGCAAAATACTTGAAATCATTGGTAAGGCAGTTTGAAATTTTGTTTATGCAGATATTGCAAAAATTTTACAGTGAAACAGTTGAAAGCATTCAAAGCCTCTCTGGTCTTAGTATCTGACTTTGGATAAAAGAGACCAATTGAAATGGAATTATGTAATTATTTTGAACATTCAGTAGAATGAATGCATGTTAAAACACATCTTGTCTGTAAAAATATAAGTACTCAGTAATCAATATTTATTTTATTTTTTTTAAATTTCAAAAACTGTGGATATCAGCAGAAAATTAAGGTGAGACAGATGAGATCACAAATGCTTGTGTGTGTATGTGATTTCTGAGTAGAATAAAAATGTGTTTGAAGACACACAAAAGAGTAATAAAATTAGAAAAAAATAATCTGTTCGATGACTGACATGCCTTGACTTCAGCAGCTTTTAATTAGAGCATATTCTACACACTTTAGATTTAATACTAAAAGGAAATAATATATTCCAACACATTGATGGCGTAAGAGATATTAGCTTTATATTCTACATTTGGTTGATTAGAATAGATTCGCTAACCTCTCACGTTTTTATTTACCCAAACCAATGTTATCTAGTGAAAAATCAGCATATAGAGATGATATCTAGGGGTAACTGCTGTTAAGTTCTTTTTTTTCTTTCTTTATCTGAGGCAAAGTCTCACTCTGTCACTCAGACTGGAGTGCAATGGCATGACCTCGGCTCACTGCAGCCTCCACCTCCTGGGTTCAAGCAATTCTCCTGCCTCAGTCTCCCGACTGGCAGAGATTACAGGTTTGCACCACCATACCCAGATAATTTTTTTGTATTTTTGCTAGAGATGGGGTTTCACCATGTTGGCCTGGCTGGTCTCGAACTCCTGACCTCCCACCTGACTCGGCCTCCCAAAGTGCTGGGATTACAGGCCTGAACCACTGTGCCCGGCCCCATTAAGTCTTCAATAATATCATTACTTCAAGTTCTTAGTTTATAAAGTAGGCACAGTATAAAGTCAGCCAGAATGTAGAATTTTGAAAATTGGTAAAACGATTTGATTGTTTAATATATTTCTTTAAATTGCATGGACTCTTTGTATCTCATTTGAAAGACAAATATATCTCTCTTTTAGTTTTGTACTCTTTGGCGAAACATAGTGATGAAACATACGTTGTACTCATCAGAATGGAAAAACTCCGAAAAACAAACAACAAAAATCCATAATCCTAGATTTTTAATAATTAAGCATTGTTTAATCGTCATATTTGCAACAAGTAGAAATATTTTAAGTTTTTAGAACAACAGAAAAGTTGTTTTCCAAATATTTTCTGTTCGAATCTTAATGATACCATACAAAGTCAATTTAGTGTACTGTGGACTAATTAATTCACTTTAAAATTTCAGTGTTAAATTACAGCTTTTATTTAATTGTGTAAACAATAATTCAGACACAAAACAGCTTTTAATAGTTTATTATCCATGGCCTAGGTCATCTCAATCACAGTTTAATATTAAGGATAACTAGAGCTTGACATTGTCGGTAATATTTCTGAAAGTTCATATTTGTCAGAATGTAATTCATATCAACATTCTGCTAGTGCAAAGATAAACCTACTGAGAATAAAAAAAAGTTACTAAGCTGTGACGTTCTAAGATGACCCTGCTTTCACCTGGTCATATAGGTTCCATAGCTAGAAAGGTCGGTGGAGTTTACATAGTCTTCCAAACTATAGATTTGGAAAACAAGGAGAAAACAGGCAAATTATTAGCTTAAGTCTCTGTATTCTGAGAACTAGGCCCAGAAAGAATGTTGAAACCTGTTTCTCATTCTCTTTAGCTGTATTGTCTTTGGCAAAATATCTGAACTTCTTAAGTGTTAATTGCTTCATTAGTGAGATGAAGACAACAGCTTTTAACTGAAAGCATATAGGGGCTATTAATGGAGATATTGTTTATAAAGCACTTAAAACATTACCTGGGCATTGTAAACACTCAATAAATGCAAGTTCCTAAAACCCATGTGCACATACAACTTTATCAGACCTTGTTTAACTTATACGATTCTCCTTACTTCTTGATAAAAGACGAGGCACAGATTAGAGCACCATTTCTCAAACTTTAATGCTGATCTCTTTAAAAATGAAGATTCTAATTCATTTTGACTGTGGTGGAAGCCTGAGTTACTTTATTTCTAATAAGTTAACTGGTAATGCTGATACCTCTAGTCCTGGGACCACACTTTAAGGAGCAAGGCATTCAAGTTTACTGTGTTTTAAGATGTGAATTCATTAGAGAGAGCCCCATAGTTCACAGGCAAATGCCCTGGTATCCCGTAAAATGATCCACTTAAGGATGCTTAAAGATTATGGGAGGTGATATGAGTTGTGGAAGGCCAAGGGCTAACTTTTGCTTTCTTCTCAGTTTCAGATTACTTCTTCTATGGATGCTGGGGAGATGATATTCCAAAATCTGCACCCTACGGATGGATGGCAGTGTGTTATTTGGCAAGGAATTTTTACTACAATTCCTCCCATGCTCTGTAGATATGCCAAAATAAAGAAAATAAAACCACTTTTAACTGATAAAGTCTGGCTTACTTGAATAAATTTTTTGGAATGTGTTTTAGACTTTTGAATGTCTAAACACTTTTTCCACCAAAAAATATTATTTAAAAAAATATTCCTATATCCAGGAGCTGTCAATTGTTTGTCACAGACAAAATCATTCTATACAGAACAGTAAAACACATTTCATATCATATAAATTTAATTATGCTAAATTTAATTGAATTTACTTTGCATATGGATAGGCTCGATTTTATTCCACATAGAAAAAAATATTTGAACTTAATTATTTCAGGGAAGCATTTCTAACAACATTTGGTTCAAATGTTATTTTTTAGAAAATCATTTTCTGTGGTGTTCCTGTAATTGAATACCTAGAACCTGCGAGTTTGATGTAGCCCAACGAGTTTAACCTTCCTGTTCACCTCTCTTCTCCAAACCAGCAGTAGAAACACACACAGAGACCAAAGCATAAAGAATTTCAGGGCTTGGGCTGCTTTTTGACTTATATCCTCTGTGTTCAGAGCATTTCCTTTTATTTACTACTTAAAGATTTCATAAGTTTGCATTGTCAATCATGGATTTTAGAGCTGATAAGAACAGAGATTTATCCTCCTCTCCAACTGCATGGACGAGCTTCCACTGCAGTAACATGTAAGCTTTATGAAGGCAGAGGCATTGTCCTGTCCACTGATAAATTATTCATAAACAAGATAGTGCCTAGAAACCCGTATTTGTTGCGTGAATAAATGTTCGTTCAGGAACAACTAGAAAAACAAAACCCCATACAAGGAAAGAAAAATGACAAATATACAGACCATGACAAGACTTAGGTAAACTGTGACACAGGTTTGAATGACGCTCATTTGAAAAAGATATTCTATAAACTCTAAGAACTAAGAGTGAATATTATTAAAAAGTGATTTTATTTCAGCACAGTCATTTCCTATAAATAAATGTATCTAAGCTACATCATAGGGAGGCCCATTAACATTTGTAATAAAAATTTAGATACATTTATTATTTAATTCTTGTAACTGAAAGAAAATATGAGCCTTTAAATGTAAAACCATATAGCCCAATAACTGAAATTTATTATCATAATTCTTTTTACATTAATGTACATAATGCCATTATAACACAAGTTTGGATATGCCAAATGTTGCAATGAAAATATGAGAACTCTAAAAATACTGGGCCGTCGTTTCCTAAAAAATACTTTCATTGAACTTTTTCTCAAAAGACATCCACTTTCCTATGCTTTGCTATAGTATTGATTGATTGCATTGAAACATGCACACATTCTCCATAAGCATACTTGGTGTTCAACTGCAAGGTTGACAGTAAGTAAAGACTGAAGTCCCTGACCCTAAAACTCAGACATTTATTATTTTCCACGCTGAGTTAGGTCCCAAGTGTAGCTCCATTAGTATTATGGTATAACCAACTGTAGTAAATGGCTACACACAATGGTTAACACAGGTACAGACATAATTTGTAAGATTAATACTCTTATATTAATCATCATGATGATCATCATTGTCCTGATCAGAATTGTGATAGTTATGAGTTGGTCATTTAATTGTGACTGTGATCTTTCATCGTAATTCCTAGTGGAGTAACTGTCTGTTCTATAAGACACAAAGAGAAGCTGACCTCCATTGTCTTTTCTGTGAAAGAATGCGTATTGATTCACATGCATTGCAGGGACATAATTGTTAGGAGAATAATTCAAGACTTGACAGTTTCCATTGCAAATTTCCTAGCCTTCTAGTCTTTTCCCCCGCATACTGCCATATTATAAAAACTCCTTCATTTTTAATCCATAACTGGTGCAGAATGCCAGTGAAACCCAATGTCTATGTTGCTAATATTGTACTTTCTTTTAAAAGGGACAATTTTGTAATACATTTGTAATTTTGACCTTGATATCTGTGATTGTAAATGCTGTATCTATGTGGTTCAACATACAAAATGAATATGGATGTAAATAAAGAGGTGAAAAGTTAAACACATCAATGTTTTTCCTTAAATATTTATGTCCGTTTTCAAAATTTTTAACTCTTTCACCAGTCCTTATCTTTTCCATATCTTCTACTCAATTTGTTTCTTTGTTTCTTTTCCATTTCTTCTACTCTGTTTCTTTGCTTCTTTTCTTCTCTAAACTTAATGGCCAATTATTTATTGAGTGCTATCGTTCCAGTGATTTCCATTTCTATAAATATAGCCCATATTCTATTTATCACTCTTAAGCGTCTCATCAACCTATTCTATCCCATATATACCTCTCTGGACAAATTCTCTCAATTTTTTTTTTTTTTTTGTTTTGAGACGAAGTTTTGCTCTGTCGCCCAGGCTGGAGTACAGTGGAGCGATCTCAGCTCACTGCAAGCTTCGCCTCCCGGGTTCTCACCATTCTCTTGCTTCAGCCTCCCGAGTAGCTGGGACTACAGGCGCCCGTCACGACGCCAGGCTAATTTTTTGTATTTATTTTTTAGTAGAGATGGGGTTTCACCGTGTTAACCAGGATGGTCTCAATTTCCTGACCTCATGATCCGCCCACTTCCATCTCCCAAAGTGCTGGGATTACAGGCATGAGCCACCGCGTCTGACCTCAAATTATTGTTTTAAACCAGAAACATAAGATTATATCAATACTAATATTCCACCACATTATACTGGGAAGTAAAACAGAAAATAAATAAACTACCTGTTAGAGAGAGTAGAAAGACGACTGCCAGAAGCTGGGAAGGATAGTGGAGGGCTTGGGAAGGAAAGGTGGGGATGGTTAAAGGGTACAAAAAAAATGGAAGGAATGAATAAAACCTACTATATGATAGTACAACAGGGGGACTATAGGCCTTCATGACTCAATTGTACATTTTAAAATAAGTAAATGAATGTAATTGACATACTCGTAACACAAAGGATAAATGTATGAGGAGATGGATACCCCATTCTCCAAGATATAGTTATTTCACAGGTCTATATCATAACATCTCATATACCCATACATATCATACCTGCTATGTACATACAAAAATTAAAAATAAAAATAAATAAACTACGTGTTATATTTATTATCGCAAATGGGGATAATAATAAATCATAATTGCTTCCTTAGAAATAAAGAAAGTAGACTGAAGTATCTTTGGAAAACCCCAAATTTAACCACAACATATAATTAGATGCAAGCTGAATTCCAATATGTTAAATTCCAAAACATTACAAAAATTGAAGGTTTCCATTTTATCCACTCTCTGATTACGTGTGTGTGTGTGTGTGTGTACTATATGTGTGTGTGTGTATATATATATATGTTCTGAGAAATATTTTGAGAAATATATCATGAGGTGATTTCATTGTTGTGCAAACATCATAGAGTGTACTTACACAAGCCTAAATGGTATAGCTTATTACACATCTAGGCTCTATGGTGTGGCCTATTGGTGCTAGGCTACAAATCTGTACAGCATGTTACTGTACTGAATATTATATGCAATTATATGCAATGCTAAGTATTTATGTATCTAAATATATCTAATCATAGAAAAGAAACAATAAAAATATGAAGAGCTCCATTGCAATCTTACGGGACCACCATCATATGCATAATCTGTGGTTGATTGAAAGGTTGTTATAGGGTGCATACTGTATACGTAACCACTGTCCTCTTTAATAAACACCGTGCTGTGCTCTGTTCTACAAAACGTGGCCTCATGTATCTTCTAACACTATAAACACAGCATTGATTTAAATGTATTTAATATTTGTAATTTTAAATATTAGATACATTTTGCAATTTGGTTCAGTTTACTCAATATTATCTGTGACAGAGATTTATCCTAGTTGTCCACTCCATCTTATTGGCATAAAAACACATTGTAGGATTAAGACAAAATCTATTAATTAATTATTTCCCCTGTTTATTGACATTTAGAGTATAAGTGATGTTGTAACTTTTAAAAATACTACTTTTTCCATAGATATTAAAGTGTAATAAAGGGACACTATGAAAAACTCTATTCTCTCAAATTTGAGAACATGCATGAAATGGACCAGTTCCTTGAAAGAAACAGTCGGCCAACCTTGCATCAGAAGAAACGGACAATCTTGACAGGCCTATGTTTACTAAAGAAATTGAGTCAGTAATTAATAACCTTCCGAAACAGAATGCACCAGACCCAGATGAATGGACAGCAAATAATATCAAACACTAAAAAATTACACCAGTCCTCTACAATCTTTTCTAGAATATGTAAACAGAGGGAATACTTTCTAGCTCATTTGATGAGGCCAATATTATCCTACTACTAATACCAGAAAAAGACCATGAGAAAAGAAAACTACATACCAATATATCTGATGAACATAGATGTAAATTCCATATTAGCAAGTAGAATGCAGCAATGCATAAAAAAGAATGATATACCGAAACCAAGTGAGATTCATCCCAGGTATGCCAGTTTGGTTCAATAATCAAAAATCAATTAATGTAATCCATTACAGCAACTGGCTATAGAATAAAAATCATGTAATTATATCAAAAGATATGGAAAGAGCATTTTACAAAATTCATGATAAAACTTTCAGTAAACTAGAAGGAGACGGCACTTTCACAACTTGATAAGAAATGTCTACAAAAACCTACAGCTCACATCACACCTGATCGTAAGAAACCAAAAGCTTTTCCACTAAGATCGGGAACAAGACACCACTGCTTTACCTCATGCCTTATGGAAAATTCAATTCCAGGTGGACTGGACACCTGTGTAAAAATATAAAATCTTTAGAAGAAAATATAAAAGACTATTTCTATTACCTTACATAAGAAAAGGGCTTACCAAAGTAGACTCCCAAAAAGCACAGAGAATGTTATTTGTTTTCACCTTTTCTTATTGATATTTAATACAGGCTCTACCAGATAACAGTTTTACATTTAAGTAGGTTCTTTAATTTTCCTTTTTCAGAACAATAACTGCATAATTAAATCTTAATTACTCTGACTTAAAGAAAAAAAACTCATGTAACTTACACCTTGTTTACTGGTAGTTTATTCAAAATTTCCTTGGTTATTTTTAGCCCATTTTTGTTTATTTTTGAAAATATAATTTTTGTTTTTTAGTTTAAAAATGTGATACATTACATCAATAGATTTTTAAAAAATATTAACAATCCTTTCATTCTTGGATAAAAGGGCTTAGTCTGTTTAAATCTTGCCAGAGGCCTATTTTACCCATAATTTTACAAAAAGAATGTTAACCTTTGTCTGTTTATTTTATTCATCTTATTAATTTCATGTCTTTTTTATAGCCTATTATTTTTTAGAGGATGCTTATATTTTGCAAGGTAATAGTCATTTGCTAGAGTTTGAGACCTCATGCATGACCAATTTTTATAAATATTCCATGCATGTTTGAAAAGAATAAAATATTTGTTAATGACTAAGTACAATCAAATACAGACGTACATAAAAACACAAATACATATGTTAATTCATAAGATTAGTTTCTTAATACTGTGATTGTTGTCTGAGATATCCGTCTGAGAGAACCGTGATAACAGGTTCTTTCCTCAAAACAGGGTTTTTTCAGTGTAACAAACATATCAGTTCTTCCCTAAATAACTTTCAACTTTTAAGGAAATTTCAAAAACGTAACAATCATTTGTTATTTTTTCCTTTAGAACATAACAAGTTAATGCCAACATTTTATGTTGGTAAATCAGAAAGATCAAAGTAATTTGAATTATTTGAATAAGGTTGAAGAGAAAAGGCCAGCGAATCACTAGATTGTATGTGAAAATAAAAACAATTAGTAAAATATGTAAGATAATAATTTGTGTATTTATTATAAGCAAATATAACTTAGATAAGATATTGCTAAAACAAACTATGAAAATTATGTTAAATTTTACTTTCTTCAAATGTAAATTTTCTGATTCAAAAGACTATAAGAAGTGATGGATCAAAAAGTATTTTCAATATATTCAAGAGAATATTTTGCGTATTTGGTATAAGAAAATGTAACTTAGATAAGATATTGCTAAAACAATCTATGAAAAATGATGTTAAATTTTACTTTCTTCAAATGTAAATTTTCTATGATTCAAAAGACTATCAGAAGTGATGGATCAAGAAAATATTTTCAATGCATATAATTAAACAAGGAAGTATTCAAAATTGCCAAATCATTAAAAAAAAGAGTAAAATATAGTGAACGAAAAGAAAATTAATAGATAATTAATGGAAGAAAAATATCAATTACCAATACACAGGAAAAATTTTCAACCCAACTAATAATAATAGTGTAAACAAAAAATGTTAGATATTATTTTCCACCCAAGAGACTGGCTTAAAAAAGACTTAGAAAAAACTAGTTTTTGGTAAGAATGCAAAAACAGAGTCATGTACTGGTAAAAATGGCATATATTTGTACTACTACTTTAAATAATAATTTTACAATACCTGGTAAAGCAAAAAAATGTTTATAACCTGAAGCTCTAAAATTGTACTACTAAATGTATCCTGTACATAAGAAAAACACTTTTAATCATATGCAACGACATGTTCACAATAATGTGTATTACAGTATGGTTTGTTAGAATAATATATTAGAAACAATAAAATGGATAAATTATGCTATTTGCCTATGATAGCCACATAGCAGTGAAAGCATTGATCTAGAATCATATGTATTAATACATACATAGCCTGAAACAAAATGTCAAGTGAAAGAAGCATTATATAGCAAGATATGTACAGTAAATATAATTTATACTAAATTATAAAACATACAAAATTTTAGTTTTTATGCTTATGATTATCAAACATACTAATATGAGATTAAAATGTCATACGAATTTTTATTACTAATTTTTTTTATTTTTATTACCAAATTTTTGTTAATGATTTCTCTTGGTCATGAGGTAGATTAGCATGATAAAGGTCTGCAGAGGCAACCTCCATTTGGATTTTATTTTATTATTTATTTATTGTTATTTTTTACAGAAAAGATTTAAACAATATGGCAGCCATAAAAATGCACCTGTCCAATCTCCTGCTGACTTAGCTACTACAATGTGAAATCCACCACTGTGTTAGTTCAGTGGTCACTCTTTCCACTGACTCCTGTAGCTTATAACTAAGCTCAACAGGGAAACTAAGGCAGATCTATACTTAAGAGATGTGACACTTCACCTGGAGTTTTGACTCCAGAACTGTGTGTGAGATTTCCCAACACTTTCCTAGAACTGCACTGCTGTTTTGGCATTTCTGCCCTTTCTTTCTTCCTTTACTATGTTTTTCTTTCAAAGGGTTCAAGTTGTATCACAGTCCTACAGCATTCCTAACCTCCTCCGGCTTGCTCCATATTTTCAGTCAACACTGTGTTCCCCAGTGAATCTCTTTCAGGGCTTATCCTATCTTTCTATCTTTCTGAGAGAACCCAGATAAATGCCAGCAAATGTGGCCAGTTGTTAAGATTCAATTAATCTCTGTGCTGAGTATAATGGTAAATAAGCATTTGATTAGGTGAAATAGTCATAGTTTTATATTTTATCTGAATAGTTGTAGTATGAGTAACTTAAATTTTTTTAATAGTTTTCAATGTTTTCCAAACTTTTTTCTTTGGGCATTCATTATTTTATAATCTGAAAAAAATGTATATACCATATATACAAAACCATATATATGTGTCATATATATGTTTTATATATGACACAAATATATGTTTTGTGTTTGTATATATGTGTGTATGTGCATATTTTTGTGTATGTGTGTATATAAACTGTCATATCTCAAAATCAACCAAGATAAAAATCCAGCAGAACTCTATATTATAGCAATATTTTGCTAAAATTTTACAATGTGACCAAAAGAGTTAATATTTCTGTCCTAAATTTTAACATCCACCCATGTGTTCTTTTTACATATCCACTTTTCACATCTCTGCTTACATTTTTTCATTAATTAGAAATCTGAGGCAGAATCACTTCTGTCTGCTGATGTTTAAGAAAAAAAAAACTTTCAAACAAATCTATGTCAGTATACAGCTCTCTCACCATCATTATGAAAAGGAATTTGGAATTGTTGACACTTTTCTTCCATATAGACATAAACCTTCCCTTTTGATAACTTTTTTTAAAGCAGGGTTTACTTTTTAGATCATTTTAGCCACAATTTCCACAATCTTTCTTCTTTCAGCAGAAGACTTGATAGTCAGCCAGGAAAGGTCATTAAATCTTTCAAAGACAAATCTTCAGACTTTACCCACTCTTGAACCACAATGGACATGCATACACACTTTTCCAATCATCTCTAATGTGTTTCCAGCAATTTTCTTCTATACTGAACTACCTCTGTAAGAACTTTAGTACACATTTATTGATGTCTCTAAATATTTGCTTTTGCATTCAGGCTACTTGGACGGTCCTTTTCAGTCTTCCATATCAATTTAAATGTATACATGGTCTTCAAAATGTATTCTTTTTTTATTTTTGAAAGTTTTCTCAATCATATTATAATTCTACTTTTTTAAAAACAATTAGAAGACAAATATTATACTGAATTGTATTCACTGCTTGATATTCCTAAGTAGTAACAGTTTGAAAGGAGATATATGTTTAAAGCAATTTTAAAACTTTATATAGTGCACAGCTAAAATTCACAAATGCATGAATGTTTAATTAATGAACCACAACACTATTACTCTGGAGACAGCTGAGAGAGAAACATTCAGCAGTCATTTAAAGTGTCACTCGCTGCTATGGGAATAAATTAGCACAGTCTTTTAAAGAGCACTATGTCAATATGTATCAAAAATTTATTTAAAGTTGCTTTTTTTCTCTTTATTAGAGCAATAAAATTTCTAGAGATTTATTTTAAAAATAGTAATGTATCCGAAGGGAAATATTTTGCTATGTGGATGTTCTATGCAGCATTATTTAGAATTGTAAAATTTACAAAATTATAAGCTTGAACACAGGGATATATTAAGAAAAGAGTATTATAATCATACAGTAAAGCACTATGTATCATTAAAATCATATTTTGGAGAATATTTATTTATTTACGATTTAATTTAAAGATGGGTTTAGGTTTTTCCATTTTTTTCAGTTGTTGCCATTTACATCTATGTGTACCTAAGGTTTAGCTCACACTTATAAGTGAGAACATACAGTATTTGGTTTTCTGTTTGTGCTTTAATTTGCTTAAGATAATGAACTTGAGCTACATCCATATTGCTGCAAAGAACATATTTTGTTCTTTTTATGGCTGTATGGTATTCCATGATGTATATACACATTTACTTTATCCAATACATCCTTGATGAGCAATGTGGATTAATTCCATGTCATTGCTATTTTGAACAGTGCTAAGATGAATATAGGAGTGCAGACATATTTTTTGCAGAATTATTTACTTTCCTTTGGGTATATAATCAGTAATGATATTTCTGGATTGAATGGTAGTTTAACTCAGTTTCTGAGAAATCTGTAAACTGCTCTCCACAGTGGTTGGACTAATTTACATCCCCACCAACTATGGGTAAGTGTTTCCTTTTCTCTGCAACCTTACCAACATTTGTTATTTTTCGACATTTTAACAAAAGCCATTCTGATTGGTGTGAGATGTTATTCTGTTGTGGTTTTGATTTGCATTTCTCTGCTTATAAATTGGAAGAATCAATATTGATAAAATGGCCATGCTACCCCAAACAATGTACAGAATCAAGATATTCCTGTCTGATATAGTTTGAATGCTTGTTCCCTCCAAATCTCATGTTTAGATGTGACCTCCAATGTTAGAGGTGGACCCAGTGGGAAGCGTTTGGGTTATTGGAGCAGATTCTTCATGAATGGCTTGATACCTTCCCCATGGTAATGAGTGAATTCTCACTCTGTTAGTTCACAAAGGAGCTGGTTGTTTTAAGGAGCATGGGACCCTTCCTCTCTCTCCTGCCCTGCCTCTCACCATGTGACATTGCTGTTCCCCCTTTGCCTTCCACCAGAAGCATATGCTTCCTATATATTTGCAAAACAATGAGCCAAATAAAAGTCTTTTCTTTATAAATTACACAGTTTCAGGCATTATTTTATAATGCAAAATAGACTAATACAGAAAATTGCTACCAAGTGGGGCACTTCTATAAAGATACCTGAAAATAGGGAAGTGGCTTTGGGACTGGCAGAGGTTGGAAGAGTTTGAAGGGCTCATAAGGAGACAGGAAGATTAGAGAAACATTGTAACTTAATAAAGAGTGATTTAATGATTGTGACCAAAATGCTGATAGAAATGAGGACAATGAAGGCTAGCCTTGTGAGGTCTTAGATGATAAGAAACTAATGTAGAACTGGAGCAAAGGTCACCCTTTTGCCCTAAGCAGACGGTTATGCCCTAACAAAGAACTTGGCTGCACTATGCCCATGTGCTAGTGATTTGTGGAAGGTTAAACTTAAAAGTAATGACCTAAAGTATCTGGCAGAAGAAGTTTCTATGCAGCAAAGCATTCAAGATATGGTATGACTCCTTCTAGCATCCTATTATCAAATGTGGGGGCAAAGAAATGTTGTAAAACTGGAACTTATTATTAGAAGGAAAATAGAGAATAAAAGTTTGGAGAATTTGCAGCTTGGCTATGTGGTAGAGAAGGAAAGAACATTTTCAAGAGAGGAATTCAAGAGGGATGAATAGCAACCCCTTACTAGAGAGATTTGCATGACAAAATGGGACCCCAGTGCCAACAGTCAAGACGATGACAAAAAGTCGTGAAATACATTTAGTTTTCAGGACCTTCCCTATCACCACAGGCCCAGAGGTCTAGGAGAAAAGAATAGTTTCAGAGGGTAGTCCCAGGGCACCAGTGTCCTGCAACATCTTGAGAGGTTTCTTTAGACATCCTGGCTGCTCTAATTGAGCTCCAGCTATGGCTCAAAGGGCCCCAGATATGACCTGGACTGCCACTTACGAGAGTGCAAGCCACTGTAAGCCTTGGTGGCTTCCACGTGGTGTGAAGCCTGGAGGAACACAGAATGCAAGAGAAAAAAGAGGCTTAGCAGCATCTACCTAGATTTCAGAGGATGTGGGAGAAAGCCTGGGTGTCCAGGCAGAAGCCTGTGCCATGGGCAGAGTCTCTGCAGAGAGCATAGGCAAGGGCAAAACTGAGGGGAAATGTGAGGATGGAGTCCCCATGTTGTGGCCCACCAGGGCACTGCCTGGCTGGATCTGTGGGATTGGGTCCACCGTCCTCCAAACCTGAGAATGAAAAGCCAATGGAAGCCTACACTCTTAGCATAGAAAAGCCACAGCACTCAACTCCAGCCCATGAGAGCTGCTGTGGGGGCTGCACTCAGCAAAGACACAGGGGAGGAGCTGTCTAAGGCTTTGGGAGCCCATCCCTCATACCAGTGTGCCAGGATGTAAGAAACAGAATCAAGAAAAATTATTTTGGAGCTTTAAGGTTTAGTGACTACCCTGCTGGGTTTCAAACTTGTGTGGGGTCTATTGCATTTTTCTTTTGGCCAATTTCTTCCTTTTGGAATGAAAATATTTACTTGATGTCTGTACCACCATTGTATCTTGGAAGAAAATAACTTATTTTTACTCTCACAGGATCATAGGTGGAAAGAACTTGCCTTGAGTCTCAGATGAGACTTTGCATTTTGAGTTGGTACTGGAACAAGTTAAGACTTTGGGGGGCTACTGGGAGGGGAAAAATGTATTTTGCAATGTAAGTAGAACATGAGATGGAGGGACAATCAGAGGAGGAATGATATCGTTTGGACATTTTTTCCTCCAAATCTCATGTTGAAATGTGATCTCTAGCGATGGAGGTGGGCCTAGAAGGAGGTGTTTGGGTAATGGGAGCAGATTCCTCATAAATGGTTTGGTAACCTCCTCATGGCTGTGAATGAGTTCACATAAAAGCACTTGAACCTCCTGGTACCTCCTCCTCTCTCTCTTGTTCCCTCTGTCTACATGCGACTCACTTGCTCATCCTTTGCCTTCTGCCATGATTGGAAGTTTCCTGAGGCCCTCAGGAATTCTGCAGAACCATGAGCCAAATAAACCTCCTTTTAATAAATTACCTAGTCTCAGATATTTATTTATAACAACACAAGACACTATAACAACAAAAAGGACTAATTTAATTCTCACCGACAGTGTATAAATGTTCCCTCTTCTCCAAAGCCATGTCAGTATGTCAGTATTTGATATCTTCTGATTTTTTTTAACAAAAGCCGTTCTGACTGGTGTGATATGGTATCTCGTTGTGGTTCTGATTTGCACTTCTCTGCTCATGGATTGGAAGAATTAGTATCATTAAAAAGACCATATTGTCAGAAGGAATTTATGGACTCAATGCTATTCTTATCAAACTACCTATTTCATTTTTCACAGAATTAGATAAAGCTCTTCTAAAATTCATATGGAACCAAAATAGTTCCCAAATTGCTACAGATATACTAAGCAAAGAAAATAAAGCCAGATATATCACGTTACCCAACTTCAAATTATAGTACAAGTCAACAGTGATCAAAACAGCATGGCACTAATACAAAAGAGACACATAGACCAATGGAACAAAATAGAGACCCAGAAATAAAGACATGTCTATAACCATGTGATCTTCAGCAGAGTTGATGAGAAAAAGACTCCTCCTTCAATAAATGGTGCTGGAACAACTGGCTATCCAGATGCAGAGGAATGAAACTAGACCCCTACATTTCACCATATAAAAAATTAACTAAAAATGAATTAAAGACTTAAGTGTAAGACCTCAAAAGTATAAAAATCATAGAAGAAACCCCAGAAAATACTCTTCTTGATATTGACCTTGGCAAAGTATATTTATACACATGCTTAAACCACTGATTTTGAGGGTAAAAGTTTAGAAAACATTAGATTTCCTTACTTTTTTGAATCAAGAATTTCTAAAGTGATAAATGCATAAAATATTACAGAATATATTTTAAAATAGGTCAGAGGTTATTGGAAATTCACGTAGTTAGTTGAATTTCATATTTGCTCACCTATATGTTCTATTTTTATGTAATAAATATACTTAGTTTCTCTAAATAGATAGAAAACAGGCATTTAAAAATAATTTTCAAGAACATTTATGACATAATTTTAAGTGAAAGTCTCAAAATGGTACCTAAAGTTTAAGCCAAAACTTCTTTAATGCATTAAAATGTGAAGAAATATTCTTTCTGATTGGAGAATTAATGGGAAACTTCCATGCGTGTGTCTATGCACTCTTTAATTTTAGTTTATTTGTTAATTTTTCTGTGATAAGCATTTTTCTACTTTATATATTTTTAAATATTAAACATTTGAGGCAAAATTTAATCCCTCTTTTGCTTATATTACAAGCTATTTAAAAAACAAATTTATGTTTAATAACCCTCTTTGACTTATATTACAAGTCATTTTAAAAATAAATTTGTGTTTAAGAGAAGGTGAGCTGCAGCCATTTTTATGCTACTTAAACACACCGATTACAAGTGCAACAATTATTTTCTTTATGTAGTGTGACATAAAGTGAACCTTCATAAAATAATACTATGTATGCCAGTGGTAGGATACGTTAAGGAAGAAAGAAAGTTCTTGATTATGAAGACTTTATTTTAACAACCACTAAGAGACGATTTTTATATAGAATGGAAAAGTTTTGTGTTTGAGACCATTTGGTGAGCAACGAACATATAGTTTTCTCTATTTGATAATCTCGATTTATAACCCTGAATGGAGGGTTGTGCAAATGTTCGAATCATTCTTCACTTCCAACTCCTTATAGCTGTGTTCTTTTCTTTGCATAGGCTGGACTCTGCTGAGAACTGTTTAATGTTGCTGAAGTCTGAAGAAGCCTACTCTCAAATAATAAACGTTTTTACTTTTAGAATGTTAACATAATTCATTGTGCTTAAGTCGTTTGTTGGAAGAAATGACCTACCTACTTTATTTTCTTCCACATATTAGTGACCTGCTAAAGGTAACATTGGTGCCCTTGAGATTTGGCTCTACATTCTGGGAAGCAATACAGAGCCAGATTATTTGCTCTAGGAAACATACCCAGCAAGTTTGCTTTTGTGACAAAGCTTGTATGCAAATGCCAGGATGGAAGGCTTGTTCTGTCTGTTCCTACGGTACCTCTGTAAGTATAAATTCTTTGCATATACCAAAGACATCAGTAACACCAAAGGGAGGGTTTCTTAATTTCGACATTATTGACTTCGGGGACCAGATAACTCTTTATCGGGGGTAGAAGCGGTGCCGTCTTGTGCAAGGCAGAATGTTTAGCAGTATCTTAGCCTCTATTCCCTAGATGCCAGAGGCAGTTTCTAGTCGTGACAATCAAAATAATGTCTCCAGACATTGCCATATGTTCCCTGGGGGCAAAACAGCCTCCAGCTGAGAACTGCTGATCTAAGGGAAATTATAAAATATTAATAACAACTATTTCATAACAGAATGATAAACGGGCCTGAATTTGAATCTTGATTCTACTGTAGTAGCCACTGAAACTTACAGTTTTTGAGTCTCAGTTCCTCTACCTGTAATATTTGAATAATACTGTTCATATGTCATTGTTCATGACCCACAATCCATCTGCAACTTTAGTGCCTCCCAGGGCAAGTACTTTCATTCGTCAGTAAGAGGTCATTTCAAGAGAGATGTGAGAAGGCAAGAGTGATGTGTGTGTTGTCTCCTCCTGCCTCACACATCTAAAGCTCCTTGGTGAGGACTGACACACTAGTGTTAAGGAGTGTTTGTCTTCAAACATTCTTATGGGAGTTTTTCTCCTTTGAACCAATGAAGTTTATATAGTTTATTCCATGTTTAAGGTTTTCTTCCATTCAATGAAACTAAAATTATATGAAAACAGCATTGCAGCTACCTAAATTAGCTGGGAAGTAGGCAGAAAACATATATATTTTATTCAGCTCTGTGGCAAAGAGTTGAGGTCGGTCCTACTAGACACAGAATCCCAATTTGTAACCATGATCCTCCTTCTGAGTATGGCAATGCTTTTATTTAAAGAAAATTAAAACTCAAACAAAAATATATTTAAATACACAGTTCAGTGGAATTTTGTCTATCCACATCCAGACGACCATGGAAAGAGTGCATATTTCTTCAAAATTTGTATGTATTCTCAGTGATTTAGTCTCCATTATTCTTACTTGTTCATTTTAGGCCCTTAGAGAAAAATGTTTCTCTTTGGCAAATAAACAATACATTAGCACTGGTTTAAAAAAATACTTTGTTTTTACGTTTTGTAACCAGTTTATAGTTTATATTAAAGTAGTACTTAGATTTCACCTATACACACACACACACACACAGTTGATGATAAACAAAAATATCCTGCTGACGAGTTATTGAAAGTGAGAAAGAAAATTGAATCAGTCTTAAAGAATAATGAACAGGGATAGGTAGAATTATAGCTCTTTTTTTGTTTAAATGAATATTTAGAGTATGAAATCCTGGGATACAATGCAAGGCATAGAGACAAAAGTGACAGCTATAGAAGGGAGAGAACATAGCAGAAGTTAGAGGACGTAAGTCTTTGTCATCATATCAGAGACACGGAGAAATCTGGGGGACTTTGCTGTAAGCAGTAATCTGCACACAATTTAAAGATTTGGGGAGGTACAAGGTTGGATTGAGTTGTTTTTCTCATCTGGAATGTTTTTTCTCCTGTTCTCCATGGATCCTATATGTGTTTTTGTTTTTTGAAGGGTTAATGGAAAAGTTTATTACAGCGGAGGAGATAAACTATTTAATCCATCATTTAGTCTGACTTTTGAGCCCCTTGTCACTGGTTGTCTATTTCACTAACACATACAGATTAGAAGGTGCTCAATGTAAAAGGAGCATAGTTCTTCAGGTGACATGTAACTCTGACATCTAAATTGATTGGTCATGCTTGGTGTGGGACCATCACTTTGAGTTCATTTTAGCTATAGAAACTTGTGAGATCTGAGTCTGGAAATATGTTCCTTTGTAAGTGATAGTAAAAAATAATTGACAGATAAGTCAGGCAGGACTAATGTCCCTAAAACCACTTAACAATAATTATAGCTCCAATGATGAACATCTAGTCTTGTAAGAAGGAAGTTGAATACTTAGGCAAACTGTATTAGAAACATTGACTAGAACATGAGAAGTACACAGTGTGAACTGGGGCTTGCTGCTAAGCTTGACTCTCAGACAAATTCAACCATTATCAGTGGGGATACACCTGAGACATTTTAAAAATCATCTGAATGATTAACTTTGAAACAACACATCTAGGTTCTTCAATCTCATGAAAACTTCCTATTCTTCTTGCTTTTTCATGAAATTACTCACAATGCCACTGTTCTTTCACTTTGTAAAGCTGTCAAACCATTAGTTATTCTTTTCTGGTTAGTTCTAAACCATTTCAATGATTCTAGCTTAGTTTTTTTTGTGTGTGTGTGTTTGACATTATCAACTCTCCTATTTATTATATCGTATTTCCAGTACAATCGAAAACATTTCAATCCTGTATAAATCTTTCTATCATCTCTAAACCTAAGCACAGTCCAGGGAGAAATCTACTCACACTCACAGATGGGTACTCTGATGGTTAATTTTATGTGTCAACTTGAATGGGTTAAGGGATACCCAAATAACTGGAAAGCATTATTTATGGAAATATGTGGGAGGCTATTTCCGAACTATTGATAGATTTGCATTTGAATCAGTAGATTTAGTAAAGAAGATCTGCCCTCACCATTGTTGGTGGGTATACTCCAATCTACCGGGGGCCCAGATAGAACAAAAATGTGGAGGGAGGGCAAATTTTGTCTTTGCTCGAGTTGGAACCTCATTCTTCTCCTACCCTGAGACAGCAGCACCCCTGGTTCTTGTGCCTTTGGATTAAAAATTAGATTTACACATTGACTCTACTGGTTCTCCAGCCTATGAGTTTGGACTGAAACTATACCAGTGGATTTCCTGGGTCTCCAGTTTGCATATTTCAGATCATGGGTCTTCTCAGCATTCAAAATCATGTGAGCCAATCCCTCAAAACAAGTATCTATTTGTCTTTCTATGTATCTACCTACCTCTGGTTTTGTTTCTCTGGAGAACCCTGACTAATATAGGTGCTTCTACATATTCATAGTTTGCAACATAAATTGGACCCTGGCAATCCCACTATATTTATTTTATCTCCTTTTCTACACAGTACATAATTTTAAATGTTCCATTCTGCTCATAATGTTTTTCATATCCTATAAATCAAACTTCGTTTTTAGCAGATGTTTTTGCATACTGTTCATAGAGTCAAGCAATGAAATGAGAATTTAAGCTTTCATCCACAAATCTATGAATGAGGATATGTGACAACACTTCACTGCTTCTTACTAAGGCATAGAAGAACTGTTCTTTCTACTCATTATCTATTTCTAATCCATACTTTCTCATCATAGCTCTGACTTTCATCTGATCCTGCAATCTCTCAAACTCTACTTCATCTTCTATCTCCTGTCTCACATCATTACATATAACCACCTTTTTCTCCACATTAAAATTGACAAGAAAATATGTAATAATATTCAAGTGTGCTTTGCCTTTGCACATTCCTCCAATCTATGCTCTGTAAAATAAATCACCCATTTTATATCCAACATGAATAGCCCACCGAATACAGAATGAATATC
The DNA here is from genome assembly GCF_008728515.1 of Papio anubis. NCBI lineage: Eukaryota > Metazoa > Chordata > Mammalia > Primates > Cercopithecidae > Papio > Papio anubis. The sequence continues at coordinate 23,676,167 of NC_044977.1, forward strand.
CTTTAGGAAACATAAAGACATGTGACCTGGTGAAACAAGTGAAAGAATAAATACATAAAACATCTATGGAGAAGGAAAGGAAAAAAAAGCTTGAGAGAAGGATGTTCAAGGGTGAAGGTGATGGCCATATTTTGGTGCCTATGTCTTGCACCAGACTAAGGTTCTATGACTATGGATTAATTTAGGACAAAGCTGTTTTAGTAATTAAATTGAAATGATATTTAAGAAAGATACCATGGAAGTCATACCGAATTTGAAATTTTAGTTTAGTTCCAATTAAAAGGTAAATTTGTTTATGCATATACATATGTATACATACACACATATTTCTTCAAAAGACTGAGCCAAAATTAACCATGAAAACATATTTCTTTATTTAATTTTGTTTACTTATTATTAAATAACTAATGGCCTTTGTTCTCACGTTTTGTATTATTTCAGCTAACAATTACTCAGTGTTTTCTATTAACTATATATTGATATTGTAACAGGAAGAATAAACATGAAATATTGAACATGGCCTCTCTGGGAACCCAAATGGAGATACAGATACAAATAAAGAAGTCATGGCATAATCTATGTATGTATAAAATACTATGAAGGGACATGAATTAGTTTGGCTTTATGTGGTAGAATTAGAGAAAGAAGATGATCATTGAAGTACACATCATTTTAGGAAAGAATAGAGAAAGAAGAGCGAATTACAAAGAAGTTACTGCATGAGCAAAAAGCAAGATATTTTGATTCTTTCTGTCTTGCAAAGTTAGAAATTGGAATTTTATTTTATTTTTCCATAGAAAGTTTAAAATGGTGTGATAGTAATCTGTTCATTGTATAGGTGTTTATTTAAGCATTTTATTACTATAGACTATAAAACATACAAATTGCTCTTTTATATAATTATTTTATTTTAAAATTTTTACTAATGATTTTAATAACTTTTATTTTCACTTATTTAGTAAAATTTATCATAGGTAAAAAAGTTATTTTAACCGGTTTTCATATTAAGAAGTCCATTGCAGAATAAAAATTAAAACGAAATTATAGGCTATCTGTTACATAAATTATATATATCTCCTTTCAGCACCATTTTGCTTACCTTTTATAATCAGTCATTTAGCTACATCTGAAGGATCCACAGATATTTTGGTGGACTGATGGTGGATCAGAGTATGTGAGAGGTAAGAGTGGATGACGTGTAAAACCACTGATAGATAGTTTGAAAACTATCCAGTCATCAAAGAATCAATAACTAGAATATATAAGGAACTCTAACAACTCAATAGCAAAAAACAAAACAAAACAAAACAAAAAAAACCCCACAAATAATCCAATATTTAAATGGGCAAATTATCTAAATATTTCTGAAAATAAGATATGCAAATGTCCAGCAACTACACGAAAAAATGTTCAAAATCACTTGCAACTATGAAAATGTAAAATAAAATCACAATGAAACATCATCTTACCCCAGTTAGAATGACTATTACAAAAAAAATAAAAATAATAACACATGCTAGCAAAGATACGATGAAAGGGAAAGGCTAGTACACTGTCGGTGGAAATTTAAATTAGTACAGCCAGTATAAAAAGCGGTATGAAGGTTCCTCAAAAAATTAAAATTAGAACTACCATATGATCTGGCAATCTCACTGCTGGATATATATTAAAAGGAATGAAAATCCATACTTCTATGTGTATTGCAGCATGTTAACAATAACCAAAAAGTGGAATCAATCTCAGCACCCACCAATTAAATGGATGAATTTTAAAATGTTGTGTATATATGCAATAAAATAGCACTCAACATAAAAAAAGAAAATTCTGGCATGTACAACAACATAGGTGGAGTGGAATTAATAGAAATTACATTAAGTGAAATAAGTCAGGCACAGAAACACAAATTTCACACGTTCTCATTCATATGTGAGAGCTAAAAAAAGTTGATTTCACAGTAGAATAATAGTTTTCAGAGGCTGAAAAGTGTAGCAGGGAGGAAGCAATGAGGAGAGTTTGCTTAATTGGTATGAATACAGTTAGAGAGAAGGAATAAATTCTTGTGTTCAACAGTACAGTAGGGCGACTATAAATGTTAACACACAAACTTCCCCAAATGGCTTTTCATTCTAAACGAGACAGCAGTGAGACTCTATGGCAAGAGGCTTACACAGATGGGTCAATAGGACATCCACAGAACCTAGAAGAAGCCCATATGAGTCTGTCATTTATGTAAATATCATTCATCACATACATTATAACAACCTCTTAGAACCACACATTTGGAACATGTACACTGAAGTGCAAACTCTTTTTGAACTCATAAGAAAGGAAAACATTCTATTATGTAGGTACTACATGTAGCATTGCATGGTATCATTAAGAGGAATAATTTGCCCAAAAACATGGCTAACCACAGGTGTGCATGGACTTACAGGCACATATTTTTGTGTTGGAAGGGGATGAGGAGACATAGGTCGTTATTTGCTGACCTTTAGCATAATGGATTTGAAAACGTGATTTAGATCATCGAAAGAAAAGTGGATTTGTGGTTTAAAAAGTGTTTAGAAGAATAATCATGCATAAATATATAACTGGTACATATTATTATCTGTGAAGTTTTTATGCCACCTCTTATGGTATAAAAACCACATCTTGACATTTTAGTGAACTACTTGACTCCACAAACGTGTATCTTCTTTGACTTTGATTGAAATAAGCTTTCCTGACTACTCTACTGATGACTGTGTAGTAAATAATGCATTTTGAAAAATAGGAATAAGTCTTAAAATAAAAACTGGGCAAGGAAATTGTATAATGTAACATATTAATATCAACTTTCTATCTAATGCAACAGCAAAGAAAGAGAAAATGCAGTCGTTACGGGAAAAAATGCAACTAAAAATGTATCCAATGTCTTGTTCAAACCAGCAAAATTACACTTTTAAAAATATTCACCTATAAATTTCTATCCATATGCACTTTATAAATCACGCTTATTTCAGTCAGATTCTGGGTGATGACTCAGAGCAGCGGAGAGAGAGACAGATAGAAGGCAATCAAGCTTCATGTGCCTTTTGTACCTAGCGTACTTCATCTTATTTACCCATTCTATCTCTTTCCCTGCCTCCCTTTCCATGATAGTACAGTTCAGTACAGCTGAATTCATTCTGGACTGACTCCAAATGGGTCAAAATACAAAACCCAATTTATTTACTAAATCCATATAAAATGGAGTTCTGTGAATTGAGGCAATTAACCATTCTGACTTTTGTAGCTTAATTATTATAGGAATCTCTAGAATAGAACTAACTTTTCTGTATATGCTTCCCATACTTAATTTAGATATTTATTCTCTATGAATTAGGATAAGTGAGACAGATGAATACTAAAGAACAACTACATTTCTCAGAAGAAAAAGAAATTATTATGCATGCACACACACAGAGACACACACACACAGTGTTTCTCCTTTCAGAATATGCTTCCTACATGCTGCGACTATGGGGAACACTAATTGCAACGCCTCTTTCTCTTGTCTTTTTAGGTTCTAAGAGAATGATTAATTATTCCACTTTGTTGCCCTGTTCCCCATTAAAACTCAGATTCAAAGGAGTAGCTAAATATATCAACTGAATCGTTTCTATATAATTGACATTTGTCATTATTTTGGCCATATGTCACAATTAAATACTTTTTATGTTTGGGAATTCTCCTGAAGGATAATAGAGAAATTCACTTCTCCTGCTGGGATGCATAGATTTGACCCAGATTCCACAAGTCAGAATCTATACGTGAGGCTTTAATCTGGAAACCAGTCATGTGGAGAGGTAAACAGCACTTGGGATCCACTATCACGACATGGATGGCTGCAGTGATGTTCCACATTCAGGGTCAGGTTGGTGGTCATTGTAGCAATAGTGCCCGGTGCCAGCATGTGCTGGTCCGGCCGCAGTATCTGTGCCTGGAACTGGCTGGGGTCAGTATGCTTCCCCTGAAACAGTCTGTAGTATCCTTTCCTTAATATGTGAGTCATTAAGGCATGCTACTTAGGCATTCATTAGGATTCTTTGGACTCTATGATAGTGACTGATAAATATATTTTTTCTTGAAAGTATGTTTTCAGGGTCAGGTTGGCGGTAATTGTAGCAATAGTGCCTGGTGCCAGCATCTGTTAGTCAGACTGTAGTATTTGTGTCTGGAACTGGCTGGGGTCAGTATGGTTCCCCTGAAACAGTCTGTAGTATCCTTTCCTTGATATGTGAGTCATTAAGGCACGCTACTTAGGCATTCATTAAGATTCTGTGGGCTCTATAATAGTAGCTGATAAATTTATTTTCTCTTGAAAGTAATTTTTTGTTTACAAACAAAACAACACATATATGCTAACACCAATTTTAAAGCGTATACAAGAATTCATTGCTTCAGGTTTCTTGAATTAAGTAATAGAGAGCACATATTGGTGAGAGCAGAGAGAAGAAGCCGATGGAAACAGCATCCTTTTCCACAGCTATAGGGAATAAATCAATGTTTTCCCTATTATTCTGCTAGGAAGAATATATTTTCATCATAATTCTCTCCTTTATGGCACTCTTATTTTGGGAGTTGAAGTTTAATACAATTTTAGTATGCAAGAAAAAATGGTCTCCATTGGAAATATAGTTAATATATAATTCCAGGTGGTGGTTTATTGTTAAAAGATGTTACCTTGCTCTGTACCAGAACACCTTTAATCTTTGGGGAGCTATTGATGATGCTGATCAGTCTCTTTAATGCTTTTCTTACCAGGGTTATTAATAAATTTTTCAAATGGGCTGTGGGCTTTTGCTTATATGGCTATTTTCTCTCTGAAAACATAATAACATGGTCAGCTTTCTTCATAAGGACTCTGGAAGGAAAATAATTCAGAGCTACTACCTTGAGCCATTGTTATTTATAGATATGTTACAATAGTACATAGGGAATATTTTGGTGCTGCAGCAAAAACATATAATTGTTTAAGGTGGAAAATTTGATAGAAAGAGATTTCCACTGTGAAGAAGGATTTAAGCTTATCCTAGTGTTATGGTTTAAAGAACAATGTTGATCTTGGAGGATGCAAATAACAAAAAGCACAGAGAGAATATGCTTGAGTTAGGAGAAAGAGAGATGCAGCATTACATGGGCACCCTGAGGGTTAACCAGCCAAGTTTAATATTTATCCTAGATCAGTAATTAAAATCTCTGAAATGAGAAGCAGACATCCCGGAGCAGATGGTCTAAGTAAAGACCGAGGTGGGACACACAGCAGAGAATCTTGAGCAGGAAAGCAGAATCTGTAGGCTAAGAGTGTAAGTCTACACTGGTCAATACCAGTCCTAGAGAAGTAACTGGAAACTGACATGAGAACCTTTATCTCATAAAGTGTTCCTTACATTCATGTGTGTGTAAATTATTTACAGATATCATTATATATATGTTTGTGTATGCATATATTTGTATACAATGATATTATCATTAGACCTTTGACAATTTCATAAAGAAGAAAGTCTTTCTCAAGAAAAAGAAAGAGCCTTAATGTATGGTTTTATTAGCTACACGGCTAATGTAATACCATATGGCAGTTAAAATTAAGATTCCAGTGTCCTTAGTGAACACTCTTTGGGGCTATATTTGTGGGTCTATGTCGATCTATTTTTTAAGTGAAATAGTCATAGAAAACTTAAACATATTTCCAGTGAAGAGAACAAGTATAAAAACATGTTTGAAGCATATTTCTTAGGAAGCATAATAGAAAGAGCAGTAACAGTGACATCAATAGAACACACAAAGCTCAGTTTTGTTATACATTTTAGGCTGAATAAAACCATGTAGGTAAGATGCTCAATATCTGTATGTTGGGATTAGGCAGTGTCTGTCATTAGCTTTAAGTGAGATAAATCAGCAAATAATGTTATCTGTATTATACTGCACTTTTATATTGAGGGGAAAGTATTTGCTAATTTAAACACAATGCTTTGTCTTGATTAAACAATTAGAACAAAGATATGTAACCTGAGCATAAATTCCTGCTGTGAAGTAGAAGACATACAATCCTCAATAAACTGTTATTTCTCATGAATCCAAATAGCTTATTAGACTATGAAATACAAAGTGGACTAGATAACGATGAAGTTTAAGAGATTAGAAAAAACATAAAATCAATTGTCTTGTCACAATAGATTCTGTTTTTATATATAGTTATTATGCTACTTAACTTTTACGGACTGAATTATGTCTTTCAGGAACTCATATGTTGAAGCCCTACTTTCCCAGTATCTCAGAATGTGACCGTATTTGGAGATAGGGCCTTTGAAGAGGTGGGTAACAAAATGAAACTAGTATGGTGGGCCCTAATTCCATTTAATTAGTGTTTTTATTAGAGGAAATTTGGACACACAGAGAGACACCAGGGGGTCTCATATATAAAGGTCATATGATGACACAGAGAAGAAGATAGTCATTTGCAAGCTGAGAACACTCAGAAGAAACCAAACCAGCTAATGCTTTGATCATGGACTTCTAGCCTCTAGAATGGTGAGAAAATTAATTTTTGTTGCTTAAGTCATCCAGTCTGTAGTATTTTATCATGGTAGCTTTAGGAAAGCAATATACTTACCATTGGATATATTTTGATGAAGCACATTCGTATCATCTATGGATAATATACTGTATTCTATGAACATATTTCATTTGGTTCTGTTATTGTTCAGTTCTTTCACAACATATGCTGATGACTGGTACGCATTAACTTTTCATAACCCTTGAAATTTTGCATGAAAACCAAAAGCCATATCAAAAGGAGGAGCTAAAATATAAATATCGTTTGTATATCTCCATGTCAAAATGGCTAAAACTATCTTTTTATAGTTATAAATATGTTAACTGTACATTTCTGCTTAAATTTTTTGCTCATAGCCAGTTATCTTTGCAACATTTCTGTGTGTGTGTGCATGTGGAGAATTAAATAAAAAAGAATAAGGCTAATGTTATCACACTGTGTAACACTATATAGTACATTCTGAACTGTGAAATAGCCTTGTAGTTACTGATCACCCTCTACACTGGACACTGTGCAGTGAAATAACTGATTATTAAAACAGAACTCAATTTGATGCATACCACAGATTTTCTCTTTCGTTTTCCTGTTTTTATTTATATAACTTCTACTCTCAGAAAGTACCTACAAAGCATTCCCCACAGAGCAATGATTAAAAACGTACGAGTGGGAATATATTTTTGTCTGCTTCATAATAAAGCAAGAGATGAGCAGTCTTAGAAATAGCAGGTGTAGTCAAAAATTTGGGTAGCCATGCTAATCAATTTAGAGACAAATGGTCTAATAAAGACTGATATGGTGACTCCTTTTCTCAATTCCCACCCTCCCAGACGTTTCACATGTATTTTTTTTCCCTCCAGAAAATGTCTCTATTGTACTGCATTCTGAATTCTAAAATATTTGTGAGGAATTATTTAGCACTCTGGATAGCCCAGAGCCTGACACATAGCTCTGGATATATACGCCTTGCACGTCTCAATTTAATGTTTTGAAAAGTATTGCAGCAGAATCTGAATTGTCACTTGAACATTGATGTTATAATATGAGTAACTGAATCAATTGTATATAGCTTATTTTAAGTCTGGATACTAAATAAAACTATGATCAAGTGAATCAAACGGTTCATTATGGGCTTAATCGTGCTGCAAAAGTGAATTGTAAAACTGAATTCTGGTCTGGATATATTATCCAAATTTATTACTGACAAATTGCTTACCATAACTTAATGCACTGACAGCAATAAATCATTTCATTTCCACATAAAAAGTGAGATAAAAATATTGAAACTGTAATTCTAATTGTATTACCAAGCTCCTGTTCTAAATTGAGAATTAATCATGCATTTTAAAACAGACAGAAGTTAGTCCATGCAAACTTTCTCCTACCATTTACATGACTCATGTAACTAAACCTATTCATGAATTTCTGTGAACTACTTTTTACTTTTATTTTCTTTTTAGTTAACAAATAATAGTTGTATATGTTTATGAAATTCAATGTGATGTTTTGACACGTGTACACTGCGGAATGCTCAAATCAAGCTAATTAGCATACCCATCAACTTAAATATCTGTCATTTCTTTGTGGTGAGAACATTTAAGATCCTTATAGCAATTTTGAAATATAGAATTCATTATTACTATCTATAGTCACTAAACTGTGCAACAGAACACCAGAACTTATGGGAGATATAACTAACTGAAACTCTGTACTGATTGACCAGTGGTTTCCCTTTCACCATACACTCTCACCTCCCTCCGACAGCCTCTGATAACCACCATTCTACTCTTTGTATGTTCAAGTTATTTGACAACTTTTTAATGACAATTTTATTATTTTGAGTTTCTTTGGATCTCTTTGGATTGATCTTATTTGGTCCTTTCAGCTTTCTGGATTTGGATTTCTGTTTCCTTTGTCAGGCATGGGAAGTTTTCTGCCATTATTTCTTTGACAATGTCTACTCTCACTTCCTCTTCTCCTTCTCGTATGTTGTTACACTTGATGGTGTCCCAAAGGTCTATTAAACTGTCTTCACTCTCTTTATGTTTTTCTTTTTGCTTTTCAAATTGCATGACTTTCAGTAACTTGTCTTCCAGTTCACTGACGCTTTCTTCTGCTTGATCTAGTTTGCTATTGAACCCTTCTATTGAATATTTCAGTTCAGCGATAGTCCTCTTCACCTCTATGATTTCTGTTTGCTGATTTTTATGCTGCCTATCTCTTTGAGAAAATTCTTAGTTTGTTTATGCATTGCTCTTCTAACACTGGCGAGTAGCAGCATGGACATTATTTTGAATTACCTGTTTTGTAAATTGTAATTGCCACTTTATTTGGTTCAGTTTCTGGAGATTTCTCTTTTTCTTTTATTTAGAATATAGTCCTTTTTTAAAAATTTCATTGACTCTCTGTGTTGGTTTCTGCACATTACGTAAGACTCTCCCAGTCTTGTCGCACTGGCATTGTATAGAGGAACCTTACCAATCCATCTAGTCAGATATTTTAATTTGCCTCTTTTTTTTTTTTTTTGGTCTAAAACTGTTGTGTTTTTAGTGGTCTCTTGGAGCTTAGGATGTGCCCCATCCTGTCAATATTCTAAGACCAGTAAGATAAGAGCCAGATTCTCTAGATATAGGTGGAAAGATTGAAGTGTAGTATGTGTATTTTAATCCCTTCTACCTTCACAGTGAAGTTTAGCATAGCATTTACCGCTCACTCTCTCCACATTACGCCGGGGATGGAATCTATTGCAAATGCCTGTACTCGTCTTCAGGCTATAATCTAATTCTGGGTAGATGTCTGCTTGGAGTGGGCTCATTGTATGTCCACCTATCTGTTTTCTGTGGTCTAGGATCACCCAGTAATGCAAGATCTATCTCCCATAGCTGTGTTGCTAAGGAGTTAGTCCCTCAGATGGAAGCTATAAAAGTTGTGACACTTGATGTGTGGCCAAGCTCCTACCGGGAAAAATGAGTAGAACTAGATTTATCACTGAGCAGGCTGGAGTAAAGGCTCCTGAGTGTCAAGCTGTGGCTCAGCCTGCCAGAGGGCTATTTTTTGTGTGCTTTGTTAGCTCTCTGATGCAAGTTCCTTAGAAGTCAGATTATTTCTTCTCAACTCCATGAGTGCGTAGCCCCCAGAAGTGTGCATGCCAATGTAAAAGCACTTATTTTTCTGTGATCTAAGGAGACTCCCATATGCCTAGTCCCAGAGATAAGAGGTTTAGGATGGAGATGGCTGTAAGAGTTGGGGGCACAGGATGCATGGCATAAACAGGAAGCTGCATTCTTAAAGCCCCTTCTCTGCACTGGTCTAGAGGAGGAAACCCCTAAAAGTGCTTGCAATCCATATAAAATGCCACATTCCCTTCCCCACCCCCATGGTCTAGATACACTTATATAATTCGTTTCCTCTGTTTCCAGTGCTAGGAGGTTTAGGATGCAGTCCTTTTTGGGGTGGAAGCTGTAAAAGTTGGAGTGCTCAATATATGAACAATCTCCTTCTAGGAGCGAATAATAGGCCTAGAGTTATCACTGAGACTGAGGAAAGACATTTACCATGTCTATTGGTCAGTGATAAGTATCATGTGGAATTTTGTCTTCCACTGAATATCCTGATTATACATGTGAAAATCTTTAAAGATGTTTCTCTTAGACTGTTTCAGCTGCTTTAACAAGTTAACATAGACTGGGAGCTTATAAACCATAAAAATGTATTTCTCGCAGTCTTGGAGGCTCACAGTCCATGATTGAGTCACTGGTAGAATTCGTGTCTGGTGAGGCCCTTTTCCTCATAGATGGAGCTTTGTAGCTGTAAACTCACATAATGGAAGAGGAAAACAAACTCCTCTGTGTCTGTTTTATAAAGGCAATAATCTCATTCATGAAGACTCCATCCTCACGACCTAATCACCTTCCAAAGGCTCCACTTCCTAATATCACCCTCTTGGGTGTTAGGGTTTCAATATACGAATTTTGGAGGAATACAAACATACAGACCATAGTGACTCTTACTTTTGGATGCTTTTTAGGTACACTTCAAAGTCTCCTCAAATATTTTACTTTTGTGTGAATATTCAGAGTTTCTCTGAAAATTCAAGAAAGTAAAATGCAAAGAGTGATCATGGATTTGACAATTATGGCAATGTATTTCTTCTTTATATTCTTTGAAAGATAAAACTTATTGCTTGATAAATCTGTTCATTAATCAACAAATATATTGAATGCCTAGTCTCTTCTTGGTAATAAGTTACTTTATGTTTTATCAAAAATGAATTGACCTAGTGCCTTATTGTGCTGAATTTCTGATATGGTGTGGATGATATATAGTGGTTCAATTCCAAAATAGTTCTTGAGCACTATTCAGAACTAAATATTGTTCTATTTCCAATGGTGTTAATGAAGATAATAAAAGTTACAAGATAAATGCTCTCAGGAGAGTCTCCTTGGTAGATAATCTGTGCACATATGTCGATATATAGGAATCCCAATCAGTGGGCAGTTCAGTGGTAAAGACAATCTCAGTAGTGGTCATTCAGTCACAAATTCAGTGGTAGAGATAATATTAGCTCCAGAACCTAAGCCATGAACAAATACTTTTAGTTGTATTAATTAGTGAGGGCTGACAGGTTTGCTGACAGCTTTTCCACATCTCAGTTGCAGCTTAAATCCCCAAACTCATTAACAGAAAATCTTATAAATTTAAACGAATGTTAGCATTGGCAGAGAAATGTTTGTATATAATTGTATATTTACCCCTCTAGGATGCATTTCCATCAGGAAAAGAGATGCCATTCCTTATAAATCAATGGTCTTATGGTATCCTGCTTACACAATCCCAGGTTTCAAAATAATAAACAATAAATAAGTTTTCATTCAGATTGATAAAATTCCTGGACTTCCATCTGCTAAAGAGAAACAAAAAGGAAAGGAGGAACCGCAAGAGAAGGAGGAAAAAGGAAAGGAGGAAGAGGGAAAGCGGAAAAAGGAGAAGAGGGAAAGGAGAGAGGAAAAAGAGGCAGTGAAGGAGAGAATAAAACAGAGTAGGAAAAGGAAAGGAGAGGAGAAGAAGAAGACAGAAAAGGAGAAAAGAACTTTGATTCACATGTGTATTATCCACAATACAAAGTTGTCCCAATTTTAAGATTCCCATATATATTTTCTAGTTTACCTTCATATCATCTTCCAGCTTCCCATTGGCTTAGGATATAATGCGAACTGCTTATTTTGGTCTATGTCCTCAATAATCTAGATTCTACAAACTTTCTAACTTCTTCATAAATCACTATGTTGTTGATTACTAAGTCCCAACACCAAATTAATTCAGTTATTTGCTTCTGTGCTCTTTCTCTTCCTTGACATTCTTGTATAAATTTTCACTTCAGACATTTTCCCCACTGATTATCTTTGAACAGATAATACTTTCTCTGTCATTAGATCTAAGCATGTATGCCACATTCTCTGAGAGGTCCTCAGTGACATTATTATTTGAAGTAGCTCTTTATCTGTGTATCAGCACTATGTCTGTATTATTTACCTTACAGGTTGTTGTTTTTTTCTTGTTATTTTGCTTTTATTCAGACTCTGTTCATCACTAGACCAAAAATTAGGCAGAAATAATACAGATATTCATTATTGATTAACTAACGCTGTGGATATGTGTCTCCTATAATGCAAGTGCTCAAAATATAGCTTATACATGATATAAACAATAGATATATTAATGCTGTAAATGCATGAATAAAAAAATAAATGTCTTCTGACTTTAAACTCCTTATGGATTACAATATTTCTGTTACTTTGATGACTCTTTGAGATTTCCACAATTTGACTTATCTGGAATTATTCACTTGCTGTCTGATTTTGGCTGCAATTTTATTCCAAGATTTGTTTAAATTTTATCAGTCACAATTCTGAGTTTCATTTCTACCATAAAATTTCAGAGTTAGAGTTTGAAAACCTTTACATGTTAGTTTTTACTGTGACAACATATTTGCCTGATATAGTTAACTGCATAATAACACTTGCTTGCCTTTCTTTTCTAGATAGAAATATTTTTGATCACTCACATCTCGAGAAAAAAATATTAGATAGTGCAATATAGTAGACTTTTACTTCATAACAGCAATTGACTTATGAGTCAGTAAAATGTCCTCATTTTCACAAAAGAGATACATGAGAAGCAAGTTTCCTGTTCCACTGGACTTTTGGTGCCTAAATGGTGCATGTGTCATTACTTTTTCTATCATGTTCCAGCTATAACATCAGGGCAATATAAGAAGAGTCACAAGAATGGTCAACAGTCAAATTGAGAAACTGCATGCTTATGTGCTATGCCATGTGACCCTTTTCTTTTCCAATACTTACAGCCAAAAGCCTCTTAAGAGAAACAGATAAGAGAAAAGGACAGTAGAAAATATCATTTCCTCATCTTAAACAATGTAAAATCCCTCATTACTTAAGCTTAAAGACAGCACACTCATGTTTATTCAGAGCTCTTGTTCAAAATACAAATACTCTAATATCCTCAGGGGCTGTTGCTGAGTTATAGATCTGTTTATCCTAATTATAAATGTCTTCAGATAAGAAAGTGTATTTGCCTGTTTTCATATTTTTTGGTCCATTTACCATAGCTTAAATACCGCTTTCAATCTGTTGGCTTTAAAACATTGTATTAGTCCATTCTCATGCTGCTAATAAAGACATGCCCGAGACTGGGTAATTTATAAAGGAAGACTTTTAATTGACTCACAGTTCCACATGGCTGGGGAGGCCTCACAGTCATGGCAGAAAGCAAAGGAGAAGCAAAGGCACAACTTACATGGCCGTAGGCAAGAAAGCTTGTGTAGCAGAACTTCCCTTTATAAAACTATCAGATCTCATGAGACTTATTCACTATCAGGAGAACAGCATGGGAAAGACCCACCTCCATCATTGAATTACCTCCCACCAGGTCCCTCCCACAACCTGTGGGAATTATGGGAGCTAATTCAAGATGAGATTTTGGTGGGGAAAAAGCCAAACCACATCAAACATATATACAGCAATTTATTTTACTTCCATTGTTTCAAATAGTAATTCTTATATATTTTGTTTTCATGACTGTTATAAATGTTTCTCATGCTTATTTCTAAATTTATGGCAATATTTTAAATGGCCCACTTTCCCAGAAATCTAACCTTGTGATAACAGTTTCATATTTAGCATATGATGTAAGCTACAGAGTCTATCAGTTATTAAACAGGAATAGTTTTCATTTCAAACATTTCTTGAATCATTTTGATTAGTGTTCTAAACATCTCTAGGTGTTAAAGCTCCTATAAAGATATTGTATTCTCATGAGTGTCCTTGTAAACCCCAGCTAGTGAGACTTCAACTTTAATACTCACATAACTTAGATTTCTTTGTGTAAAATAGTCTTAATGGCCATAGGAAATGTTCTTTGTTTATAAGGAGAGTCAAATGTATTTCCGTATAATCACCTGTATTTAAATTATAAAATTAATAAAAACATCTCCTTTGACTCCTCTCTTTATTATTAACTATTCCTTCTGTCTATGTGTTGTAGAACAAATTGAATTGTCGATGAAGTATGATATGCTAAAATACAAACGATTGAACTTGTTCATTTAATCTTTGTTTATATTTTAGCATATCAAACTTCATTGACAATTACTAATCTTTTCGTCACAAAAACTGATATATTACTTCTAAAGTTAATCTAACTTTGATTAATATGCATGAATCTAAGAAGATACAGATAATTCAATTTACAGTAGCCACTTTGAGCAGAAAAGTTGAGTCTCCTTGCTAATAATCACATCTATTTAAAGATGTGCAAAGTTACGAATTTTTAGAATAACTATAAACAACTGTGCCAACTCCAGCTTTAAAACCAGGAATGTCTCCTGTGGTTCCAGACTTATCCCCACTTAAAATATGAAGATTTACCACGAGAGAGGAAAATTGCACTGGAGTTCTTTCACCATCTAAATAATCTTAAATTACCCTCAAAGGCTTATTCTTTTAGCTGTTTCCAAGTTTTATTGTAGTTTGCCCAGAGTCCTAATTATGCATAAACATAAAAATATTTTCTCTACAGTTCCAGAGCATGTTAAAATCTTCTACCTATAAGTGCAGAATTTTCCATTTCCTCCTTTATATTGTCAATTTTTGCTTCATGTGAGCCTGTATTATTAGATGCATATATATTTTCTATTGTTAAGCCTTTCTCGTATATTTTTCTTTGTATTGCAATGATGTGTCCTTATTTATCTCTAGTAAAATACTTTGTTTGGAAGTCTTGTTTATCTAGACTTTAAAAGTTATTTCAGTATTATTGTGCCACTTATATGAATGCTTTATCTTTTTCTGTTTCTTTAGATTTATCTGTATCTTTATGCTTAAATTGTGTCTTTTAGTAGGCAGCATATATCCAATTTGTACTGTAGCATCTATGTTGAAATATATTCTGGGCATTTTAAATGTAATAATGCCTTTTAATTGGAGTATTTATACCACTACTATTTAATACAAGTATTGATATGGTTGAATTTAAGTCTACTAAGTTTATCACTCATTTGTTTTTCTCTCTTAATTTTGTCTTACAGTTCCATTTTCTCTGCCATCTGATTATTTGAATAATCTTAAATTATATATTGATTTACAGAATATGGTTGCCCTGTGGATTACAATATACATAACAAACTTCATAATCTGTTTACTATGCAGATTGTACCATTTTGTTTAAAATATAGAAGGTATGCAACTATAAATATTATTTCCTTTATCCTGTGCTCTTTATATCACCATTATCATGTATGCACACATTATAAAACTTACCTCAAGATTTTATATACGTATGTATCTACACATATATATGTATGTGTGGGGAGTGTATATATGTATATGTTTGAGCAGGGTATTATTAGTCTCTCTGGTATTAGTTCTTTGTAGTCTGAAAAACTTCCTTTAGCAGTACTTTTAGAGAAACTGCTGCTCATGAATTCTTTTACTTCATTATTATTTGAAGATGTGTTTATTTTTTCTTCATTCCTGAAATGTATTTTCTTAGGGTAGAATTCTGTAAGGACGCTAATCTCCTTCTTGGAAGCTCTGCCTCCATGACCTAATCATGTTCAAAAGGACACACCTTTCAATACTGCTACCTTGGGGATTAGAATTTTAGCATATGAATTTTGGGGCGATGCAAACATTCAGCTTATAGTACTCTTCTTCAGATTGAATACATTATATTCATTAATAGAATGATTAATAGATCATTTTTGATCAACCAATTCCAGTGATTCCTTCCTTTTGTCACCTCCTTCTTATAACTGAGCCTAGTTATTTTTAAAAAATTTCAGACATTTATATTTTATTTTGACAGTTCAATTGTCTTATTTTTTATAATTATGATTTCTATGTTGAGAGCTTCTATTAATTTAATGAAGCGTATTTACAATGACTGTTTTAAAGTTTTTCTCTAATAATTATACAATCTCAACTTTCTCAGGTTCTGAATCTGATTGTCTTTTTTCCTTACGCATTGCTCAGATACCTCTAGTCCTTTGTTTAGTAATTTTGGATCATATCATGGATATTTTGGAGGTTATATTGGGCAGAATTTTTCCTATACTAATCCTCAGAACAATGTTGATTCTTTGTTTTGTTTTGTTTATTAGGCATTCAACTAAATTAATTTCAGAGATCAAGTTCAGACTACCATTCTGAGTGTATTTTTAAAAGACTCGGCTATATTTCTTTAAATTTGTCCTATGCATTCACCACTTGAAATAATCTGAGACCTAGGTCATCACTAAATACCTGCTGCATATGTTCCTGAAGCTCTATTCATTTTTTCCAAGATGGTTACATTGCTTTTCTTCTGTTCTGTGTCTGAGCGACTCAGGAATGAGCCCAAGCCTTGTGCTGATTGATGCACACAGTCAGGGCATTTACCTTCTCCAACTATTTTTTTTCCCCGGGATTCCTTCCACAGTCTAGCCCAAAAGGACTCCATTTACTGTTTTCTTTCTTCAGAAAGATGAGGTTTTTGAGTGCTGTAGATTGAATCTCACCCCCTCCACTAAAAAGTATGTTGAAAATCCTAACCTATTAGTACATATAAATTGAACTTATTTGTAAACAGTTTTTGCAGATATAACAAAGATCTAAGTTAAGAGGAGAACATACTGGAGTAGGGTGGGCCCTTAATCCAATATGACTATTCTTCTTATAAGAGAAGAAGAAACGACAGAGATAGACAAACTCAGAGATGCGAATGCCATGTGAAGACAGAGATATATAAGGAGAAGATATCCATATGATGATGAAGGCAGATATTGGAGTCATGTATTTACAAGCTAAGGATTGCTGGCAAGCACCAGAAGCTAGAAGAGGCAAGGAAGAATTCTCTCTTCAGGTTCCAAAGGAAGCATAAACTTGCAAACACCTTAATTTTAGACTTCTATTCTCCAGAACTGTGAGACTAATTTTTATTATTTGAAGTCACCCAGTTTGTGGCACTTTGTTATGGTAGTCCTGGGGAACTGATACACTGAGTTTTAGTCTTTTGCCGTATTGTTCTGCCAGGCAGCTTTTTTATGACCCACCCTCAGATCAGATCTAAGACTAGAAAAAAAAACACAAACAAAAAAAAAACAAAGTGGTGAAATCACCTTTGCATGAATCAAATTTCTGAGCTTGGAAATTAGTCTATAATCTGCCTGTTTCTGTTGATTTTTGGAGTCCTTTCATAGTTCATTAGTATGCAATGGGCTTATATCAACATATGGAATAAGAACTCATTTTTAATTTTTAATTTCAGGAATTAAATATATTTTTCTATCCTGTTTATTTTCAAATTTATGACCATATAATAGTTCTTTTGTCATAGACTTTAATGCAAACTTTCAATGCTATTACCTCCCTTATATTTCTTCACCTCATTTTTTGAAATATGGAAAAGGAAAAAGAACAGGTATCTATAACATGTCATTAAAAATAAATCACTCTCCTAGTTAGGTGTTAATCTTAATTAGCCTTTTGACATCCAAACCATAAGCAACATATGAATTGATTAACCAGTGCCTCTGCTAGCCAGTATCAAGGATCTCATAACACATTTTTATCAGGTACTTTTTCTATTTCAACATGCTATATATTTTTGGGTTCATTTTGCTCTACAAATAATTCTATTGAACACACAAAAAGGAAATAATGCTAATTGGTACAACTTGCATTTAGCCCAGCATTTCTAAATCTTTGATACAACATATTTTAATATTCAGTGAAAATTTAATAAATTTTTTTGTCTGTAGTCAAGTAAATTTGGAATATGTGGTGTTATAGAATCATATACATTATAATTTTCTAAATTTTGGACATTCTCTGAACCTTTATTATGTTAATACGAATAATATGTATGCAAGAAAATTACATACCAGACTGACTTTTACAAACTGTTTTTTACAAAGGACATTTTGTATGAGATTATCTGTCAACATTTTGAGTAAAATTAGTGTCCCTTAAAATTTATTTCAGAAATACGCTTATAGCTAATCCAGGTTAACTGCTAGGGATACCTGTTTTATTTATTTATTTTTAATACTCCTTTAAATTTTGCTTTCCTTAGTGTTCATAAACATTTGAGAATAAATATTTGGAGCCTGCCAATATAGCTTTGAACTTAAGGTCACGAATTATGTAATTTCCAAACTACTTTCTTTTATTTCCTTTTTCTCTAACTGTGAAGAATTTGGCAAGAGTTCTTTACATGGCACCTTTGCTGTTCATAATTGCGAAGTTATGAAAAATGTTTCCTCTAGTTCAGTTTTGAGTCCCTCATGCCCTGCCAGTTTCTTAATGTCATTTATATGGACTGGAAGATTTTATTTCTTTTGAAACAACTCTGAAGTCTCATGACCTCTCCAAATATATTTGGCTTTATTTCCTTCTCATTTAGGTTTGAGTTGCACTGTCTACATGAGAGAAACTTTTTTTGTTATGCCACTTTTTATAACTGATGCACTTTTTCTTTCTTTTTTTTTTAGAGTCTTATTGCTCAAGCTATTGTCCTTACCCTTATACTTCTTATAGATGTCATTTTCAAGGGTTTACATCATTTATTTGAATTAACCTTTTTATACATAATCTTTTTATCAGAGATAATCAATTTCCTCCATGCACAGGCATAATGATTCCATTAGGTTCCAACTCACTGAGATAATTTGTCTTTGCTTTGTCAGAACTGTATTTTCAGAGGTTATCATGGCTTTTGAAGGCCTCTTTTAAAATCTCTAATCAAGAAAATACATTTATATTTATTTACTATTTAGAACTTAAATATTGTATAAACTACATTCCTAAAAACTAAGGTATCGTTCTAAATGTCTGGTGCATTTATAGCCTAAATCAAAATATTTTGAGCAATTATTAAACATTCAGATGTCTCAACTGACCTTATGCCTACTAAATCAAATTCTACAGGGGAGAGAATCCAATGTGTGAATTGTTAACAAACATTTAGGAGCTAACTATTTGGAAACATTGGTCAAAGATTACTTAACATTTGTTTTCTGTTATGACCTATAATATTAAATTATGTGGCTTTCACTCATTTGACTTCTTTTGAAAAATTATGCAAATATCATATTCCAGTCTTAGTCCTACTTAATGGTGTCTGTGATATTACTTTAAAATAATGTTCACCTTC
This sequence comes from Papio anubis, assembly GCF_008728515.1. Taxonomy (NCBI): domain Eukaryota; kingdom Metazoa; phylum Chordata; class Mammalia; order Primates; family Cercopithecidae; genus Papio; species Papio anubis. The sequence continues at coordinate 23,695,452 of NC_044977.1, forward strand.
TTTTATTAAAGGGTTACTTTCCTGCGCTAATTAACCATATATTTTGAGCTTATATAATCCCCTTCATTGCAGGGATCCCAAAAGCTTTGATAAAAAACCCTTATAAACCTTATATTGTACTAAAAGTTTAATTGTTTATGTATGGATTGTCTTCCATGCCATCCTAATCGATTAGGTTCAAAATTATTTCAGGATAGAAGTAGGTCTTCAGAAACTCATTTTAGAATGCCTGTAGCAACTGGCAGAATATTTTGTACTTTGAAGGGGCTCAATATGTTTGATGAATTGAGTTGAATTGGGCTTCTTACTTGATAATTTCTTCTCATTATTAACAGGAGCTTGTTTCACTAGTGTTTTAATGTCTCATCTGCATTCATTCATCTTATTGACTCTTTATTGACTTTTCTGCTATTTTGTATTTGGAAATTTTTTTTCCTGACTCTTAAGATACAAGACAACCTTTGCTAAGAACTAATCTATCATTTTCTTATCACCAACCATCTGCCAGTATGGCATGTTATGCAGTTTATTATTTTATTACCTGTTACTCAGAATGGTGTGTCAAAAAATATTATCAGTAGTGGTACTGAAACAAAAACTTTTCCTTTTTGTTTTTTTGAGATGGAGTCTTGCTCTGTCGCCCAGGCTGGAGTGCAGTGGCCGGATCTCAGCTCACTGCAAGCTCCGCCTCCCGGGTTTACGCCATTCTCCTGCCTCAGCCTCCCGAGTAGCTGGGACTACAGGCGCCCGCCACCTCGCCCGACTAGTTTTTTGTATTTTTTAGTAGATACGGGGTTTCACCGTGTTAGCCAGGATGGTCTCGATCTCCTGACCTTGTGATCCGCCCGTCTCGGCCTCCCAAAGTGCTGGGATTACAGGCTTGAGCCACCGCGCCCGGCCACAAAAACTTTTCTATGTTAATATCGATGGGAAAAACACTCTACTGAATAAAGTTAAACTGAATCTTTTACTAGAGAAATCCCTAGGTCCTTCAATATAGTAATCAATAAATAATCATAATGCTTAGCCTTTAAAATTTATTTAACCACAATAAATGAAATAAAGTAAAATTAAAAAGCAATCTTTTCCCACTACATATATCCCCTAGAATTGTACTGCTTGAATTATGTATCATTTAGTATTAGTAAATTAATACTTTTTTTTTGTGGAGAAAATATTAGAAAAACAAAGAAATTAAAAAAAAAATAGTTTCCTTAAAATATCTGCTGGGAAATCACAGGTTCTTGATGTAAAATGAAATAAAAAAACAGCAAAGAATAGAATTAACAATTTAGTAGAGAATCTAGGGATACGACCTAAATATCATAACTTCTGTAAAATTTATATAGCAGATATCTATGCTTTTTTATGGATAATTATTTCATGTCTTCAACCCCCAGATTTTTCAGCGACAATGACAATTTAACATAAATCCATTCCTTGCCAATTCTCCGCATGATCAACAACTTTTACTTGTCAATCACAGATGATTTCATATCATAAGATAAACAATGATAGCTAATTGTATTCACCAGGACCAAAACTAGCATTGATTGTTCTGTTTTTCTCATCTTCAAGACTAGATATTATATGGATATTAATTGAAATTTTTATATGCCAAATTGTCTTACACAATACTAAATAAGCATTGTATGCTCAATGAATGCTTACTTGATTCTTATTCAAACACAGAGTCAACAATGCACACATCTGCCCTAGATTTAATTTTCATATTTCTAAAGTTTACAACCTTCGTAGTTAACCATATAAACAATATTGTAATCACATTTATGAAAAAACATTATTAGAAATTGAGGAAGCATTTAACTTTAGTCAACAGTCATTATACCATCACTTACCTTAAATTATTCTTGGAACAATATTCTGTGGTCTTCCTAAGACTTAAAAATTTTCTAATGCTATATAACATTGGTGCAGTTCTCAGCAAATTTTATATCCAAAGAAATGCTGTTCTGAGCTCTCTTTATTATTCTATTAAGACTTTGAATAAAGGGTAGATTTTTTTTATTATAATTGTTGCCCTATATTTTATTTATAGATAAAAAGGATGTATTGTAACCTGTCAACTAAGTTTTAGAAAGTACAGTTCATAACACTATTTTCAATTCTGATTTTCTATAAACTTTCTTTTATATAATCCTATAGCTATGTTATAGAAACCAAATAACATTAACTCAATTTAATATACTTTAAAATCTGGCAAAACCTGAAATCTACTTTTACTCAATTCTCCTGCAGCGTATTTTATTATGAAGATGAATAATATGTAAAAATTGAAATGAAATCCATCTCTTTAGTAGATGAAATTAAGTTGGTCTTTGAAACTAATGCAACTTTTTTCTTCTAAATCCATACTTAAAATATGATAGCAATTTTTACACTTAATTGTATTATTTATGAATTTTTATTCTCTTCCTTAGATATTTACAGTTTTCATGTTGGTCTGGAAAATTGAATGTGATGTTTTGTTCAGTGAATTGGTTAGAATATTTCTCTCAATAGATAGAAAGAGATAGATAGATAGATAGATAGATAATCAATTACATAATTGTAAATGCAAATTATTTTTAAGTTACCAAAATTCCTTAGTCAGATAGTAAAAATAATGTATGCATGTAGGTATAGTTTCTTCAGTTTGCCTACTGCTGTCTTCTGATAATTTTGTCTTCATTCTGAACACATCTTTACTTCTCTTTACTCATTCTAACTCTGCAATTATCTTTGAAGTTGTGTCATTTAGTAATAGGGCTAGGCACACAACAAAAATTATCATATTTGTTTAGTAGCTGTTATTAATGGGGCATAGATTATTTAGAGAGCTTGCATAAACAAGAGAGCCAATAACAAACATACTTACAGGGAGTAAGTATTATAATTTCTCCACTGGAAAATGTGGGAGCTAAATAATTAAACACAAGAAAAATAAGCATCTTTATAAAGCATGAAGGAAACATACATTCTGCCTCTTTGAAGAGTGAGGGAAGAATTTGCTTTTTTTCTTTTTGTTTGTTCAACATTAGGAAGAAAATCTTCTCTGTGGGTTAGGCCCAGAATACCAATTTCATACATTCATTTGAAAAACTATGAACTATATGGTAGCCATGGCCTTGAAAATGCCAAGGATGTAAAAATATGTGTGGATATAGATTTGTCTAAAGGGAAACTTAATATGATTGTTTTGACATTATGCTCATGAATGACAAAGAATTAAATTACAAGGTCAACAAAGCGCACTAAGCCCAAGATTTTAGTCAAGTTCCTGTTAAGATGAAATAAATTATATATATATATATATATATATATATATATATATATAAACAGAATCTGAGTCTGAGTTTTTGGTCTGTTAAAATGGGAGGGTAAGCTTCCACACACAGTGTGGTTTGTCAAGCTTGATAGAGGCATATAATGTAGCAAAATGAAACATAATGGAAAGATAATTTTAGACTTGAGAAAATGGTAAGGTAAAGTCAAGGTAATGAAAGTGACAGAAAAGATTCATTGATAGATTTTTCTATAGGCTTCTTTATTCTTAAAGAGCTTAACATCCTATAATATTTTAAGCATGTTTAAATTCAAGTTCTTAAAAATTATGAATTTCTTAAGAGCGGGCAATAAAATGTCTAATATCTATTATAAATATTTGGCACTTTAATACATCTCATAAATACCCAATAAATAAACATTTACTAATAACAGAACATAGGGATGATATAAAATTTTATTTTTTTATTTCTCTACTCTTTTATATATTCGATAAAATTAGCGATGGTTATGCTGGCAAAATAGCTATTAACATTTAGGAAAAGTCATAAAGAATAAGTCTAAAATATTTACTAACAATGGCAGATTCTAGAAGAAAGGAGTCACTAAGAGTCTACTGTACCCATGCTAGGGCAGGCACAGGAGTTACAAATGCAGCAATCTGGTTCCTAGATCAAGGCATTTGGCTGATTTGCATGAGGCTATAAATTGGAAAGTAATTGAGAGAGAGAAAGAATGTGACATCAAAGGTAAAGTCTTTAACCAAAATATTGATTTGGGTAAAAGCTGGAAATGCAAAACGTGAAGGTGAGATGATTAGCATTATGCACCTGGGTATTCCATTACTCTTGATCCTCTAAGGGAGAAAAATCACAATAAGCAAAGCAGCGAAAATGCAAGCACTGAGAGGAAGGAGAAGCAGCCAGAGGTATGAATTATCCTTCCACTGGAATGGGTAACTAGCCACTGAGTAATTGAGGATTGACTTCAGGTTGAATGTTAAATTTCCTCTGTGTGCATGAGCTCTAGAGCCCTTAGGTAGAGATTTGATTTACATAGATTAGATCAATAAATACAAGATAAACATAAGAAATAAATAATAACCCATCTTCAGATAGGAATCATGCTCTTAAGATTTGCTTAGCTGAATTCTTGAGAGATCAGCAGGCCTACTCCTCTGGCTTTAAAAATCAAGTATCTAAGCTACTGCCTTCCATAACACAAGGGGAAAATTAGCACACAGGGCAAGCAATAAACTTATGTACTTAGAAACTATTCTTCAAGCTTGTTCAAAATACAGCTTGGGAACAAAGACAAACTAACAGCAGTAGAGCTATAAGTATATAAATCTTATTTTTTAAAATCAATTTTACATGCAATATTTTGAGCGCCCCCCACCCCTGTTGAAATACTATGGAATTTTACTTGGTTTTTTTTTCTGTAGAAAGTTTAAAATTGTGTGATAGTAATCTGTTCATTCTATAGATGTTTATTTAAGCATTTTATTAATATACTCTATAAAATATAAAAATTGCTGTTGTTATTTTATTTCAAAATTATTTTGAATGTGTTTTACAATTTTTATTTTCAATTATTTAATAACATTTATCATAGGAGAAGATGAAGTTATTTCAACAGGTTTTCATATTAAGAAGTCCATTGCAGAATAAAAATTAAAACTAAATTACAGGCTCTTACATAAATTATATACATCTCCTTTCAGCACCATTTTTCTTACCTTTTATAATCAGTCATTTAGCTACATCTGAAGGATCCACAGATATTTTGCTGGGCTGATGGTGGATCAGAGTATGTGAGAGGTTAAGAGTTTGGATGATGTATAAAAGAAGTTGGTTTGAAAACTATCCAGTCATTAAAAGATTAATAACTAGAATATATAAGGAACTCAAATAACTCAATAGCAAAAAAACACAAAATACACAAATAATCCCATATTAAAATGGACAAATTATCTAAATAAAAATTTCTGAAAATAAGTCATACAAATGTCCAACAGCTGTACGAAAAAATGTTCAAATTCACTTGCAATTATGAAAATGTAAATTAAAACTACAATGAAATATCATTTTACCCCAGTTAGAATTACCATTATAAAAACAAAACAAAACAAAAAATAACAGATGTTAGCAAGGATATGAAGAAAAGGGAAGGCTAATACACTGTTGGTGGAAATTTAGTACAGCCAGTATGAAAAGCAGTATGGAGGTTCCTCAAAACACTAAAATTAGAACTACCATATGATTTGGCAATCTCACTGCTGGATATATATCAAAAGGAATGAAAATCTTTACTTCTATGTTTATTGCAGCATGCTAACAATAGCATAAAATGGAATCGACCTCAGCATCCACTAATGAATGAATGAAGTTTAAAATTTGGCATATATGTGCGATGAAATAGTACTCAACATAAAAAAAGAAAATCCTGGCATGTGCAACAACATAGGTGGAATTTATAGAAATTACATTAATGAAATAATTCAGGCACAGAAACACAAATATCGCATGTTCTCACTCATATGTGAGAGCTAAAAAAGTTGATATCATAGAGATAGAGAGTAAAATAATAGTTTCCGGAGGCTGGAAAGTGAAGCAGGGAGGAAGCGATGGAAAGAAGTTGGTTAATTGGTACGAATATACAGTTAGAGGGAAGGAATAAGTACTTGTGTTCAACAGCACAGTAGGATGCCTATAGTGAACAAAAATTCACTTCATATTTCCAAATAGCTTGAAGATTTGTAATGTTCCCAACTCAAAGAAATGATAAATATTTGAAGTGATAGATATCCCAATTACCCTTATTTGATCATTACACATTGTATACTTGTATGAAAATATTACAGGTACCCCATAAATATGTACAACTATTATGTATTCATAATAATTAAAAATTAAAAAGCACAATAAATGACAACATTAGATCAGCAATTTAAGGTTACTCTGGCTATCATCCACAGAATAGATTAAGTGCAAACAAGCCTAGAGGCAGAGATATCAGTTAGGAATCTGTCATCGTAGTCTAAGTAAAGTGAGTATGATTACCTGTGTTTAGCTAATACCATTGGGAATGGTAGGTAAGTAAAAAATATTTGAAAAAATGTTTCGAAAGTAGGTTAGGTGTGGAAGATGGAAGAGAAAAGAAAACAGTCAAAGACCGATGCTTTGGAATCAGACTTTTACAACCAGGAGGATAAATTCGGGGACACTTACTAGAAAAGAAGAGCATAATTATCTGGGGGGCATAAATTGACGAATTAACAGGACATATTCCTTTCTAACTGATTAGGGGACTATTAACTAACTAGACATAGATATAGGAAAGAGGTCAAGGCCAGAGGTAAAGATTTTGCAGTGGCTGGGATGAGAGCACCCTAGATGAATGTTTAGAAAGTAAAGACAAGTGATAGAGAAGCATGACAAGAACAATAATATAATGGTAAAGTGGGGGGGGGGAACCCTACAAAGAAATCTAAGAATGAGGAGACATAGCTTTCATTTAAAAACAAAAGAAAGAGAAACTTTCTCATAGAGTATAATCTATCAATGACCAATTGGCTGATACTAGTTCATTAGATTCTGGTTTAGACTATTATAAAAATAGGGACAAATGAGTGCTTGTATCTATTGAGCAATCACTGTGTGTCAGGTACTGAGCTCAGCTTTTTAAATGCATCATTTTAATTACCTCCCTAAAGAATATAAAGAATTATTATTTCAATTATATAGATAAGAAGACTTATAATCATAAACAATGCATAAATTATTCATAGTAACATAGAGAAGAAAAGCATATCCAGATGTGTCCGATTCTAAATTCTGTACTTTTTAAATTGCATTGCTAGAGTGTTTTCAAGTATGGGTCTTAAACAACTTGTAATTGCTTAAGGTTCTGTGAAAGAAAGAAAGAGGAAGGAAGGAAGGAAGGCAGGGAGGGAGGGAGGGAAGGAGGGAGGGAAGGAGAGAGAGAGAGAAAGAAAGAGAAAGGAAGGAAGGAAGAAAGAAAGGGAAAGAAAGAAAGAAAAGAAAGAAAAAGAAAGAGAAAGAAAGAAAGAAAGAAAGAAAGAAAGAAAGAAAGAAAGAAAGAAAGAGAAAGAAAGAAAGAAAGAAAGAAAGAAAGAAAGAAAGAAAGAGGGAGAGTTGCCATATTTTCTATTATAAAACAGTAATTAAGACTTTTAAGTCACCCTCTTTGTTAAAAGAATTGAGATTTCCCAAAAGTATTTTAACAAAGAAAAGATGACTTTTGTCACTAAAAGATGGAAGACCAATTTGAAGAAAGATATTATAAGGTTAAAACATAGTCAAAAGAGATGTAAGTTATAACACTACCAGGAGAATCTTCCTAAATAATTTTTTAAAGTTACACATGAATACTCTGTTAATTTATTTTATTTTATTTTATCTTACGCCCTGAGAAAAGCTGAAGTATAATTGTAGTGAAAATATTCAATCACAAATAATTTGTCTCTGTTGTTTTCTTGATGGTGTCACTGAAAAATCAAAGATAAAAATTGATGATACAGGCTGCTGAAATCAAACATGAAGAAATACTTTCAGAACTGGCTTCAACTATTTTTAAAACAAGAAATCATGCTAGGCATGGTGACTTATGTCTATAATTTCAGCACTTTGGGAGGCTGAGGCAGGAGGATTGCTCGAGCTCGGTAGTTCAAGATCAGCCAGGGCAACATGGTGAGACCCCACCTCTACAAAAGTAACAAAAACAAAATTAGCCAGATGTGCTGGCAAGTACCTGTAGTCCCAGCTCTTCAGGAGGCTGGGGCAAAAGGATCCTTTGATCCCAGAAGTTTGAGGCTGTAGTGAGCCAAGATAATGCCACTGCACTCCATCCTGGGCAACAGAATGAGACTGTCTCAAATGAGAGAGTGCACGCGCGCGCGAGAGAGATTAGGAATCTCTTTAACCACTTTATTCCAAGAAGAAACTTTTACAGCTCCAGATTTTGTATGTCATAGTCCCATCAGTTTGGCATTGACAAATAATTGCTTAATCATTGAAAAGAGTCCTGAGTGAGGAGTCTTTCAATAGTTTGGGAGTCAATTTTATATTGGAATATCCAAGCAGATCTAACAGGGTGCTCCAACATTACTATCTTCTTCAACAGCATGTAATTTTAAGTAAATATTTAGATATTATGTCAAAGGCATAAAACTGATAATTTGTGAAGCCTGATATTTGGTTTATTAACACTGAAATATTACCCATCCCTTTGGCATAAAGCAATCAAACACAGGTCTGATCTAGAATGTACTGGATAAATAATTGTAGTTAGAGATATCAGACAGCCTGCTAATCAGACAGAGTGAGGATAAGGATTATCAAGTATTTAGATTGACAAGGATACTTACGGTCAGAATTACAGACATACTTCATTTTATTGTGATTCACTTTATTGCTTTGCAGATATTGTGTTTTTTTTTTTTTACAAATTGAAGGTTTGTGGCAACACTGTGACAAGCAAGCCTACTGGCATCATTTTTCAAACAGCCTGTGCCCACTTTGTGTCGCTGTGTCAGCATTTTTTAGCAATAAAGTATTTGCTAATTAAGGTATGCGCATGTTTTAGATATAATGCTATTTCACACTTAACAGACAACAGTGTAGTGTAACATAACTTTATATGCACTAGGAAACCAAAAAAAAATGTATGACTTTATTGCAATATGTGCTTTATTGAAATACTTGCTTTACTGCAGTGACCTGGAACTGAAACCACAAAATCTACAAGGTAAGTCTTTAATCACATACAAAACAGAACACATCCCCATCATATAAGCAATTCTTCATAGATGGTTTTAAAATGAAGTCCAAAGCAAGTCATTCAAGGTATAAATGTAAAAGTATAGATGTTAGTATACCACAAATAGTAGTACTAATGTGTCCAGAATTGGGGGGTTCTTGGTCTTGCTGACTTCGAGAATGAAGCTCCGGTCCCTCATGGTGTGTTACAGTTCTTAAATATGGTATATCCGGAGTTTTTTGCTTCTGATGTTCAGACGTGTCCGGAGTTTCTTCCTTCTAGTGGGTTCGTGGTCTCATCCGTCTGATCCTGGCAGCGCCCGGCCCGTCTGGCCCACGGAATTTAAACTGGTTCACGGACCGCCTGCCTGGCGCCGTCTGACTGGCCTGTTCGTCTGCCCGCACCGTCGCTGCCCGCCCGCAAAGATCCGGTCCATCCTGTTCACCGAAATCGATCCTGATCACGATCTGATCCGAGTAGCTGAGACTACAGGCTCTACCACCGGTACTTCCAGCTGATTTTTTGTATTTTTAGTAGAGACAGGGCTTCACCTTGGTCTCCATCTCCTGACCTTGTGATCCGCCTGCCTCCGCCTCTTAAAGTACAGGGATTACAGGCGTGAGCCACCATGCCTGGCCGAGTGTTACAGCTCTTAAAGGTAGTGTGAACCCAAAGAGTGAGCAGCAGCAAGATTTACTGCAAACAGCAAAAGAATAAAGCTTCCACAGAGTGAAAAGGGACCCAAGCGGGTTGTCCCTGCTGGCTGGGCTGGCCTGCTTTTAGTCCCTTATTTGGCCCCACCCACATCCTGCTGATTGGTCCCTTTTACAGAGCGCTGATTGGTGTATTTGCAAACCTTTTAGTTAGACACAGAGTGCTGATTGGTGCATTTACAGTCCTTTAGCTAGACAGAAAAGTTCTCCCAGTCCCCACCCCACCCAGAAACCCAGCTGGCTTGACCTCTCACTAACATATAAAACACTAGAATTGTGACACGATTCTTATTTAACGAAATACCCATGCCCTTGGATTCTGAGAAGCACTACTGTATTTTCACTAATAATTAGAGATTTCAGAGGGTCTCAGCTACAATACCCCTTATCATACTCTGTGTGTGTGTGTGTGTGTGTGTGTGTGTGTATTTATGATACAGAGGGACTAGGAAAAATTTCTGAAAGAATTAGAAGTATATTGTTACATAAAACTTAAGAATTTTCAGATAGGTAGCTAGAATATTCTTTTTAAATGCCAAAATATGGACATCTAGAATATATGATGTTCCTAAAAGGAAACAGGCCAGAAAGAAAGCTAAGGTGTGGGAAGAATGGGATCTATCCAAGAAGCAGAGATAAATAACATCAACCGTTAATCATATGACTCATATCATCATAAAATATAAATGGATGCTATACTGGTTAGTTGTCTGTTCTTTGACATTAGAAAGGCATAGCCAAGAAAGAGAGACCTGAGAAAGTAATTATAAATCAGGGATAAAGTTCTGATTTGTTTTTTTAAGAAAGAAAGCATATAATTAATTGGTCATTTCTCTCCATAAATACAGTGAAGTATGCCACCTTAGCTAGCATTTTTTATGGAATAATCTGGAAAAGAAATCCACAATGAGCCGTCAATTTGTAGATAGTAATAGTCAAAATTCAAAGACATAAACTGTAAGAAAAAAATGTAGCTCTGAGAATGAACAGAATAAGCAAAGCTTCAAGATAAATTTGGATACTGGAAAATTATCTAAGGTAATATAGGAATGTGGTATAATCCATTACATGAGAGTAACTTTTACCAAGAGCTTCAAAATAGGTGGAAAATGTAGGTATAGAAATATTTTCAATATTTCAGAAAACTTAGTGGAAAGCAAAATATAATCTTCAACAAAACTACACATTCAAAACCATGGTATTTTTCTTAGTCATTTTTGACATGAAGTGATGGAATCATGTATAATAAAGCGGCAGCATGTTTATTTGATAGGAATTGAAGTTCTGGAATATATAAGATAAGCCTTATATATTTATGTATCAGTACTACATGCTAATAGTATTAATATGTACCACTACAAATACAAGACAGATTTTCTTAGACTTTAATTACATGTTCTTGATATTGGTGACTAAGCATGAGTTATATCCATATAAGATTGAATTCATAAAATTTAGAAATGAAATAATTTTGTAGTAAATAATGCCTTTTAAATATCTTTTGGGTAATTTTTTGGTGTTAAAATTGTTCTATTATACATAAATGTTTTGAATTCCTGGTCTAAATAATTATATGTAGAATGTATTGGATTTATTTTTAAAGATGTGCTTTGGGATTGAAAGTACAGCTATATGAGGGAAACCACTGGAAATGAAATTTAAAATACATTGAATGCAGTATTATGTAATGGGGAATACATGAGGACACTGTATTTCAAGGTAAACAACTCTTCTGTTATCTATGTCTTAAATCTCAACTCTTTGCCACATCCTCACTTATAGGTTATTTATTTTTTTTATTGCACAATTGGTTTATTTCTGATTTCTTTATTTCTTTTTTCTCTCTCTCCTTCCTTTCATTCCTTCCCTCCATCGGCCTCTCTCTCTCTCTCTTTCTCTTTTTCTTTCTCTTTTTCTTTTTTGAGATACACTCTATTGCCCTTACTGGAGTGCCAGTGGCATGGTCTTGGCTCACTGCAGCCTCCACCTCCCATGCCCATCTAATATTTGTATTTTTAGTAGAGTTGGCATTTCACCATGCTGCCCAGGCTCATCTAGAACTCTGGAACTCAAGCAATCTGCCTGCCTCGGCCTCCCAAAATGCTGGGATTACAGGCAGGAGCCATTGTGCCCAACCTCATCTGAAATTTTTGATAATGCCCTTCACTACCCACATCCTCTATCAACTCTATCAGCTGATGATTTCACCTTATATTTTACTGAAAAAAATAAAATAAAAAGGAATTGAGGAAAGTTCTTATCTTCTCAGAATCAAATCTGTTAACCTACATCTCTACCCAACATTTTTTAATTTTGCTCCTTGCCCCTACTCCGAGTTTTGATTTACTTGACTTCTGGATTTCACCTTCTCTAGAACACTGAATTGCATTGCAATTGCACGATTACAGTCATGCTACGGCATTAGCATTGTTTCCATTCTATTAATATATCATCATATTTCTTATATAGTCACTTTAATAAGCATACAATATATTGTAATTTTCATCTTGCCTATTTTTAAGCAAACTAACTAGCTAAAAAGATCTCCCTCAACCACATTTTCTCCTCAACTTACTTTTGTAATTCTTTTATAATCTTACCATAAAACAGCCAAAAAAGAAAACAAGTTTTGTACAGTTAATGTTGTGGCTTTCTTGACTTATATTCTCTCTTTGTCCCCACTTCATCTTCAATCTATGAAACTGCTCTGGTCCAATCATCAATGACACTCATATTTTACTACACAAAATTCACTTTTCTGTTTCTATCTAATCCTACCTATATGCGGCATTTGACATAGTTGAGCCCTCCATAATTTTATTCCTACCTCATAGTTCTCTTTCTCTTCCTCCATTATTTTACCTTTTGGCGTATGACTGAATTTTAAATGATGACATGTCTCAAGACTCTGTCTTAGAATTCCTTTTTTTTTTTTTTGGAGAAGGAGTCACACTCACTCTGTTTCCCAGACTGGATGGAGGGCAGTGGCGCCATCTCTGCTCACTGCAAGCTCCACCTCCTGGGTTCATGCCATTCTCCTGCCTCAGCCTCCCAAGTAGCTGGGAATACAGGTGCCCGCCACCAAGCCCAGTTAATTTTTTGTATTTTTAGTAAAGATGGGGTTTCACCGTGTTAGCCAGGATGGTCTCGATCTCCTGACCTCATGGTCAGCCCACCTCCACCTCCCAAAGTACTGGGATTACAGGCATGAGCCACCAGGCCAGGCCCTGGAGTTTCTTTTTATCTCTGTATCACATATTCAAAAACAGAAAGAGGGCCAGTGAGTTAGTATAACACAATAATAAAAGTTTGAAATGATGCCTTTGTAATTTTTTTATCTACACAGAAGTTAAAATGATTTATTACTCAAAATACTCAACTATATTTACAGTTAACCTGACCTAAAATATAAACTCCTTATGAACTCTTTATAAGGTTTATAAATCCCTGCCTATGTGATCATGCCATATCTGTCTCTTAAACTTCACATGAAAGTATTTATGTTTTGTTTTTGTGTGGTATGGATATTCCTCAGATTTTCAAGAGATTGGGTTCTTGTCAACATTCAAATCTTAGCTCAGTCTTTCTTTAGGAGCAACTATAATAGACTGCTCAGTCAAGATATCCAACAGTCTACTCATCATTTTTGCTCTTTACTAGAGGCTGCTCAACTTGCAACGGGGTTATGTGTCAACCAATCATAAGTTGACCATATCAAAACATCCTATGTCAAAAATGCATTTAATTCAAGTAAACTACAAACATCATACCTTAGCCTAGACTATCTCAAATACATTCAGAACAGTTATATTAGCCTACAGTTGGGCAAAATTATCTAACACAAAGCCTATTTTATAACAAAGTATTGAGTATCTCATGTAATTTATTGAATGCCATACATTGTAGATTTTCAGTTGTTTACCTTCACAACTGTGTGGCTGACTGGGAGTTGCAGCCCACTGCCACTGCCCAGTATTGCAATAGAGTATCACATATCACTAGACCAGGAGAAGATCAAAATTCAAAATTCAAAGCACTGTTTGTACTGAATGCATATCCTTTTAGCAACATTTAAAGTAAAAAACAAACAAACAAGAAAAAAACGTAAGTTGGGGACCATCTGTATAAGTCAACTCTTCTCCTTTTTATACAGCTATCTCTATCAAAGTGATCTTGATTAATTACTTGTCTACTTTTGCCTTCTTCAAGAATTTAGGCTTATCTGTCTGTCTTACCAATGCTTAGGACAATGTCTGGTAACATACCAGGCACATAGCACATAATTTTTATATATATATATTTGTTGAATAAATGATAATAGCTTCAAAATTATAAAATACTTAAACCTGTTGAAAATAATATTAAATGTTAATAAAATGAGTAAATTTTTAGTCTAAGAATATAAAGGCTAATATTCAATATATACTTTAAACAGTTAAGGGCATGATTATCATGAATACTCTCTTCTTCACTATTAATTGAAATAGTAATAATTTGAGAGATTTCTTCTATAAATTACACTTAAATTTCATTTACCTAAAGGTAAATTTAAGGTGTGGCATTGAGAACTACATACACATTGCATTGCAGGTTAGGAAACTGACTTGTGACAAAAGGATACTTTACACATAGTTGAGACAAAAATTAGAATGGTAAACATATTGAAAAGGGGCTTGAAAGCAAACTTTATATAAAATAGTCAAACATGGCTGGGTACGGTGGCTCATGCCTGTAACCCCACCACTTTGGGAGGCTGAGGCAGGCATATCACCCGAGGTTGGGAGTTTGAGACCAACCTGACCAACATGGTGAAACCCCCTCTCTACTAAAAACGCAAAAGTTAGCTGAGCGTGGTAGTGGGTGCCTGTAATTCCAGCTACTGGGGAGGCTGAGGCATAAGAATCTCTGGAACCCAAGAGGCAGAGGTTGCAGTGAGCCGAGATGAAGCCACTGCACCCCAGCCTGGGTGACAGAGTGAGACTCCCTCTCCAAAAACAAAACAAAACAAAACAAAAGTCAATCATTGGAGAGAGGTTTTGAGCTCTAGACCAACATAATAAAAATATCGAGAAATACACAGCAAGCCTAAGTTGAGGAATGTATTGGAAGGAAATACGAAGAGAGTTGCTGCATAGTAAGTTTATAAAAGAGTGTTTGCCCAATAATCCTGAAGAACTTAACTGAGATTGGACAGTTATGTAAGATATGGAGAAAGGAGGCAAAGATTGAAAATGGGTGTAACATTTTCAGACTTACTGAAAATTACATGTGGATGAGAATGGACACAAGAAGAGTAAGTGATTTTTGAATTTTGAGTTTAGACAACCAGAGAAGAATCATATCAGTAACAAAAAAAGGAAAGGTAAGAAGGGCAATATCTAGATCAGAACTTCTTATGGGAAATATGGCAGATTCAATTTTAAATGTCAATGTTAAGGTTTAACAGTATGTTAAAACCAAACTAACATCCTGTCTGAGACAAAATATAAACAGAAACCAGTAATGATGTATACAAAGGAAGATAAAACCTGTCTTCCTGTCCATAACCTCCAGGCAAATCAAACCGTCTGGCTGTCCATTACCATTATCTTCCTTTTAAACCACATCTTTATTTAATTACAGGACATCAGATATGTGCTAAGTACTCTTCGGCACTCTTAAAATGTATTTAACTTACTAAAAACACCATTTTGCTAGTAATTTTATTACGGTGAGCTAGAGTACGGTAATGAGGTAGTTGCTGTGCCCAGTCATTGCCTCCTTTGTCGTCATAGGCAAAGTTGTAGGCTTCAGGACTGTTCCATTCCAAACAGCTTGGCTTTCCTTTAAAACATCATTTTATTTTTATCAGAATTCAGTAATCACTGTTCTTCTCCCTTACTTCTTGCTGCCAAATTCTGAAGCATCCCCTATATCAGTGCGTTTCTTGGGTATTGATTTTAAAAAATCACCATTTAACAAAAGGAAGATGATTTTGTCTAGATATTTCTGTTTCAAGTGTTTAGATTTTGACTCATACATTTAGGATTTTGAATGTTTTAATCTTTGAGATTTTGATTCATTCAGATGCTCACACATACACTCATATAGAGCATAACACAGATAAATATTTTATCATAGAGCTACAAAGTGACTTTAGAAAGGAACAAAAAAATCTAAAGCAATGGAACAGTATATGGTATACATGAAACAGTAAACAGTCAGCCTCCCATATTTGCAGGTCCTGAGTCATGGATCCAATCACAATAGAAATAAATAAAAATTAAAATGACAAACAAAACAATAGAGAATAATGCAAGTTTTAAAGCAACATTAAAGCAACATATAAAACAACTAATTCTATATCATATACATTGTATTAGGTATTATAAGAAATATAGAGATGAATTAAAGTATCTGAAAAAATGTAAGTTATATGCAAATACTCTATTACTTTATGTAAGGGAATAGAGCATCCACAAATTTTAGTATTTCTATGGGAGTCTTGAAACTAATCCCTCTGTGATACCAAGAGATGACTATGTTTACTTTAGAGATTTTGTTGGAAATTCAGTACGTAAAGCAAAAATTGCACTTAGTTTAAATGATACTCAAAAATGTCTCAGAGTTCATGTTTCTTACCAACACAATTTTTTATTTAGTGTTGTATCTAATCATTATTTCTTTGTTTGGCAATCCAATGTTTTTGTTGGTTTATAGTTAGGTATTTACCTAAAATTCATTTTTAATTATTCAACATTTTATGCATAATAAACACAAACTTTTTATAACCAATATAATAAACGCCAGTCTGCACAGATGGTTTCTCTCCATGATCTGCACTGTATTCTGTGATTCATGGGTTACATGCCCCAGAGAAATGTGCTTTTTATAAACACTGGATTAACACCATAATTGCACTTAGTTTGGAGAAATGCTGACGTTATGGAAGTAAAAGATAGCTATGACAACTGATAAAATAGGAGATCCAGAGATCCCATCTCACATACTGGCATATAAGCTTATTGAATAAAGGGTCAGAGAAAGTCAATGCCATTGCATACATTATCTTCTTTTCCTCTTTCTTTTCCTCAAGGGTATCAGGTTAAATTTACATCATTTACCTCCTTGTAATTTTGGTTTCCCGTTTTTCCCAAATCAAGCTATTGTAAATTATGACAATATATTTCAATCTATTCTTAAAAGACCAATAATATATTAGAGGATAGAATTTGGGAAAAGTAGAAGACACTATTTAGATAACTAGTGAAACTTTAGAACCAGAGAGCGACATGCAACTGCTGAGTCAGGCAAGCTATGAAGTTCCTCAGATTCAAGAGAAGTTATGGGTGTTTATGGAAATAATTTCTTGTAGTATATGAGAAACAATGCATAGAAAGACAAAGACACATGCAGTCCATGTTCTAATGAAAGGAGGGTCACTATATTACTCCTCACTTCCTTTCCCTTTCATGTTATGATTTGTACACTCATTCACTATTGATTTGTTGATCCCATTACACTCCTTACACTGATGCTTGCAAAATGAATATATTTGTATTCCTGACCTCAAGTAGCTTTCAGTCTACTCAGGGAATATGGAATGTAAACAAATAATTCCACTTAAATATGAAAAGTTTAAATTGCTTTGGGAACAGGGGGTTTGGGTGATATTTGTCCAACTGAAGTGCCTCTAGTTGTGAGAACTGGCACCTGAAAATCCAGGAGAGAGAATGAAGAATTGACTATTAAGGGCTGACTAAAATTAGTGATTTGAAGAATTATGCTAAGAATTTTATACTAAATATTCCCCTGGTATTAGGTTTCCGTAGAAGGAACTATTTTTGCTTAATAAGAGAAAGTATCTGTGTATACAAAGATAGATCTTGGATTAGGGACTGGGAACTCATAGAAGAGGTCAAAACTAAAAGAGAGCTGGGTTCTTCTCTAAACAAACAAATAAAATAAATGTTAGAAAAATTACTTATTTTCTCTCTCTCTTTTTTATATTTTAAATGTCAGTCAAAGAGCTAAAAGGTAAAGAGACAGAGTGATAATGAAATATGAGACACTAATGCCCAAATTTCGTCATTTCAGAAGTTCGGATATGAAATATTCAATTTTAAGTTATTTATATTGCTGCAAGTCATAGGTTGCAAAATGGACTGACAGTGATCTGCTTGCACAAATGCCATAAGCAAATATAGTTGGCCTTCCGTATCTATGTGGGCTGAGTCTGAGATCCTCCTAATCACTGGAGATACCAAAATCCATATATGCTTGACTTATTTATATTAAATGTTTTGGTATTTGCATATAACCTATGAACATCAATCCATATACTTTAAATCATCTCTAGATTACTTATATTTTCTAAAGCAATATAAATGTTATATAGTTGTTATGCTGTATTATTTAGAGAATAACACCCCCCCCCAAAAAAGGTCGTAGATGTTTAGTAAAGATAGAGCCATCTATTTTTTTCCCAAATATTTATGATATGTTGTTGGTTGAATCCAAAGATGCAGAACTCACAGATACAGAGGGCCAACTACTTTGTTTTGTGTAAGAAAGAAAAAGGTCCTGGGATAGAACCAACAATTTCAAGATGATATTTCCATACATTTATCTAAAACCAATGGAAGCAGGATATCAGACCCAATAGTGGTAGGAGAACATAAATCTGAGAATTTACATTGTATTTGTTACAGGATATTGTATTGGGTATGAGCTTATCTTGTCTAGATAATATAGAGTGACTCCCACTTGTGTCTACATTGTTACTTTTGACCATTAAAAATATAATTTAGGTCACACCTCTACACCTCCTGAAATTAAAATGTTAAATACAAGCAGTTACTTAGTACTTGTCTTGATATTATTATGCCCCAGCTATAATTTTTTGTATTTCATTTCTAAACTTTCCAAGTAGTAGAGCACAAGGATTGTATCTACCTAATCTCTACCTACATTGCCCTTAATTTTTTTCTCTCACACCATTTTATCTACTCTCACAAAAGTAAACAATATTATCCTAATTACCAAATATAACAATCTCTATTAGACCTCAATTTCTACAGCTCTGACACCCTTCTAGATAAAGTAAAAGATAGAAACTTTAGCCTTCAGGGACCACCATAATCTGTCCTCAAATTATTTTACCTCTGATCAATCTCCTGCATAAACTATTAATATCTGTTCCAAACATATTTTATGCTCACTATTGGCCAAAACACATTGTTTCCGTTTTTATTTTTTTGTTTTTTGTTTTTGTTTTTTGCTGTCTACTAATTGTTTTATTCCATTGCCTTTCTTTACCATTATCCCTATCAAATACATTCTCTTTACTCCAAACATGCAAATATTCTCTGATCTTTCAAATATATCAACAAAACTTTTCATAAAATATATCATTGTCATCTCTGAAGCTAGAGCCCTAAAGATTCTGACTACTTGGATACTTTGTCATATCTGTCCAACAAAATAATGTTAATAAGTATTAGTTGATTTTATGAATATTTTGGATAACTTTAATGTGAGTGAGTTTGAAGTTGAGAAGACTGCTTTTTTGTTTCTTTTATTCTCAGCAACTACTACCAAATACTTTTCTAAAACACTAATCCAAACATAGAAGAAAATCTAAAACTTAAAATAAATAAATTAATTCAAATTTTCCTCAAATTATGAAAGATTCAAAATAAGGATCAATATCCTCAATGCTTATAAACAAAAAAAAAATCAAAAAGAGAACTCAGTGTATGATGAAGAACATAAAGCATTTCATTTTTTATTTATAAACACTTTCCTCATTGAAAAAAGAGAATTTATTGTGAAAATATGTTTCTGCAATGTTAAACTGTTTTTATGTTTACAAAAGCATCAAAGCCTAATTTTGTTTGAGAATATGTCGCCCTTTCATGTCATCAGCTAACCACTTTTAAAATTCCCATTGCTTTGATGTTGTCACAGCATTTTGATGTATAAGAAGATTTCTAACTTGACAGAAAATTCCTAACAAATTGCTAAATGTTAAATGGGAAAAAAATCAGTGTATGACAGATGAGTATATAAAAAGCACTCTCCTGGCATGCCTCACCTTATGGCATTTGAAAATAATGACTAATTGGGCTATAAATTAAATCATCAGTAAAATTATATGAAATGGAAATTCTAAGAAGCAAGCTTCATGTAATCATTCGTCACATCTGAAATCACTTTGAAATTACTGCAAATAAAATCTGATCTTTGACAAACCTTCATTACTGATTTTATCATTTTAATATCATTTAATTCTCATCTGTGATAATCATTATGGTTTTCTCTGATTAAATGTCAAATCTATATACAAATATAAATACCTTAAAATGTTGTCCTTTAAGGAGTGAAAATTATCTGAGTCAGTATGTTTTGATTCTTTATATACATAGTCCAAAGAAAATATAAATATTAAGTCATATATCGACAAAGTTTCTATGTAACAAAGAAATAACAATTATACCTATTAATATTATTGTTGTCAACTTTACTTTGTTCAAGTAGCATTTCGTAAAACATTTTCTTCCTTAAGTAATTCTGTCTTTACCAAGCTCATGCAATCTTTCCAATCTGTCATTAGTTATGGCTGATTCGAACACAGATAGTGAAAGAAGAAATGTGTTATATGCTTTCCTTTAGAATAACGATAGAAATAATAATGATGATAAAAGGAAACCAACAGCCTAAAATGTTAGATACACATTCTTAAGTTGTGTACTATAATCCAAGTTTATCTGGCTTTCAATTATTTTATTCTAGTTATATTTTTCCAGTTTAATATTTATATGCACAATAATTAAAAACTGATTATAAACACATTCATAACTTTTAAGAGATATCTGGTTACTCTGCTTTAAGCTGGTGACATATTCTTGTAAACTCTATTATTTATGCTACAAGTCTGAGTTTTTATTATATCTTCTTATATTTAGTATTTTAAAATTTGGAGTATAAAAAATGTGTTTCAGGCACAACCTGAAACAAAAATCAAAAATGATTTTACCTTTAGGATCACATTTTTTAAAGGACATTTAAAAGCCATTTTTATTGCTGTTAATTATTTGGCTTATGCAATTACAAAATTTGCTTTTTACCAGATGTTACTAAATAGACATCCATTTGAAGAATGGGGAGAATATCATTTGTTTGTTTATTTATTTATTTGTGACAATCGCATAAAAGGCCAGTGTTGGTTTTCTGTTCTTTCAATGGTTTGTGACCTTGGGCAAGCCACAGAAAGATTTAGCAGCTTGCCCTGTAATTAAAGGATAATAGGGCCTTCACTTCGCATCTTACTTATGACAATACTAAATGGAGTAATACAAAGCTATGAAAGAAGGGCAGTCAGTCACTGAGAGCGTGTCACCAGAGTTTATACATCTTTTTTTAATGCTTTTCTTGAAAGAGAATATCTCTTGTAATACAAAAATCGAGGTGCCCTGTTTATTCTTGTACCTGTTATTGTTACCTTGTCAGTCTCTCTGGAACTTGCATTGATTCTCTCATATCTAGAGCAAAAGCCTTAAAATCCTCAAGCAAAGATCTTCTAAATGATTAATAAAATGTCTTCATCGTTTCATAACTATTTACATGTACTCTCAAGTTACAATTGAATCCTTGAGATAAAGTAGTTCATCTTGAGAAAGACCCCTTCCTTTATATTCACTGAATTTTTATTTCTAGACAATCCGTCCAATATTCCTGTTAATCAGCAAGTATTTACTGGGAAGATACTGTATTTTTAGACCTATGAAGTCATTAAAGAAGATACAAAGATATTTAAGATAGCCCCCATAGCTTAAAATCCTGATTGGTAAAATCAGATTATACAGAAAACCCCTAAATGACAGTGTAAATAAATTCTGAGTTATTATAGACATGTAGGACTTGAGTTGTGCTCATAAACAAACACAGTCTGCATAAAGAATAAGGAAGAGGAGAGTATTCTAAACACTTAGAATAGCAAAATATGCTCAGGGTACAAAGAGAACAATAAGAGTGAAGCTGTCGGGAGCTAGTGCAGGGAGAACAGGCAGAGGTGATGAAAATGACCTGAGCTCCAGTTGCATAGATGTTTTTTAACTCTTATATTTTACCAACTGCATTGACTAAGAATAATTAAACTTTTTCATTATAATTCTATATCCCTTATTCTAAAGTATTTTTCCCACATAACAAATTATATCATATTACCCTTCAGCTCAAAAGCATCATTTGATTTCTTATTATATCTTTGTTTAAGCTACTTAAAATATGAAGTTTTCCTTATTTATTAGATAACCTAGCAGGCTTTCAGATAGAAATGTATCAAACTGAATTCATCCATAATATTACTTATGATCTGTTTCCTCTTCTTGTCTTTGCTACATATAATTCTACATGTCATGCTTTATAGAATTACATTACCATTCCCCATGTAACCCAACCCAGAAATAATAAGTCTATTAGTTTAGGTTCCTAACTATGTTTATTCAAATTTCAGTTTCATTTCAGGTCCTCCTCAGTCTATTTGTTAAATATTTTCCAGGTTATCACCCTATGTTTTTGTTTGTATGTTTGTTTGTTTACCTAACTACTACTACCTTTTTTGGGGGGCCTTCATCAGTTATTACCAGAACCTATAAATCCTAGTACTAAAACTATTAAACTATTAAACCATCAAAACTATTCAATTACTACTTTTAATTTTTACGATAAAACAAATCCTGATCACAGTATACTCTTTCAGGATCCCTTCCCAGCCCTCCTGTTCAGGCTCCTCTCCTGTGGCTCTCTTTCTCTAATCATTCAGAATTAATTGTATGTCCCATAATGAGATTTTTATGGATCTATGAATTTTCCCATGGTACCTTTACATAATACAACTTGATCATTTTCCCATTTTCAACTAACAACTAACTCTGGTTCTTCAAGACTGTTCACATATCTACCTTCTCAAAGCCTTTCATGAAAATGTCAACCTAAGGGGATTTTTTCTACTTCGTTTGTTTATTAGATTAGGGCATACTCATTAGCATGGCACCTTCAACCTTGTGTCATATTAAAATCATCAATTTACTTATTTGATTTACCCACATTCTGCAAGCTTGAGTTCAAAGACTCACCTTATCCTCTGCTTCTAGTAGAGGCATGAGGCCAACTTGTCAGATATGCTCAATACTTGGTTTCCTAAATAAGAAAACCTTATTCAGTTTCCCTGAAGTTTTCATAAGAAAAAGGAGGATGGCATTCAATCAGGATGGAAAACAATCTTTGATTAACCGTCCATAACTCCAAAGTATTGGGCAAGTCATGTTATGAGGAATCAGAGTACATCTCTGAAAATCAGAAGCTGCATATACTAATCCAATGAAAGGCCGATTAAAAAGAGCAATTACTTATAACCAGAGGAGTTCAAGAAAAAGTGTACTAACTTCTTGGATTTCAAAAGATAATTCATGCATTCGACAACACTTAGATTCTACTTTTGAACTTCAAGTGTTTAGATTCTGTATCTTAATCAAATTCGAGGAATACTTTTGAGTTCGATCATGTGTCAGGAACCATGTTATTCTATGAAATGCCCAGCATACCTAGGACTTTGTCTGATTCCAGATTCAACATTTTAGTTGCAGATTGGAAGGTCGGTGGAAGTGCAAGGGAAAGAACTTAACGCACAGATCTTAAGGTAGTGATTTCCAAATACTGAAGTAAAAATAAAGAAACAATAATACCAGGGAAGAATAACATAATTTTTTACTAGACTATAAAAACCATGGACAGCTAGATTTTTAAAATCACTTCAGACAGTTTTGTGTGCCCACTCTATGAAACAAAAGCCTGGAAGTGAGAGAATGCTGTTGGAACAGGCAGACAGCCATGCTTATATTGTGGAAAACGCTCTGAAAACAGGAATCAATTAAACAAAACCTAACCATGCTCACAATGGAAAAAAAAAAGTTTTGCAATTTAAACAAACAAACTACTTTGCATTTTTATCATTTGCGTGATTAGTCCTACTTTGTCAGATTTGGCATGGGTCAGAAAGGTACAGAAAGTAGCCATCTTTTCCTTCATTCTAAAGGGTTAATTATCTTTAGAGTCTTTTTTATTATATAAAAATAAAATTATATATTAATAAAATATTATATAAAACATTATCATTTCCCAGAAAACTTCGTAGTATGCCTCATCAGAAGACAATTGGAAAGCCACTTGCAGTAGGTATAATATTATAATTTGCCTTATGTATAAACCTGAGTATTGTTGATTTCATACTCATCCAGCAAATAGTGACTGTTCTGTAATGTAGTCAAAATGAGGTAATTGATAGTTTCTCAATATTGGCATTTTCTTGTGAGTCTAACATGCATAAATACTCTGAGACAATCATTTAATTGATTTATGCATTTCAGAATCAAGTAGTTTTCCCTTGAATTATTTATAGGGAAAACAAAATTTAAACAAAGAAAATTAAATATCACAAAGCAATAGTATACTGCATATGTATAGGGTAGTTATTCCATTTTAATACTGACCTGCCTGTAACTCAAACTGATTTCTCCTTATACATGACACTAGCAATGACAGCTTTATTTACTACCCCCACTAAAAGGGCCAACGGAATTTTTTCTAAGTTCCTATTGCACAAAGTTGTATGGACAAGTTAAAGAGATATGCTTACGAAATAATGGCTATATGTTTACCTATTAATTAATCAAATAAAACAAAACTATATCTTGAGTGCACAAAGATTTCCCAGTCTAAACTTTTACCAAGAGAGGCATATAGAAATGTTGAATGATTTCTCCAAAGTGGCAAATCGCTTAGCAAATAGAAGAAATAATTGCAATCTATTTTTTTGCTAAGAATATCCATGTAATTTTATTAATTTTCATTTTACCACATCTATACAATTTACAGTGCTCATAATAGATATATCAGTCTTTACTAAAAATAATAAGATTGACTTATTCTTTTACTAAAATTGACTTGCAAAACTAAGTGGTGACAAAGTCTTAGCTTTCGCCAACTCATTCATTTTCCCAAACAATAACAAATGTACATTGAATGGCAAAAATGAAAAGAAATTATATGCCTGTCACTAAATAAAATTATGTAATTGCTCGCAGTTCCTTTAATCCCTTTATTCCTTTAATTGTGTTTTCTTCTACATACTGCCAAATTTTTAAAAATCCATTAATCTACAAATTGTTTCTCCAGTTACTAGTACAGTGGCCAAGTTTTCTTGGATTTTCAAGCTGACTTTTCAGTCACAGTATCCTTCAAAATAAGTTTAAGTTCTGAGCTTACAATCACTTAACAGGCCTGAAAACTGCACAAGAAACTAAATTGCACCCACATGCAACTAAATGCCTAAGTAGCCACTGGAACTTCACACCAAGAGTACAAGAAACGCACTTTGCACCTGCAAGTAGACACATGCAGGCTCTATTAGACACAAACTTAATTTTGCCTGGACAATACATATCTGTCACAAAACAGCTGACATACAGTTTTAGACTAGAAATAGGCACTTGGACTTTTCAAACTTCCCTGAAGAACTCAGCCTTGGAATGTTTTCTTTTGACCAGACCTTGTCTGCTCTCAGGTAGCATTCTCCAAACTTTTCTAAAATGTAACAAATTAGCTCTACCTTTTCCTTTCTCATATCACTTGTTTATTTTGGTGGGCCACACAGAGTTGCAGTAGTCTTTGATTCTGTATTTCTGGGATTTGTTGCATCTAAGTATCTCTGTTCTACAGAATTATGCATGTTATTCTTCAACACAAACCAACTAGTCATCACCAGTGTTTGCTCGGCTAACACTGGGGTTTTCTAAACATAATAGTTTTTATAGAAAATTTATATATTCTTGAGGAATAATTTTTATTTCAAGGAGAAGCTTAAAGAAAGAGAATGTTAATGAATCATGTTCTCATTTCTTCATTAGATTTTAGTATGCTATCACTGAATTCATTGGTAGAACACATTGCTTGTTTCTGGGATAACTCTTCTCTTCTTTTAAAGGTTTAAAAAGAAAAATGATGACTCATATTTCAGGAAAAACATCTAAAAAATAGTGAAGTAATTTATTTGTGCCTTTCAAAAAATTTGTTGTAAGACAAAAAGATACCACAGGAAACAAACTATGTAACTTCTTTTCTGTCTATGCAATCAAATCAACTAAGGTGTTTTGAAGAATTATCAAAACAGAAAAATAGATGAAGAAATCACTTCATATGCACTTCATATCTTTTATGTGAATCTAGATGTGTCTCTCTGTATGGCTTGCTATTTTCCACTGATTAGGATATTTTTGTCTCTCTGTAAAGAAAGATGTTAACTTGCAGAAAACTAGTAACAATGAAAATAATCCTGGACCAAACTTATGTGGCAAAGGTGTAAATGAAATATAGAACAAAATAACTCCAAAGTTTATAGTGTTATTGTTTTGCATCACATGTACCAGTTTTTATCTAAATTAGTAATCCTATTCAAATTTAGTTCTTTCAGTGACTGTAAATACTTTCATCTTTCTTTTTGAATCAGCCTTACCACCTTGCTGGATCTCTCTTAAATAAACAAATTCAGTCTGACTCAAAAATCTCAACTTATACCTTTAAAAGTCATTTATTAACACTTGATAGTAGTTTTTGATTTACAAAAAAGTCGGGAAGATAGAACAGCAAATTCTCATATATCTCTCACCCACTTTCCCTTGTTAAAATCTTACATTAGTATGGTACATTTGTCACAACTAATGAAGCAGTTCTGAAACATTAATATTAACTAAAATTCACACTTCATTCAGATTTGCTTATTTTTTCTCTAATGCTCTTTTCCTGTTTCAAGATTTCATCCAGGATACATATTACATTTAATTATCATATCTTTTATGCTCCTCTAAACTGTGACAATTTCTCAAACTCTTCTTGATTGTAATGAACTTGGCAGTTTTGGGGGGTATTAGTCAGATATTTTGTAGAATATCCCACAACTCATAATTACACTGGGGTTATGGGTTTTTGCTAGAAAGACTACTGAGGTAAAGTGACATTCTCATCACATCATATCACAGGTAGATTCTATCAACCTACCTTATTATTATTGATTTAAACCTTAATCACTTGGCTGAGGGAATCTGTCAGTTTTCTCCCCTGTATAGTTACTCCCATACCCCGTAATACTGTATTTTTGGGACAATGCACAGACCACATGTAAAGAATAGGAAGTTATTCTCCACCTTTTTCATGGAAAGTATCTATTAAAATTATTTGGAGTTCTTTTGCACAGGAATTTGTTAGTTCTCCCATTGTTTATTAATTCAATCACTTATTTATATTCCTATGAGTTATGAATATTTATTTAATACCTTGAGGTAAAATCTAATATTACATTATTTATTTTGCCGCTCGAATTCTTCTAACTTAGCCATTGGGAGCCTTTTCAGTTTGCTCCCTTTGACGTACTCTGTGTGTGTGTGTGTGTGTGTGTGTGTGTCTGTGTGTGGGTGTGTACTTTCTTATTCTCTGGTACAAGATGCTTCAGGCTCATCTTACATATTACCCCTTTCCCAGTCCCCAAATGAATCATTTTCCTTTAATGGAGAATAATATTAGAAACTAAATCTGTGCACTAAAGAGTCATTTTTGTTTTTACTTTTACAAATTATACTTTGACACAATTAAATAGATTTTATTGAGGCCACAGATTATATACAGTAATCTGTTTTCCAAGCTGATTCTTTGTTGTTAACCAAAACATAAGTTATCATTTTTGACAGAAGAGTAGACTGCCTTCAAGGAACCATCAGAACAGAATGTGAGCAATGCTTGATGAATCCCTCATATTATCCATGGATTTTATAATAAACTAAAATGTAGCAATGGAATACATCTAGCATAGACATAAGGAGATAGAGATACTTACTCCAAATTTCTTCCTTTCCCATTCTTTCATTCTTATTTTACTTTGAAATGTTTCAAAATGAAAAACAAACATTGGCATCAGGTGAGAGATTTGAAGAAACAAAGTCTTATATAACTCAATCCAAATACATTGAAGTTGTACATTTAATATAATATCTCAGTTGGTAAATTATCTGCTTGTTCATATTTCAATTTGTAACCATCGTAAATCTCTACTTTCGAATACATTTTTGATTAAATCTGTGTAAGTTTATCACTTGGAGAGGGCTTTGTAGAGTTAGGATCAGAGCTGATATTTACCAATACTATTAATGCACTATCCTACAATTTGTCCATAAGTATGTAGAAAAGACATACTGCCTCTGCCATGACAGATGCAAATTTAAAATGCAATAGAATTTAATTACATCCCAGGATGAATATTCTATGAGAATATGAGAGCAAGAAAAAGCTCAGATGTCAGGGATCAACTATCAATAATAATTTTACACATAAGATATACATTCAATTACAACCTCCTTTCTATTTGTTTATTTAATTTTTAAACCCAGCTCAGTTCCACTTTGAAAGTACAAAAGAGAAATTTATTTTCTCATTCGCCATGGGATATAATGAATACTATATATTTTTTCTTCATAATATTTATTTCCAGTTACCAGAACTATGTTATCTATACACTTTTTTATACATTAAGTACAAAAGTTGAAAATTTGAAGCAATGTATTCCATAAGCAAATTTCTGACTTTTAATTCACAAAATGGAAGCTGAAAACTTCAAGATCACTATAAGTAATTTTTTCACTCCCTTTTAGGGATATTCAATGTCAAGCAGTGAGTAAGCGTATAATAAACTGTGCCATATTTACTAGTAGTGGTAGTAAATTGTTTAACAACCTCACTACTTCTGTTATAAAACTCATATGGCTTAGAGTCCATTGAAACCCCCTTTAAAAAGAAATATAGCTTTCCACCACCTGCTATTGCCTCTAAGTGTCCATACTGTACTCTTGGGACCCTTGTAGAGGCAGAAGGTTTACTGAATCTATTCACTTCCCTCAAGGGAGAAATTTGATAATGAGCATGCATTTCTTTATCAGCTATCATATAGCTTGATTCTTTTATAATGTATGAAGTGAGATTGAGTGCCATCTTATGTGTACCTCTTCACATGGTAGCTTTCCTGTTAGTGGCAGAGCCAGACGTATTTTCAGGAAAGCTACTGGTTGTAGCCGCTCAATGTGGCACCTGGAATTTGCTCTTTTCAAGTAAGATAGCTAATTGAATCTAATGCCCCTAACAGGAAAAAGAGAACGGATGCTTGCTTTTCTAAATTTCAACATTCCAAGTATTTTTCAAGTACCTATTGACATTTCTAAAATATACTTTCTTTTTCTCTTTTTAAAGAACATTAAGATTTTTGAAGCCTTGCAGTTTAGTGTAGGACAGAAAACACCGTACTTATAGCCACTCAGACATGTATAAATTACTCTGGTCTAGAATAAAGATCTCTCCTTATAAATACTTTCAAAATC
This sequence comes from Papio anubis, assembly GCF_008728515.1. Lineage (NCBI taxonomy): Eukaryota > Metazoa > Chordata > Mammalia > Primates > Cercopithecidae > Papio > Papio anubis. The sequence continues at coordinate 23,724,688 of NC_044977.1, forward strand.
TAGTGACAATCCTGCCCATGAGCTGAAAGTTGTTTCTCACATATATTAGGAGGGAAACATCCTTTTTAGGGCTTTGCCTCCTACTATCCTTCGTGTTCTACTTTTTTATTATTCCTAGATGCTTTTGCAAACTTATGTAAATAAACCAAGCTTATGGTTATTAAAATAGAAAGTTTTTCTGATTTGCTTCTTATACGTCTCTATTGGTTTTTCTAGTACATTTTATTGAGCTTGCCAAGAACAATTATTATATTCAAACATATTTCATCCAGTCATATTTAAGGTCACACTATTATATTTCTAGCACTCATACTCATATTTTATCCTCTCCCAATATAAAAATAAAAAAAGGAAAGACTACCTAGAGGTTTTAAATTGCTAAAATTACATAGTCAAAATATTGGTGTTACTTTATTTAGACAGCAGAGAGCAGTATAAATCTAACCCTATGCAAATAAATTGTTTCATCTTAGGGTGCATTCATGTAACCAGGACAAAAATCCAGGGAATGCATAAGATCCACATTTTTCTGTTTAATAGCTCTCTCTCCATTCTTTCCTTTTTCCTTTTTTAACAGAGAGTAACTAATTGATAGAATTAAACAATACTATAAGAATGGTACCCTCTTATTTCTCTTAGGAAACTACCAAGTACATGGAATAGAATTCAATTCAGAGAACTAATCAACAGAATTTATTTTCATATTTAAAACGTCTTAAAGGAAAACTTTTGTTCAATCCTATTCACAGATGCTTATTCCAACTTTCAGGTCAATGGAATTTCTCTCTAATAACCTGGAATGTGTCCAAACTAAATCAATCAGAGACCAATTATATTTAAGCTCTGGTGTTATTTCACTACTGAAGGTTTTAGTATGAGGTTTTAGCTTACTTGAGCTTTTACGTCTATTCCTCAATGAGGAATAGCTTCTCGAAAGTCAGCACACTAAAAGTCATAATTAGATACTTCCACATGAGATTTTCCCCTTGTTTTATTTCTTGAAGTATGAATTGCTGCTTCTAAGGTTTAGAAGAGATAAAGCACTTCAGGGTTTATTTAAATTCTTCATTTTTAATAACTCAAAATACATATAATAAACAGATATTGCTACTTCATATAAATCAAATTTGTATGTTTGATTTAGAAGTAGTATTTGAATTCAACAAGCAAAAAAAAAAAAACATTAAAAGTGAGCAAAAGACATGAACAGGAACTTTCAAAAGAAGGCATACAACAGCCAATAAAGATATGAAAAAATTCTCAACATCACTAATCATCGAAAAAATGCAAATCAAAGCCACAACGAGACACTATCTCAAACCAGTAAGAAAGGCAATTATTAAAAAGTCAAAAACCACAAGATACTGATGAAGTGGTAGAAAAAGGGAATGCTTATACTCTGCTGGTGGGCAGCAGCTGTGGAAAGCAGCTTGCAGACTTCCCAAAGAGCTTAAAACATAGCTACCATTCAACTCTGCAATCCCTTTGTTTGGTTTATACCCGAAGGAAAATAAATTGTTCTACTAAAAAGACACATTAATTCATATATTCATCATGACATCATTCACAATAGCAAAGATGTGAAGTCAACCTAGATATCTATGAATGGCGGATTGAATAAAGAAAATGTGGTACATATACACCATGCAATATTATACAGCCATAAAAAGAACAAAATCATATTCTTTGTATCAACATGAATGCAGCCATTCTAAGCAATTCACAGGAATGGAAACCAAATAGTACATGTTCCCACTTATAAGTAGGAGCTAAGCATTGGGTACACATGGACATCAAAATAGTGACAACAGACACTGGGGACTACTAGAGTAGGGAGAGAGGCAGGGGAGCAAGGCCTGAAAAACTAACTATTCTGTACTATGCTTACTACCTAGGTGACAGGATCATTTGTACCCCAAACCTGAGTGTCACACAATATAGTCATGTAACAAACCTGCACATTTACCCCTGAATCTAAAAGTTAAAATTATATATATATATATATATAATATAATTGTGTGTATATGTGTGTCTATATATGTGTGTATACACACACACACACACACATATATGCAGTGTCTGACATCTGAAGATCCTCCATATGGGATATGAATTGGAGTCTTAATGATATTCTTCTTTGGTTTATTCTTTTGCTCTTTCTTCATTTTATCCTACTTCATTTTTTTTTTTTGTCTCATTCTGAATTTGCTATAGCAAGTATTTAAAAACTTCTACGAGACATTACATCTGTCAATCCCAGACTCTAAATAGGCATAACTAAGAATTAAGAAACCTTATAAGAAAAAAAAACATGTTTTAGCTCTATTTATATAAATTAGTTTGGGCATAAATTACCTCATGTCTTTTTAGAACCTATACTATTGTCACCTGAGGTTATTTAGAAAGTAAAACTGGTGAAGGCAAACCTGAGCAAACAGGCTTCTGGTAAGAAAGTGCTGGATTTGATAGACACAAGCAGGCAACCTCCCAGATTGTCACCACATTCACTTATATTTCATATTCTTGATCTTTTGAAAGTTGAACTAATTCACTTTCTTCTCTTTGGCAACAAGGCATAGTAGCAAAGCATAGGTTTTAAACACAGAAAGGATTTGTCCCTGGTCTATTGTTTACTATTTTTAAACTCTATGATATTTACTCTTCTCTGAGTCTTAATTTTCTCTCGATAAAATTAAGAAATGAATATTTTCTTCCCATGAATGTCATTAAAATTAAATGATATGATCTTAATGAGGTATACAGCTCACAGTAGATACTCAAGAATGTTGGTTCTTTCTCCCCCTTTCTTAAATGTATAAATTAATTGAAAAGTGAATAGCAATTTCCTCTCTGAAGGATTTTGGTATAAGATATGTTGACCTAATATTGTGGCTTTTCCACAGCATTTTCTTTATGAAGTATACAGTGAACAGAGGACTCATATCTGAATATGATAAAATTATCCAAATTATTTTTATTTGTATGCCTCTAAATCATTTTTCTCAGCTGTTGATTTCAAACTATTAAGGGTGCTATAATTCTGAGTTGACAAAACTTCTATCTCCAAATCCTAGACTGTGATAGACTGTGATTTTGGTACCTCAATGAACCACACTATATTATTCACAATCCCCACATCGATTCTAGCCTTGACATATGATTAACTTTGACCAGTGGAACGTTAGTATGATGTATGCAGACTCAATAAGCACTTGCACTTGGAGGCAGTTTCTCTTAGAGTACTCCTTAGAATCCATGTTAAAATAATGCCTATGCAACTATTTAAAGAGGTCTCCATGAAGAACAACCCAAGGTCTATATGCTGTGTAAACTCCCCAGTGGTGACCAGCCCCAACATAGTTAGCCATATGAGAAGATGATTTGGACCCTTCCATTATCTTAGTAGCTCACCCAAGACCACATGAAGTGGAACCATCCAGTCAATCAATAGAATTATTAGGAATAACAATTTATAAATGATATTGTCTGTACCAATAGAATATCAAAGACCATATGATGAGTCTTGAAACATATATTTTTAAGGAGAGTTATCAAGTCCACGTTTCAGATAAAATCAGGGAGAAACAAAAAGTAAAAAGAAGTTGTATTTGTGGTAAGAGAAAAAAGAGAGAGAGCAAGAAATAGGATTAATATGTAACAAGCAGAAAAGAAACCGGTATATTTTGAGTAAAGAATCACTTTTTTTCTTAGTGATGGGGGAAATAAAAGATAGTAATATAAATGTGAATGCACACTTTAAAAGAATAAAGACCTACAAAACTTACTTGCTTTTGATTTTTTTTAAAATTTGAATATTCATTTACAATATTAGGTCTTGAGAAAATAAAGATAAATAACATAAGATTTATATTTTCAAGGAATTCACAGATTTAAAACTGTCAAAAATTCCAGTGCCACAGATAATCTGCTCCTAATTTTTTTTAAATCAAAAATCCCTTTTCTTTCTAATTCCATCATCTAAAACAAAGCCTCAAAAATTTGTAACTACAGACTTAGGCCAAACGATATTGATGACATTTTTCATCTTAAAGTTGTACATTTTCACCAATCCAGAAAACAACCATGTATCTGAAATAACAAAATGTAGTGTTTTGAAAATTGCTTACGGTGAATTACCTGTGACTTATTTTGAATCAATGACATTTCCTGTTTTATTCATTTATATAAGATTTACATTTACTTCCCTAGGATCCATGAGCCTGAGCCACAAATCCTAACTCATTAAAAAGAATCATTTGTAGCTGATAAACTCCATCTACATTTAAGGATTATGGCTTTACAGTCAATGTTTGACCTGAGATGAGGTATGAGTGGAATTTCTTGTAATTCTGTGGCTTTTTACATGTTTAAAAATCAATAAGACTTTATTCAGCCACACTTTATCTTCTTGTGCTTCTTAAGCCAATACATAATCACAAATCACAGAGTTAGGAGAGTTTAGTCACGTGGGATTTAAAACAATGTGCTGTGTATTTTAGTAGCAAATGCAAATAAAAATTTCAAAATTATTTCTGGAAAAGGTTTTGGAGTGTCATATATATTGCATGTTAAATGATATTAATTGACAATATAGATGATTATTTTAATGGAGAATTTAAATACAATTTAATAATTTAATAAAATAAAAATTCTTAATAAAACAAAAAAGTAAATTTGAGAATAAGAATAGAATTTCTTGGCCTGGCTCAGTGGCTCATGCCTGTAATCCCAGCACTTTGTGAGGCCAAGGTGGGTAGATCACCTGAGGTTAGGAGTTCAAAACCAGCCTGGCCAACATGGTGAAACCCTGTCTCTACTAAAAATTAAAAAAAAAAAATGAGCCAGGTGTGGTGGCACATGACTGCAATCCTAGCTACTCGGGAGCGTGAGACGTAAGAATCACTTGAACCTGGGAGGTGGAGGTTGCAATGAGCCAAGATCATGCCACTGCACTCCAACCAAGGTAAAAGAGCAAGACTCTGTCTCCAAAAATTAGAATTTATTTAAAGTAGTAAAATTGAAATATTACAATGATATTGTAATCTATATGTATATATTTATGCATGTACATATATATACAAATGTATACATGTTCTTTTTCTTCAGAGTTTATGCATATACTCTACTATAAAGATTTATGTCTGTGCAATTGGTGTAATACCTTGTTTTTATGTGGGCTCCTCTCAAACAAGTGGCAATAAAATCTTTATAGCATCTAATACTGACATATTTTATTTATGTCTCTTGGTTTCTCTCCATTTTCCTTTTTAAACCACATAAATCAGCATCTTGGAAACAATGAGGTCATTGATGAGAGCTCAAAAAGACAGACTCAATTCATAGCATTTAACTTGAAAAAAAAAATCCAGGGACTTAAGAAATGAAGTAATACGTAACATTATCCCCTGGTGGAAGATTACACATACATAACTCAATACAGAAAAATGTTATTACATCTAGAATTTTGAGAGTATATTTCAATATCTGTATATATTCCTCTTAGATTGACAAAAGGGGCTATGAGAGAAAGCTTGACAATCTTGGTAGGAAATATATTTTGGATTAAGAAGACTAGTGAACTTTGACAGGTTATGATCCACCCTCACCTTATTTACCTCTTCATATTTTAGCAATTATTCCACCTTGGCCTCATAATGAACCCTCAGAAGGAATTCAATAATGAATCAGATTTTCTCTTATGAGTTACCGCAACTCACAGTTTTGCTTTACAATCTTTCCTTTATCACCACCCATAACTATCTACTTCTCCAGGTTAATTTGTTTTAGTCAATTCCAGCTTCTATAACAAACTACCATAGACCGGGTGGCTTAAACCACAAACATTTATTTCTCACAGTTATGGAGGGTAGGGAATTCCAGATAAAAGCTGCAGCAAATCCAATGTCTGTTGAGGGCCCTCTTCCTGGTTTATAGTATTCTTTTTCTATCCTCACAAGGTAGGTGGTGAGCAGAGAACAAACAAGTTCTCATTTCTTCTCCTAAGTGCACTAATCCTATTAATGAGGGCACCACTCCCATAATCTAGTTACAGATCAAAGGGTCCACCTCCTAATGCCATCACATTAGTGGTTCGAATTTCCAAATATGACTTTTTGGAGACATTCAGTCAAGAATATCAGTGTACTTTAATTCTTAGAAAATATTATATTAAAATCTCAAATCCCTTTTCCTCAAATTCTACCACTCTAGTTCGAGTCTTATCATTTCTTTCCTAGACATCTAATACAACTGTATTTTGTCTTCGAATATGTAAGCAGGAAAAATGTAACTTTTGTGTGAGTTAAGATCACCACTCAACTTTTGACAGTTCCTTTCTCTAAACCAGAAATAAATCTCCAGTAATGGCAGATTGGTGTGATATCAGCAAAGCTACACCCCAAATAGAACTACAAGGCCACAGCAAGTGTTATCATGAAGAATGTCAAAATGTGTTTGTTAATTGGCACAATGGATGCTAGAAATTGGCACTTATTAGTAAATGTAAAGTGATACATATATTTTTTGTACTAGCATTGTTACAGCTACACGTTACATGAGCTGGTCCTGTGTACAATGCCCCCAAGCCACAGTGGACACATCACTAAAGTGAATCTATCTATTATTATACACAGTGCAGAAACAGAATCACCCTGAATTTCAAACAGATGACTGAGAATCTGAAACCCACTCTCTATTAAAAAAAAAAAAAAAAATTATCAGCTACAGGCTGAGGCAGGAGAATGGCGTGAACCCAGGAGGCAGAACTTGCAGTGAACTGAGATCGCGCCACTGCACTCCAGCCCGGGCGACAGAGCAAGACTCCGTCTCAAAACAAACAAACAAATAACCTTCATTTTTGTATTTTAAAAAGTGCCAGCCCTTGAGAGGCAGAGCATCAAAAATACCCAAGGACATGCCACGGAGTGCCTTCTCTGGAAGGCTGACAGCCAGCCACATGTGGCCAGGTCTGTCCTCACTTTTAAAGCTTATGTGAAACACTCCAGCTGTTCCACTTTTAAGTCCTTCTCTCTGAAGATTTTCCTCCTCTACTATTTGTAATTTCTTAAGCATGTCAGCCTAACAGTGAGACAGCCTTCATGAGTTCTAAGTGTGAAGACTGGAGACTTTCACTTTCTAAGGCTTAAATCTGAGTGCAGAATGAAGAAATGCAAAATGAAGAAACCAAACACCAGAATGTTCAAGTCAAACGATAGCAGAGCCAGTGCCAATTGAGGGAAACACTCCCACCCTCCCTTAGAGTTCTACTTTGGTAATATTAATGTTTACCCAGTTAGCAAAATTAATACCATTATTTCAACAGTTACTCTGTTGTGCAGAGTAAACGCTGCAAGATGAACATCACATTTGGTGAAGTCGATTTGAGAAACTTTTGGGGGAAATTGTGCCTGCCCCTTAACAGGACCTTAAGCTCAGTGAAATGAACAGAGACCCCTGAAACCGCTGTGTCTGCCGCCATGCGTGTGGAGCTGGATCCTGTGGTAGCCAGCAAGACTCCACGTCCTGCAGATGAGGTGGGCAGTGAAGACAATGAGGATCAGGTCTGTCAGGGCGCTGCCCATGGAAATGGGGATCAGCATGTTTTTTCCTCCTCCAAGAGACATTCCTCCACAGATCGGACCTTGTTGCCCTCCACCTTGAAAGCCTGCACTCACACGCTGAATATGTTGACTGAAAGGCTTTCATGAGCCGGACATTTTCCTTGGTGTTACACTTGTAGGAAGCCTGTGGAGGCCTGCAGTTCTCTTGGAGCTGTTGGCAGCTTTAAAGGTGCGGTCTCTGCCATCCAGAAGAGTCGTATATCTTTTTATAATCTATGGATTATAAAACTGACAACAGGATAATGTCCTAGGAATTATAAGAACCGCAAAAGTGGAGTTTTTTAGAAACCTGAAAAATTGTTTTCCTTTTACGAATAGGATATAAGAATTTAATGAATCTTACATCCTATATCTTTGAAAATGTTCTCAAGCCTTGATTCCCAGGTAGAACTACATACACAGTGGTAGAGAGAATTGCATATTGCCTTTTGACAATAGCATAAAACAATCCTGTCTCTGAAATTTTGTCACAGTGGCCTTATAAACCTATCAGTGGCAGTAGATGGATCAAAAAATAAAATAAAAAAACTGCAATTGACAATATGTGTGCCCCCATCCCCAAATCCATACACCAAGCCCTTAATCCCAATGTGTTGGTATTTGCATGGTGTATCCTTTGAAAGGTAATCAGGTCATGAAGGTGGAGCCTTCATGAATGAAATTAATGCCTTTATAAGGATACAAAATGCTTTGTATAATCATATTGACATAAATGAATTCTTAACCACTCCTGTAGTATCACCATTTTTCTTGTACCCACTGTGTTTCTTTTTATGTTATTCACCGCACAAGCTTTAGAATATTTTTATATTACTCCCTTGCTTAAATTATATCAAAGACTTCTGAAGCCTCTCAGAACATGTTCCAAGATCTTTCGTGGGGCCGATTGATCACATCATCACCTCCTCTCCACACTAATTCTAGGCCGTTCTCTCCCTGAATCACTATTCAATCACTACTTTTTGTCCGTATTTACTTCCATCTTTGGGGTTCTTTCAACTGCTGGAACATTATAATATTTTTTCAACTAGTATTTATTTTTAGGTTTCTCTTCAACATGTACATATATGCCTAGAATACCTAAAAAAATCACCAAATAAGAGCTTTGTAAAGCCTAATAATCAGATACAAAGAATAAGTGTTTATTCTTTCAATGACCAAAATCAGAACTCACATAGTTTTGAAAGATACATTTCGACGGTAGAAATCTTCTTCTTTTTTGGTATTATAACACACAGGCCCAAAGTATTAGTAGCTTATAGCAGCGAACATACATTTCTCACCCACATTACAATATTATGTGAACATTTGTGGTTGACTGTTGTGACTCTTCTCCACATATATTCTTAGTCTGCAATCAAGGTTGAGATAATTGCCCCTATCTTGGATATGCCATTCTTATGGAGAGGAAAAGAGCAAGAGAGCTAGTAGAAATAAGTAATGACTTGAAACCTTTGCTCAAAATTACCATATATTACTTTCTCTCATGTTGCATTGCAAAAAGTAAGTAAATAGCCAAGACAATGAAATAAGAATTACATCGCTCACGCAAAATCACTAACAGGGACCATGGCAATGGGTGAGAATATATTAGCCTCGTGTAGGGGTGACAAATGATTAGGTTTTGAACAATAGTAAGATCTACCACAGAAACATAGCTACAAACAACTTTTCTGAGAAACCAGGCTTACATGACTTCAGAATAATAAGGTGTGCCATGTAATTAAATTAATACTATAAGTCTGTGAGAGTGAGAGAGGGGACAGAAGTCTAAAGGCAGAAATACATGAAAAAAATTTTGATTTCTTAAAATTCTAAGAAATCTGAGATGAATCCCAGTAAAATTCTAGAGCATATTTTTCAAAGCATATTTAAAGAACACTGAGAAACAAAAAGACTAATCATCTGGAACCAGAATAGTTCACGAAGAACAAGTCATGCCAAAGTTTGTTGATATAGTGCATCAGAATTTCAGAAGGCATCTAAGAGATTTTCTCATGATAATTTTGGATCCAAATCCAATGAGATAAACTGTCATTCATTCACTTCTCCCATGTTTTCATCTTTTCTACAATAATTTTATGAGAAAGACGGATTCCTTTTGAAATTCTGATACATGATTTAAAAAAAACTTGAAATAGGGAAATAAGAGATAGGCAAAAGCAAACTCAAAAAAGAGAGGCAACAATAACTTCAATGTTAAGTACAAGAGTACTAGGCTACAGAGCATTAAGGTCTTCCCTTTCAGAACATCCTGGAGATTTGTACTAAGGCTATAAGTGAAGCAAACTGACTCTAGGAGAGAAGGCAGCCTCGAAGACACAGGACACAGAGTCTGAGAATCTTCAAAAATAACCACAGTCGGATCTTACCAAAATTCCACATTTAAGAGTAAATTAGCAGTAATTAGACATTATGAGGTGAAGAATTTCAGATAATTTACTCAATCCACATCCATATTGATTAGCTACACTGAAGATCAATTTGTTCAGAAGTCATTTCCTCTTCAAGATACCATGAAACTGTAATTTGTTTGTATTAATCTAACCCTTTTATCATCTCCACTGTTTCCTTTTCTATGTCCTTCCTTTAACTGTTAACGTTTACAAATTAATATTTTTTATATTGTATCTGTTTACTTGCTTTGATTGTTTCCCTAATCGATAATGATTCCATTTCCAATTATGGATACTCACCTTTTGTTTAGTAGCCCCCATCCCACCAATCTCCTTATAGAGAACTTTGATTAATTTAGTAGGATGCCTTTGTGACGGTGGACACATTAAATTTTTAAAAAAGTTATTTCCTCTTCTTCCAACATTTTTCAGGCTTCTCAACTAACAACAAAACTGCTTTCAAATTTCACCATTTTTGCAAAAAGAATTTAAAGAAATTTTTTTTTTAAAACTGATTTTTATATCCTACTACCTTACTGAATTCATTTATTAGTTCTAACAGGTTTCTTTGTTAGAGTCTTTAGGTGTGTGTATATATATATATATACACCTATATATACACACATATATATATATAAAATCTAAAGCTTTTAGGTTTATATATGTGTGTGTATATATATACACACACACATAGATATATACACATATATATACACACACATATATATATACATACACACACACACACACATATATATACACACACACACACACACACACACACACTTCTGGAATATATGTGCAGAATGTGCAGGTTTGTTACATAGGTATACACGTGCCATGGTTGTTTGCTCCACCAATCAACCTGTCATCTACATTAGGTATTTCTCCTAATGTTATCCCTCCCCTAGCACCCCACACCCTGACAGGCCTCGTGTGTGTGATGTTACCCTCTTGTGTCCATGTGCTCTCATTGTTCAACTCCCACTTATGAGTAAGAACATATGGTGTTTGGTTTTTTGTTCCTGTGTTAGTTTGCTGAGAATAATGGTTTCCAGTGTCATCCATGTCCCTGCAAAGGACATGAACTCTTCATTTTTCATGGTTGCATAGTATTCCATAGTGTATATGTGCCACATTTTCTTTATCCAGTCTATCATTGATGGGCACATTTGAGTTGGTTCCACGACTTTGCTATTGTGACCAGTGCTGCAATAAACATATACGTGCATGTGTCTTTATAGTAATAATTTATAAACCTTTGGGTATATACCCAGTAATGGGATTGCTGGGTCAAATGGCATTTCTGTTTCTAGATCCTTGAGGAATAGTCACACTGTCTTCCACAATGGTAGAACTAATTTACACTCCCACCCACAGTGTAAAAGCATTCCTATTTCTCCACATCCTCTCCAGCATCTATTGTTTCCTGACTTTTTAATGATTGCCATTTTAACTGGCATGAGATGGTATCTCATTGTGGTTTTAATTTGCATTTCTCTAATGACCAGTGATGATGAGCTTTCTTTTCATATGTTTGTTGGTCAAATAAATGTCTTACTTTGAGAAATGTCTGTTCATATCCTTTGCCCACTTTATCATGGAGTTGTTTTTTCCTTGTAAATTTATATTATTTGTAGATTCTGGATATATTAGCCCTATGTCAGATGGCTAGATTGCAAAATTTTTATCCCAATCTGTAGGTTACCTGCTCACTCTGATGATAGTTTCATTTGCTGTGCAGAAGCTCTTTAGTTTAATTAGATCTCATTTGCCAATTTTGGCTTCAGTTGCCATTGCTTTTGGTGTTTTAGTCATGAGATCTTTGTCCATGCCTATGTCCTGAAAGGTATTACCTAGGTTTTCTTCTAAGGTTTTTATGGTTTTAGGTCTTACGTTTAAGTCTTTAATCCATTTTGAGTTAATTTTTGTATAAGATGTAAGGAAGGGGCCCACTTTCAGTTTTCTGCACGTGGCTAGCCAGTTTTCCCAACACCATTTGTTAAACAGGGAATCCTTTCCCTATTGCTTCTTTTTGTCTGGTTTGTCAAAGATCAGATGGTTGTAGATGTGTGGCACTATTACTGAGGCTGCTGTTCTGTTCCATTCGTCTATACATCTGTTTTTCTACCAATACCATGTTGTTTTGGTTACTGTAGCCTTGTAGTATAGTTTGAATTCAGGTAGTGTAAAATTTTTTCATCAAAAATTAATTCCATAAATGTTAATGAGTCTAATCCCACTGTATTTGTGCTGATGATTCCTATAGATCAACATTAATAAAGCAAGTGTCCAGCAGTGGCGGAAGCATACATGTAAACAAATAAAAAAGTTATTACTATATTAAGGAAACGATATATTAAATGAGAACTGTGTTGATGTAAGCAGTGTTGGAATGTCTTCCAAAAGAAGGCAATATTTTAGCTTCCTATAATTGCTAAGCTATATTGAATGTTAAGTATGTAAAATATGTAGATATAGGCCTTTTTTTAATTCCCACAATAATCCTGTAGGTTATTTTATCATTAAAGAAGATGACACTGAGTGTAATGCTAAACAGCTAGACCAATGACACATTATCAGCACATAATGAGAGGAGGAATAAGATAAAGATCAAATTACTCTAGAGTCAAAGATGTTTCACTTTAGGAACATCCCAGAAGGACAAGTTGTGAGATGGTTTTCAAATAGGGAATGAACCATGTATTTATTCATTTTTTCATTCCATAAATATTTTACCCTCTCTTAAGTTCCAGGCTCATGGATTTGAGGATATATAAATGTTAAACCTGCCTTACATTCATGAATAAATTCCACCTAGTCATGGTGCATAATTTTAACATTTTATTTATTTTATACGATGTTGTATTTAATTCTTAAAGTTTTGTTTAGAATTTTTGCATCTGTGTTCACTAAGGATATTGGTAAGTAGATTTGTGTTTTATCTCATTTTCTTCTCCTTTATTTTTTCAAATTTTCATGTAATGGCAATTTACTGATAGAATGAGAAGAATATCTTCCTTTTTGATTTTCTGGAAGAATTTGTGTACAATTAATATTATTTTGTCTTTAAATATTTGTTAGAAATTCCAGGGGAAACATCTAGACCTGAGGTTTTTCTTATGAGAGGATCTTAGCTATAATTTCAATTTATTTTATGAAAGTGTGTTATTCAGGTTATATTTTCTTGAGGGAGCTTTTTTTTGGCAACTTCTGTCTTTCAATGACTTGTTCATTTAATATAAATTATAAATTTATTTTCTTGAGGGAGCTTTTGCAATTTCTGTTTTTCAACGACTTGTTCATTTAATCTAAATTGTTAATTTATTTTCTTTCATTCTCTCTCTCTCAAGAGAATAAAGTAAACGTTTATATCTATTTTATCTTCAAACTTTTGGGTTTTTTAATCTTTAAGACTTATACTATATATTATCATCAAAGTAGTTATAATAATCCTATGTTAACCTCTTAATAGCTTTAGAACATATATTGAAGCCATATCTCTCATTTTGGATATTAGTCACAAAAGTTTTTGCTATTTCTTGTTAATTGCTCTGATCAACGATTTGTGAATATAGTTTTATTAAGTCAAATAACCAACATTAACTTTTGATTTTGTTTTTCTGTTATTTCACTGATTTCCAATCTAATCTTTATCATTTTCTCTTTTTAATTTTGTTTATAATAGACACAAAGAATTTGTACATGTTTAAGGTATTGAGAATGGTGTTTCAATATATGTATACATTGTAGAGAAATCAAATCAGAGTAGTGAATATATCTGTAACCTCGAATCTTTATCATTTCTTTCTGGTTATAATTTTCAAGATCACCTTTTCTAGCTATCTTGAAATATATAATATATTGTTTGTTAGAGTCATTCTGCTATGTAATAGAACACCAGAACTTATTCTTCCTATTAAACTGTAACTTTGTACTCATTAAAAAACCTCTCCTCATCCCTTTACCCAGACTCTCCCAGACTCTGATAACCGATATTCTTTTTTTTTTTTTTTTTGAGATGGAGTCTCGCTCTGTCACCCAGGCTGGAGTGCAGTGGCCGGATCTCAGCTCACTGCAAGCTCCGCCTCCCGGGTTCACGCCATTCTCCTGCCTCAGCCTCCCGAGTAGCTGGGACTACAGGCGCCTGCCACCTCGCCCGGCTAAGTTTTTGTATTTTTAGTAGAGACGGGGTTTCACTGTGTTAGCCAGGATGGTCTCGATCTCCTGACCTCGTGATCCGCCCGCCTCGGCCTCCCAAAGTGCTGGGATTACAGGCTTGAGCCACCGCGCCCGGCCTGATAACCGATATTCTACTCTCGACTTCTATGTGATCAGTTTTTTAAGATTCAACATATGAGTGAGATCATGTAGTATTTGTCTTTCTGTGCATGGCTTATTTCTCTTAACATTATTTCTTCCAGTTTTAGCTATGTTCCCATAAATAATAGGTTTTATTCTTTTTATTAATAGTATTCCGTTGTATATCTGTACCACAATTGCTTTATCTATTCATCTGTTGATGAACATTTAGGTTGATTCCATCTCTTTGCTACTGTGGATAGTGCTGCAATAAACAGGATTCAGGTATCTCAACTTTCTGATTTTAATTCCTTTGGATTTATATAGAGTAGTGAAATTGCTGGATTGTATGGCAGTTCTATTTGTAGTTTTTTGAGGAACCTCCATACTGTTATCCATAATGGCTTTGCTGAAATACATCCCACCAACAAGATGTAAGAGTTTATCTTTCTGATCTTTATCATTTTCTTTCTTCTACTTACCTTGGATTTAGTGTGTTCTTCTTGTAGATAATTAAAATTGATGCTGCAGTTATTTATTAGAGACATTCTTCTCTAGTTGAGAGATTTATTGCTATAAAATTTCTTGTAAATACCACAAAAGTTAGTGACTTCTCACAAATTTATATCAAAATTTATATTTCCACTAGCATCACATTAAAATACCTTGTGTTTCACTAACATACAGTTCAAAATGCTATCTACTATCCCTTTACATTTCTTCTTTAACTTGTGAGTTTAGAAATATTTCATTTAGTTTCCAAATATCTTAGAATTTTACAAATAGCTTTTTGTTATTGATTTCTAATCAATAACATTTTCATCATGATCAGAGAACATATTATGATGTGACTTTAAAAAATGTGTTGAGACACGTTTTCTATCCCAGAATATGATCTGACTTATTATAGTTACAGGTGCACTTGAGAAAAACACATACTTTTCTGTTGTTGGGTAGAGTGTTCTACAAAGGTCAGTGAGGTAAATCGCTTGATAGTTTCCATCTTCTATATCCTAACTGATTTTCTTTTTTAAATTATACTTATTCTATAATTTATTGATATACTGATATTGAAAATCAAATAAGCTTATTATTAAATGTCCCTTTGCAAGTCTATGTCTTATGTATCTATATTTGCTTCATGTGTTTTATAATTCATAAATACTTAAACATTTAGCATTCTTATGTACTCTTGAGTAATTGATCTTTTTATCATTATGAAATATCCCGTTTACCCTGGTGATATTATTTGCTGTTAAATCTACTTCATCTGATATTAATGTAGTCACACCAGTTTACCTTAGATTACTGGTAGCATGGCATATGTTTTGTCACATTTTTTACTTTGATCTACATTTTTTTTCTCTTTGCACTCAACATAGTCGGCATTATGCTGCTACTTTTTACCTACAACTGCTATTTATTATATACTACCTAATGTATGTAAGCAGCATAGAGTTGGGTGTTGCTTTTCATTCTACCTGACAATCTTTGTCTTTTAATTTAGGTGTGCAGATTATTTATAGTTAAATGTTTAGGTTTAAGATTATCGTCTTACTGTTTGTTTTCAATCTTTTTCATCTCCTTTTTGTTTCCTTCCTCTTATTTCTCTCTCCATTTCCTTCCTTCCTTCCTTCCTTCCTTCCTTTTCCTTCCTTCCTTCTCTCTTTTTTTCTCTCTCTCAAAAAAGTTAAGTATATTTTTATATCTATTTCATCTTCAAATTTTTGTTGTGTTTTTTAATCTTTAAGATTTATGCTATACACCTTTATGCTTTGGAACACTCCAGTGGAAGACTGTAGCATCTCAATAGCTGCAGGTAATGTTCTTACACTCAGAAATGTATTAGCTGAAGATATATTTCAAATGTTTATCTTGTTCCATTAATTCAATTGAATACCAGTTTCTGTTAGTTTTTATAGTTAGATCTATAATCTATACTTTTAGTTATTATTTCATGTATTATTCCTGCACAATAATTTAATTTCAAACTTTGTCTCCTAATGTTATTGATTGATTTGTGTTTCCTCATTCTCAAATTCATATATTGAATCCTTAATGACAAGTACTTCATAATGTCACTGTATTTGGAGATAGGGCCTTTAAAGTAGTAATTACATTCAAGTGAGTCAAGGTTGAACCCTGATTCAGTCTGACTGTTGTCCTTGTAAGGAGAGGAGATTAGGGCATGCAGAGAAATACCAGGTGCATGTGTACACAGAGGGACAAGCGTATGAAGAGGTAACAAGAGATCAACCATCTGCAAACTAAGGAGAGAGTCCTCAGAGAAAACTAATCCTGTCAGCACCTTGATCCAGGACTTCCATCCTTAAGAACTGTAAAAACATAAATTTCTGTTGTATACACCTACCAGTTTGTGTTATTTGTTATCAAAGGCCTAGCAAACTAATACAATTAGAAAACAACGATTGATCTTTTCTCACAACACCAGATAATAAATTTAGAAATCGCTTGCCTGGTAGTTTTCTGCTATGTGTATTCTTGTCTGGGGTCGCTTAAACAGCTGGCAGCTGGCAGCTGGGCTTAACTGAAAAGTCAATCATAATTTTGCTCACACGTCTGGTGCTTTGATATTCCTTCAATTTCCCTTTCTATTTCCATGTGTTTTCTCCTTATTCAGTATTACAGTTTAATTGTCTTCTGAGTATGGTCACTGGATTTCCCAGAATGAAAGCATAAGCTAGTAGGTATCTGAAGTCCCAGATCCTGAACTAGGACAACAGCACTTTTGCCATATTATATTGGTTAAGGCAAGTCATCAATTTAGCTGAGAGACAAGGGCTGGGTGTTTGGGTCTACTTGATTGGTGATGTGGCATTACAAGGCGAGAAGGAATGTATGGTGGTGTTCTTTAAAAACTGTTACACAATCACTCTTTTCATTTATTTTCTTTGTGCATAGCAAAGTTTAATGCTATTTCTAAAGCAGACTCAAGAAAAATATATTATTTTCCATTTACAAAAAAAGCATTCCAAATTTAGTTATTTAGAAATGCTAATTTCTGAAGTAGCAGCACACATTATTAATACTCTAGCAGTTCATTCCAGAAAATGCTAGGATGTTAAACAATTAAGACTCATCCTCTAAGTATCTCTTCACATAAAACCTCACCATTCAGTAGGTAACATGTTTGTCCTTTCTCATCTTTTTTCTCTGTTGTGATGTGGAGCTTAGTTTATATTTTTCTCTTATTTGCAACCCACCCACATAAAAATAAATTGTCCTTTTTTTCTTTTACTTTTAGTTGCCATGTAACAATTGTACAAATTTATGAAAACACTGAGTGATATTTTCCTACATACATACCGTGTGTAATGATTAAATCAGGATAATTAGCATATCCATCGCTTAAAATATTTATCATTTCTTTTAGTGAACATTCAAAATCCTCTCTTCTAGCTTTTTAAAGTTATACGATAAATTATTGTTAACTATGTTCATCCTGGAGTGCTATAGACCATTAGAACTTATTGCTTCTTTCTTGCTTTAATTTTGTGTCTGTCAATTAACGTCTTCCTCTCCTCCCCTCCTCCTTACCCTTCCCAAACTCTAATAACCACAATTTTTTTCTCTATTTCTATGAGATCAAATTTATTTTGCACTCCCATATGAGTGAGAACATGGGATACTTATATTTCGGTGCTTGAATTATTTCACTTATTATAATGTCCTCCAGGTTCATCCATGTTATCACAAAAAATGGGATTTCAAGCATTTTTATGGTTGAATGTTATTTCATTGTGTGTGTGTGTGTGTGTGTGTGTATTTTTTCTTAACACCATATTTTTCCATCCATTCATCTGTTGATAAACATTTAGGTTTGTTTCATATCTTGGCTATTGTGAATAGTTCTGCAATAAACATGGAAATGCATATATATCTTCGATATACTGATTTGCTTTGCTTGTCTTTGGATAAATATCTAGTTATAGGATTTCTGGGTTATATGGTAGGTATCTTTTAATTTTTTTTAGAAAACTCCATACTGTTTTCCATAATAAATGTACTAATTTACATTCCAACCAACAGTGTATAAGAGTTCTCTTTTCCCTGAATCCTAACAAGTATTTGATTTTTTTGTCTTTTTGCTAATAGCCATTGTAACTAGGATGAAACGTTCTCATTATGGTTTTAATTTCATTTCTCTGATGACGTGATGTTGAGCGTGTTTTTTTTTTTTCATATATTTGGTTGGTCATTTGAATGTCTTTTCCTTAGAAATGTCTATTCAGATCATTTGCCTATTTTTAAAGTAAACTATTGGTTTTTGTTGTTGTTGTCGCTGTTTTTGCTGTTGAGTTCCTTGTATATTCTGGATATAGGTTGTTTATTGGATGGATAGTTTGCAAATGTTTTCTTTTTTTTTTTAATTATACTTTAAGTTCTAGGGTACATGTGCACAATGTGCAGGTTTGTTACATATGTATACATGTGCCATGTTGGTGTGCTGCACCCATTAACTTGTCATTTACATTAGGTATATCCTAATGCTATCCCTCCCTCCTTCCCCCTCCCCACAAGAGGACCCAGTGTGTGATGTTTCCCTTCCTGTGTCCCAGTGATATCATTGTTCAATTCCCACCTATGAGTGAGAACATGCGGTATTTGGTTTTCTGTTCTTGCGATAGTTTGCTGAGAATGATGGTTTCCAGTTGCATCCTTGTCCCTACAAAGGACACAAACTCATCTTTTTTTGTGGCTGCATAGTATTCCATGGTGTATATGTCCCACATTTTCTTAATCCAGTCTGTCACTGATGGACATTTGGGTTGATTCCAAGTCTTTGCTATTGTGAATAGCGCCACAATAAAACATACATGTGCATGTGTTTTTATAGCAGCATGACTTATAATCCTTTGGGTATATACCTAGTAATGGGATGGTTGGGTCAAAAGGTATTTCTAGTTCTAGATCCTTGAGGAATTGCCATACTGTTTTCCACAATGGTTGAACTAGTTTACAGTTTCACCAACAGTGTAAAAGTGTTCCTATTTCTCCACATACTCTCCAGCACCTGTTGTTTCCTGATTTTTTAATGATTGCCATTCTAACTGGTGTGAGACGGTATCTCATTGTGGTTTTGATTTGCATTTCTCTGATGGCCAGTGATGATGAGCATTTTTTCATGTGTCTGTTGGCTGTATGAATGTCTTCTTTTGAGAAGTGTCTGTTTATATCCTTTGCCCACTTTTTGATGGGGTTGTTTGTTTTTTTCTTGTAAATTTGATTGAGTTCTTTATAGGTTCTGGATATTAGCCCTTTGTCAGATGAGTAGATTGCAAAAATTTTCTCCCATTCTGTAGGTTGCCTGTTCACTCTGATGGTAGTGTCTTTTGCTGTGCAGAAGCTCTTTAGTTTAATTAGATCCCATGTGTCAATTTTGGCTTTTGTTGCCATTGCTTTTGGTGTTTTAGACATGAAGTCCTTGCCCATGCCTATGTCCTGAATGGTATTACCTAGGTTTTCTTCTAGGGTTTTTATGGTTTAAAGTCTAGCATTTAAGTCTCTAATCAATCTTGAATTAATTTTCATATAAGGAGTAAGGAAAGGATCTAGTTTCAGCTTTCTACTTATGGCTAGCCAATTTTCCCAGCACCCTTTATTAAATAGGGAAACCTTTCCCCATTTCTTGTTTTTGTCAGGATTGTCAAAGATCAGATGACTGTAGATGTGTGGTATTATTTCTAAGGGCTCTGTTCTGTTCCATTGGTTTTGGTACCAGTAATTGGAAAAAACTGCTTTAAAGTTCATATGGAACCAAAAAAGACCCCGCATTGCCAAGACAATCCTAAGCCAAAAGAACAAAGCTGGAGGCATCACGCTGCCTGACTTCAAACTATACTTCAAGGCTACAGTAAGCAAATGTTTTCTTTTATTCTAGAGATTGTCTTTTCACTCTGTTGATTGTTTCCTTTTCTGAGCAGAAACTTTTTAGTTTGATATAGTCTCATTTGTCTATATTTAGTTTTGTTACCTATGCTTTTGAAGTTTTGCCAATAAAATATTCACCCAAACCAGTGTCCTGAATCATTTCTGCTATGTTTTTTCTTAGCAGTTTTATAGTTTTGAGTACTGTATTTGTCTTAATTCATATTGAGTTGATTTTTATATATGGTGGTATATAGTAGTCTGGTTTATTTTTTGCATATTCATATCCTGTTTCTCAGTACCATTTATTGATAAGGTTGCCTTTTTCCAATGTATGTTCTTGGCACCTTCATCAAAAATTGGTTGGCTATAAATACATAGATTTGTTTCTGGGTTCTCTCTTCCATTTCATTGCTTTTTGTGTTTTTATACCAATACCATGATGCTTTGGTTACTATAGCATGTAGAATATTTTGAAAACAGATGGTGTGATGCTTTCAGCTGTGTTATTTTTGTTAAGTATTGCTTGAACTATTCAGGGTCTTTTGTCACTCCATACAAATTTTAGGATTCCTTTTTATTTGAAAGATGCCATAGGTATTTTGACTGGCATTGTATTGAATCTGTGCATTGCTTTGGTTAGTATCTCATTTTAACAATATTAATTATTCCAGTTGAGAGTGGGATGTCTTCTGATTTGTGTGTGTGTGTGTGTGTGTGTTTTCCCTCTGATTTCTTTCATCAGTGTTTGTAAAGGTTTTCATCTCTTTGAGTAAATTTACTTTTAAGTATTTTATGTACCTATTGTAAATCAATTGCTTTATTTCTTTTTCAGTTAGTTCATTATTAATGTACAGAAACATTATTGATTTTTATGTATTGATTATGTATTCCACATCTTTACTGAATTTGTTTATCTGTTCTAAGAGTTTTTTGGTGGAGTCTTTAGCTTTTTCTATATTTAATATCGTATTATGTACAATGAAATAGAATTTTATCTCATTCTTTCTAATTTAAAACCCTCTTATTTCTTTTCTTGCCTAATTGCTCTGGCTATGATTTCCAGTGATTTCCAGTACTATGTTGAATAGGAGTGGTAAAAGCGACCATCCTTATGTTGTTCAGTTCTCAGATACAAAGCTTTTAGCTTGTTGCTGTTAAGTACAATGTTGGCTGTGCGTTTGTTACCCCCCTTGTTGTTCCTAGATATTGAGGAATGTTCCTTCTGTATCTAATTTATTGAGAACTTTTGTCATAAAGGATGTTGAATTTTATTGAATGCTTATGCTGCCTCTATTGAGATGATCATCTGTTTTTTTATTCTTCATCATGTTTATGTAACAAAATAAATTTACTGGTTTGCATATGTTGAATAATCCTTGCATCACTGGGATAAATCTCACTTGTTCATGATGTACCTTTTTTATGTGCTGTTGGATTCAATTTGACTGCTAATATTTTGTTGAAGATTTTCCTATCCTCATCAAGGATACTGGCCTGCAGTTTTCTTTTTGCTGTGTCCTTGTCTGGTTTTGTTATCAGGGTAATGCTGGCCTCATAGAATCAACTAAAAAAAATCCCTCCTCTTCAGCTTTATGAGTTTGAGAATTGCTATAAATTATTATTTAACAGTTTGATGGAATTCAATAGAAGTGCCATTTGGTACTGGGCTTTTCTTTGTTTGGAGCCTTCTTATTACTGATTCAGTTTTGGTACTCTTTCTTTTAGGGTTTCTATTTATTTTTTGTTCAGTCTTGAAAGATTATATGTATTCTCCATTTTCTCTACGTTTTCCAATTTGTTGGTATACAGTTGTTCCTAATAGTTTCAAATGATCTTTTATATTTCTGTGGTATCAATTGTAATGTTTCCTCTTTAACTTCTGATTTTGCTTGGGTCTCTCTCTTCCTTTTTGTTTTAGATTAGCTGATGGTTTATGAAATTTGTTTCTCCTTTCAAAAAGCCAACTATTTTTTCTGTTGATATTTTTTATTTTTTACTTCTATCTTGTTTACTACTTCTCTGGTCTTTATTATTTGTTTCTTTATATGAATTTGGGGTTTGGTTTGTTCTTGCTTTCTTTCTACTTTTTTGATTTAGGCATTTATCACAAAAAAACTTCCCTTTCAGTACTGACTTAGCTATATCCCATAGGTTGTAGTGTGTTGTATTTCTACTTTTATGTGTTTTAATTTTCTACATTTCCTCTGAATTTCTTCATGGACAAGTTTCTCCTTTGGGTATATGTTGTTTAATTTTTTATTTACTTGTACAACTTCTAGTTTCTCTCGTTATTAATATGTAATATTATTGTACTGTGGTCTGAGAAGACACGTGACATAAGTTTACTTTTAAAAATGTCATTGAGATTTGTTTTATGGCCTAACATATTATCTATCTTGGAGACTGTTTCATATACTGTTGAAAATAATGCAGATTCTGCAGCTGTTAGATGAAATGCTCTGTAAATATCTGTTAGATCCATTTGGTCTACAGCACAGTTTAAGTCTAATGTTTATTTGTTGATTTTCTTGTTAGATGATCTTTCTAATGCTAAAAGTCAGATATTGTAGTGCTCAGCTATTATTGTATTGGAGTTGATATCTCTCTATGGCTCTAATAATACTACATATCTGGATGCTCTGTGTGTTGGGTTCATATACCTCAACAATTTCTACATCCTCTTTGTCCATGATCTTCTTTCTCTCTTTTCATTTTTTTTTTCTTTTTTTTTTTTTTTTTTTGAGACGGAGTCTCGCTCTGCCGCCCAGGCTGGAGTGCAGTGGCCGGATCTCAGCTCACTGCAAGCTCCGCCTCCCGGGTTCCCGCCATTCTCCTGCCTCAGCCTCCCGAGTAGCTGGGACTACAGGCGCTCACCACCGCCTCCGGCTGTGTTTTTTGTATTTTTTAGTAGAGACGGGGTTTCACTGTGTTAGCCAGGATGGTCTCGATCTCCTGACCTCGTGATCTGCCCATCTCGGCCTCCCAAAGTGCTGGGATTACAGGCTTGAGCCACCGCACCCGGCCTCTTCTTATATTTTTCAACTTAAGGTATACTTTGTCTAAGTGCAGCCACTCCTGCATTTCTTTGGTTTCCATTTGTGGATAATATCTTTTTCCATTCCTTCCCTTTCAGTCTATGTGTGTTTTTCCGAGTGAAATGAGTATCTTTTAGGCAGTCTATAGTTAGGTCATAATTTTTTATTCATTCGGCTGGTCTATATTTTTAACTGGATATTTTAAATTATTCACTTTCGAGGGTGTTATTAAGTGTTAAGGATTACCATTGTCATTTAGTTCATTGAACTCCGATTGTTTAGAATATCCTTTTTCCCTCACTTCCTCTCTAATTATTTATCTTTGCGGTATGGTGGGGTTTTCTTTAACAATAATGTTTGATTCCTTTCTCTTTCTGATTTGTGTATTTGTTCCTCCATTGAAACACAAAAATATAAAACTCATCTCTTTCTGTGCCATCTCTAATTACATACAGCAAAACATATAAAATGGGTGTTTATTTCTGATATTTATAATTGCAAGTAAAAAGCTACACTTAAAAATTTTACTTCAGATAATGAAAAATAACTGAACATCAGAAATTTCTTTAAAAATAATAAATATAACTTTATTTTAAAGTGCTGTATATTGTATGAACAATTTAGAAGAGATAAGTAGTTCTTCTGAATTGCTACATCCATTATTTTACAGCATGAATGTTTTCTTTAAAAAGTGAAACTACTGAATAAAACAAAAAGGCCACATCTCCTCTAATATTTTCTTATATTTTGGTTACGTCTAACAGAAAAAAAGATAAGTGAAAGTTACAGACTTCCTTCAATAATAAGAATTAAAATGCAATCAAAATGTTTAAATAGTATTAAGAGTCCAAAAATTAAAACAACACACTTCCATAATATTCTCTCTTAAGACAATATTTAATGAAATGAGGCACTGAAATGTGAAATAACCTTACTTTCTGTGCATTCTTTTTGTTTTTTAGAATTAATTTTTAAATATTGAAAACATACCAAGATAAACATAAAATATACAAAATTTGTAGCTGCGACTCTCGAATACCTGAACCCTAATGCTTTGTACCTCCCAAGCTCTATAGAGTACAGAAAAGCTATATAGATGTTTCCAGGAAAATAAATAGTTTTATTTATTGACAGTAACTGCAGCCCCAAGTCATAATAAATATTAAGTATATAAGAATTTAATCTTGGAGGTAGTTTAAGAGAATCAGTATCATTATTGTTGTTATTATTTTCTAAACGACCTGAATTCTTCCTTAATAATTAAACTAGGCCATGCATTGGGTTTTATAATTTATGTTATTTAATCATTTGTTCAGTGATACATTTGGCTGCTATAATGGTAAGAAAAATCATATTTGCTATTTTAACAGAGGTAACCTTGACATTACATTAGTTAATACCATCTGCGTCAAAGAAAAAGCTTGTAAAAATAGAAAAAAACAAGTTACTCAATATAAGATATTGCAGCTATTTCACAAGATCAGGTGATTAAAAGGACTCCTAATACTTCATAGGATGTATTCACATCCATATAAGAGTTGAATAAAGGTAAACAATATAGCATAGGAAGACAAAAAATGTATGCATAATCATCAAGGACTTTTGTCATCCTGGCATAGTTACCTAGAGTCTTTTTTTAATTGTACAACACATGCTTAGTATTTAGATTATGAACTCCAAAATAATATGCAAGGAAAATCGGTTCAGGAAAGCCTAACCCAACATTTACAGTGGGGCCTTTTATAGCCTATTGGTCACATAGACAAATCTGGCTGTATGACCAGTTAAATCAGGTTTATACCATCAATCTTTATATTCTCAACATAGAAAAGCTAGCCATAATTCCCTGCAGAAGAGCTTCAAACTTTAAAAAGCATATCAATTAATCAATTGTTATTCCTTCTCATACTCATTTTGATCAAGGTGTAGCTTTAGCTTTTTAATTTGAGTCCTGGATAAAGAAAGAGAAACTTAGCCTGGGACTACATTTGAGGGTATATTTATTAAGACCTTCTAGAAATTACAAAGGAAAGCAATTCAAAAGACATGAGTCCAACAAATTCTGAGTAGGATACATATGATTTTTTAAAGAATCAACCTGAATACAAATCACAGTAAAACCAAAAGATCATGAAAGAATAGAACAATAGATCATTTAAAAGAGAAACAGATTATTTTCAAAGTAGCAATATTTATTGACAGAAGACACCAATAACTGCAACAAACTTCAGAAGAAAATGGAATGTGTTGAAGGAAAATAACTTCCATATTCATATTTTGTACCCAGCAAAATGGCTTAAGAATAAAAATAAAATTATTTCCACAATAAACCAACATGAAAAAAATTAAACTGAGTGTAACACTACCAAAATCATAAAGGCAATTATTAAGGACACAACTCAGACAAAATGAATGTCATCCTAGAGAGTATATCTATGATGGGACAACTTCTGAGGTACAAAGAAAATGGGAATTAAATGAGTGAATCTAATATGCACCAATGTTTTAAGCAGTACTAATAATTTATAATAGATAACAACGTTTTTTTCTTTAATTGACAAAATAACATGGAAGCCAAGAACTAGGTAAGCAGAGTGCAATTGCTTTAGGGTCCTAGTATATGTGTAATTGCTGGATAGATGAAGGGATTATATTCAGATTTGATAAATTATAACTATATCTTCACATTATCATCTATACAAACATATTTTAAATGATTAAGAACATCCTATGTGACTCCCAATTACAGAAAGCCACAATATATTCAAAGAATTACAAGAAAGGAGAGAAAAAGAAATATGAACAAATGCAGTTCAAAAATATAGGAAAAAAGATAAATATCAATTATTAAATATGTCAATGACTACACAGAATATAAACTCAGTATTTATTTTAAAAGTAAAAGTTGTCAAATTTGACTAACAACTCCAAGCATACACTTTTATAAGACACAGTTAAATCATAAAGACAAAGAACATTTTTAAAAAGGGAAAAAAATTAAAAACTACTCAAAAGAAAGTAATTGCTGCAGCCATAATATAATCTTGCAAAACAGATGCTAAGGGGGAAAGTTGTTCTAGGCATAAATAATTTCATTTATAAAGATTAAATATTAAATATTTAATTTTCCAGAAAGCTAAGTCCATTTTAATTTCATATACACCATTAATAGAGGATTCATGTTTATAAAGAAAATTTTTCAAAACTACACATAGAAATGGACAAGACTAACATAATAGTGAAATATCTTAAAGTACTGCCCCAATAATTGAGGTATCCAAAATATCAATATGGATATTGAAAATGGAAACAAAATAATTGAGCCTGACATTTATTGGATATATCCATAAAGAACACCATAGCTCAAAATTGCAGACTATAAATGTTTTCTGAATAAAGCAAGTTTCAACAAATTCTCTATATTTGACATAATAAGCCATATCTCTCTGACAATAATGCAATTAAGCTGGAAATCAAAACAATGGCACTAAGAATAAAAATTTAGACAATTTTCATGTGTGAAAATGTAAAAACATTTCTCAAAGATCTATGATTGAATAAACAATTAAATATATGTGTAACTTGACTTTTGCTTCAACTAAGTTTGTAGAAAGCCACAGGACAATGTCACTCCTACCATAACAAGCTCTAGATACAAAGATATACTAAATCAAGAGTCCATCTAAGAGCTAACTAACAAGGTAAATCAAATTCCAAACATCACAGTGGCAAGTACCTCCCAAGAGACAGGACACAAACATTATTCCAGCTTTGACAGACTTCAAAAAGAGAGGAGACTGCCGTAAAGCAGATAACAAGAAAATGACTGAGTGTTTACCAAGTCCTGCAAGTCTGAGCATTTTGACCAGACACAACCAGTCTGTTTTCATCAGCGCCTTTCTGTTGGCTTTTGTGGAGCACTGATGAGAAGATGGAGAAGGACAGGAAAAAGACAGACTCAGCCTCAGGCAGAGAGACACCACATAGATTTTAGTTTCTCTATTCCTGGAATTTCACTTTGCCCCAGCTCCCCGCAAAGACCAGACAAAGACTTACTGTCTCTGGAAAAGGAGTAGAAGCAAAAAGGCAATGCCACGGGAGGAGGCCCAGAAAAGCGCTTCCCTCATGTGCTCCTGCCTGAGTCCTAAATTGCACCAGGCAGATTTTTAGTACCTCGGACTTTTGGGTCTGCGTACGGTGGGGGTGAGTGGTAGGCAGGAAAGCTAATAAGACTTTGAAAGTAATCCCAGGTGCACAGGGTCTGTCTGAGACCCCAGGCTGAAGGAGAGCAGAGAAAGCTCCCCTCTACCTTGATCTTTACATCACACCTTAAATATTTGTAAAACACATATACAACTAAGGATTTGAAGCCAGATTATCTAAAGAACTATTACAATAATAATAAAAATAACAAAATATTAAAAACTCAATATGAGCTACCAAGATTTGATTAGCTGCTTCCTCAAAAATGATGCATAAACAGATATAAGCACATGAAAACATGCTTCATATCTTTCATTACAAAAACTAGCCGGGCGCGATGGCTCAAGCCTGCAATCCTAACACTTTGGGAGGCCGAGACGGGCGGATCACGAGGTCAGGAGATCGAGACCATCCTGGCTAACACGGTGAAACCCCGTCTCTACCAAAAAAATACAAAAAACTAGCCGGGCGTGGTGGCGGGCGCCTGCGATCCCAGCTACTTGGGAGGCTGAGGCAGGAGAATGGCGGGAACCCGGGAGGCGGAGCTTGCAGTGAGCTGAGATCTGGCCACTGCACTGCAGCCTGGGCCACAGAGCAAGACTCCATCTCAAAAAAATAAAAAAAAGAAAACTAGAGAAGAAATGAGCTAATTGTCTGTCTCAAGATATTAGAAAAAACAATAGCAAAGTAATCTCAAGAAATTAGAAGCAAAGAAATAATCACACAAGAAATGATGTAGAAAGCACTCACAATAGAGAAAATCAATAAATTTAAAATTTGGTTCTTGAACAGACTTACCAAATTCGAAATGGCTAAAATTGATTAGAAAAGAAAGAAAGAGAACACTAGTCAAAAATAACTTAATTTAGTCAACACTGCAGACCACTATATACATTGAAAATATAAGTAGTTGTGAATAACTTTTTAATGGATCTATTCTCTACTACAATAAAATGTATCAATCTTAAATGTTTTGCTAATTTTATGCAACCATATTAGCACTAACACAATTAATAAATAGAAAACACTTCAGCCTAAAAGATTTCCTCAAGCTCCTTTACATAGATCCTCTCCTCCACACCCTGCCTTAACTATCCACTAGTCTGCTGTCAGTTTTGCAATTCTAAAATTTCTATAAATGGAATCATATAGAAATTTCATTTTATTTGATTTCAATTAATGCAATTTTTATATTGCAATTGTAATCTATGTTTTCTGTACATTAATACTTAATTTCTCTTTATTGCTGAGTGATATTTTATGACATGGATAAATTCAAATGTATCTGTTCACCAATTGGGTTTCTTCCCATTGAGGGCTGTGACAAAGAATATTGTTGTAAACATTTGTGTATGTGTGTCTTTGCTGAATTGTTTTCTGTTGTGTTTGTCCCCAGCACTAGAATTTTGCTAGAACATAGTAAGGTTTATTACATATGTTTGAAATTAATTATGTTCCTCAAGTGGCGTAGCATACAGAAAAAAGTGAGAGAATATTTTTCTAAAAGACAAAGAGACCTTGCTGACTCTTCCAATGACACTTTGCATTTCCTAAGGTGAGTCACTTAAAACCTCAATTCAGCCTCCACTTGTCAAATGAGAAAAATAATGAGTCCCTGCCTCGGAGGGATGATGTGAGGATTTATAACATTATATTGCGTATAAAATTGCTCTGTGCTTCTAGCAAAAGAATGCAATTTAAATACAACAAATTATGTTCATATTTTATATCAGCTTGCATCTGTTTTGTAGTGGTCTGATTACATCAGTTTTAGCAAAAGTTAAAAAAGTTCTAGTGCTGTTCTAATGTCATATAATAATCCTAATGACTCTGAAAAAAGTACATCCTGAAGCTAAGTCAATAATTACACAGTAAAATTGTTTTACAATTGAAATAATACCAAACATGTCCTAGAAATATTTCCACAATTCATAAACCTCAGCTTCTTACTGTGACCTAGATGTCTTGTTGTATATAGAAGAAAATGACTCCTGCAGGTCACACTTGCTGTATATTCGTATGCACACAAAATGATCCTTGAGAAGCACATTAGTTAGATGTATGGCATAATTGCATATAATTGAATTCACATGCTTCTCTGCAATAAAGTGGAAGTGTCAAAAAAACAAGTTATACATTAATTTTCTTTTAGTTACAATGATAAATTGGAAATTCATTTTAGCACTAAATAATCTTCTGCAGCCTAAAAGATGGCAAATTGGAAGGGAAAGAGAAAAAGAAAAATATCGATTGAAAGTTATTTGGATCACAGCAAATAGTACGGTTGGAGAACGTTAAAGTTTGAACATCTTAAAATTATAATAGCTGAAATTTAATAGAATATAGACTCAACTTTGGATAATTAAAAGTGGAGATGGTAGATATAGCAAACACTAATGGTATTAAAATATACATTGTAGATTCACAAAAATACTGAAATCATGAGAATTTCAACAGATTGCACATTAAAGTATAGTCACACATCACATAATAACATTGTGGTGAATGATGAACCACATATACTTATGAAGCTATTTACTTTGTAGCTGTCATAATGTCACAGAGCAAGACATCACTCATGTGTTTGTGGAGATGGTATAAATAAACCTACTATGCCGTCAGTCACATAGATGTATGGAACATATGATTATGTACAGTACCTAATACTTGATAATAACAATAAATGACTCTGTTACTGGTTTATATATTTACCATGATATATTTTTTATCATTATTTGGAGTATACTCCTTCTACTTACTAAAAAAAAAAAAGTTAACTGTAAAACAATCTCAGGCAGGCCCTTCAGAAGGCTTTCCAGAAGGCAGCACTGGTATTATAAAAGATGACAGCTCCATGCGTGTTATTATCCTTGAAGACTTTCCAGTGGTAAAAGATGTGGAGGTGGAAGACAGTGATACTGATGTTCCTGACCCTGTGTAAATCTAGACTAATATGTGTGTTTGTGTCTTCATTTTAAACGAAATTTAAAAAGTAAAAAAAAAAAAAAAAAATGAATTAAATTAAAAATAGAAAAAAGCTTACAAAGTAATGATATAAAGAAAATATTTTACTAAAGCTATACAAAGTGTGTTTTAAGTTAAGCATTATTTAAAAAGCCCCAAAGTTACAAAAAAAAAAAAAAAAAAGAGAAAAAGTTAATAAAGCAAATTAGAGTAAGCTAAGGTTAATTTATCACCGAAGAAAGAAAGTTGTAAACACATTTAATGTAGCCTAACCGGGCAGTGTTGATAAAGTCTGCAGTAGTGTACGGTAACATCTTAAGCCTTCCCATTCACTCACCACTCACTCACTGGCTTACTCAGAGCAACACACCCAATCCTGCAAGCTCGGTTCAATGTAAGTGCCGTACACAGGTGTACCATTTATTATCTTTTACATAGTATGTTTACTGCCACTTTTCAATGTTTAGATACAATAATATTAACATTGTGTTACAATTGCCTACAGAATTCAGTATAGTAACATGCTGTACAGGTTTGTAGTCTAAGAGAAATAGGCTATACCATTTAGCTTAGATGTTTAGTAGGCTAAACCAGCTAGGTTTGTGTAAGTAATAATACTCTATGATGTTGACACAATGACAAAATCTCCTACCAACACAGTTCTCAGAATGTGTCCCTGTCATTAAGCAATGCATGATTATAGAAAGCAAAATTAACATAGCAATTGTATTCACTAAAATGCAATTAAAATAATAGCTTAAACTTAGGTTAAATCAGTATGTCTTCCTTTATATTAAAGGAATTCAGCTCATACATTTTCAAGAGCAACGTTTCTTAGTAAACGTTACACATTAGAATCACCTGGGAAGTATCCCCCAAAATTACCAATGTCCAGACACCACATGGGATATTAGAATAATTTGATTCACAGTGGGGCACAGGTATCAGTAAGTTTTAGCATCCCCTCCCCATTGAAATACGTAGGATGGTAGAAGCACAGAATACTGGAGATCAGATTGAACTTTAAAGAAAACATGACTTGACATTCTCCTGTGATTTATGTTTCATGATTAAGTCCCACGAGACTCAAAGTGGTGCTTAAAGTTATGTAGTGTAAAGGTGACTCAGCCATAAAGAAAATGGAGCTCATAGTCAGGAGTCAATTCACCTGAAATCAAAC
This sequence comes from Papio anubis, assembly GCF_008728515.1. Lineage (NCBI taxonomy): Eukaryota > Metazoa > Chordata > Mammalia > Primates > Cercopithecidae > Papio > Papio anubis. Next base: position 23,756,279 of record NC_044977.1, read on the forward strand.
CAATACTGAGTGGTAAAACTAGATGAACAGCCAAGATCCTGGTTTCAAGTCTTTACACTTAATCTTCTGGCACTACCTAGTCTCTTAAGAATACATCTTAATTTGTGCATTTAATTGACGAAGCTAATAAAAACATTGCTAGACTAAGAATTTCTTAGATGTTTGAAATGCTTCATGTTAAAAACAAACTTTTTCAAAACCAAAAGGTGAGTAACAATAAATAAGAACGATTCATAAAATATTTTAGAATAGTGCATTTGACATTACGAGCAGGTCACTATAAAGAGACAAATAATAATGATCAAAGATACAAAGATCTATCCCGAAAAATTCATGAGAGTGTCAATGTTTTTGAATGCTATCATAAATCACTGCATTGCTTGTTATTCTCAGAAAGTATCACGTCACAGAACAAGAAGCTGAAAGTAGGGGGGAAAGAAAAAGGAAAGAGGGAAGGAGGGAGGAAGGAATTAGTTTTCACCACAAGGTCACCTAAAAATGTAAATATTTCCATTTTTATACCATCTGGATATAGATGGTGCTATGCCATAGTTAGATCTTTTTCTCAGGTAAAGACCCGGATGAGGATCTTCCATAAGGGAGTGAGGATTAAATAGGAAAATGTCAGTGCCCTATTCAGATAACACCAATTTGCTGGGAAATCTGATAGCATTTTAAGCACTTGGCATTGAGAGGACCTGCTATGTATGCTGCTTTATTAAAAAAGAAAAAAGACCAAATCAACATTACAGCAAGACGGGAAGATTATAAAAGAAAACCAAGAAGTATACACAATAATGAAATGAATACTTGACCAATATGTATTGAGTGTATCTCAATTTTTAAAGAATAAGAATGCAAGCTATTAAAAGTGGCAAGAAACCTGCATAGGGCCAGGCACTACGGTTCATGCCTGTAATCACAGCAATTTAAGAAGCTGAGACAGGATGATCCCTTGAGGCCAGGAGCTCAAGGCCAGCCTGGATAATTAAGTGAGACTTCATCACTTCGAAAAAATAAAAGTAATTAGCTGTATGTGGTGGTGCACACCTGGAGTCTCAGTTACTTGGGAGACTGATGCAGGAGGATAGCTTGAGCCCAGGAGTTCCAGACTGCGGTGAACTATGATTGCACTTCTGCATTCCAGCCTGTGTGACAGAGCAAGACCCTGTCTCAAAACAGAAAAAAAAAAAAAAAGGAAGAAGAAATAAACAAAACCTGACTCTCCCTGCAATTTGCAATCTGAGTTTGTCAGCAGTTACTCAGGTCGAATTTTTATAACTCTAGGTCTCTGCTGCTGTAGCGATTGCCCTGGATCAAGCAAAAAATATTCTAGGAGGCTGTGGTATCTCCTTCTTCCTTTAATCCTCTGGATACTCATCAACCTGCTGAGGTTGCTCCACGCAGAAGGATCTCTAAGAAAAAGGTCAGATTTCAGGTCAATGTTCTTGCTTCATTGCTTTAATGCACAATATCCAAAACAGTAATATGAGGAGTTGCCAACGTTTGAGAAGAAGTATCTCAAAGGGCAGAATTGCTTCATTAATTATCTGCTATTGAGCTGCTGAAGCACAAGAACATGAGCTGTGGCTCAACCATTGCTCCCCACTGTGGAGTTTGTTATGATTTTAAAAGCAGAAGTAGGAGAAGAGTCTGAGTGTGAGGTTAATAATGCATAAAATAGAGGTGTTGTGTCCTTGCTACCTATGCTTTCTATGCCAGATAGGATAGGAAAAATGTATTGAAACCAAGAAGATAAAGGATAATAGTCCTTAAACTAATACCAAAAGGGAATGACAAAAAGACAAGGAATGTAAATTGTTTTTTAGTGAAAGCATGCTCTGTATGAAGAATCTTTTGAAATAATGCAAAATTCCTCAGGCAATAAGTCAAAATAAATCAATGTTTCTCAACAGAGGAGTGATGCTCTTTCAGGGTATTTTTCAAAGGCTTTTCTTTTGTTGTTGTTGTTGTTACCACACCTGAATAGGTGCTAATGGCATCCAGTTGTTAAAGACCAGTTCTTCTAAGTATCGAACAATTCATAACACACTCCATAACAACTAGGAATTACCTCATCCAAAATGCTAATACTGCTGAGGTGGAGGAAACCTGGTATAAAGTAAATTACTATATGACAGGTGGTAATAAAATTATTTTAAGGAATAATCACATTCAAAGGAGTTATTTCAGAAAATTTAGCACGGAAAAGTGCCATGCAGCAATGTATTTTCTACCAAATGAGCATCTAACATATTATACAATCTGCCTGGGTGTATGAGTTTCATACATTTTTAATACTGAAATTTAAATGCACAAGTTTTAAGGAAATGTAAAACAAGTCCACTGACCTTAGTTTTTATTTTCTACTTTTCCATTTCTCTGAATTTTAGTCTATAAACTTATGCCTGGCCTCAATTGACACGAGGGCTACGAAGGCTATGAACAGTTTCTTTTGCTATTTATACTTTGAAATTAAATATAAGTGTCCACAAATTTGATAAAGAATTTAGCTTTATCAAATAAGAACTATTACCTGGGAAAACCATCAGTTTCTCAATCTCTTCTAACCACACTTCTTGTGACTAACTCATAGAAACAAAAATCTGCATGTATTTTGCATTTCTATGTCCATTTTCTTGTGTCATTTCACTCCTACTTTCTAAGTTCGCCACAAAAAAAAAAAAAAAAAATTTGCCTGCCACTTTGCTAACTATAGCTACTTCTACATAAATGCCACCATTTGGGGTCACCCTGTACTATTCTCAAAACTGCTCTGTTGTGGTACCTTTGTTTGGAATTCTGGAATTAAAATCTGCCATGACTGTAAATGTCAAAATGGAAATATTTAATAACAAAGGAACAAACCATTCTCAACAAAAATGGGTCAATATAACACTGACACTCTCAAGTGGGTAATTAAGTTAATTTTCTGTATCATTCAAGCCCAAACTATAAATTTAAATAAAACATAAAATTAAACGTTATTTAGAACATTTTCTGTACAAATAATGTATAATATGCTTCGCAGTATAAGTTAATACACAGTCTTTCTCAACTCTAGAGGCAGAATGCCGGTTTGAACTCCAGTTTTATGTTCAAATCCAAATTGTTTAACCTCTTAAGCTTTAGTTTCAACATCTGTAAAATGGAAATAGTCACAGTACATTTTTATTTTATTTTATTTTATTTTATTTTATTTTATTTTATTTTTGAGATGGAGTCTTGCTCTGTCACCCAGAGTAGAGTGCAGTGGCGCGATCTCATCTCACTGCAAGCTCCACTGCCCAGGTTCACGCCATTCTCCTGCGCACCTGGCCTATTTTATTTTTTGGTGGTAGTCAGGATAAAATGCTTAAAATAATCAGTGGCACCCAACAAACCATCAAAAAAATGCTATTTTATAAGTACAATTTTACTAAGTGAGAAGAAACTTCCAGATTCGAAGAACAGTATAAGCAAAAGTCCAGAAATAGAGAAGTTCAGGCTATGTGGAAAAATGATGAATGATAGTGAACCTGTAAAAGCGGGACTGGTTAGAAGATATAGTCAAATTCTAAGCAGAAAAGTGGAAATATGATCAAAATACCCAAGAGATTTGAATGCCATGCTAATGAGTTCACCTTTGGTAGTGTGCATGGGTGGAGGGGAAGCTAGGTATGTGGGGGTGGTGGAAGGCATAATTAAAGTTTTGAATGAAGACTTTATCTAGGTTTTGAAAAGCAACTCCAATCGCAGTGTGAAGTCTACACTGGAAGATAAAAATTGTAGGATGGGGAACTTAGGAACCGTTGCCATAAATCAGGTAAGACATAGTAATGTCTAAACTAAAGTAATGGGATTAATAATGGAAAGGGTTGATACTGACAACATTAGAGGGGAAAAATGAACAAATTGTTTTGCCTGTGTGAGTAGGCTAGTATGGAGAGTCAGCCATCTGTATTGGTTAGCCTATATTTTCTATTATTCCCTGCCAATGTGTAATCCCACATTCTCCAGAAATAGTAGATGGGAACTCTCAAATTATATGGGTCTTCTCCTGGTACCCAAAAGTCTGCATAAACTCTGTTTTGATTGCCTACAAAGAGACAGATTTTTTCATCATCTCAAGGGAAATATTGAAAAATTACAACTAGTAATGCCTGTTATGTCTCTGGGCACATACGGACCTTGCTCTTTTGGCTCACGGCTTATTAGAGGTTGTCAGGAAAAATAAACAACGCTTAGCCAAGTTATAGATGCCGTGTCTGAAAATGTGACACGATTTCCCAGTGCAGAGGTATAAAGTGGTGATCCCTTCCTTCTCATTATAAAGGTCACAGCCAACACTCCTATAATAAAAGACAGGTAACTCAAAGAAAAACATAACAAATTAACATAGTCATAGTATTACATGACATGGGAGACCTCAGAAATGATGACCTAATGATACAGGGAATAAAACTATGCATTTTTATCCTTAGTTTCAATGGAGAATGAACAGCCATGTAGAACTATAATTAGACACAAAAGGTTATGACCTGAAGGGAATAGACTGAATAGGAAAATTCAGCAAGGTTTTTCTATTTGGCTTCTTCTTGGCCTCTCTGTACAGTATTTCTTTCTTCCCGGTATGGGGCAGGACCCCTTCTGGGATAGGGGTTTTAGGACCTACTGTCAAGCAAAGTAGGTCAGAGAGTTTCTTTATGGTCAGCTCTTACATAGAAAGACAGGAGAAGGTAAGAGTGATGTTTTTAGGTTGTATGACTGGCTTGGGGAAGAGGAGTTCTGATTCCTATGGCCTGCCTTGTGGAAGAGGTATTCTAGTTTCTACGGCTAGCCTCAGGGGAGAATGAAGACCGTGAGATAGAAGGGCAGGAAAAGGTCAGAGGGAGACTTTGTTTCTAAGGCCTACACTTGGATATATCATTTTCTGAGCCCCAACACCAAGATCGATGAAATAAAGTTGATATTACAGAATTTGTATCAATTTCGAAATCTTATGCATACAAAGCTCACTTTATGATGATTTTCTTTCTAACCAGTTGCCAATTTGAGACTCACAAGCCAATATTTTATACGGGAAACAAGTTTGTTTCAGGGATAGTAATTTTACTGCATACCATTATTAATTTATATTATCTTGAGAAGAAATATGATCAAAACAATTTCAGGATCAATGAAGCCTAAAACACAAGTAGGCAAGAATGCTCTACTGTTCACTTGACAACAATTCAAGTAGATCAGGAAGTTTAATATTACAAAGAACAAAACACGAACATAATTGAGGTTTTCTATGACTCCTAGTGCTATTGATAGAAATCTATGAAAAATTTCCAAGTCAATACAAATTCAGCAGCACCAAAATGGAATGCCATGGTCTCAAATGAACAGTGGTTTAAAAATGTCTATAAATCAATAAGAAAAAGATCAATACCTCAATACGAAAAATAAAGTATGGGCCGGGCTCAGTGGCTCACCCCTGTAATCCCAGCACGTTGGAAGGCTGAGACGGGCAGAACACGAGGTCAGGAGATCGAGACCATCCTGGCTAACATGGTGAAACCCTGTTTCTACTAAAAATACAAAAAACTAGTCAGGCGTGGGGGCAGGTGCCTGTAGTCCCAGCTACTCGGGAGGCCGAGGCAGGAGAATGGCGTGAACCCGGGAGGCAGAGCTTGCAGTGAGCTGAGATTGCTCCACTGCACTCCAGCCTGGGCGACAGAGCAAGACTCCGTCTGAAAAACAAAAAAAAAAAAAAAAAAGAGAAAAAGAAAAATAAAATATCATCATAAACATTTGAAAAGACATTCAGCTTACTTGTATAAGAATCATGAAAACTCTAACCACGCCAAGCGACAGGTTTTTCCCTTATCAGATTGTCAAATAATTAAAAGATAATAATTAAAAAATGGAGGGAGAATAGACAGTCTCATATATTACTTATGGGATTACACTTTATAGTATATTTTATAGGAAAATTTGGAAATATCTACCAAGTTTAAAATGTACATTACTCTCTACGATATTTATCCTAGAAGTATACTACCAGTATGTACCTGAATATTTAGTATATAATCATTTGCAACACCAAGTGCTGAGAAACAATTGATATGCTGATCAATTGGGAGACCATTAAGTATATTGTGATCAATATTCCATAGTATAATTAGCAGTTATTTAAAGGATGAGGTAGCTCTGTATGCACTAATAATATGAAATAACTTATAAGATGTATTGTTAAGTGAATAAAGAGGGCCAGATTTATGTGCACAGAAACAGATATTGATGTGAAAAATAAATATTGGCTTTACATATGTTTGTATTTAAATAGAATATTTATGGATGGAATCACAAAAAATCAGTAACAGCAAGTTTGTTTCAGATGGAGGATTGAGTGTTAGAGGACAGAGTAGAATGGGGGCGTTAGTATTCAGAGTGTAAGCTTATGTCCATTTGAATTCCGTATAATATGCCTGACTTATTCAAAACACATGTTAAATCATAATGTTCACGAAAACATAAAGGAATAATAAATGCTACCTTTTCAGAGTCCTTGTAAATGTGAATTGCTACAAATAAGAAAGATTTATAATTGTCATCAGATTCTCAACAGTCTCTCTCTCTCATTCAAGTATTAAAAATCATTGCTTACTGTTTTCTTCAAATTCTGTGAATTTATATACTCACAACTCCTTCTGTATCTGCAGATTCTGTTAAAGATTTTTTTTTTCCATTTTCCTTTTTATTTCTGAATCACAGCACAGCCTTGTCTTATGGTGAGAGGAACCTCAATGACTGTCTTAGAATGTTTAACAGTAGACACGTGGACTTTCTTATTATGTAAATATCACCCTATTCCCTTTATGATGAAAAGGACAACAGTGAGACTTAATCAGAAAACATGTATAGTGTATTGTGAGATGTATGGAAGAAGATAATTTTGTACCTTCAAATAATTATAATATCTACATCTATTTTTCTATTCATGTATTTTCTTAGAATTCTTATAGTTGCACAGAGAAATGAGAATCAGTAATGGGTAAGTGGCAATTCAGTAAAAACTGCCTGTTAATATTATCTTAGATTTTATAACACCAACAATTTTGTAAATAAAATTGCTGTAATATAAAATTCAAAATATGCTTTTACAGGTGTGAATAAAATGCTCATCGGTGAAAATAACAATAAGTGACAATTTTGTGGGTCTAAAATGTATACTACTGAAAAGACATCAAGTAATTTCTATAAAGTGTATATTTAAAAGGTAGAAGGAAAGTTGGCCAAATGGATTCACATATTTTACTCTCCCAAGGTAAAATCATCTGAATTAAATTACCATTTTTTCCTTGTGTACCTAAGGTTTTACCTGGAGTCCACTGAGGCTTGTACCTGTGCATGTGGAAAACAGATGCTCTCCTTCCAGATTACTGTATCCTTAAAAAAACTTTGTTGCCTACAATCCAGCGTTCTAATCTAACTTCGCACATGATTACTGCTGTGATTTGGATGATGATGCCTTTTCTCAGGATAGCCAAAATCAAAGCAAACTAAATGTCTTTTTGCATGTTTGAAGTTTTACTTGTTTGTCTTTTTATAAAGTTTTTATGCCCATAGACATGTTTCATTTTCTGATATGTGTCTTATCCTCTAAGTCTTTTATGAGAAAGACATCCCTTCTCACCAAAACTCTCATTTGAAAATGGGCCCTAAAGCTGGAGCCTGACTCTGTTTAATTTTTGTAGTCGTTAGAACTATTGAAATTTAATCTGTTTGATAACTGCTCCCAAAGTTCTCTCATGACAAAAGTTAGAGGTTCTTATTTTTTAAGCTGCATTTAGAACAAGTATAGTTTGTTTAACTGATTTATCATTAAAAAAATTATGTTACTCGGCACACAAAGTAAATTAAAAATCTTATTTGAAAAAGAATGATTATACATGTTTAGAATAAACTACATTTTTAGTTACATATGTAAAAACAAAAGTACACATGTATCAGGAGGCGTGATGCCAATTTTATATGTGTATTTTATATACAATATTATTTTTATTTTTCTAATATAAATTATTTTCAAATGTCAATTATTTTTGTTTTTTCAAATATTTCTGTTGCTTTATTCCCTCTTTCTTTTCACTCTGAAATTACAATTCTGTGTACACTACACCACTTAATATTGTCAACTAAATTCTCCACTTTTTAAAAAAAGTAATTACATTAATTTTTGCATTTTAATTGGGGTGATTTTGATTGATGTATCTTCTAATTTATTAAATTTTTCCTTTGTTGCGTTGAGTCTACTGATGACTCTGCCAAAGAAATTCTTTATTTATGTTACCATGATTGATTTCTAGGATTTTCATTTTTTCCCTTTAGTTTTCATCACTCTGCTGAATGTATTTATTTGATCTTGCATACTGTCTATTTTTCTGATTATATCATTTGACATATTAATCATAGTTATTGTAAAGGCTCAGTCTGAATACCCACATCTGTGGAATATCTAATTCTGGTTCTGATAATTTCTTTCTCTCATTAGGATCTCTTTTATTTCTTCTTTTGCGGTACACCTTAGAATCTTTCTGCCAAATTCAGACATGTACAGGATGGTAGGGAATATGGTAAATATTCTTTTTTACATGTATAAGTTATAAACATTTATTTCTGGTAAGCCTTCATTGTGGGAGTTCACTAATTTAGCAATGAATTTGACTGGGTTCGAAGTTTATGTTGATATGATTGCCAAATTAAAGGTCTTTTGTTTCTGTGGGCACAAGATACTTCAAAATCCTTCAGTAACATAACGTTTTGTTTTCTCACTTAGATTTGGGTCTACTAATTGCTCTGCTCTCCAAAGAAATTCTATTTCTTTCTTATGCCTTGGCCATATCCCTCTATTATTTTTGCTAAAGTCTTGTTACAAGAAGTGCTTTGAAATGGGCTTGTCTTCTCTGATGTTCTGATTAAACCTCAGTCTCAGGCAGGACTATGAACCAGAGTCCCTTGGGTATGGTCATTACAAGTATCCCTAACTTTTCTTCAGAATAGAGCTTTATTTTCCTTTATTCCACTAACATACTACAATAGGTATCAATGTCTTCAAGCTATGAAACAGGTACTCTTTATGGTTTATTTTAAAGCATGTGTTACCTAAGTGAGGTAGGGAAGATGACTCTGGGTAGATATTGTTGTGGGACCTTACATTTGTCACCCAACGGCTCTAGAAATTTCCTCAGTGCCCAAGAATATAGGTTTTTAATTCTTCTTTTTTTTTTCTGTAACAAATATTGCTTAGATGGTTCTGAGCAGATTTCAGCAGTGACTATTCTTTCCCTTCTCCAACAAGTACCATGGTGGCGGGGGGTGGGGGAGGTTGTGTGAGTTCCACTCAACTCTCTCTTTGAGATATTGATGGTATCCGTGGAAGAAAAACTACTAAGAGATGGGGCTGATCCTGTATCTGTGGAACCCATGGGCCTCCCATTTTCAATCTTGATCATGCTGGGCTTTAAGTAATCAATTAAACATTTTTAGTTTAATCTTCCTGTCAGCTTATATGGCATGCTATAACATCTACCTCAGGTAAGCAGATGCTTAGGTTCTATTTATTTTTCCAGATACCTATCTCTCTTCAAGTTGTGTAATCACAGTTCTCTGACTGGTTCATGAAAAACTGCTAATTTGTAGTTTGTTAAGATTTTGTCCTTGAATTAAAATTTTAAAATATTATTTCCAGCTGTTCACATCTCTGAGCTAAAACTGTACTTACAAATCAACTTTTATACTCCAGAAAAGTTATTGTCATAAGATTACATTAAGGATCTTGACATTTTTTATTTAGGGAAACTTGTGTTTGTTAACTAGTTTTCTAAGCCTTATTTGTTTATCTATAAAATGGTGACAATATTCCCTGCAGAAGACAGAGATTGAAATACCCTGTGGGTAATAAATAAGCAAAGTATAAATGTCAGCTGGGAATCTCTGCCTTTTGACATTTGGTTAAAATTGCCCTAAATGTCTAACCTTCTCATGTATGGAAACATAACCTCTTACTAACAGTTATGTAAATTCCAAGAGGTCTTTCTATTGCTGTTTTTCCACTGAAGTATGTCATTCCAAGTGTGAAATTTGACTTCGTTTCAAAACTCTACTAAATTAGAGTTCTGCTTAAAGTATAATGGAATAAAGTTCCTAACAAAATGATTCTCCTGAAAATAACATCCAAAATTCTGGATAAAGTAGAAGATGTAATTATGATTTTTATGGAGACCAAACAAAAACAAGCAGAGTTTTCAAAAGAGTCAGAACTTCAGGCAAGAGATTGTAAGGTGAGGCAAAACTTTACCTCTACTCTCTTAGGGTCCTGCTGGGCCTGAGTAAATTGACATGAGATAGATTGATAGGAGAAAACATACTAATTTAATATAAGTATTATGTGACAGGAAAGCCCTCCTAAAAAAAAAATGAAGACCTAAAAAAGTGACTAAACCTAAATGCTCTTTTATTAGGTTGAACAAAGGAAGGCAATTACAGAAAAGTAAATAAATCCCGAGGGAAGGCATAAGGAAAGTAAAAAATATTTTAACAAAGTATGTTTGAACAGAATTATCTCAGCCATGACTCCCCATTGAAAAATATTTCTTTTCTGCTGGTACAGAGAGGGTATCTTTTACATGGAAATTTTTATCTACTGTTTTCAGGAAGAAGTGGGAAGATCAGAATGCCCTTCATGTCTTTGATATTTTTTCAAGTGCTTTTAAATGAAAATGATTCTATATCAAGGTGGGGATATTCTGACAAAATTCAAGACCATAGCAAAAAAACACAAAAACAAAAACAAAAACCCTTTTTCTGTTTTGTTTTGAGTTTTAGAGCAGGAGGGCAAAAGGTGGCTAAAAATGTGATAGTACACCCCGTCTCTTTTCTGCACACAGGAGCTCAGGGAAGTAGACTGAAGAAATTAGGGCCGCTTTAACTAATATCTATGGCATAAAAATTTTAAGTGGACTAAAACAGAAGTTCCAGTTCAAGATGACTACCTAGAAGCTGCTAGTCGACACTTCTTCTAAGGAGATGAATCAAAATAGTGAGTAAATATTTATACTTTGACTAGATCACTTAAGAGAGTGCAATGGAGTGCATCAGAGAAGTAATGGAAATCATGAAAAACGAAGAAGAATAAAGCAAGGATGTCTAGTGAGCTGGGATCTTGGGAAGCCAGGAGGAGATATAGTGTGTGAGTGAGTGATTGACCTCCCTGAGCTCCACAGACTTCTTCGACACACGCCCAACTTCTAACCTCCAGTCAAACACAAGGAGCTGCATAGAGATGGGGCAGAGGCATTACTCAAACCCATTGGAATTCTACAGGCTTTTGATTCTTGAACAGCTGCTACTGTTGCAGTGCCAGGGGAGAGAGTGGGAAGACCAGGCACTTTTGTGCATCTCAAAGGTGGATGCTGCTACTGCTGCTGTGGGACAGAGGAGCAAGAAGACTGTGTACATTACAACTGCCAGCCTTTGCTACTCCCACTAAGGCAGTGGGGACGGGGAGGGAGAGGGGCTGCCTTCCATTCCGGTAGGGCTGCAGCCAAAATGTTCAGGCAGGGGAAGAGTGGCTGTGCTGCAGGTCAATTCAGTAAATGTTGCTGGAAAACTTCGATATGTAGATGCAGAAGACTGACACTAGATCTCCTATACAAAAATTAACTCAAGATGGATTAAAGGAATAAATGTAAGACCTGAAACTATAAAAGTACAAAACAGAAGTGAAGGAAGAGCTGTTCAGGACATTGACCTAGACAAAGAATTATGGCTAAATCTTTAAAAGCAAACGCAACAAAAACAAAAATAGAAAAATGGGACTTAATTAAACTAAAAATCTTCTGCAGAGCAAAAGAAATAATCAGCAGAGTAAACAGCCTACAGGGTGGGAGAAAGTATTTGCAAACTAGGGACTAATGTACAGAATATAGAAGAAACTCAAACAATTCAACAGTAAAAGACAAAAAGACAAAAAAAAAAAAAAAAAAGTAAAAAGTGGACAAAGGACACGAACAGTTATTTCTCAAAACAAGACACATAAATGGCCAATAAACATGAAAAAACACTCAACATCATGAATTATAAGGAAAATGTAATTTAGAACCAGAAGAATATACTATCATATATTAGTCAGGATGGCTATCATTAAAAAGTCAAAAAACAGGGCAGGCACGGTAGCTCATGCCTGTAATTCCAGCACTTTGGGAGGCCAAGGCGGGTGGATCACAAGGTCAGGAGTTCAAGACCAGCCTGGCCATTATGGTGAAACCCCGTCTCTACGAAAAATACAACAATTAGCTGGATGTGTTGGTGGGCACCTGTAGTCCTAGCTACCTAAGAGGCTGAGGCAGGAGAATCACCTGAACCCAGGAGGTGGAGGTTGCAATGAGCTAAGATCGCACCACTGCACTCCAGCCTGGGTGACAGAGCAAGACTGCATCTCAAAAAAAAAAAAAAAAAAAAAAGTAGTAAAAAAGTTAAAAAAAAGAAAAAAGAGTCGGTGGTGACAATGTGGAGAAAAGGGAATGCTTATACACTGTTAGTGAGAATATAAATTAGTATAACATGTTTGGAAAATAGCAGTATGGAGATTTCTCAAAGAACTAAAAATAGAACTACCATTTGACCCAGCAACCCAACTACTGGGTATGTACCCAAAGGAAAACAAATTGTTACATTAAAAAAAAAAAAAAAAATCTGCACATATACATTATTATTGCAGCACTAGTCACAATAGCAGTCATGTAACCAACCTAAGTATCCATCAGTGGATACTTGGATAAAGAAAACATACATATACATCATGGAATACTACACAGTCACAGAATACTATCCATTCATGTGGCATCAATATGGATGGATCTAGAGGCCATTATTTTAAGTGAAATAACTAAGAAACATGCAATCAAACACATGTTCTTAGTAAGTGGGAGCTAAACAATGGGTATACATGGACATAAGTAGGGAAATAATAGACACTAGCAACCCCAAAAGGGCAAAGGCTGGGAGAGGAGAGAGGTTTGAAAAATTACCTACTGGGTACAATTGATGGTAGCTGCAGTCCATCTAGAGCGGCCGCTGTGAAGACACTGGCTGCAGTGGAGGAGGTGGTGCTAGGGCTGGGCACTCCAGGGAGCAGCAGGAGCCAGAAACGGGTGAAAGCCACACCCTATTCTGAGTTGAAGGAGTGGGGTCCCTGCCATTCCAGGGGTAGCTGCAGCCACTCAGCCATGGCTGTGGACCTGGGCATGCCTGTGCTCTCTGGGGCCCGAGAAGCCCCCTCCCCCACAGGCTGGACGATGCCTGCTCCTGCTTCCTGGCCTCTCCTGGCTCCCAGCGCCCACTCAGATTTCAGAGAAAAGTGGAGGCCGAGCCTGGGCACAGTTGCGAGCCGGCCATGTGTGCACATTATCCGGGAAGTGCTGACACATCAGCCCCTTGCCACCACAGCCTCCTCCAGATTTTGGGCACCAATGAGTACGAGAGTGAGGCTTAGTGGGGGTTTAGGACAGCTCGGTGTGGGCCTGCAGGTGCCCTTTGGCACGAACAGCCTGGGTGCTGTGGACACAGTGGATGGCAGGTTGATGGCTGCAGGAGACAGACAGTCTTCTGGGCAGAAAGGGGCAGGTAATGGGGAAACCCCACCTTCAAGCCGGGGACAGCCTGAAGCCTGGGGCCTGGCTGCAATTTCTGCAGACCAGACTCAGAACTTATGGTGCTTTTTTTTTAGGCCCACTCACGGCCCCCCATGAGCCAAACAGCATGCACTTCCTTGCCTCTGAAGCTCATGTAAACCTTGACCTCAACCAGTCTCGGGCAGACAAGAGGATAACCTGCCTGCAGATGGGAGCTACCCACTCCAGGTCTTCTTTCGGCTAATGGCTGCAGAAGATGGGATGACCTGCCTGCAGATAGGAGCTACCCACTTTGGGTCTCCTGAGAACTGTACTGTCACTCAATAAAGCACCTCTTTGCCTTGCTTGTGCTCCAGTTGTCTGCATACCTCATTCTTCCTAGATGTAGGATAAAGGCTTAGGACATGCCAAATGATGAGAATGAAAGAGCTGTAACACAAACAGAGCTTAAACATGCTCCAACCTGTGCTCACCGCATGAGAAGAAAATAAGAGCCATGGCCCTTTGGGGAGCACAGACCTAGGGGCTGGGCCAGGGCTGCGACACCCTCTTTGGGGCTCTGCAGTTTCTGGTGTCTCCAAGTTTCCAGGCACCACCGCATTTCCCTTGTCCAGATGCAGGTCCCAACAGTGGAAGTCACTTGTGGTGCATCAGATCCAGCTGCAGGCTTCTGTGGAGCCAGTGCCTGGAGCTGCCTGCCCCGCTGTAGCGGCTTGAGTGGTTGGCTCTATGCAGTGACCAGAACCTGTGCTTGGTTGCTCATGTACCCCTTGCCACTCTGTGACTGGCTCACCTTTGGCAGGCATGGGGTCCGGGCTAGTAGCACAAGTGTGAGCGGAGTACAGGCCACCAGGCCAAGTCACTGGAAGAAGCCCAGTGGGCCCAGGCAAAACTCAGGCAAAGGCGCCGGTGGCCATAGACGTTTCTTGCTGAAAAAGTGACTCCCGAGGATCCTGTGACCCGATGTTCACTGTGTGATGGTTCCACTAGAAGCCCAACACCCCCACTATGCAAAGACCTAAATAGGTTGAGATGACAGTTTTCCCAAATTTACATATAAATGTAATGTAATTTCTGTTAAAATTTCAATTGGTACTTTTATATAAACTGACAAAGCGATTTTAAAATTTATACGGAAATTTAAATAAACTAGGAGAGTTTACATAATTTATTTTTGAAAAACAAAGCCAGAGAACTTATACTACCTGAGTTTGAAGTGATTATACACGTACAGTAATCAAGAAAAGGTGCTATAGGTTAAAGTATAAATACACAGATCAATGCAACAGAGAGTTCAGAAATAGCTTTACACATACATAGTTGCTGATTTTTTGACAATGTTTCCAAGGTAATTCAATGGAGTAGAGAAAAATCATTTCAATAAATGGAGCTGGAAAATCTGTATATCCATATGGAAAAAATGAAACTCAAATTTTATCTTCCTCCGTGTACAAAAATTAACATGAAGTGCATCACAGATTTAAATATAAAGGCTAAAATTGTAAAACTACTAGATGAAAACATAAGAGAAAATCTTTTGCTACAGAGTAGGCATAGATTTCTTAGAGAGAACCCCTAAAACACCAAGAATAAAAATAAAAAGTTGATAAAAACAGCAGGAAGAAAAACAAAAAATGAATAAATTAACTTTTTTCCAAATTAAAAGCTTTTGCTCTTCAAAATGCATTGTCAGGGAAAATGTTTTAAAAGATAATCCACAGAGTGAGATAAAATATTTGCAATTTATATACTTTATAAATGACTTATTTACTGAATCTATCTATCTAGGGTTCTTATAACTCAATACAGAGTATTAGTATAATTTTTAACTAAGAAAAACAATTATAGTAGGTTAAATACTTCAATAGATAATTCATGTAAGAAGATCTATAAATGGCAAGTGAGCATATAAAATGGTGTTCAACAGCCTTTCTATTAGAAAATGAAAATTAAATATCACTACAAGAATGAGAAAATAAAAATGACTGATAATTGTTGACAAGAATGTAAAACAACTGGAATTTCCATACATTGTGGGTATATGTAACTATAAAGTTGAAAATGGAAACTTCTTAAGTTAAACACCCACTTTCACAAAACCTGTCACTGTGCTAAGTCATACATGTCGAAACTAGAGTTATGTTAATCATTAACAGTTGAAAATTAGTCATTCATTTGTGATATATGGGTGTCATAATATCTTTCCTGTCATCTTATATTGCTTTTGTAAAAATTAAACAGAATAATGTATATAAAAGTGTTTATTAAGTCTAAGATGCTGGGAAATGCAATATTAATGTTATTTATTGCAAAGCATACAGTATGGATCATAAAATAGATACTTGTTTGAGAAAGTTTAATGATGTCTCAAAGTCTGGTTACAAACTGAAATATGCTCAAGGAAAAGTTTTCATCAACTGGTATTGCACTTGCAGAGGAAAACAAATTGCATATTTAAAGCAAATTACTATTATTTTAAGTATTTTTATGGTACTTTTTTCACTTACTGCTTAATATTTGAAAACAAAGAAAAGTGCTATTATACTGCACATAACATAATCTTAAAACTTTTTAGCTTCTTTGACTTTTTGAACTCAATTTAAAATACCTTAGTTTATTCCTCATTAAGTACCTTTTTATCTCAGTCACTCTGCTCATCTCAATCTCTACACCACAGCAATCGCTGACTGATCCAGGCTGTCACGTGGCAGACTGGAAAAAGCGCAGCTGTGACGGCATAGAACAGAAACAGGGAGCTGAGTCCAGTAAACCAAGTTTCTTAGTTTTTTAGTGGGTGAAGCACACTCTGCAGGCTTATTTACATGCATCTTAGTCTTTTCATTTTTAAGACAAAGTGATTGAACTAGGTGATCCCAGATGTACTTTTTAGCTCTTTAATTACCTGTTGTCTAGGATAAAAAATAAAGAGAAGAGTGTAAATGTTTCATTTTCCCTTGTGTCTGATACTTGTTTTTTTCTGTCCTATGATTCATAAGCTTTAGTTTTTATCTATTGACATGGATCTTTATTTTGAAGTTTGACACACATGCAGAAATGTCATCACTTTAAGACAATATGCATTTATTCTGTTAATGCTGAAATTTCTCATTGACATTTTTATTGTTTTATTCATGTATAAGAACTTTCTTCATAGTCAGTATTTCATGTATTTTTAAGAACTATATAGTATTGACTTATTTATTTATTAACAAAGCAAGATGTAATGAACTACTGTATTCATTGAATCTAAGTTATTATTTTTTATGTGATAAGCCATTTTATGAGAAGAAAATAAGAGCCATGGCCCTTTGGGGAGCACAGACCTAGGGGCTAAAAATTATATTTTTAGGCCACTATGAAATAAAAATAAAATAAAAAAAAACACCAAGTGAACTGGTCACACCATTTATTGTAAGATATATCACAGTTTCAGAGATGTTAAAAAATTAAAAGCATGTGCCTTAGAATCAAGAAAATAGCTTTTTATTAAAACATACATCAATTTACTCTTTATTTGATAAAGTTATAGTAAATCAGTCTAAATGTATGTTATTACTCTTCTTTTAAAATTATCAGTATTTCACTCCCAGTCATGAAAACACTTGAAATTAGTTTTTAAATTAGGCCTCGAAAATGTCATTTTAAAAGAATCTTCTACATAGTTTTCTTTTTTAATGTACTCAAGGCGATTCCATAATATGTAATTTTTTAAGTGTCTGACATGTACTAAAGCCTCTGTAGTGATGTCTTAACCAGTTACTTCTACTTGTTCTACACAGTTCCATGTCAACATAAATGAGAAATAGATTTCTACCTGTTCCTTTCCTGACAGGCAATGCCTATCATGTAAGGTGTGAAGCTGCCTAAAAGATTTAATTTTTTTTTTTTTTTTTTTTTTTTGAGACGGAGTCTCGCGCTGTCGCCCGGCTGGAGTGCAGTGGCCTGATCTCACCACTGCAAGCCCGGGCCTCCCTGGGTCTACGCCATTCTCCTGCCTCAGCCTCCCGAGTAGCTGGGACTACAGGCGCCCGCCACCTCGCCCGGCTAGTTTTTTGTATTTTTCAGTAGAGATGGGGTTTCACTGTGTTAGCCAGGATGGTCTGGATCTCCTGACCTCATGATCCGCCCGTCTCGGCCTCCCAAAGTGCTGGGATTACAGGCTTGAGCCACCGCGCCCGGCCAAGATTTAATTCTTGTACAACTCCAACCAGACCCAGAGACAAAAAAATATTAAAAGACATTCTGCTCATAACCCAATATTCCTTAAGATTTTTCACTCTTCAATTCTCTACAGATATATGCTTCTAAAATTGCCAACAGATCTCTCTTTTATCTCAGCTAATCAATTCTTTGAAATTACTTCCTTTCCTACACATGGAGCCAACTTAAAAATACTTCTGCCTAAAATTCATTTATTTCCCATATCCCCTTAGCTACATTGTACTCATGTTTTAATTATCTTGTCTGTGCAGCTTTTTAAAAAATGTCTAAAACTTTATTTTTGCTTTCAATTTATGATTTATTATTCAAATTACAAGATTCATCAAAATATATTACCATTATTGCTTCAAAGTAAAGAGTATTTGTTTTCTCTTATTACTGTAACAAATTACCATGAAATCAATAGCTTTTGACAACACAACCATACTGTCTAACAGTTATGGAAGTGAGAAGTCTAGAATGGACCAGAAGGACTATATTCATTAGAGAGCTCCTAAGAAATAATTAATTCCCCTGTCTTTTCCAGGTTCTAGAGGCTACCTACATTCTTTGACTCATGGCCATGCATAAATCTCACCTTTGTTTCTGCTGTTTCATCTCTTTCTTCAACTGACCTTTCTGCCTCCCTCTTACAATGACCCTCATGGTTACATTGGGCCCACCCAGATCAAGAATGCCCTCCCCATCTCAGGATCAGTAACTCGAGCACATTGGAAAAGTCTCTTTTGCTATGTAAGGTAACGTGCTAGTAGATTGTGGGGACTGGAATGTGAACATCCTGGTGGGGCCACTGTTCTACCTATCACATTAACTTTCCCTATTGAACTTTGAGATTTCGAATGTCTTATGGCCTAAATTTTGTCCCCATAAAATTCATGTGCTGAAGCTTTTTCCCCCAGTGTGACTGTATGCAGAAATAGGCTAACTGAAAACGTAATCAAATTTAAACAGGATCATGACAGTGGGGCCCTAATCCAGTAGGACTGTGTCTTTGTAACAAGTGGAAGAGCCACTACAAGCATGCATACATGGAAGAAAAGCCATGTGAGGACACAGCCATTTACAAGTCAAGGGAAGAGACTTTAAGAGAAATCAAACTAACACCTTAATCTTGAGCTTCCAGTCTTCATAACTGTGAAAAAATAAATTTATGTTGTTGAAGCTACCCAGTTCATGGTATTTTGTAATGGCAGACCTAGCTGACTAATATATGTTTACTCATTTTTTTAAATTTTAGCATTTAGCTTAGTGACTATGCTAAAATAATCAGCAGCAGATATGAAATTTATAGAAACAAACATATTTGCAAAGAAGTATTTTTAAGAAAACTTAAAATGATTTCAGATTGGCGCTGAACATTTAATCTAATGCTTAAGTTCGTCATTTATATTAATTACTTCTGGTGAAAACCTTTTCCTATTTAGGGTAAATATTTATTCAGATTTAAGGTTCTTACCCTTCTGTATCTTTTACAGGATGACAGGTTGAGGGAAATATTCCCTCCTATGCTGTCAATTCAGGAACTTTGTGCATGTGGGTCTTGGGTCCTTGCTGTGCTCATTGCTATAAGTGACTTCATGAGAGCTGGACCCTAGAAATGAGTTGTTTTTCTGTGAAATGTTCTGACTACTAATTTTAACTGTTGTCATGGTCTCAGAAGAAGTTATGCAAGCAGAGGTCATGTTTAAATTTACTAAGGCTTCCTGGCATGGAGGACTTCAAGAGGGCCCGTTTGCCTTTCCTTCTTCCAGAATACAGTGAAAGGACTTTCAGGACAGTGGCACAGCCTCTCAGATAAGTGCAGGGTCCTCTTGCTTGGGGCTAAAGCATTGGATTCACCCTGTGTCCACCTGATAGAGCTGGGGAACTGGGAGAAGTTGGGAATGTGTCTGCCATCCCTCATCCAGATTACTTTTTTTTTTTTTTCTTTTTCTTTTCTTGTTTTTGAGACGGAGTCTTTCTCTGTCGCCCAGGCTGGAATGCAGTGAGCCGAGCCTCTGCCTCCCAGGTTCATGCCATTCTCCTGCCTCAGCCTCCCGAGTAGCTGGGACTACAGGCGCCCGCCACCACTCCTGGCTAATTTTTTGTATTTTTAGTAGAGACGGGTTTTCACCGTGTTAGCCAGGATGGTCTCCATCTCCTGACCTCGTGATCCGCCCGCCTCGGCCTCCCAAAGCGCTGGGATTACAGGCTTGAGCCAGGGCGCGCGGCCCCCACCTAGACTTCTTTAACCTGTTGTTGTCTCTGGATCCCCAAGAGACTGCCAATAATCATAAACACACAAAGAGAAAAACATTTCTAATATCATATTTTCAAAATTTCTCCCATAAATCACAGATGATAATCTTTCTTCTTCATACTCTCTCCCCAGATCAAAGTGATATGCAATATGCATACTCACCCTCTCTCCATAAACCATTCTACTCTGTAGAACTTCTCTTCATGTCGTCTTTCTGACATGCGACATAGTCTACCTTCTGCATTGGGGCAGGGGTGTAGAGGTGGAATGAACATGAAATTTTTGTTTTAAGTAAGGATTCTTCAACCTGAGGATGTATTTGCTGAAACAAGCATTCATAAATATTGAGGGAACTTGCATGAGTATAATGTGGGAGACGCTTATGAGAATGTGAAGAGAAAAATTGAACTCACCATTCTCTTTCATTTGTTTCAAAACAAGGAAATATTTTAAGTGTTTGTAAAATGAATGAATTATGAATAAATTAACTTCTAATTATCATAAAATGTAGTTGAAAAATTTCTAAAATTATCTGCCTGAAGTATATGTAGAATCCGCTGCAGAATGAAAGTTTGTTAAAAACATCTAGAGATACTTGATAGAGTGGTTCATTCCTGTCATCTTCACCTTCAACTTTTTGTCTCAAAATTTTGCTTCTTCCATTAGATGCTTTTTATTCCTATGCCCTGATTTCTCCAACTTGAATCTAATAAATACGAAGTAGCTTGCATTTTAGAACACACCAAAATATTTTAAACTCTTTCAGAATAAAGTCAAGGAGAGGCAAGATGCTCCTTCTCATCTTCAAAGCACCAACATTTAGTCTTTTGAAATTACCTTATCTCTGTATTTCTTTACCTTTAATTTGTCCAACATTCCTGTAATGTATCATTTTGAAAAGTAGGCGGCTTACCTTTCATTCTCAATTTATTCTGAAATCTCAATTTATTTATTTATTAATTATTTGTAATGTATACCCATAGCTTCCATGATATCATTGCAGTTCCACTCATCACCATTTGATTCCTTTATTATTATTATACTTTAAATTCTGTGATACATGCATGGAACATGCAGGTTTGTTACATAGGTATACATGTGCTGTGATGGTTTGCAGCACCCATCTACTGGACATCTACATTAGGTATTTCTTATAATTCTATCCTTCCCCTAGCACCACACCCCCTAACAGGCCCTGGTGTGTGATGTTCCCCTCCCTGTCTCCACGTGCTCTCGTTGTTCAATTCCTATTTATGAGTGAGAACATGCAGTGTTTGGATTTCTGTTCCTGTGTTAGTTTGCTGAGAATTATGTTTTCCAGCTTCATCTGTGTCCCTGAAAAAGACATAAACTCAGCCTTTTTATGGCTGCACAGTATTCCATGGTGTGTATGTGCCACATTTTCTTTATCCAGTCTATCATTGATGGACACTTGGGTTGGTTCCAAGTCTTTGCTTTTGTGAGTAATGCTTCAATAAACATACATATGCATATGTCTTTATAGAATGATTTATAATCATTTGGGTATATACCCAGTAATGGGATCGCTGGGTCAAATCATATTCCTGGTTCCAGATCCTTGAGGAATCGCCACACTGTCTTCCACAATGGTTGAACTAATTTATACTTCCAACAACACTGTAAAAGCATTGCTATTTCTCCACATCCTCTCCAGCATCTGTTGTTTGCTGACTTTTTAATGATCACCATTCTAACTGACATGAGATGATATCTCATTGTGGTTTTGATTTGCATTTCTGTAATGACAAGTGATGATAAGCTTTTTTCATGTTTCTTGGTTGCATAAATGTCTTTGTATGAGAAGTTTCTGTTCATATCCTCACCAGCTTTTTGATGGGGTTGTTTTTTCCTTGTAAATTTGTTTAAGTTCTTTGTAGATTCTGGATATTAGCCCTTTGTCAGATGGATAGATTCCAAAAATTTTCTCCCATTCTGTATGTTGCCTGTTCACTCTGATGCTAGTTTCTTTTGCTGTGCAGAAGCTGTTTAGTTTAATTAGATCACATTTGTCAATGCTGGTTTTTGTTGCCATTGCTTTTGGTGTTTTAGTCATGATGTCTTTGCTCATGCCTATGTCCTGAATGGTATTGCTGAGGTTTTCTTCTAGAATATTTATGGTTTGGGGTTTTACTTTTAAGTCTTTAATTCATCTTGAGTTAATTTTTGTGTAAGGTGTAAGGTAGGGGTCCAGTTTCAGTTTTCTGCATATGGCTAGCCAGTTTTCCCAATACTATTTATTAAATAGGGACTCCTTTCCCCATTGCTTGATTTTGTCAGGTTTGTGAAAGCTCAGATGGTTGTAGATATGGGGTGTTATTTCTGAGGCCTCTGCTCTATTCCCCTGGTCTATATATCTGTTTGGTACCCGTACCATGCTCTTTTGGTTATTGTAGCCTTGTAATATAGTTTGAAGACTGATAGCATGATGCCTCAGGCTTTGTTCTTTTTGCTTAGAGTTGTCTTGGCTATACAGGTTCTTTTCTGTTCCATATGAAATTTAAAGTAGTTTTTCTAATTCCGTGAAGAAAGTCAATGGTAGCTTGATGGGGATAGCATTGAATCTATAAATTACTTTGGGCAGTATGGCCATTTTCACAATATTGATTCTTTCTATCCATGAGCATGGAATGTGTTTCTGTTTATTTTGTTCTCTCTTATTACCTTGAGCAGTGGTTTGCAGTTCTCCTTAAGAGGTCCTTCCCATCCCTTGTAAGTTGTATTCCTAGGTATTTTATTCTCTTTGTAGCAATTGTGAATGGCAATAAACTAGAAAATCTAGAAGAAATGGATAAATTCCTGGACACATACACCCTCCCAACACTAAACCAGGAATAAGTCAAATCCCTGAATACACCAATAACAAGTTCTGAAATTGAGGCAATAATTAATATCCTACCAATCAAAAAAAAAGAAAAAAAGAAAAAAAAAGCCCAGGACCAGACAGATTCACAGTCAAATTCTACCAGAAGTATCAAAAGGAGCTGGTCCCATTCCTTCTGAAACTATTCCAAACAATAGAAATAGAGGGACTCCTCCCTAACTCATTTTATGTGGCCAGCATTATCCTGATACCAAAACCTGGAAGAGACACAACAACAAAAAAAGAAAATTTCGGACCAATATCCCTGATGAACATCGATGCAAAAATCCTCAATAAAATACTGGCAAACCAAATCCAGCAGCATGTCAAAAAACTTATCTACCAAGATCAAGTCTGCTTCATCCCTAGGATGCAAGGCTGATTCAACTTATGCATATCAATAAACATAATCCATCACATGAACAGAACCAATGACAAAAACCACATGATTATCTCAATAGATGCAGAAAAAACCTTCAGAAAAACTCAACACCGCTTCATGCTAAAAGCTCTCAATAAACTAGGTATTGATGGAACATAGTTCAAAATAATATGAGCTATTTGTGACAAACCCACAGCCAATATCATACTGAATGGGCAAAAGCTGGAAACATTCCCACTGAAAACTGGCACAAGACAAGGATGCCCTCTGTCACCACTCCTATTCAACATAGTATTGATAGTTCTGGCCAGGGCAATCAGGCAAGAGAAAGAAATAAAAAGTATTCAAATAGGAAGAGAGGAAGTCAAATTGTCTCTCTTTGCAAATGACATGATTGTATATTTAGAAATCCCCATCGTCTCAGCCCCTAATCTCCTTAAGCTGATAAGAAACCTCAGCAAAGTCTCAGGATACAAAATCAATGTGCAAAAATCACAAGCATTCCTCTACACCAATAATAGATAAACAGGGAGTTCCACTAATTCTTACATTTCAGGAACTTAACTAACATATCGTACTTCTGTGTTATTTATTTAGTTGCAAGTGCTTGTGTGAAAGATGTCATGTAAAAACTAAAGCAAGTATGAAATAGGAAGACAGTAAAATCTATATAGTCAGCTGAAAATTAACATAATTTATTTTTTGCATATTAGAAATGGCAAACAAGGCCAACAAGTATATTTCTACAAAATATGACATAAATTGTAACATCACTTAAAAAATAGCAATGAATTCTTGTGTCATCTGTTAAATGCTATGCATCAATACAATTTTAATCAATCAAAAAGAACCATAGTAACTTTCCAACTAAGGTAACAACCCTAAATAGCTTTACTAACACATGTTACTTCAATTTGAAATATTAAAAATAAATCATGGCTTCATAAAGGTAACTTTTTACTTATTACACTGTGTGTTAAGCTATGTTTGCAGAGAATTTTCATATAGTTCCAAATTTTCGGCAAAGCACATATGGAGTAAATTCTAATTTTAAACCTTATTTTAAACACAGATGATCTATTTTTAGAGTTTCATTCATCTTTTTAAATTATAATTCTTAAATTTATAAGTTCTAAATGTTAGAAGCTGAACAAATTAAGTACAATATTGAAATGGATAAATCGATAGCTAAAGCATAAGAATACTTCAAACAGATCTATAAAATATACACAATTAACTTGAACATTACTATTGAAAATAGAGTAGGATTAAGGTACTATGAAACAGAACTCAGTTTGTGAGACACATTAATCTCACCTTGATTAAGAGCATCAAATAAGGCCGGACGCGGTGGCTCATGCCTGTAATCCCAGCACTTTGGGAAGCCAAGGTGGGTAGATTACGAAGTCAGGACATGGAGACCATCCTGGCTAACACGGTGAAATCCCGTCTCTACTAAAAATACAAAAATGTCAGGCATGGTGGTGGGTGCCTGTAGTCCCAGCAACTCGGGAGGCTGAGGCAGGAGAACAGCATGAACCCAGGAGGCGGAGCTTGCAGTGAGCCAAGATCCTGCCACTACACTCCAGCCTGGGCGACAGAGTGAGACTCCGTCTCAAAAAAAAAAAAAGGACGTCAAATGCTTCACCTTACTTGGTCTTTTTTCGACCTAAACGACTACATCCGTTTATCAGTAAGACATTTCCACTCAGAAATTGGTATTTTAAAAATACTTCTGAGAGTCACAAGACAAATACAATGCTAGAAAATATGAACTCCCAGGATGGACTTAAACAGCAAAGTTCGTGTCCTTTACAAAGAAAAAAACATGGGTGAAAGCTAACAGGACACCAAGAGGTAAAGGATTTCTGGCAATGACTTAAGTGACAATGAACAGCTGATTTCCCGTTCAGTGACTTCAAAGAATAAACACTGTAGTCATACAAGTAAGTGTAAATTCATATGCCCAAAGTAAAAAAATACTATACCACTAGATGACTTAAGGCAGATATGAAATGCTTTGCAAAAATACTTACGTAAATCATTTTTTGATATCTCAAAAATAATAAACATTTAATAAGATGGTCATTTTCCTCACATTTCACGTTGTACAATTAGAATGCAGACCAAACCCCTAAGAAAGACTTCAGGTATTTTCATGCAATAAACTATACAACTTTGTCATTATTTTCATAGTTTTAATATTCTCTCTATTTTAACCATTTTCAGCTATGTGATTTTTATGCAGTGGATTTGTGAGATCACTGCTTGCTAGTATAACTTTCTCTCACTTTCTCCACCTCTTTCCGTGTGTGTGTCTCTCTTTTCTCTGTTTCTCTCTCTTTCTCTTTTCACATACATATGTATATATACACACACATGCAGGGCTACTCAAATAAGTCAATGTATTCATATGTTTCTATGTTGTATGACTCACCTAAACTCTGGATGGTTATTTCAAGCTTTAACTTAAGGCCCTGTTTGTACTGAACTCTCTCTCTCATGGTAAATAACCATTAAACTAAAAAATAAAAATAACAATAAAAAGAAACAGTGCAGATGGAATAAAAAATAAAATTTTTTAAAATCTGCTAACCATAAGAGAATGGCAGAAACTATTCAAATATGAGACCATTAGAGGTCTTGTATGTGTGGAGGAGGGTCAGAGTCACTGAGAAAGCCTCAAATGTGAGACTTAGTGACAGAAGCTCAGCTTAATGTTGAGGCTGAAAGAGGGTAACAGAGGATACCATCACTGAACCACACGCCCAGGCTAACAAGTAGCTATAATAAGTATACAACAGAAGTTTATTATTGGTGTAAGGATAAGAGCTTAGAGAGACTAGCTCTCCGAGGCACAGAATCACGAGGATAACCTAAAGCTGGAAGAAAAAATAGAAATATTGAACGAAAACCTCTGGGAATCTAGCCTCACTATAAGCATGGCACAGTCAAGGAGTTTGAGATCAGTAGAGTACTTATTATAGCAAAAGCAAAAATAAAACACTAACCCAGCTTGGTTCCTGATTATGTTTACAAAAGCCTCCATACTAATGATTTGGCAAAAGAAGAAGCTTGCCCATTTTGAGGCATAAACACTACTTAGCTCTCTCTTATTCTCCATGTGATAAACAGCTTTCATCCAAAAATTATGAAACAAAGTAAGAAATAATAACATATGGGAGACTGGGCATGGTGGCTTACGCCTGTGATCCCAGCACTTTGGGAAGCCGAGGCAGGTAGATCATGAGGTCAGGAGTTCGAGACCAGCCTGGTCAACATAGTGAAACCCTGTCTCTATTAAAAATACAAAAATTAGCTGGGCATGGTGGCGCGTACCTGTAGTCCCAGCTACTCGGGAGGCTGAGGCAGGAGAATCACTTGAACCCTGGAGGTGGAGGTTGTGGTACCCAAGGTCGCACCACTGCACTCCAGCCAGGGCAACAGAGCCAGACTCTGTCTCAAAATAGTAATAATAAAAATAATAATAACATATGGGACAAAAGTGATGAGAAATCAACTAAAGCAGACTCAGATATGATCAAGATATTGGGACTTTTATACAGGGAATTAAAAAAACTAGGACTAATTACATCAAAGGCTATAGTGGAAAATATAACCAATGTTTAAAAAAGATAGGAAATATCAAAAAAGTAATGGAAACTATAAGTAGTGATAAAAATTGCATGCTGGAAAAAAAATTAAGTGCTATAAAATTTTAAAATGTAATGACACAGAAATGTAGAATGCTTTCAACGGGATTGTTAGTAGACTTGACACTCAATCTCAAGCGAATTTAAAGGTGTAGAAATAGTGTGCAAACTGAACCAAAGAGGGAAAAACGTGAAAACACAAAGAAAAGAGTATACAAAACTTCAGGAAAATACTAAGGAGTCTAACATATGTGTAGGTGGAATATTGAGATAAGAGCGAGAGAGCAGGGAAGAAAAAGTATCTGAAAAGATGTTGGTCAAGAATTTTCCCCATAAGGAAGGTGTTAGGCAACAGTTCTACGAAGCTCAGAGCACATGATTAACATTAAATATAAACCAAGAAACAATCGCAACTTATAGAAACATGCTACTTGGAATTTGCTGAAGTCCAGTGATAAAGAGGAACTCTCTAAGGATAACAGAGAAAAAATAGGACAGAATTCATCACACAGAGGAACACAGATAAAATTAATAGCAGATTTTGTGTCCGAAGCCATGCAAGCCAGAATAAAATGGAATAACATCATCATTCAAGTGTTGGATAAAAAGGACAAACTAGAGTTTGGATAAACTAGAATTCAATTCAGAGAAAAAATATATATTTCAAAAGTAAACAGGCTATTTGATAAATAAAAATTGAAAGATGTTATTTGCAAAAGAAATTCTCTAAAAAAAGCTCATTAGGTAGAATACTAGATGCTAGACAAAAACTAGATCTAAAAGATATGTGAAGAACACTGAAATGGTGTAATTCATAAGTATAAATTTCATTTCTATGGTTAATTGTTCTCAAGATAATCATCTTTCTAAAATACAATAGAAGGAATTATGGGTTTGTAGCATATAAAAATATAATATACTAGACAATTAACAAAGTATAGAAGGTAAGAATTGGGAGTATATTATTGGGTGACGCATATTACTGGTAGATTGTGATTAATTAATAATGACTTTCATAAACTCTAGGATGGCAACTGAAATAAAACAGGAATAAAAATCAAGTAATAGAGGATGAAAAAATGAATGTTTTTATATGTCATTGCCAATACAGAACTGGAGTGTGTGTATGTAATGTTAAGGAATTTTTTTCTTGGTTCAAGAAGAAATGCATAGACAGCTTAGGTAATCAGTACTTTTGCAATAAATCAGATCTCTGAAGCAAAGGATAGAAAAAGCATTGGGTAGAAGTTCAAGTACTTAGTGTTTAGTCTACTTTGTGTGTGTGTATATGTGTAGATTATGGGAGCAAGAAAAAAAAAAAACTAAAGAAAGAAAGAGCATACAGAAACATCAGGTTTTATAGAACTGCCATAGGCAAGGAAAGAACATTTAAGAAAGTATTCCTTTTAGTGATGTAAATATAATTTACACAAGTAATTTTCTATTGGGACTATCCGTAGGCTATATACATGGTGGAAACTCTGTGTTAACATTATAAATGAAGATGAGAAATAGCTCATCCACTGACTGTGGGTTAAACCAATTTTTCTAGATAAAATGGTGATGGAAGGTAGAGTCATATGAAACAGCTGTGTTTGCATTGATACTACATCGAATAATTTATATGTTGACCTTAGATATCACTCTTAGTCCTCACCCACTCAGGTCATCATACCTCTTAAGTAGTAATTAAAATTCATTGAAAATGTCATTTTTTTCTTTTGTCTTTTTATTTGAACCTGAGTGTCCCTAAGTCTCTGGCTGGGATGCACGCATCAGCCTTTTACATGGCTTATATTACTTTATATACCATGTCTTCTGTACGCGGTTTTGGCCTGTTCTATCACTTACCTCTAATTTGGACGAAAGGGTTCAAGGGAAGAAACAATATGAGAGGAGGCCTATTCTAGGATATTAACTGACAAATAATAGGAATTCAAAAAAAAATGTAAGAAAGACGAAATGGAACAGGAATAACAGCTGAAGAAATATAGATGGAATACTTATATTTTTAACGAAACATTCATATGCTGATTTACATAATTTGAAAGGTTTTTTTTTTTCCCATAAACAGGAGATGAAAAGAAAAGAATGAAAGTTTTCTAATCCAAATAAAGATCTCTGCTTGAAAATTAAAAATTCACATTGTAACCATATTAATAAGAAGAGATTCATGAACATGTTGCACATACACACAGAGGAAATATTCAAATAACACGGATGGAAGGAATCCAATAGCTATTCAAGGGGAGTAAAACATAAATAAATCTATAAACAAAATATGCGACAGCTTTAAAATGTTCCTCTCTAACATTAAACTTTAGAAGACTACTGAGTGAGACCACCAAATTCCAAATAAGCATTTATCATTTAAGAATTGTATCCAGCAAAATTATTATTTATGAATTTAGGCATATAAAATCTTTTTTTATGGAAAAAAATGGAAAATATGATACACAGATACCATTTGTGATTTAGGTTCTAAAAAGCCTGTAACAAAAACAATAAAAATATTCAAAATCATGACATAATCTGTAAGGAAACTACAGAAATGTCAGTAAAGAGAAGAAAACTTTAAAATATGTTAATTTTGTTCATAACTCTAAGGATTTTTAAAATAGCTACAAATATAAGTTATAAGTTTTTTTCAGTAGTAGCGAATATTGTAAAAAGAGTGTGATGAAATTTAAATTCTATATCATATGTTTAAAAATAGAAAAGTGCATGGAAATACAGACATACCTTTTGAAAAACCATAAATTTGAATAAAATATTGTTTTCCTTTTACTTTGAGGATTTAATACATGTTTAAGAATATTTTTAAAAAGAGTTGAAGTAGGGTGTAGGTAGAATTAAAGGAAAATTACTATACTCAGGAAAAAAACATATATAAATAAAAAGTAATATATCTTTTCTTAAAAAAGAGAAATAAAACATAACAAAATAAAAACGTGTTTTAAAAACCAAAAATGCTGTATTAAAAATAGTAAAAGTATTTCTATTTTACTCTCCTCTGTGACAATAAGAATAAAAACAATAAATAGAAGTCTGTGTGTTGGGGCAAAGGGGAAAGAGAGAGATTAATCTTAACAAAAGTAGTGCAAATTAAATTCCAACAGCAATTTATGAAGAACATAGTGAAATATACTTTTGCCTAATGAGAAAAAGGTTATCATAAGCAGAGTTATAGCTGTGTCCATCTATCTAATTATCTATCTTCTATCTATCAATGGATTAATAAAAAGTGTTTATTAGTATATTAAGGAAGAGATCAGTCGTGAAGAGGTAAAACCCACAACCCTTTGCAACAGCTAAGTGTAGATACAAAGGTAAGACCAAGGCATATCCCTGTGAACTTTATAGTATAGGAGATATAAGGAATTCAGAGTTAGTTGGGAACTGTAGAGACTGACCATTTTACCAAGATATGAGATTTCTGCCAGCTTGGGAGAAGGTAGCTGGAGTGTCAAAACTCAGCAGTTCAGTCACCACAGAAGACTAGGAGAGATGAAGGGAAGAAATGAGGTAGGGGGATGAAAACAGAATACCTGTGATATATAGAGTGCTGCTGCCTGTCACAAATTGCTTCCCAATTCTGTCAGAAAAGTAAATAATAATGCTGTGAACACCAAGCCAAATTTGAGCCCAGATTTGATAGAATTGGAAAAAATTACTTTTAATGCAATTGGGAAATACAGACTTTTTTTGAACAAAATTACCAAAAAAACCCCCTGAAAATATATAGTATTTACTGACCGGAAATCCAGAAAATTAAAAATGTGTCATGAAAAGATAATTCTAGACACTATTTTTATGCCTATGTTTAAAAATATATTCTGAGTAATTAATGTTCTTACATGATTATAACGTCACTGAAATGTTTCTTCTTCCTTACCTATCATTTGCTTCCTTAGCTACTTTAGACACATTGGCTCCCTTGCTATTCCTCAGAAATCTTAGGCCCTTCACAGTTGCTACTCTTTCTGCCTAAATAAATTACCTCTGCTTAGACCGCTGAGAAAAAAGCAAGAGAAAAATCAGAACAAAACTTCAGAGGCTTTGCACTTCTTTCATTCACATACATTTTTCTAATTTGCACTCAATGTACTTCATCATATAAACTTTTGTGATCACCCTGTGTAACACAGAAACCATCTTCGTAATTCTTTATTTTCTAATAGCACTTATTACTCTGTATGCATATGTGTATGTGTGCGTATTTGTAGACAATTGTAAATCCATGTTTATCATGCAGAATGTAAACTCTGAAAGTTTTGTTCTGTTTTGTTCATTGTTTGTTGCCTAGGAAAATGACAACATAGTGATTGCTCAGTAAATATGTATGAATGGAGTACATATAAAATAAAATGTAAAGTCCATACTATTAATAATTAATAGTAAAAACAAAATATAAATCACCACAAGAAGAATTTGTGGGTGCAACCAAATCTTTTCTCAGAAGAAAATTTTATCCCAAAATGTTTTATTTGAAAATAGGGATAAAAAGTTAGCAAACTTTTCATTGTCATAAGCTAACAAAAATATAAATCTGGAATGAAAAGGAAGAAAATAAAGATACAGAGAAACAATAAGGAAATTGAAAGTTAAAACAACATAAAGATGATTAAGGAAATAAAAACACAGTGAAAACAATACATTTCAGAAAACTTTTGAGTAAATCGTGAGTAAAAAGAAAAAAGTGACAAAGAGCAATAGACAACCATAAGCCCAAAATCATCATCAAGAAAGAAAGGAGATATAAAAGGAATAAAGATAAGATTTAGAAATATTAGAAAATACTGTGAATTGCATAGTTCTAATACATGTAAAAGCCTACTTGGTATTCATAGTTATAAAAGAAATATATAAATCATCACATTTGATCTAAAAATAAGAAACCATGTAGAAATCAAAATGATGAAAAAATACATCAAGACAAATTTTCATTAAAGACCAATGAGATCTACGTGGCTTCATAGGTAAGTGTGAGTAAATATTCCATAAATCATATAAATTTTATCTTAGAAAACATATTTCAGATCACAGAAAAAAGATGAAAGACTAATTGATTTACTTTATGGCCCTGGCATAATTCTGTTACCAAAACTAGCAAGAGCACTATTGCAAAAAAGGAAATCATAGTTCACAGGGGCCAAGACATCCAACGCTCAGCAATGTATCATTAAATAAACTTCATCAATGATCTTGAATATATATAGAGAGAATAAATATAACTTATCTTCATGATAAAACTCTTAATATAAATAATAATGGGATATCTTCTTTATTTGATAAATGACTTCTACCACAAACCAAAATCAAATGTTATACATAATTAAGATATAATTTTTACTAATGCTAAGCTCAAAACAAGCATGTTCAATAAATTCGACTTCTTTCTAATTTTCAGTATGCTTCTTGAATATATTGACAATATATGAACATTTTATAGCAAATCTGGACAAAATAACGATGAGATGGTGAAGAGCTGTTAAGATTAGGTAATAAACAATAATCTTCAACAGATTTTGACTTGGGAAAAGCGGGTTCATAGTCATCCTATTTTCGAAACTATTTCAGTTTCCCATTGAACAAATCCAAGCACAATATTAGACATCAAGTTGTTATAAGTTGCACAATAGAGTGATATTAGATTATTTTACAATGAGAGCACTCCATTTCTAATTAATATGAATGTGAGATATAAACATACGCAATAGCTGGGGAAATGAAGACTAGAAGTCAACATACGTTGGACTAAGTCCCTTTTTAAGCAGATTGGGCCTGACACATGGAAACCCAACCCTGTACTTTCTAGAAAGGAACAGAAGGACCTCAGATGCTGATGCAGAAATATGGGTCTTTAAAAGCCTGGTGGGTTTGAAGAAGGCGAGGCTGAGATAGGTAAATAAATTAAGAGACCAGGAAGCTTTAATTCAATTTTAGGTAAACCTAACAATGGGGGAAGCCTACCCAAATGAAAGCAAAAGACTAATAATTTTTCCAGATATGTGAATCCTCTAAGAATGGTGAAAGTTAAATCTAAGGGCTCCCTAGGTACCCTGATTTGTCATGTGTTTTCTAAAATAGGACAAAATGTTTTACAGATATTATACCAATGTTTTAATATCTCAATTTTAACTTAACAGTTTTCTAACTTCAGTGCTGGCTCATAAATGTTTGTATCCTGGGAAATAAACAATTCTACTATCAGAACTATGAAGCCATTGATCAATTTTGAAAATGGAAGCTGACTTTCTCAGACAATTTAGGAAGTCCAAAAGGTATAAAACCTAATTTAGCAGATAAATTTTCTTTCAAAAATCCTTTAATATATCAAGCCATGGGCTTGAGAGGTTTGATCAGTGTTTGAAAGCGTTTGTAAGGGCCAGATAGTAAATATTTTAGGCTTTGCAGGCCTTATAGTTTCCTGTGGAGATACTCTGCTCCAGACTGAAAGCAGATAAAACATACAGATAATAGATAATACATAAACAAATGGTGTATTTATATGCTAATAAAACTTTATTTACAAAAATGTAGCCGTCTTTGGTCCATGGGTCATAGTTTGCTAAGAACCCCTGAAGTTTTTGTTTGTTTGTTTGTTTTGGTTGATTGCTTTCTATGAAAAAGAAAGTTTTTGCTGGATTTTTTTCTATATTTTTTCCTAAAGATACAGTCATTTTCTGACAAATGCAGTTGCCTGAAATATAACACAGAAAGCCAGAAATAAAGCCACTCTTCCCAGTTCCCTCAGACTTCTGCTCTGCATCTCTGTGTATATCATATTCTGGTTTTGGGGTAGACAACATTTTCTCAAGATTCTGTTTACTATTTCTTCTTAAATTCCACAGTGTGGAAAGATCCCTAAGCAACTGAGCAATGTTTTTGTTTTCGTTTTTGTTTTTTTTAAGGAACTCTTATGATACCTTTTCAACTCTCGACAGCTGAAAGATTTTGTAAGCAGAAAATAGTCTCAGCCTTAAACGTCTCTAATGCTTACTTACCACTTGATAAAACTCCAACAAGAGGAAATGATTAATACAAGAGATAGAATCAGTAAATAATTTCCAGATTGAGTAGAGTGAAAAGTAAGGATTGTCAAAAGAAAAAATTTCTACAATTTTCCAGACCCAAGTAAAGATCATGTACTTGTTGTCATTAAATTGTTGCTACCATTGAGATGACAATATTTTTACTGAAATTATTGAAATGAGGGGAAAAAAAGCTATAAGATAATAAACTCCATTCCTCTACAATAAGTCAGAGAAAACGATAGAGTGGAAAAAAGCATCGAGTAATGAAGAGTTAACAAATCCTATTTAAAAAAATCTGGGAAGTCTTGATATTGCAATCTTGCAAAAAAGAAAATGATCATATAAGGAAAAAAGTTAAGGTGAAAATGAAAGAGTGGAAGGGAAGAAAAATCTCTTGGGAAGTGAGGGTGACTATAGTGTTATTGCTAGATTATCTTAAGAGTCAATATGTATTGTTTTTTAAACTAGGGAGAAAAAGCTATATATAAGTAAATAATAATGTAAGCAAGATTACAAACTGATCAAATATGACTGGGAGCCACAGCTCTGTCTTTAATTTTAGCCATTATTGTGGGTATATAGTGTCATCCAATTTATGATTTTAATTTGCTTGTCACTAATTAATAATTTAAAGCATTTTTTATTGTGTTTAGAAGTCATTTACATATCTTTTATCAACTGTCTATTCAATTCTTTTGCCCATATTTTAATTGGTTTCTATGGGTTTATAATTTTTGAATTGTAAAAGAAACACAAACTTTTATGTACACGTACACACTAATATAAGAAATTTATTTCAGAGTATAATTGTCTTTTTTAAATATATCTTAATGAATTAAAATATTTAATGTAGATAAACTCTAGTTTATCAGTTTTGTAAATAGTCCTTAAAACAGGACAAAATCCTTTACAAGGAATACGCCCTACTAAAAAGTCATGCAAACATTTGCATACTTTTTCTTCTAAATAGAAGTTTTGACTTTATATTATCATTTATGAGGCACACAAATTTATTTTTTAGGTGACATGAGGTAGAAGTAAAAGACAAGTTTTTTCCCACATCTATACACAATTGTTCCAATAATATTTGCTGAAAGATGGTGCTCTTTTCTATTTAATTGCTTTATTTTTAATTTTTATCCATTTAACCAATACCACATGGTCTTAATTACTATAAATTCACAGTAAGTGTTAAGATGAGATATTCTTTCTAATTGCTTACCTACATTTTATGCATGAGATAGGTATTATAAATTATTTGCTTTTCCATCATAAATTAGAATTAGACTTTAAATTACTACCAACAAAAAAAGCTTTCTGTGATTTAAGTTGAGATTTTGTTAAATCTATATTAATTGTCCAATTTGACATTTTTTAAGTCTTTGGATCCATGAACAAGTCTTTCCATTTGTTTTAAAGTTTCCTTAGTTTGTTTCAAAAATATTTTGTAATTTTCATCTTGAACATCTTTTGTTAAAATAATTCCTAGATATGCTTCTAAAAGCTATTACCAATAATGTTTTTACAATTTGATTTTCCAAATATTTATTAATATTTATAGAAATATATTGTTTAGTATTAGATTTATATACTTTGATCTTATTAAATCCACTTTAACTTCTGTTTGTATATTTCTTAGGAATCTTTGTATAAATTATTATGCCATTTTAAATAAATACAATTTTATGCCCTTTTTCAGTTTTTGTTTAGTTTCTTCCTCCTTTCCTTCTCTACTGTAAAAGATCTCTTGAACAATGTTAATTATTAATGGTGATTCTATTTCCCAATCTTGCGAAAAACCGTTTAGCATCCCATCATTAAATATGCTTTAGGTTTTTATAGATACCTTTATACAGACTAGGAGCTTCTTTCTGTTTCATGTTTACTGAGACGTATTTTTTCTCTCTTACAGTATCAAAGTTTTTCTGTATCACTTTTAATGATATTACAAAATTTTTATGTATCGATGTGGTGAAATAGATGGATTAGTTCTAACAGCATTATTAAAGTATACATAACATATGATAAAGTTTATATAATTAAAGTGTACACCGTGATAAGTTTTGACATATGTATAAGCCTATAAACTTGTCATCAAGCTAATGAAATGACTGGAAAGAGTTCCTTATTTCTCCTCTGAAAAATATTCCCACACCTTCTTTGCTTCCTTTTCCCAAAGACCTGTCTGAAGACAGTAACTGATCAGCTTCCTGTCACTATCAATTAGTTTACATTTTCTAATGTCTTATATAAATGAGGTCATACAATATACACTCTTTTTATCTGGTTCTTTTACCCAGAAAAAAGTATTTTCAGATTCATCTGTGTTGCTGCATTTATCAATAATTACTTTCTGCATATTACTGAGTAAAATTGCATTATATAAATTTAATGAATTTACTAAAAATAAACATATATCTTCTATACATTATGTAATTTATAATTAATTTATAATGTAAAATGTTAAAATAAGATATCCTGCTTGGTATTGATTGTACTTTTATATGAGTGGAGTAATAATTTTAATTAAATTTGGAAAATTGTTATCCACAGTGTTCAGTTTTTTTCTATCCCTTTATTTTTCTATTCTCCTTGTGGGATTCTTATTTTTCATGTAGTATGCCTCTTGGTATTGTTAGACATGTCTCCGAGTCTGTTCATTTTTGTCTCCTTCTTGTGTTAACCAGCTCAGAGGACTGTCTGCCTTTTTGCAAGGGCAGGGGGAGCAGTGTGCCAGCTTTCTGCATCCCAAGCTATTATCCAGCATCTTGGAAAAACTGGGTCACACACAGACTTGAAGGATGAATGCAGGGCTTTTATTGAGTGGTGGAGGTGGCTCTCAGTGGGATGGATGGGGAGCTGGAAGTAGGATGGAGTGGGAAGATGGTCTTCTTCTAGAGTTTGCCCATCCCGCTACTGATCTGCTGTCTTGTGGTCCCCAACCAAACTCTTCTCAGCATTCGGATGTTCCTTCTTTTCTCTCCTCTGTGTGCCATTCTGCTGTTTGTCTGCTCATCTCCTTGTCTTCTCATCTCCTTGTCTGACCGTCTGCTTTTAGACCCTGGGGTTCGGGGTTTATACGGGCACAGGATGAAGGCATGGCAGGCCATGAAAACAGGAATGTCTGTTCTCATTTAGGTCCATGGGTATTCAGGCATGAGGGTGGGGCCTTTGCCAGAAAACTGTCCTCTCCTACCTAGTATTTCCCTGTGTCTTGTCTGTATCATTTTGCCCTTCTGAAGAGGAACATCTAACCGCTATTAGAATATGGATGACGACCAATCTTAGCTACTTTCTCCTGACAGGGGGCATTTTTTTGGAGAAAATGACAGTCAACTTTCTCCCAAAAGTCTACCTAAGGGTCCCTGGCAAAAGGGAGCCATTGACTGAGGCTCCAGTTGCCTGACTATTTGGAGTTTGATCGCCTCTACGTGAGAGAGAATAAAACAAGTTTTACGTATCCATGGTTAAACATGTGCATTATACAAGGAAAGAATCTAGTGCCAAAGATTACAGAAATAAGAAGTGAAATATACTAACAACATTGTTCCCTTAAGCTGTTTCACTCTGGTGAAAGAAATTAAAACTTGTATGGGAATAGCTAAATTTTAGAAGAGACATAACTGTTCTTGCCACATCTGTAGCAGTTAACAAGTGTATCCTGGGAATTCTGGGGTTTGCGGGCTTATATGGTTGCCATTAAAGCTTCTGCCTCTTTCTTGTGTCTCCCTGTCTCTACTGTAAAAGACCAAGGTGGCTACTTTCAGGAGGTCTTCTAAAATAGTCTCTGGTGCCAGGCCCCATATTTCTGCAACTTCCTCCTGATATCAGGGACTGCCTGAGTAATACGTTTATCCTTCAGGATTAGCTGCCCTTCAATGGAAGTATGAGATGGAGAGGTGTGCTTTACCAAGGCCTCTCTTAGCTTCTTCAAGAAGTCAGTGAGATTTTTAAAAATTAAATCCTTAGTCTATCATGGATAACTTAGTATAATTGAGAGGTGTGTATCCAGTCCTGTGTAAGCCCTCAATTATGTATATCTCAAAGTGTCTCCTCCTCTAGTCTCCCGTCTCATCACTGATATCCTATTCAGGCTCATTTATTGGTACTGCTTCTCTTCCAGCTGGATAAAGTTTAGTCCTTTCTCTGATTCTATATGTGATACAAAGCTCATCCCCAAATTTCTCTGCTGCTTGCAGAGAAGCTTGCTTCTTAGTGTCCGTTAGAGACTGATTCAGAAGTACCAATGTCTTTCAGGAGGGTTCAAATACTTGAGTGAAATTCAGGAAAGCCTCTATATATCTGTCAGAGTCATCTGAAAAATTGCCAAGATCCTCCTTAAATTGCTTTAAGTCCTGTAGAGACAAAAGGACCTGGACCTTACGGGGGCCAAATTAACCAGGCATATGTTGGAGGGGCAAGAGTGAGACTAGGGCTTGTCTGGAGTGATAATTTCTAGAAGGGGGCAAGCAAGAGACTCAAGGTAGAAAGGGAGGTCGAAGTGGGCCTGGAGAAGCAGTGCTGGAGGGAGCTGGCTCCTCTGATACGGTGCCTCTGGAATTTATATCTTTAATTCCCTGGAACTGCCCCTTGTAGCCTTTCCTGAGATGGCAAAAAGGAGGGCTAGGTCAATCCTATACTGTTGCCAGTGTCTGGATTGCCCTGCAAGGTATAGAAAGCCTGCACATATGGAGCCTCAGACCATCTGTCCTCATGCCTACAGAAAAGGTTGTAGGATGGTATCAAAAAATGGTTCCTTCCTGAGGCCAAGTCAGTCCTTTATAATTGGGCCAAACCTTTCTGCAGAGGGCTGTCTGGCATTTTTCCTCCAGATTCTGAGGGTCAACATAGTCCCCGTGGTTCAGGATTACACTCCAGAGGAGTATAAGCTGG
Source organism: Papio anubis (assembly GCF_008728515.1). Lineage (NCBI taxonomy): Eukaryota > Metazoa > Chordata > Mammalia > Primates > Cercopithecidae > Papio > Papio anubis. The sequence goes on from NC_044977.1 coordinate 23,795,243, forward strand.
AGGTGTTGAAGTGAGCTGGTTGCCCATTCTGAAAGACAGGGAATAGAAACACCCCTCATTTTCCTTTTTTTCAACAAAAACTTGGAGTGTGAAAGAGGGAGGACACAGCACCCCCTTTTTCTGTTCTGTCTTTTCATCCCCGAGTCCTGGTGATCTTGGCAGGTGCTACCCATGGGTGCCAGTGCGGCATGCACCCATGAAGCCGGGAATGCCTAGAGAATAGGAATTATCTGCCCTCACCTATACCTCTATTTCCCCTCCTGTCAACAACTTTTGAGTTCCCTGAACCTCATTTATGCCATGGAGCGTGGCCACCTTCCGTGAAATGGGGGTTTAGTTGGCAGAAATTGGCCCCTCCCAATTACATTATGCCTGTTGCCTGGCTTTGGATCCTCAGATCTGGTTTTCTGTTTAGGGCCTCAGACTGAAGCTTGGAATCCAGTTTGAAACAAAAAAATAAAAAAAAGGTATTTCAGGGGCTGTTTGTTCTGTTTAGATTAAATCTCAAATGAGCCCTGTCAAATTTGCAGTTATTAGCCAGCAGGAGACGCACCCTCATTATTTTCCCTATCATGAGCAGCGTGCAGGGGAAAAAAGAACCCCTCACTTAGTAAAGGAAAAAGAAGCTTAAGGGGTGAAATGGGCAGGTCATGGGAGAAGAACCCCTTGCTCAGTTCAAATGGGTTCCTTTAATCCTTGTATCCTTCTCTGGTTCAGACTGGGCTGAACTCCTTGGCCAGGGAAGGAAAAGTTCTACTGGCACAGCACCTAGGAGGTGCTGGCCAGACAGTTGCACTGGGTCCTAGCGGCATGTGTGGTTTTCTCCCACCTCTTATAGCCATTGGTTCTGGCTTGTACATGCTTCAGACATGCTCAGGCACCCCAGCCACCAGCCACGAGGAGAGGAGCTAAGGAGGTGAACTGTTGTGTGCAGGACCCTGCAGTGGGGTGGGGGTCAAAATGGCAGCTTTAAAAATAAATGGAAACCACATTGTCCAGAATTGCACTTCTAATGGCTGAACCAAGCACTCATTCTGTTTAATATCATTGCCACAGTGTGTAGTAAAACCCTTAACATTATACAAGAAGAGATAGGAGCCATTTCAAACCATGAAAGAAGAGACAGCACAGCAAAGTCTGGGGGTCTTGGCTGATGGAATTCAGTCTTGCGGCCTTCCAAAAACAAAAGATGCCTTTGATTGCCCCAGGACTTTACTCTGGCCTCAAGTGATGGCGAGACCTCCATAAAGGAATATAGAGTCAACATTGTCTTTACTGGAAGGAAAGAGAATGGCAGGGTCTTGGAAGAGGCAGATCTTCATTTTAACTCACCCTTCTGTGTATCCTACCTGGAACCCCAGATGAAATGGGAAAGTTCCTTGATCCCCCTCAATGGACATGTGACAGGGGTGTAGCTCATCTGCTCAGTTGACACAGCTGCTCAAACCCTTTATAGGACGGGGAGCACACAGATGGACAGGTGCAGGAGCTGGAGCGAGTGCCCCGGCCTCCAGCTATATGACAGCACCCAGGGGCGGGAGCCTTCAACTTCCAAAGCCCAAATAGGTGTGTGGTACAGTGCAATGCTTTAGCCTTGTCATCCGTGGACAGCTTAAGTATTAACTGGCTCAGTGGACCCTCTGCCTTTTTGCAAGGGCAGGGGGCCAGTGTGACGGCTTTCTGTATCCCAAGCTCTTGTCCAGCATCTTAGAAGAATCAGGTTGCACATGGACTTGAAGGATGAATGTGGGGGTTTTATTGAGTGGTGGAGGTGGCTCTTAGTGGGATGGAGAGGGAGCTGGAGGTGGGATGGAGTGGGAAGATGGTCTTTGCCTGGAGTTTGGCCTTCCACTGACTGATCTCCTTTCCAATTGTCCCCAGCCAAATTCCTCTTGGCGTTCATATGCTCCTTCTCTTCTCTCCTTCTCTGTCACACCGTTCTGCCATTCGTCTGCTCGTCTTCTTGTCTCCTTGTCTGCTTCTGGGGCCTCGGGTTCAGGCATATTTGGGGAGAGGATAAAGGCACGGTGGGCCCAAAGGCAACTTTTTGATGTGAAGAAAGGAATGCCTGTCTTAATTTAGGTCTGTGAGTATTCATGCTTGAGGGTGAGGCCTTTGCCAGGGAATCACCCTCTTCTACCCAGTATTTCCCTGTCTCCTGTCTGTATCAATTTCACAACCTTTTATAAGCTATTCTCAGTCCATCCTTTTTGGAGTTTCAGCACATAGAAGCACAGCTTACTAAAAGAACGAATACTTAAATATAGCCCTAAGCACATTTTCAGAGCTTTTACTTTGCAACTCCTGTAGTAACTGCCCCTTAAATCTTCCACACCCTTGAAAAAACAGTATCTCTTTTCTTCATACTCAGTGAGTTTGTGGCTTTCTGTTAGGATCTCCTTCTCTGTGCCACATTCTGGAAAGTTCTCTATGGTCTCTGGGGAGCATGTGCAGTTCACTTTGCATGTTATTCTTTGTCAAGGATCAGAACTCTTTATTTTTGATTACCAGAACCCTATTTCATATATACTTTGTGTGATTTGATTGTTATTTATGAAAATAGTAACTCTGTCATGGCTATCTAATTATTTCTCATATCTACAAATTTTTGAAAGAAAATACTAGATTCCCAAGAACTCCATTTGAAAGAAAGGTATGTTTACTTCCCAGAATGAATTCTATTTTCATATTTGTAAAACTTTATATTAAATAGTTTTAGAAGGTATCCTAAACAAATAAGAAATGCATCATAATTATTATTTTCAAAGGAAAAATGAAAGATGAGTGAACCATAGTGGGAAAAAAATAGAGAGTTACAGGCTACCAGAGATTGTCTAATAAATTTGCAAGTAAGTTTATTTAAACAAAAAAGATGCATTGCAATGAGTCTGTAACTAAAAATACTATATAATCCCAGCACTTTGGGAGGCCAAGACAGGTGGATCACCTGAGGTCAGAAGATTAAGACCAGCCTGGCCAATATGGTGAAACTCCATCTCTACTAAAAACACAAAAAATTAACTGGGCATGGTGGCAGGTGCCTGTAATCCCAGCTACTCAAAAGGCTGAGGCAGGAGAATTGCTTGAACCCAGGAGGTAGAGGTTTCAGTGAGCCAAGATCATGCCATTGTACTCCAGCCTGGGTAATAAGAGCAAAACTCTGTCTAAAAAAAAAAAAATACAAATCTTTATAAATGTTTAATTTCGAAAGGGTTAATAGAAGTGAAAGTGTTCTGAAAGTCTTGAGAAAATGGGATTGGATAGGAATTAACAGGATAATGATTTTTGTCTGTCTGCGCTTACATGCACACACACAAATTTTGTATTCTTTATTTATTTAACAAGGAAATATATATCTGGGTTGAGGTAAGTGAAATAGTGGTAGACCTACTTATTATTTGAATTTGTTTGTGTTAGAGCTGCTGGTTTTTAGATATTTGTTTCTGTATATATATATATTTATATATATGTTAACTATTTCACTTACATCAACCCATAGCATTTTAATGTGCCTTGTCTATGATCTCTAATTCCAAAGCAGTGTTATTATGTTGAATATTTTAAAATATGTACAACTGGTAAATATTTTTTAAAATTAATAGAAATTTATAAAATGTAAAACAAGGTAAATGCTATGAACAAAATATATATGTAAATATGCCAATTTAAAATTTTGTTTAAGTGAATATGATCAGAAGGAGGCTCAGATAAGCTTTATTTAACAGAAGCACATCACCGTTCAATTTTAATTAAAAAAATCAACAAGCTCAGCTAATCTGTTTGCAGCATTTCACTCCAGCTCTGTATTCACAGCTTTGTTTTATCTATCAGCTTCCTTTTTGTAACAGCAAACATGAATTGATTTATCTCATAGGCAGCAGTTTTTTATGAGAACCTCTTACAGGTGTCATGGTTAGGTATGGACTTCCTCATTAGTAGAACCAAACAGAGCAACTACTTTGCTATATGCTGCAGATTAGGAATATGAAAGGAGGAAATAGAAACATCATGATATTTTTCACACATCATGTGAAATATTTAGAAAAAGCTATTAAAAATAGCTCTTTGCATATTTAAGGAGAGTAGTAAGTGTGCATGTGTGTGAACATGGATTAAACTACTGGCAGTTTGCTATTAGAAGTGAGAGCTCAAATTCTTACTTAGGTAATAAATACAGTATATAAAAATAGTTTCAGTTGCCTATCGGCATACAATACTGACACAATAGAGCTCACCAGTGTTTAATAGAAGAGGTATTCGTATTTGTTTCATGTGAGTCTCTTGGGTTTCAGATGAAGTTACTAAAGCAGTTTCCAATACTAAACTTGTTCACACATGATGTATTCTTTCTTCCATAGGTAAAAGATTTAAATCAATATTTCCCCACCACCAATGAAAACAATTTTAAGAACAATGGGCTAAATTCCCATTATCTACACTAGTAATAAAGCCCTTCTCTAAAACAAGAAGAACTCAAAAAGTTTCATTTTAAAAATGCTATATATGCAAATATAACAATTATACTTAAAAAGTTTTAATTATAAATACGAAGTCAAAATAATTGGTCTAGGAAAGAAACAACCTACGTGGTGAAGACTTGCTGTGAACAAGCAACACAAAATAGATTTCTAATCTGACATTTGTTTTCCCTTGCATTGACATAAATACAGGGGAATATTTATTTTGAACACACTAAGGAAAAAGCTTTTGTTTGTAATTAATAATTACAAAAATTACCTTAAATATAGTTGGAGTGGTAAGGAAATATACCAACAAGGTTTTAACTTCAATTTATTCCTCTCATTTAAAAAAGTTGCCCTGAAGAATAGTTGTACTCCTCATTGCTGCTTTACTGTTTTAAAACTTAGCAAATTAGGGTCCTAACCTATTGCTAGCTTCTCTGCTTAACTCAGAAATTTAAAAATTCTTATTTTTCTCTGCTTTTATTTCTCTGACTGCTAGCTTTGACATTTTTCCTATACATTTCTCACTGCATGTTCAGAATGGCAAATTTCTTGGAAGTATGAGAAATTAGTAAATGCTGTTAAAAGGATTACTTTGGTTTAGAAATTTATCTTTTGTAGCAATTTATTCCATCCTAATTTGTGCAAACCTGTGAAATAAGTAGTGACAATGAGACTGAACTTTAGAAAAAACTTCTGTTTTCCTCACTGGAAATTATATTTTGAAAATTGAGTATTTTTAATCTGTTCATAGAATTTGTTATTCCTCTGTAGTCATGAAAATCTCATAGGTGACATACATTGAATTTGTCTTCCTTTTATTATTTTTTTTAATGAAAAATTATGCTGGGAAAGGAAATTGTGACTAGTTCTCTAGAGGCAAATCAAAGAGGCAAGAAATAAGAAAATTGATAATTAAAGGAAAAAGTAAAATCAAATGCCCTAAATTTCTTAATTGTAAAATAGAGCTCTGATGAAGCCAGCTGCTGACAAGTATCCTTTTGTGCACTGAGTACTTCATAGGAAGATGAATATTTTTATAAACCTAGAAGTTTTGTTGTTAAATATTGGCAAGGTTGCATTTTAGCCCACGAATTTTCATTTATGCCATCCTTTTGGTTTTGCTACTAGATCTTCTATAACATGCCCTTCTAACTCCTCATAAAAACCCATTTAGATTATAGCAATTAATGTGAGAATCCTTAATTCATTCACCTAAATCTTAAAGAAACTGTAATCATTTACTACTAGTTATTTTTAAGGCAACTAACACTTTCCCATTTATACTCCTCACAATAAGCTAGAAAATAGATATTTATATGTATGTGTATCCCTAAGAGTTTTGAACTATAGAAAAATTAATATGTTACTGGAAATATTTTATATCACATGTGTGTATAATTTTGGAACTCAGAAGAGCATCTAATATGTTAGAGGAATGTCTAATACAGCTGAGGGTGAAAATAGATGTGGTATTATTTGTAGCTTTCTCAGTGCAGAGAGAAGGCAGAAAGAGAGAAGAAAGAAAAGCTGTTACCATTTTGAATTTTATGATTGAATTGAATTCAACAATTAAGTAAATTTGAAATAGTGCTTTTATTTATGGTGACTCCTTTCTAGGAGTAAACTGTTCTTCATAATTTAACCTAAATTGTATTTAACCCTCTGACATCCCTTCTACCTCTCCAAGAGAAAAACTAAACTATTATTAATTAATCATTGTTCATTAGTTAATTCAATAATACTTATATAAGTAAAACCATTTATTAATGTTTGATAAGTATACAAAAGACATGGAACATTGGATGTATCAGGATTCTTATTTGATTCCAAGAGAAAAGAAGGGTACGTTGATAAAGAATTGTGATTCCTATAAGAAAATACCTAAAAGACTCCAGACCCAAAATATAATAGAACATTAAATTGAAGCTATCAAATTAATTAGTACAGCCATTATGAAAAACAGTACAGAGGTATCTTAGAAAATTAAAAACTTAACTATAAAAATTAAATCCGTGGCCATATGATCCAGCAATTCCATTATTGGGTATATATCCAAAGGAAACAAAATCAGTATGTTGAAGAGATACTTGCATATTTGTTTTAACCCTATTCACAATATCCAAAATACGTGATCAACATAATGTCCATCTACAGATGAATGACTAAAGAACAATGAAATACTGTTCAGCCATAAAATAGAATGAAATCTTGTCATTTGTGATAACATGGATGAATCTGGAGGATATTATATTAAGTGAAATAAGCCACACATAGAAAGACAAACACTGTCTTACCTACTCATGTGGAATCTAAAAAAGTTGATTTCATAGAATTAGAGAGTACAATAGCTGTTACTAGAGGCTGAGGAGGGCAAGAGAGGTGAAGAGTCAAGGAAGTATTTGTCAACAGTTACAAAGTTAAAGTTAGATAGGAAGAATAAGTTCTAGTGTTCTATTGTACAGTAGGATGATTATAGCAAATAATGTAGTGTGTATCTCACAATAACTAGAAAAGAAGATTTGGAATGTTATCACCACAAAGAAATGATAGTGGTTAAATATGGTTATGGTAATTATCCCGATTTGATCATTATGCAATGTATATATGCATTGAAACATCACATTGTACCTCAATTATATGTCAATTATAAAGTTAAAAATTAGGTGTTTACTATTGTTATTTATGTGTCAAATACAAATCTAAAAATTAATAAAAATGGAAATGATAGTCCATACACAGTGGCTCACGCCTGTCATCCCAGTACTTTGGGAGGCCGAGGCCGGTGGATCACCTGAGGTCAGGAGTTTGAGACCAGCCTGACTAACATGAAACACTGTCTCTACTAAAAATACAAAAATTAGCCAGGCAGAGTGGTGGGCACCTGTTATCACGACTACTCGGGAGGCTGAGGCAGGAGAATTGATTGAACCCAGGAGGCAGAGGTTGCAGTGAGCTGAGATCATGCCATTGCACTCCAGCCTGGGCAACAGAGCGAGACTCCGTCTCAAACAAATGAAAAATAAAAAATTGGAAACTATAAATTATAATCACTGTAGATAAAATACCTGTGCTGATTAATTTATGGCCATTTACTCTGATTTATAACACCTAATTAAATTAATGAGAAATTATCTACTGTCTTTTCATCCAACTCTCAACATTTTCTCAAAGATGACATTTGTTTCTGATTAATGTGCTGTATTAGCTCTTTATTATTTTCTAAGCCACTTAATTTTACTTTTACCTTTTGCAATATTGTTTTACTATATTTTTCTTTGGACCAAGTAATTGAAACACATTGTTGTTGGTAATTTAACATACATAAATTAAAGCCAAATTATATTTGTATCGAGAATTTAAAATTCTTTTCACCCACTTTCTTTTTTCAGAATAAGATTTCTAGGTCAGCATTATGTTCTTGTGATTTTTATTTATGGTAAACATACCTCCAATGAAATGTTTCAGATTGATAACTTTGCACAGCAAGATACCAGTCTATTCAAATAAACCATACTTCACTTGCAAAATTATTTTCATTTTATGTAGTTTGTGTAGGCCTCTGATTGTACTTTAAAGGAATTGATGAAAAGGAATTGTTTAATGCTGTTGTAACAGAAATTGTATTACTGGATTGGTTTAAATTTAAATTATTCATTTATTTTTAGGAATATTAGCTTTCTAATAATGAGTATTCCAAACAAACAATTTACTTAGTTACACACCTATTGTACTGGCAATCTAGTTTGAAAGAGAGGAAGGTATTCTGTAATCGGTTACTTCCTTGATATGATAAAACAGTTTTACTTGGATAACCCTAAGAAAAAGGGATTCATCTATGAAAGTTGTTTTCAATTACTCAGTATAATCTTTCATTTTCAGTTATAATATCTTTCCGAACCTCATTTCTACAGATTGTCTTACAGTTAATTTTCTTCATATAACAAAATATAAACCAAACAACCTTTTATTTTATTTCTTCTTCTTTTAAAATTAATTGAACTTTCTATTTTATGCAATTACATTTCTTATTAATGTGTCTTTAAAAATCCAGACACATATATATTGGCTAGAGTCAGGGTTCCATCTTTTTACAAGGTTTCAGTAGATATCTTTGATTATTTGAAATTACTAATAAATAGAATAGAAGAAAATAATAAAGTCCTACCCAGATAGCAACATAAAAGCAATCAAATTAGTTTTTCTAAACTATGAAATATTAGACATTCATTACAAAATCCACATACAATTTAAGAATGGAACAATAAGATCACTTACATGTCAAGTTGAATTGCTTCGCAAATTTCCATTTATAATCTGTGCATTTATAGGGTAAAATTTAAATATTCTCAAAAGATTAAATCCACATGCTTGAAAATATTTGATGAGAACAGAAGAAAATTGAAAACTTCTTATTGCTTTTTCCCCCTCTGGGGGAAAAAAGTATTGCAAACCTGAAAATTAAGGTTTTCATAACCTGTCATATCTTTTGCTTGATCAAAGGGCTATTATTTTATCACTTATTGTGGAACACTAATATTGTGGAAATATATTTCAAATATATCCCCTGTACTCATTTGGTCCTTAGTATCTTTTCTGGGCACATAGAGAGAAATGACTCTTTTAAGTTACTTCTGGAGAAATCTCTGTCTTGGTGAAAATATCAAAGTAAGTGTTTCTGCTACTCTATCAGCTAGTATAGGATTTCCGTTACAATTGGTGAAATGATATTTTTTGCAAACATGTAAGAAATAGAGAGTATTTAGGAAAATCTCTAATCTGAGCATTCATTGGCTGCTCTGAACAACATTATACTTATTTATATCCAAAAAAAATACTAGAATACTGCCCACAGTACAATTATGTGGTCCCAAAAATCTGACCCTGAAATATATCTAATGAAAGTATTGATCTCATAACGATGGTATGTACTGGGGATCTATGATTCTGCTGATTTCCCACAATGCAAGCAAGCAATCTTTTTTTAAAGGAATGTCCCCCAAAATATATTTTTGCAATATTGGAAGCTATCAAAGAAAAGAGCAGTAGCAGCTATAAGCCAAAACAAGGAAACATTTCAGCAGATTGAATATTCAAATAAACATTTTCAGGTAGAAATTTCTGCATTGAAGAAACAGCTCAGTGCTATCATTGACCTGGTTAGATATTTCATCAAATAAACCTAGGTTTAATTTGCAAAATCACCACCATCATCATTGTGGACTAAATTCCCTTTTTTATTTTTATTTTTATTTTTATTTTTTTGCCATTATATCAATTTAAATATTAAACACATAATTTTTCTTATATTATAGAGGTCAGGTAAAGTTATCTATACTAGGGAAACTTTTAATTGCAGTTAATCATTTTTCTAAAGAGGAAGAAACACGGTTTTCAAAGAATTTTGAACATGTGACTGCCATTATGAGAAGGGAAAGTAAAGGGTCATATAAACATTTGTGGTGATTTTCAGTAAGCTCTCTTGTCTCCCAAAAAATTACCTAAAATGAACTTATTGATATCTAAAGTTACAAATTAGATGCTTACTCTTTTGATTTTGGCTCAGTGCTTTGACTTTCATTTTCATTAAAATGCAAATATCCTAAGAATGAAGCTTACTATTTTATTGACTCATTTAAGCCTTCCTGTAGACAATGGATATACAATCAATACTTGTTAATTCACACTGTCAGGTGATTTATTAAGAGAGAACATGATTGATTTTTAGAGGAAAAGAGAGAAATAATCAATTTCTAATAAGGCAAATCATGCTGACGGAGCAAATAGGTAAAATTGGGAAAGACGTTCATAAAGACAGGTTAACTTATTTCACAACTTTGATCTTGATTCCAGAGAAAACAGAATGATAACATAAACTAAATTCTGTATTATAGCACACTTTGTGATAAAAATGAGTATCAGAGACAGTTAATACTAGAACATGTTTTTTATATATTGGTTACTAAACATTTTGAATGAAATATAAGGAATCACTTTTTTGTTGGACAGTTGTATGAATTTATACGCATACATAGACTCTTATAACCTCTATCACTCACAGAAGCGGAATAATTCTAACACATAAAAAATGCTTGCATCCAGACTCTTCTCCTCACCCACCCAATGCAACCATTTATCTTCTCTATGACGCTGTGTTTTTACCTTTTTCCACTTTAGTTACAAGTGGAATCATACAGTATGTAAAACATTTTCAGATTGGCCTTTTTCATTTTAGCACAATGCAGTTGAGATTTATCCGTGTTGTTGCCTGTATACATATATTTTTTTCCTTTTTGTTGTTGAATAGTATTTCATTGTGTAATGTTAAAGAACATAGTGCACATGATGTGTTAAAAGCAGTAGGAAAGACTTTATTCCAGGGGAGCCTATTATGATATGTATAAGAAAAATGGGAATGAGGTATTATAGTAGGGAAGAAAGATTGGGCTTGCCTCTGAATATAGTAAGGACAAGTGGAGGCATATAGTCAATGAGCAGGGATGGAGTCAGTGGGTGGAAAATTACTAAGAGCAAACATTGGGGGTAAGGAGAATTTTAGCTAAACCAACTTGACAAGATTCTTGCTGAAGGTAGATGAGAGTGATTAGATATCAAGGATGAGGGATTGGGAATTTGAGCAGACATCAAGGATGGTCAGTTACCAACAGTGGGGCTTTTTTGCTAAACTGACCAAGCAGGATTCTTGCTGAAACCGGACTAAACAAACAGAGCCACTGGGACCAGGATTGGAACCTTGTGAGAAAGAGGATTCTGAGGAACCTGACAAATGTTCTGGTCAACAGAAAGGGTCTTTGCCAGTAGATGTACCAAAGTCTATTCATCCATTCACCCACTGAAGGACATCTAGACCTACAGTTTTTATCAATGGTGGATATAACTGTTATGAACACTTATTTAAAGGATTTTGTGTGCATGTAATTTTCATTTGTCTAGGATAAATAACTAGAAGTAGGATTGCTAGGTCAATTAATTTGTAAGTCAATCAGTGTTATTAATTGATTAATTATCAGTGTCTATATGAATAACCAAAAGATGAATAAAACATTATAATGTTAATTCATGTATAGAAATCACTTGAAAAAATTAGTATTTATTTATTACATACACTCCCAGTGAATTAGAAGTCTCTCATTGCATCAGAATCTACTAAGTGTAGCCTTTCTTTTATAAGAAGACATGGATAGCTCTCTGGAGATGATGTATTTCCACTCATTTATTATTTTTGTCCCATGTATCCTGATGTGCATCCAGTAGTTCAGATTCAAATTTGTTATAATACAGGTTATAATACAAGTTAAATAAATAAAGGAGTAATAAAAGAATATTGGTTCTTGTTCAGTTATTCCCAGGCTTTGCTGGCTTGGGATATATATTTAAAAAAAGACAAAAGAGGAAGAAATTGAATTTGATGTTTTGAACTATATAATGAAATAGAGTTTTGATCTATTTCTTTTCAAAATAACATATATTTTGCTTGTTTAGAAAGTCAGAGCTAAGATGGTGCTCTATTTACTTAGCCGTATGACTCCAGGCTCTTACTCCATGAAACCCTAAAATTCATCACCCAGCTACACAGTACTGAAAATATAAAATTCTATTTTTGGTAGTTTAAACAGAAAAAAAAAATCACAATAGCATGCTGTTTAGGATTAGGGTATTCATTTCAACCATTCACTTAACAAATATTATTGATAATCTAGTATGTGGCAAGAATATCATAAGGACTAGCATATTGTTTTTTGAATATAAGCTATTTGATATTACTTTCCCCAATTACTTCTTTAGAGCCTTCAACACCATTGTTATGCTGGTTATTACAGGATGAGCCAGTTAAGTATTTGTTAGTTCTGTAGATATTTTCAAAAATACAGTTGAATTTGCTAACAAATGGGTATATATTAGAGATACTTGGTAGTATGCCATTTTTCTTCTTCATTAACATGCACTCAATTTCACTTCTATCATCTATTGTTCTGTTTTATATTAAAGGAATCTTGATTCCTGAGCACTTAAAAATTAAATTTTCTAGACTCTCCTGCCAAATGACTCTCCTGCCAACTGAATTTTAGTTAGTGTTAGCAGTGGGAGAATTTATTCACTGACATATTTATATGTTTATTACTTTTATTTTAGAATAATTATATTTTCACAGTAATTTGCAAAAATAAATAAATAAATAAATAAAGAGAAGCCCAATGTAGTCTTTACTCATTTGTTTTTTCTAATTATCTCATTTTACATAATTCTGGTACAATATCAAAACCAGAGATTTGACATTTGTAAAATGTGTATATAGCTCCATTTCACGTTATCACATATGTAGATTTATGCAACAATCACAGGATGAAAATAAAATACAATTTCATCACCACCAAGATCATCCTCATTTTATCTGTGTATAGTCACTCCTCACTCACCCCTTCCTCCACCATCTGCTCATCCCCAGCTCCCCCAACAATGAATATGTTTGTCATATACATCTATATCATTTTGCCATTTCAAGAATGGTATCGCAACGGAATTGTACATAATGTAACTTTTTAGAATTTGTTTATTTCACTCAGCATAAAGTCCTTAAAATCACTGATAGGATTTTCAGAGGAGAGATTGACTTCACTGCCTTTGATGTTCCAGAAGCAGTATCAAGGGGTGATTGCCAGCAGCTGCTAGCTACAGCTTTCAGTAGCTCTGAAGGCTGGAAGAAAGAGCAGTTGCAGGCCTCAGAAGCCTTTGGAGGTTCTGACGCTGGCAATTTCCAGCAGACTCAGTGTCACATGCACCTTGAATTCTGAAAACACCATCTTCCTTCCTCTGTTTTTTCTAGCCGTCTTGGATGGGAGAAATGTCTTGAAATTATCTCTTAGTTGAATGTCTCCCTTTTTCTCCTTCTACCTTTCTAATACCTTTGTAACCAGCATTTAATATTTTTTGTATTAATTTCCTAACATGACTTCTCTTTTCCTGGGGAACCCTGATAGAGCATAATCAAACAGTACTGATGTTAAGGAGCTAACCACGTACGGTACTGTAAAAGCATACTGATAGCATCCATAGTGTTGCTAATATTAATAATAAAATAGTTGTTTGTATTGGGAATATATTTTATGCTAGGCATTTTGCATAATAGCTACCTTTCACATAGCTTACACACATAAGAGGCAATAAAAAAAAGTGAAGAAGAGTAATGTTACGCCAGCTTTGAACATAACCCTTTGGTAATTGTAGAAAAACATTTTCCATGTGAATTTGATGAGTAAAAAATTAAAGTCAATGCTCTGAGTCAATTCTTTTGAAGCTAACCTACCTCACGTGACAACTCACTTAGAAGTCCGATGGCCATGCAACTGTCAATATGGTTAAGTTTTTGATGTTTAATGACAGAAGTCAAACATGCTGCCAATCAAATGGCCTGGTGCTATATGCTCACATTGTAAAATGCTGCCCTGTCAGGAATTTCAGATGCCAAGTCCAATTCAATATTCTTTAACTTGTGAAAAATACTTTTGGCACTATACTTTATGTGTGCTGAAAAGTCATTCTCAATATGAATAGTTTGGTGTTGCCATTTGAGGCCTTGTGCAGCTGGCAACTTTGGTTTCCTACACAGCTTAGAATGCCAATGATGCCAATGGCCTAGTTTAATAATTGATTACCTTCGTGAAAGAAACTTTATGTTTTGCTTTGAATTGCTATACTTTTTTACAAAGCCCTCTCTAAAAGAAAGAAAATTGCATTAAAATCCCCTAATTTATTAAAAAACAAAGTTTTTATTCTTCTGGGAAAAAAATTACATATTTCTTAATAACCTTTAGTTATCTAAATCTTATTAATCAGTTACTGTGATTATTACTTAATAATTTCTTCATGAATTTTAAGTGATAACTCTACCCTAGACTGAGTTATTTCTAACAGTAATTGTACTTCATAATAATTATATCATATATTTTATATTTATATTTTACATCATTTTTGTTTTTGAAATTGGTTAAGCAATGTTGAATATGTATATTTGTATATGTAGAATATGTATATTCTAACCATGTGTATAAGTTTCTTGAAGACAAATATAACTATATTGGTAATTGTGTATACAAACTCTTGCACTAACAAAATCTTACACTAACTTGTATCTTTCTGTGTTTAAATATGCAAAATTACAAATTTAATAGTGAATTGAGAAAGCCTTCCTGCTTGGACTGGAGAATTATGCATCATCGAAATATTCAAGCTCCTTTGATCATGGATTCCATCTGATTTAGGTGTTCTCTTTGCTTTATTAGCTAGTGATGAAACTGGATTGTATTTATTCAACAAATACTGAGTCTGTACTAAATCCCCAGGAGGAAACAAAGCACTCAAGGTGACAAAGAACACCCCTACCCTCATAAAACTTTGATTCAAAAGAGTATTTTTTATATATATATATATATAAGAAAATATTAAATGAAAAGATAATTATTGTCTTATTTTACATCTTAAAAATATATTTATCTTAAACTATATATTTTATATAAAAAATACAATTTATCATGAAAATAATGTCAAAGTTAGTCACAGAAATATAATGATTTGAGGAAGACTGATTTTAAATCAGTTGATAAGTATATCCACTTTAGAAGACATAATATTTAAGCTGAGAAGTGAATTAATTTTTAAATAACCAGCACGTTATTAGCACAAAGTCCTGGAGGAAGGAATATGCTTGAATGACTTGGAAAAGGCAAGTGGGCATTTTGTGTGTGTGTGTGTGTGTGTGTGTGTGTGCGTGTGTCTGTTTTGATTTTGAGTTAGAGTTAGTAGATTTTATAACAAGAGCAATATGAATATTTTTTTTTGGTTTTGTATAAGGAAGTAATCTTTTCTTATTTAAATTTGTAATAAAGGATCTGTATGGTGTTGTGGAAAAAGAACTGGAGGTGGCAAAACAACGATTTCTTTAGTCCAGGAAAGAAGTAATGGTCATTTAGGATGGCAGCAATGAATATAAAGAGAAACAAGCTCCTAAAAATATTTGCTGATGATAAGAAATAGAAAGGGGGCGTGTTAATAAATACTTTAGGCAAACCTAATGGGAAAGCTCCTTAAAAATGTTCAGAAAATTTCCATTTATGTCAAACTTTACTAATTGTAACTCAAATCTTGCTTAATTAAATCATCTCAACAGTTATATGAAATAATTATTCGTACCCTACTCTGTAGATGAATTCACTGAACTTCAAGAATATTAAGCCAATGTCTGAAGATCACAAAAATTTCTTTAAGGCAGAGTTTGTAATGTAAGATAAAGTTCAAAAACCTATGTTGACTATGCGGTAGATAAACTACCAAACACAATTTGGATCAAGTGTTTTGGCAACTGGAGATTACTGAGATGGAAGATGTTTTTAACGTTAAAGTTGCTTCTAACTATGCATAACTAAAATAAACTATCTGTGCTTTATGATACAAATTAGCAAAATTCCCATTTTTTAAAAAAACCTTACTTTTATAAAGTCATTTTATATGTGTGTGTTTTTGTTTTTGTTTTTTGTTTTTTTTTTACATAGAAGCTCATGCCATTCTCCTGCCTCAGCCTCCTGAATAGCTGGGACTACAGACGCCCGGCACCACGCCCCACTAATTTTGTTTTTTGTATTTTTATTAGAGATGGGGTTTCACTGTGTTAACCAGGATGGTCTCGATCTCCTGACCTCGTGATCTGCCTGCCTCGGCTTCCCAAAGTACTGAGATTACAGGCATGAGCCACCGCACCTGGCCTAAATTTTTTTAAATGACTGGAAAAATTCATTCTTCATCACCACATAATTTAATGCTGTGAAAATTTGGGGTTTAATGTAAAATGTTTAGCAAGGGATTAATTAGCAAGTTAACCTTGGATAGTATTGATATTGTTATATGTATGTTAGTTATTAATTATTAAGCACTTCTTAAGCGTTACTTTCCACAGTTCTTGCATTTACTTTTTAAAATTATACTATGAGATAGAAAATATGTCGATTTTCCAATGAGGATATTAAGATGAAAGCTCAAAAAAAAAAAAAAAGTTAACCTTCTATGTAAAAAAAAAATTCATATAAAATGATTTTATCTGTATCCTGTGGAAAGAGTTATAGTGGTTAGATTCACATTTGTTTTGACTTGTCTAAAAATACATCTTTTCTTGTATATGCTTAATTCATTTTATTCATTCAAATATACCCACAGCCTAATAATAATACTTGTGGAATTATGTCTAATAGTGCCTTTCGTTTGTGGAATATAGAAAACCTAAAACTTTTTACATGTATAATCATAAAACAGCAAAACTTAGTATATAGAACTATAAATGTTAAATTATTCGAAAATATATTTTGAAAAATGCACAAATTCTAAGTGTACAATTCAACAAATTTTTCCCAAATTAATACACTCCTGTGACTGCCACCCAGGTCAAAAAAGGAAATACTGCCATCAAACTGGAAGCCTCTGCCTCCCTGCCTCCCTTTCAACATCAGTATCTTCACTTAAAAAATGTATGGTTAGTTTAGCTTATTCTGGGTCTCTACATAAATATAACCATTTAGCATTGATTATTTTGTTATGGCTTATTTCACCCAACATTATGTTTGTGAGACCATTCAAGTAGTGCATATTCGTTTAGTTCATTCTCATATACGGTTTTTAAACACGTGGCAATTCAAGCTCATATTCTACTTTTGTTAACCATTTGGGCTGTGTCCAATTTGGGCCTGCTACAGATAATTTTCTATATGGCAACCCAATTGACAAAACATTTATAAAATAGTTTATTCTCTACTGCTCTGCTGTGTCATCTTTGCATGAAGGAAAAGTTCACATGAGGCATTTCAGGCTCACCATTCCATCTGATGGTTCTTTTTTTTTTTAACCTTGCGTGAATATTACACTATCATAATAACTTTCCTTTTATATTAAGTCTTGATATTCAGTAGAATAACGTTATACCTTTTTTTCCCCTTTCCTTTAAAAGATATACTATTCTTGGCTTTTGGATTTCTAATAATTTAAATATTTGCCAATTTTAATAAAAGTTACTCACACATTTGTTCAGGTGTTCTTGGATTCTATAGATCAATATTAAAGAACTGTTATCTCTCCAATACTAAGTCTTTCAATCTATAGATGTAGCATATTTCCCTATGTGTTTAATTATTTAAAACAAATGTCCTCAATATTTTATATTTTCAGAAGTCTTTCACATCTTATCCTTATTTACATATTTCTAGGTATTTGATCTTTTAATGCTGTTCCAAATGGTTGTGTGTGTGTGTGTGAATGTGTGTATTCTTGTTTGGTTAGAACCTAGAAATGCAATCAAGATTTTATTGATCTTATATCTAGAAATATTGTAAAAGTCATTTAAAACTCATTTATTAGACCTAACGATTAGCTTATAGGGTGTTTGGATCAACTATATATAGAAACATCTATATTATTCATTATGGCCTTTTAATCTTTATTGATATGATTTATTGTGTTTTTCTTATAATTCCACTGGCTAGCACTGCCAATGCAATATCAACTAGAAATGATGACAATAGGCTTTCATGTTCATTCCTAATCTTAGAGGAAATTCAGAATTTCATCATGCAGAGTAATGTTTGCTGTAATATTATGCTATCTATAGAATAGCATTTGTCTAGCATTTCTTGAATAAGCCTTTTTTTGTGTGTGTTGTGCATTTTATTTATCAGTATATTTAATTTGCTTACATTTTGTTTGGATTTTGCAACTATGCTTGTGATAATAAAACAATTTCTAAATGATGACCTCAGATTTTTATATCAAGGAAATACTGTCTTTAGAAAGACTGTATTGTGAGGAATACTGAATCTCTTCTCTGAAATAGTTCATGTGGGTTGGCCATTATTTGTTTCTTCTATTTGAAATTGTCACCTACTCTGACACCTTAACCTTAATTTATCTTTGTGGCTTCATTTTTCTGGTCAAGATTCTGTTACATTAATATGTAATAGTTCAAATAAGAATATCCCTTTTTTTCTGTCATTTTTTATTGTTATGCCTTTATTCTTATACGAATTTTTACTTTTTAACTTTAAAATTTGTTGGCATTCGGTTTTTGCAAGATTCCTTTTTGATTTTTAAAATATCTCTAATATCCACAGTCATATCCCTTATTTCTTATTGATATTGTCTATTTAATCTCCACTCTTTGTCTTTGTCCCTCTCTCCCTCTTTGTTCATTCTTATCTATTGAAGAGTCATCAGTTTTTCCTGTCTATTAAAAAAAAACCCAACTTTTCTTAAGCATTTCTTTTTATAAATGTGTTGCATTTTTCCTTTTGTTTATTCTCAATTCTTTTATTGAGTTAAATTTGGTCTTTTTTTCCTGCTATTTTGAGATGGATTCCTACATAATCTATTTCCTGGCTTTCTTGTTTTTTAATACATTCATTTCAATCTGACATAACTTTGGTTGCACCCCATAATTTGAATACATTATGTATTCTTGTACTATTTAGTAGAAAATATTTTCTAATTACCATTGTGACTTTTTCCCTGAGCTATGGACTATTTAGAAGAAAGCATTTACATTCGTAAACATATGGTGGTTCTTAAGTTATATTTAGTTATGCCTTTCTATCTTCCATTGTTCTGTAATTAGAATAATTATGAAAGATTTAAAACTTTGAACTATGTCAACATTTGCTTACTGGAATAACATATGGTAATGTTTTATTAATGCTTCATGAGCACATAAAAAAGATGTGTTTTCTGCAATTGTTGAAGTAGGCTTCCATAGATGAAAATTGTATTGATTTTCATATCAATGTGTTCAAATATTTATATTCCCACACATTTTTGGTATAATTGCCATACCAGCTACTGAAAAAGGTATGTTAAGTCTCCCACTATAATTGTAGGTTTTTATATTTATCTATTTTTTTTCAAACTTTATCTGTTGTGGTAGTATGATATTATAAGAATACAGATTTAAAACTGTTTTTACTTTCTTGATTAAATAGTTTACCATAATGAAATTTCCCTCTATCTTTACTCTTTTTATTTAAATTCAACTGTATCTGATGTACCACTTTATCAATTTCCTTTGGTTAATGTCTTAGTTTGTTCAGGAAGCTATAATTAAATATCTTAAGACTGGGTTGTTTATAAACAACAGAAATTTATTTCTTACAATTGGAAGGTGAAAAGTCCAAGATTAAAGTGCCAGCAGCTTTGGTGTCTGATGAAGGCTTGCCCTCTGCTTCATAGATAGCAACTTTTACTGTACTCTTACGTGGTGGAAGAGGGGATGGAGCTAGTTTAAGTCTCTTTTATAAGGCCACTAATCACACTCATGAGAGTGGAGCTCTTATGACTTAAATTCCCAAAGGCACCACCTCTTAACAATATTACATTGGGAATTAGGTCCCTGTATATGAATTTTGGAAGGACACCAACATTCAGGCTATAGCAGGTAGTATTTGCAAGGTATTGGATTTTCTCTCTTTACTTTAAGTGTTATTATTTTATATTATATATTTATTTTCATAAAATAAAATTGATTCTCTTAAGTGTGATAATTAGTTTCTGTTAATTGAACCATAAATTTCTATTTTATTTAATGTAATTTCTGATAATTTAAGGTTTAAATCAACCATTTCAGTATATTTTATTTATTCTCCTTCTTGTGTATTTATCTTAAATTTAGGACTTGACCAATTGGATCTAACAAACATCTACAGAGAATTCCACCCAGCAATTACAGAATATACATTCTTCTCAACTGCATGTAGAACATATTCTAAGATAAAATAGTCATAAATCAAGCCTCAATAAATTCAAAAAAAATGAAATCATACCAAGCAAAATGTTGAACCACAGTGCAATAAGAATAGAAATCAATACCAGGCCAGGCGTGGTGGCTCACACCTGTAATCCCAGAGCTTTGGGAGGCCGAGATGGGTGGATCATGAGGTCAAGAGATCGAGACCATCCAGGCCAACGTGGTGAAACCCCATTTCTACTAAAAATACAAAAACTAGCTGGGCGTGCTGGCGCATGCCTGTAATCCCAACTACTCAGGAGACTGAGGCTGGAGAATCACTTGAACTTGGGAGGTGGGGGTTATGGTGAGCCAAGATTGTGCCACTGCACTCCAGCCTGGTGACAGAGCGAGACTCCATCTCAAAAACAAATAAATAAAATCAGTACCAAGCTATCTAAAAACTACACAAATACATGGAAGTTAGACAACTTACTCCTGAGTAATTCCTGGATGAATATCAAAATTAAGGTAGGAATTTTAAAATTCTTTGAAATTAATGAGGGAGAGAGGAAATTTACTAAAATTTCTTGGATACAGTCAAAGCAGTGTTAAGAGGAAAGTTTATAGGCCAGCCTAAATGCCTTCATTAAGAATTTATAAAGGCCTTAAATTAATAGTGTAACTTTACACCTAAAGGAAGTAGAAAAAAGAGCAAACCAATCTCAAAGCTAGTAGAAGAAAAGAAATAAATAAAGTTAGAGAAGAACTTAGTGATATCACTATGCAAAAATCTGTACAAAAGATCGATAAAACAAAGAGGTTGTTCTTTGACAAAAGTCAATAAGATTGAATAGGCCCAGAGCTAGATTAGCAAAGAAAAAGAAAGATCCAAATATCTAAATATGCACAATCAGAATCAACAAAGGTAATAACACAATTGATCCAACAAAAATACAAAAGAATCTCTGTGACTGCTATGAACAACACTATGCACATAATCTAGGATATTTAGAAGAAAAGGATAAATTTCTGGAAGCACAATGGCCCCCAAAATTGAATCAGGAAGAGAATGAAATCCTGAATAGACTAATATCAACTTCTAAAATTGACTCAATGATAAAGAACCCACCAACCAACCAAAAAAAGCCCTGGACCAGATAGATTCACAGCACTGAATTCTACTAGACTTACAAAGAAGAACTGATACCAATTATATTAAACATTTCAAAAAAAAGTTGAGGAAGAAGGGCCTCTTCCTAATTCATTCTATGAAATTAGCATACAGTCTGATAACAAAATCCGGCAAAGACACAATGAAAAAAGAAAATTTCAGACCAATATCTCTCATGAACCTAGACACAAAAATCTGCAGCAAAATACCAGCAAAATAAATCCAGTAGCACATCAAAAAGTTAATACAACACAATCAAGTAAGCAAGTTGGCTGTATTCCTGGGATGCAAGTCTGGTTCAACACATGTAAATCAATGAATGTAATTCACTACATAAACAGGATCAAAAGCAAAAATCATACGATCATCTCAATAAATGCAGAAAACATTTCTGATAAAATTCAACATATATTTTAGATAAAAAAACCTCCAAAGAGTAGGCATTGAAGGAATATACCTAAAAATAATAAGAGCCTTCTATGACAGCCAATGTCATACTGAATTGGCAAAAGCTCAAACCATTTTTCTTGAAAACTGGAACAAGACAAGGATGTCCAATCTATTCACTTCTATTCAATACAGTACTGGAAGTCCTTGACAGAGCAATCAGACAAGAGAAAAAATTAAAAGGCATCAAAATATTAAAAGAAGAAGTCAAACTATCTCTTTTTGCTGCTAGAAAATACTAAAGACTCTGCAAAAAGGCTCCTAGAATAGATAAGTTACTTTAGTAAAGTTTCAGAATACAAAATAAATGTACAAAAATCAGTAGCATTTCTATACACCAACAATATTCACACTGAGAGTGCAATCAATAACACAATTAAACTTATAATAGTCACAAAGAAAATGAAATATCTAAGAAAACAGATAACCAAGGAGGAGGAAAAAGAGCTCTACAAAGAAAACTACAAAATGCTGCTGAAAGAAATCAGATATGACACAAATAAATGCAAAATCATTCTATGCTCATGGATAGGAAAAATCAATATTATAAAATGGCCATAATGCCCAAAGCAATTTACAGATTCAATGCTATTCCCATCAAACTAGTGATGTCATTCTTCACAGAATTAGAAAAAGTTATTCTAAAATTCAGATGGAATAAAAAATGAGGCTGAATAGCCAAAGGAATCCTAAGCAAAAATAACAAAGCTGGAGGCATCACACTACTCAACATCAAACAATACTATAAAGCCACAGTTACCAAATCAGCATGGTACCAGAACAGACAGATAGACCAATGGAACAGAATAGAAAACTCAGTCATAAAGCCACACACTTACAACTATCTGATCTTTGATGAGGCCAACAAAGACAAGCAATGGAGAAAGGGCTCCCTATTCAATAAACAGTGCTGGAATAACTGACTAGCCATATGCAGAAGACTGAAGCTCCACCCCTACCTTTCATCATAT
Source organism: Papio anubis (assembly GCF_008728515.1). Taxonomy (NCBI): domain Eukaryota; kingdom Metazoa; phylum Chordata; class Mammalia; order Primates; family Cercopithecidae; genus Papio; species Papio anubis. The sequence continues at coordinate 23,818,064 of NC_044977.1, forward strand.
ACAAAAATGAACTCTAAATGGATCAAAGATTTAAACATTAGACCTCAAAGTATACAAATTCTGGAAGACAACCTAGAAAATACTCTTCAACATTGGCCTTGGTAAAGAGTCTTTGACTAAGTCCCCAAAAGCAATTGCAAAAAAATAATAATAATAATAACAATAATAATAAAATAAATAAGTAAATAAATAAATAAGAAATACATAAAGTGAAACTTAAACCAAAGAGCTTCTGCACATCAAAATAAACTGTCAACAGAACAAATGACCTACAGATATTTGAAAACCATGTATCTGAAAAAGGCCTAAAATCTAGAATCTGCAGGAAACTTTAACAAATCCACATGTGAAAAACAACCCCATTAAAAAATGGACAGAGGACATGAACAGACACTTCTTAAAATGGGACATATAAGTGTCCAACAAACATACGAAAAAATGCTCAGCTTCACTAATCATAAGAGAAATTCAATTCAAAACCACAATAAGATACTATCTCACACCAGTCAGCGTGTCTATTATTAAAAAGACAAAAAAAAAAAAAAAAAACCAAACAAACAGATGTTGGAGAAGTTGCAGAGAAAAGGAAATGCTTATACATTTTTGGTGGGCATGTAAATTAGTTCAGTCACTGTGGAAAGCAGTTTGGAGATTTATCAGATTACTTAAAACAGAATTATCATTCAACCCAGCAATCCCATTACTGGATATATATCTGAAAGAGAATAAATAACTACCCAAAAGACACATGCATTTGCATGTTCACTGTAGCAAAGATATGGAATTGCCCATCAATGGTAGATTGGATAAGAAAAGTATGGTACATATACACCAAGGAACACTATGCAGCCATAAAAAGGCATAAAATCATGTCCTTTGCAAGAACATGCATGGAGCTGGAGGCCATTATCTTAAGCAAATTAACACAGGAACAGTAAATCAAATACCACATGTTGTCACTTATAAGTGGGAGCTAAACATTGAGCACATATTGACATAAATATGGGGACAATAGACACTGTGGTCTACTAGAGTAGTGGGAAGTGGGGAAGTGAGTTAGAAAAATGACCTATCAGGTACTGTGCTCATTACCTGGGTGACAGGATCCATACTCCAAACCTCAGCAACAAACAATATTCCCATGTAACGAATCTGCACATATACTCCAAGTATGAAAAATAAAAGTTGAAATAAAAATATATATTTTTCTTTCCCATTCTAGTCTTTTTATATTTACCTATTCTTTTAGCATTATTGTTGTCATTACCAGAATAGATTGTATACTGTTGTCTTATCAAAGTCTAATAAAAATATTTATACCTTAATCTGAAAATTGCAAGACCTTAGATCATTACCTTTCTCTTTCTCTGAACTTACACTATCTTGCTGGCATATGCTTTAAGTTCTATCAGATGTTACTCTTATTGTTTTAAGCAGTTAATCAATTTAGATTTAACAAAATATTTATCTTGTATGTATTCTTCATTTTTTCCTAAATGTATTGTCTGATTTTTTTTCAGATATATCTCTCATATAAATATGTATGTGTGTTTATCATATACAGAAATATATGTGTATATGTATGTATTATTTTACATTCACTTTTTGAAACAATTTGCTAAAATTCTAAGCTGCAAGTTTCTTCCCTCTTAACATTTTGAATATCATATTCAATCATGTTCATGTCTATCATTTCCTCTGAAAAGTTGTATGTTAATATTGTCGTTGAATGCATGGGGCAAATCAAATGGGGTGTCAAAACTAAATCTTCCATTTAGATATAATTACTTATACCAACTCAATTTTAAGACAAGTGTAAAGTTTTTCATTCACCTGTGACAAGTAAAAACATACACATACACACACACACACACACACATACACACACACGGACTTTTACAATTCAGCAGCTCTGTGAAATTCAGTTAAAAGTAAATAGAAATAAAAATAATTTTACATATATTGTACTTTAAAATATTCTTAAGTGATTCTATTTCTTGTTAAGATGTAGAGTGGCCTGGCGCGGTGGCTCACGCTTGTAATCCCAGCACTTTGGGAGGCTGAGGCAGGTGGATCACCTGAGGTCGGGAGTTCAAGACCAGCCTGACCAACATGGAGAAACCCCGTCTCTACTAAAAATACAAAATTAGCCAGGGTGGTGGCGCACGCCTGTAATCCCAGCTACTCGGGAGGCTGAGGCAGGAGAATCGCTTGAACCCGGGAGGCGGAGGTTGCGGTGAGCCGAGATCACGCCATTGCACTCCAGGCGGGAAAAAAAAAAAAAACCCTTTCCCAAAAAAAAAAAAAAAAAAAAGATGTAGAGTGATGGTAAGGCCTGTGTTCTCATGGTAGCAAAAAGAAAAAAAAATGGATGAAATAAATATTATCCTTTTAAATCGGAAGAGTAGTGGCTTCAAGGTAGCCCAAGGTTCTGATTCCGGAGAGGAAAACCTCTTCCACAGGTGAACACAGAGTAGCAGATGCTTTCATAGTTGAGGAAAAAAAAAAAAAAAAAAAAAAAACTATTTTTCTTATAGGTAGTTCAGATAGGTAGTGGACGACACAGAAATTGTAGTAAAAATTTGAAATAGCCAGAAAGATTAGAGTACAAAAAGCTTCAAAATAAAATTATTCAACCTAACATATCCCCCTTCCCTGAATTTGGATGAAAAAGTAGCAGTGGCTGGAAATCAGAGAGAATTTATGAAGTCTTGATGATTTTCAGAGAGATTCATTCATAGACCCAGATACAAAGTTCTATGAGAGCTCTCCAATAACATTCCAGTTCAAATATTTACAAGATTAAAAAGATCAGTCCCAGAAACTATAATGTGAGAGAACGGGATTTGTGCTAGCAATGGGTAGAAGTAATCTAATGAAGGCAGCTCCTAAATGGTACAATCTGGAAGTTTAGCTCTGCATTGTAGCTTCCACACAAAAGAGAAGACTTAGGAGTTCCGGAATACCTATTTTTAGAAGTCATATATTAATTTCCTTTATACTTTTATTTTATACCCATTTCCAGGAAAAAAAGTTGAAAGTGAGACGTATGGAAAAATGGGAATTTCGATACATAATTATGAGAAAAAGTATTCCATAGAATCTAACCCACAGATGACCCAGATAGAGGCATTAACTTTTAAACAATGATTATAAAATATCAATTATATTTTAATTCATATTAAATATATGTTATAGCTTCAAGGAGGAAAACAAACTGGGTGTTTTCACTACTGGGCAATGTGGTACATGTAATGCTTCTTCCCTCAGTAGTAAACATTTTTTCTCCTTACCCCATTTTCAATTATATTGCTACAGAAAAGAACAAGGTGAAGACCATTTCAGTAGGGAATGGAACATGAGATACGAAGTTCCTTTAAAATCAGAAGAAGCAAAATTGCTTCTTCCATCACTTTTCAAGTATTGAAGGAGGACAGAAGTTGTAGTAGGGCAAGAGAGTCAGATCGGACTATGGTCCTAATCTCTGAAATTTGAAAAGGTTGTTCTACAAATGTGCGTGTTTGTTTGGAGGAAATACAACTGGATTAGTGCCCTTCATCGCTGATAGATTTACCAACACTTAGCTCCATTTAGCATGAAGTGGGCATTATTGCGCAGAAAGAGTAATGTAAGGTAGTTTTACTAATTTACGTTATTTGCAAGTGGTTAAAGTTGATCAAGAAATTCCTAAATGCTATGAGAAGGCAGCATGGAATTCTAAGGTTAAAAGGGCCAAAATGTGAAGGTCCTTTGAATCCAGAAGCAGATTTCTATGCTGCCAGGCTTCAGTAATCAATGTCACATCTCAAAAGTTTTGCTAAAACGAACCATAACTTGACAAACATGAATTAAGGGATCAAAACTGATCAGCCATTTTGCATCAGAGAAGAGCAAGAAATTATGAGGTCCCTAACTGAATACACTTCATCTTTCACTGACTTCTGTGGAGTTATATAAACCACTCTTGGTAACTACTGCCCATGTAGAGAAGACTATGGTAGAAATATGGAAAATCCAGAGACTGTTAACTTGAAGAGACCAAGATACCATTAATGAACAATTTTTTAGTTGTTTGTTTTCTTGTTTTAAACTCACCAATCCATACTTGGGAGTTATGAACGAGACCAATTCAGTTGTCGGAAAACCAACAAACAAAATAAGTACACAGCAAACATGTACTACATTATCATTGCCCATTTGTGAAGTAGAAAGTTGACGTCAGTAACTTTATAATGTACTATTGAAACAACTGCAGCAGAATCTTATAAAATAATTTTATTTTTTAATACATGTGGGATTTCCTTTCAAGAATTAGTTGATAGTCTAAAGAGTACAGCTCTAAAATGGCAGTAAGTTGCTTTTGATGTTTAGCAAGTAAGACAAAAATGAAAAAAGAAAAACTATGCCTTTAATACAATCTCTAGCTTTGTTCCAATCTCCTAGTATAACATTGAGAATTGGATAAATAGACTTCCAGTGAGTTTGTTTCCATCACATCATCAGCAGAAGGACATTCAGTGAGAAACGAAAGCAGACCTTCAGTAATACAGGGCTCAGGGCAAGGACACATTTTACCCAGGTATATGGATAGTGCTGACTCTCCAGCAGTACAATGCTTCTGTGATAATATTAATGGGCACTGGGGGGTGGAAACATGAAGATGTTTAGAAAGAAGAATAGTAGAGTCTCAACTAGGAACGTGAGACATATTACACTTTTATAACACAGAGTAAAGCCAAAGGCAGAAGAATATTAATTCTGTGAGTTTGCAGCTGGGATGATTCAAGCTTATAAATGCTTCTTATTAGGCCACTGGCAATCTGAAGTTATAACATTATGTGGCTTTAACATCAAATAGTGCACTACTACTAATAACATATTTTCATAATTTCTCACCAGCTTACATTGAGTTATCACATTTTTGATATTTCTTAGGTGAATTTGCCAACATGTGAATTGTTTTCCCCTCAAAAGAAAGTGTAACCTATGATAAGATACTCTTCTAACAGAAAATATGATAAACTGAATTTTATGTAATCAGTCTTGAAAAATCTGAGCCTTATCTCATCCTGCCTTGTTTTCTGCATATATTAAAAATATAATTCATTTTTTAACCTCTGAGATAACTGAGGTATAAAGAGATTCAATCATTTACTCTAGTTAACAAAGCAAGCCAATAATGTGATTTTTAATCCAAAGTGAGCTTTTCTAATTTTCATAGTTATTTTACCACCAATAAAAATAATCACGTTCCAGCCTGCCAGCTCTGGAGAGTCCAGCTGGTCTGAACAAGAAGATTTCCCCCACAATACAGCACAGCTGCTCTATCAACAAGCAGCCAGACTACTTCTTTAAGTGGGTCCCTGATCCTGTTCCTCGTGACTGGATGAGTCCTCCCAACAGGGGTCTCCACACACTATGTACAGGAGTGTTTGGGCCAGCAACAGGTCAGTACCCTCCTGAAATGGAGCTCCCAGGGGGAAGGAATAGGGTGCCATCTTTTCTGTTCCACAGACTTCACTGGTGATACCTCCAGGTATGGGAAAACAAGGCCACCAGGGTCTGGAGTGGACCCCTAGCAAACCACAGGAGACCTACGGAAGACTGGCCTGACTGTTGAAAGAGAAACAAACAAACAGAAAATAACAATAATATTAACAACAACAACAAAAACCCCACAAAAAACCCATTTAAAGGTCAGCAATCTCAAATATAAAAGGTAGATAAGCCTACCAAGATGAGAAAGAATCCATGAAAAAATGCTGAAAAGTAAAAAATCCAGAGTACCTCTTCTCTTCCATATGACTGTAACACATCTCCAGCAAGGTCAGAGGACTAGACTGAGGCAGAGATGGCAGAACTGGCAGAAGTAGGCTTCAGAAGGTGGGTAACAATGAACATTGCTGAGCTAAAGGAGCATGTTGTAATCCAAAGCAAAGAAGCTAAGCATCACGATAAAACAATACGGGAGATTATAACCAGAATAGGCAGATAAGAGAGGAGAATAACCAACCTGATGGAATTCGAAAACACAGAACATCAAATGCAATCACGAGCATCAATAGCAGAATAGACCAAGTGGAGGAAAGAATCTCCGAGCCTAAAGACTATCTTTCTGAAATAAAACAGGCAGACAATAATAGGGAATAAAGAATGAAAATAAATAAAGAAAACCTCAGAGAAATTTGGGATTATGTTAAAAAAAAAAAAAAAAAAAAAAAAAAAACCACGAAACTGTGACTCATTGCAGCACTGAAATAGACAGGAAGACCAGAACCAAGTTGAAATACATACTTAAATATATCATCCAGGAGACCTTCTTCAACCTAGCAAGATAGACCAACATTCAAATTCAGGAAATCCAGAGAATCCCAGTAAGATACTCTGCAAGAAGATGAGCCTTATGACACATAATCACCAGATTCTCCAAGGTGGAAATAAAAGAAAAAATGGTAAGATCAGACAGAAGGAAAGGCCAGGTAACCTACAAAAGGAAGCCTATTAGACTAACAGTGGGCATCTTAGAAGAAACCTTACAAGCCAGAAGAGATTGGCAACCAATATTCAGCATTCTTAAGAAAAGAATTTCCAAACAAGAAATTCATATCTGGCCAAACTAAGCTTCATAAGAGAAGGAGAAATAAGATTATTTTAAGATAAGCAAATGCTGAGGGAATTTGTCATCACCATCCCTGCCCTGCAAGAGCTACTGAAGGGATATGGAAACAAAAAGCCATTGTCAGCAACTACAAAAACACACTGAAGTTCACAGACCAGTGCGACTATGAAGCAACCACATAAACCAGTCTCCACAATAACAAGCTAGCATCATGATGGCAGGATCAAAATCACACATAACAATACTAACCTTAAATGTAAATTGGCTAAATGACCCAATTAAAAGACAAAATGGCAAACTGGATAAAGAGCCAAGACTCATCAGTATGCTGTCTTCAAAAGACCTGTCTCACATGTAAAGATCCACATACACTCAAACTAAAAAGATTGAGGAAAATTTATACAGCAAATGGAAAACAGAAAAAAGCACGAGTCTTAATCCTAGTTTCTGACAGAATAGACTTTAAACCAACAAAAATTAAAAAAAGACAAAACAGAGCATCACATATCAGTAAAAGGTTCAATTTAACAGGAAGACTTAACTATTCTAAATATATATGCACCCAATACAGAAGCACCCTGTTTATAAAGCAAGTTCCTAGAGACCTACAAAGAGACTTAGACTTCCATACAGTAATATTGGTAGACTTTAACACCCCATTGACAATATTAGACAGATGATAAAGACAGAAAATTAACAAAAATATTCAGAACCTGAACTGAGTTCTGGATCAAGTGGACCTGATAGATATCTACAGAATTTTCCATTCAAAAACAACAGAATATATATTCTTCACATTGCCACATGGCACTTCCTCTAAAACTGATCACATAATCAAAAGTAAAACATTCCTCAGCAAATGCAAAATAACTGAAATCATAAAAAACAGTCTCTCAGACCACAGGATAATCAAGTTAGAACTCAAGATTAAAAAATTCACTCAAAACCACACAACTACATGGAATTTGAACAACCTGCTCCTGAATGACTCCTGGGTAAATAATGAAAATCAGGCGGAAATAAAGAACTTCTCTGAAACTAATGCAAACAAAGGCAACATACCAGTATCCCTGTGATACAGCTAAAGCAGTGTTAAGAGGGAAATGTATGGCACTAAACGCCGAGATCCAAAAGCTAGAAAGATCTCAAATTAACAATGTAACATCATAACTAAAAGAACTAGAGAACCAAGAGAAAACAAATCCTAATGCTAGCAGAAAACAAGAAAAGTCAAGATCAGAGTGGAACAGAAGAAGGTAGAGACACAAAAAAACCTTCAAAAATCAATGAATCCAGGAGATGTTTTTTGAAAAAAAATTAATAAAATAGATCACTAGCTAGACTAATAAAGGAGAAAGCAGAAAAGAATCAAATAAACAAAATCAGAATCAACAAGAGGGATATCACAACTAACCCACCAGAAATACAAACAACCATCAGAGAATACTATAAACATCTCTATGCATGTGAACTAGAAAATCTAGAAGAGGCCAGGTGCAGGGGCTCACACCAGTAATCCTAGCACTTTGAGAAGTTGAGGCGGGCAGATCATGAGGTCAGGAAATTGAGATCATCCTGGCTAACACGGTAAAACCCCGTCTCTACTAAAAATAGAAAAATTAGCCAGGCCTGGTGGCGGGTGCCTGCAATCCCAGCTACTCGGGAGGCTCAGGCAGGAGAATGGCATGAATCCAGGAGGCAGACCGTGCAGTGAGCCGAGATTGTACCACTGCAATCCAGCCTGGGCAACAGAGCGAGACTCCATCTAAAAAAAAAAAAAAAGAAAAAAAAGAAAATCTGGAAGAAATGGATAAATTCCTGGACACATACATCCTGGCAAGACTGAATCAAGAAGACATTGAATCTCTGAATAGATCAATAATGAGTTCTGAAATTAATTAAGGCAGTAATAAATAGCCTACCAACCAGAAAAAGTCCAGGACCAGAAGTATTTACAGCTGAATTCTACCAGAGGTACAAAGAAGAGCTAGTACTATTTCTACTGTAAGGATTCCAAACAATTGAAAAGGAGGGACTCCACCCTAACTTATTTTATGAGACCAGCATGATCATGATACAAAAACCTGGCAGAGAAACAACAACAACAACAGAAACTTCAGGCCAATATCCCTGATGAACATCAATGCAAAAATCCCCAACAAAATACTGGCAAACCGAATCCAGCAGCATGTAAAAAGCCTTTCCACTATGGTCAAGTTCGGTTTCATCCCCAGGATGCAAGGTTGGTTCAACATACACAAATTGAAAAATTTAATTTAATATATAAACAGAACTAAAGATGAAAACCACATGATTAACTCAATAGATGCAGAAAAGGCCTTTGATAAAATTCAACATCCATTCATGTTAAAAACTCTCAATAAACTAGGTATTGAAGAAAATTACCTCAAAATAATAAGAGCTATATATGAAAAACCCACAACCAATATCACAGTGAATAGACAAAAGCTGAAACATTCCCCAAGAAAAACAGCACAAGGCAAGGATGACCTCTTTCACCACTCCTATTTAACACAGTATTGAAAAGTCTGGCCAGTGCAATCAGGTATGAGAAAAAAATAAAAGATATTTAAATAGGAAGAGAGAAAGTAAAATTATCTTTATTTGCAGATGGCATGATCCTATACTAAGAAAATCCCATTGTCTCAGTCCAAAAGCATCTTAGACTGAGAAGCAACTTGAGCAGTGTCTCAGGATGCAAAATCAATGTGAAAAATTGCTATCATTTCTATATCTATACATCAACAACAGGCCAACAGCCAAACCAAAAAAGAGCCCATATAGCCAGGACAATCTTAAGCAAATAGAACAAAAGTGGAGGCATCATGCTACACAACTTCAAACTATACTACAAAGCTACAGTAACCAAAACAGCACAGTACTGGTACAAAAACAGACACATAGACCAGTGGAACAGAATAGAGAACTCAGAAATAAGACCTCACACCTACAACAATCTGATCTTCAACAAACCTGACATAAACAAGCAATGGGGAAAGGACTCCCTATTTAATAAATGGTGCTGAGAGAACTGGTTAGCCATATGCAGAAAATTGAAACCAGACCCCTTCTTTACATCTTATACAAAAATTAACTCAACATGGAGTAAAGACTTAAATGTAAAACACAAAACTATAAAAACCTTAGAAAAAGATCTAGGACATATAACTTTCAGGACATAGGGATGAACAAAAATTTCATAATGAAAACGTCAAAAGCAATTGCAACAAAAACAAAACTTGACATGGGATCTAATTAAACTAAAGAACTTCTGCACAGTAAAAGAAACCATCATTACAGCGAACAGACAACCTACAGAATGGAAAAATATTTTGTAATGTATCCAGCTGACAAAGGTCTAATATCCAGTCTACAAGGAACTTAAACAAATTTACAAGAAAAAAACAAACAACTCCATTAAAAAGTGGGCAAAGGACATAAACAGAAATTCTCCCAAAGAAGACATACATGTGGCCAACAAATATATGAAAAAAAGCTCAACATCACTGATCATTAGAGAAATACAAATCAAAACCACAATGAGATACTATCTCTCACCAGTCAGAGTGCTGATTATTAAAAAGTCCAAAAACAATAGATGCTGGTGAGATTGCAAAGGAAAGGGAAACTTTTACACTGTTGGTGGGAGTGTAAATTAGTTCAACCATTTGTGGAAGACAGTGTGCCAATTCCTCAAAGATCTAGAGGCAGAAATACCATCTGACTCAGCAATCCCATTACTGGGTATATGCTCAAAGGAATATAAATCATTCTATTACAAAGATACATGCATGCTTATGTTTACTGTAGCACCACTCACAATAGAAAAGACATGGAATCAACCCAAATGTCCATCAATGATAGACTGAATAATAAAAATGTGGTCCATATATACCATGGAATACATAAAAGGAAATGAGATCATGTCCTTTGCAGGGACACAGATGGAGCTGGGAGCCATTATACTCAGCAAACTAAAGCAGGAACAGAAAACCAAACACCACATGTTGTCACTTATAAGTGGGAGCTGAATGATAAGAACACATGGACACATGGCGGGGAAGGGGGTGGGAGTGGGAGGGAGAGCATCTGGAAGAATAATTGACGGATGCTGGCCTTAACACAGAGGTGATCGGATAATCCGTGCAGCAAACCACCATGGCCCACATTTACGTATGTAACAAACCTGCACAACCTGCATAGGTTTCCCAGAACTTAAAATAAAAGTTAAGGGAAAAATAAATCTTAAAAACAAGAAATAACACTTTTTGAGTACAACATACGCTATTTGAGTGATGGGTACACTGAAAACCCAGACATCACCACTCTACAATTCATCCATGTAACCAAAACCACTTGTATTTCTAAAACTATTCAAATAAAAACAGTTTAAAGAAAAAAAATAGAAATTTTGGATTCATTTACTATGCACATCATCCCTCTTATTGGCATCAGTATGTTCAAATTACATCTTGACTGCTTAACCCTGAGGAAATGAACAAAAGACATTTTAATAGACGCTGTATAAAATTTGTTCACTACCAATTCTATTCACCTTTATAATTTTATGTTGCCCTACTTGTCCCTGGCTTCCACATTCACATTTGAACTACTTTTGGATTAATGTGTTTATTTAAAAAAAAAAAAAAAAAAAAAAGGTAAATTAGTTTGCGACATTCTATCACACATTCTTCAAGTCAAATCTATTTTATTTTTACGGAACTGAAAATTTGATAGTGTCAGAAGTCTAATTGACTTCTATTTATAATTGTCTTTTGTACTTGCTATTTTTAAAGATAAAGATAGAAATATAATCAGGTTGTGATGACTTTGTAACATGTAGTACGATCAGTAAAATCGGTTAGATGTTAAAGCTTAATAAACGTTCAGAGAAAATTCCTACAGAAAGTAGAAAGTAACAAATCTAGTAAATTGACTAATCTGTGGTTTCTTGAATATCTAGGGGATTTTCTAATGTCTTTGGTTAAAAGAGTATTCAAAGAAGAACACAGTCACACATCTCTTGCTTTATTAGTCATGCTGATGTAAAATCAAATATTTAAAGAAATGATTACACGTCGTTGGCTGGGTGCAGTGGCTCATGACTGTAATTCTAGCACTTTGGGAGGCTGATGCGGGCGAATCACGAGGTCAAGAGATGAGATCATCCTGTCTAACAGGGTGAAACCCCGTCTCTACTAAAAATACAAAAAATTAGCCGGGCGTGGTGGCGGGCGTCTGTACCCCTAGCTACTCGGAGGCTGAGGCAGGAGAATGGCCTGAACCCGGGAGGCGGAAGTTGGGAAGTTGGAGTGAGTCAAGATGGCGCCTCTGCACTCCAGCCTGGGAGACAGAGGGAGACTCCGGTGGGGGGGGGGGGGGGGGGGGGGGGGGAGGGGGGGAGGGGGGGAGGGGGGGAAGGAGGGAGGGAGGGAGGGAAGAAAGGAAAAAAAATGATTACACGTTGAGGCTGCTTTTGTGGAGCCCAAAGCTGGAAGATTGATTGCAAATACTAAGATAATCCTCAAAATATTCTTTGTCTACAGTAACTTATGGCACTGGGAAAACAAAGTCAATTGAGTTTAAAAGCTGAATCTGTTATGACAGAATCTTTTCTCTATAGTTAGGTCATTTTATGTATCCAAAGGTTGCAAAGTATCATATAAAATGATTTTATTTTTTAAATAATGCAAATTTTTCTAATTATATACTTTTCAATAAAAATTTTGTTAGAAATTAGTAATGTAATTAATTACAATATATTTTAGATTTACAAAAAATGTGAACATAATCATACACCTAGGTCCTCCTATTATTAACATATTACATTATTATGAAAATCTGTTAGAATTAATGAATGATAATAGTACATTTTGATTAACTAAAGTCAATATTTTATCAAGATATTCTTAGTTTGTATCTAATTTCCTTCTATTTTCCGTTTCAAGATCCTATTGAGAACACAGTATTGCATTTATTTGTCATGTCTCCTTAGGCTACTCTAGGTTGTGACAGTTTTACAGACTTATCTTTGACCACCATTACAGTCTTGAGGAGTACTGGTCATGTATTCTGTAGACTATCCCTTTAACTGTGATTTGTCTGATAGTTTTTTTCAAGATTACACTAAAATTATGTATGTGTATATATTATTATTTATATATTATATATTTATATATTTATTCATATTATATATTTATATATTATATATAATATATATTTATATACATTTTATATATAGTATATATTTATATACATTATATATATACATGTATTTGGTGGGAGGAAGAAGAGCCCAGAGGTAAAGTGTTATTTTCATCACATCATATCCAGGGTCTATACTGTAAACATGACTTATCACTGTTGATGTTGATGAATCACATGGCTGAGGTAGTGCCTATCAAACTTCTTTACAGTAAATATATGATTTTTTCATACTCCCACACTTTACCCTTTGGAAGAAAGTCATTTTGCCTAGGTTACTCAAGGAGTGAGAAGTTATGCTCTACTTCTTCGAGGGTGGGACATCTACATAAGTTAGTTAGAATTATTTTGCATAGGAGATGTGTGTTTTATTCATTTATTTATTTATACAATCATTTTTATATCAGCATAGAATCATGAATACTCATTTTGCACTTTGGGCAATAAAACAATATTACTATATCTACCTTATTGTTGAAATCTTTGCAGATTTAATTACTGAGAGACTTACAGTTGTAAGTCTCTTACAGTTGTAAGTCTCTCTTATTGAGAGACTCCCATGTGAGTGTTATGTTTATTTTAGAACTTTTTCACTTTCTGGAACCAAAAGGTACTCCAGGCTCATCTTATATATTTCTACACCAGTCCTCTAATCAGTTATTTCTCCTAGGAGCCTAGGTTTCTTTAATTAGAGAATACCTTTATAAATCAAGATCTGGGAACTAGTTGTGCACATCGTCACTGGGGTGCCATTGCTTCTAGTCCCTTTCAAATGAAGTATACGTATATATACTAACTTATGTGTATGCACATATCTCTAAAGTTTCTATACATAACCATCTACAGTTGACCCTTGAATAATGTGGGGGTTAGGAATTCTGACAAACTCATGCAGTTGAAAATCCACATTCAACTTTTGACTCCCCCAAATCTTAACTACTGATAATCTACAATTTTGGAAGCCTTATGGATAGCAGTGGATTAACACATGTTTTGTATGCTATATCCATTATATATGATACTCTTACAATAAAGACTAAAGGAGAAGGGGTTGTTCTTGCTGTCTCAGGGATGGCAGGGGCAGAAGTGGAAAAGGTGGAAGGGAGGCAGAAGAGTTACACTTAGTGAAACTTTTATTTCAAAAAAATCTACATGTAAGATGACCTTCACAGTTCAACCCTGTTGTTCAATGGTCAACCATACTTAATAGTTCAGTTCAATTGTATATGTACAAAAGTAACAGAATTGTTACCCTGTATCCCCTATGGAAAATAACTTCATCAACACAGTGCATATATATAGTTACTCTTACTCTAGTCTTATACACTCTGCTCATTTCTGAAGTTACTTAGGTCACAACCAATTTTCCCCATGCCTTTCAGTGAGGTTGTTTCATACATTAGAGTGCTTGGTCACATATTTCATTACATCCTGAAATTCCATAACCTCCTTAATAATGTGTTTAAAATACTTATGTGCATTAAGGATCAATTTTTATGCTATAAATTTATATAGTACTTGACAAACACATTGAGTCATATATCTGCTGTTACCATACCATGCAAACAGTATCACTGTCCTAAAATTCACCTTTGTTACACCTATACAACCCTTTCCCCTGTACCCCAGGAGCTCCCAGAAATCATGAGATTCTTATCACTACTATAGCTTTACCATTTTTAGAATTTCATATAGTTGGAATCATACAGTATGTAGCCTTTTCGGACTAACATTTTTTTCACTTAGAAGTGTACATTTAAAATTCATTCACCTCTTTTCATGGCTTCACATCTCATTTCCTTTTATCACTGAGTAATATCCCATTGTATGGTTGTACCACAGTTTGTTGCTCCATTTACCTTGAAAGATACCTTGCTTGCTTCCAGTTTTGGTGATTATAAATAAAGTTGCTACAAAGATTCCTATGCAATTTTTGTGTAGACATAAAATTTCTAATCAGTTGGTTAAAAGCCTATGAGCTTAAATGTTGTACTGTAATATAAAACTATATTTACTTTGGAAATAAACTGCCATCATCTCAAAATGGCTATCTCATTTTGCCTTCCCACCCACATTGAATAAATGTCTATGTTATCCTGCAATCTCACCAGTAACTGAATTGTCAGTATTTGGAATTTTTGCCATTCTAATAGGTGTATAATGCTAGCCCATTGGTGTTTTAATTTGCAATTCTCTAATAACAAATTATGTACAGCATCTTTTCATATTTATATTTGCCATCTTATGTTGTTTTGGTGAGGTATCTGTTCAGGTATTTTCCTTGTTTTTAAAATTTGGCTGTTTTCTTTATATTTAGTGTACATATTTTAGATATATGTGTTTATCAAATATGTTTTTTTGCAAGTATTTTCTTCCAGTTTGTTGTTTGTCTTTTGATTCTATTGGAAGAATCTTTCACAAAGAAGAAAATTTAAATTTTAATAAACTCCAACTTATCATTTCTCTTTTATTGATCATTCTTTTGTAGCTTTATCTAAAACCTCCTCATCAAACTCAGTATCATCTAAATTTTTTTCTGAGTTTTCTTGTAAATGATTTATAATTTTCTGACTTGGGTTTATGTTTCCTATTTTCAGTTAATTAATTCTTTTTTTCTTTCTTTTTTTTTTTTAAGACAGAGTCTAGCTCTGTCACACTGGAGTTCAGTGGAGCCATCTTGGCTCATTGTAACTTCCGCTTCCCAGGTTCAAGCGATTCTCCTGCCTCAGCCTCCCGAGTAGCTGGGATTACAGGCGAGTCCCACCATGCCTGGCTAATTTTTTGTATTTTTAGTAGAGACGGGGTTTCACCGTGTTAACCAGTATGGTCTTGATCTCCTGACCTTGTGATCTGCCTGCCTTGGCATCCCAAAGTGCTGGAATTACAGGCATGAGCTACCACCCCCGGCCCAGTTAATTTTTCTAATGGGTAAGTTCTGTGTCATGGTTTTATCCACATGGATGTTCAACTTTTTTAGCAGCATATGTTTAAATGCCATCATTCTCCATGGAATTGTCTTTTACTCTTTATCAAAAATCATTTGATTTGATACATGTGGGTCTATTTTTAGACACTCTGTTCTATCAATCTACATGTCTGTGTCATTTTTCAGGAATATCACACTGTCTTGCTTACTACAGCTTTATAGTAAGTCTTGAAATTGAGTAATATTAGACCTCCATCTTTGTTCTTCTTCAGTATTTTCTTAGGTATTCTAGATCTTTTGTTTTTCCATATGAATTTTAGATTACCTTTGTCAATATTAATAAAATAGCTTGCTCAGATTTTGAATGAGATAGTACTGAATGTATTAAGTTGGAAAGAATTGATGTATTAACAATACTGAATCTTCTAACCCACATATTCCTCTCACCCCTTCTTCCACCTGACCAACCCTGGTGCTTCCCTTGTGACTCTGTGTGATGTGGTACGCCCTCTCCTCTTACAAATGTGAATAACAAACTTGCTATTCAACAGCAGTCTTTTCCTCAAGTGTGGGCTTCACCTAACCTGAATTATAAAACCTACATTTAAAACATGAGTAAAGATAATTATGTACCCATCTAGTAATATATCTAATATTTTATTAGGCGATGTTGCTCAAAGTTTAAATGTTTTATAAACAAATGTGTGTATGTATGCACATTCATGTACATGTTTTTAAAATGTGTAATAGAAATTGCCTCAAAACTCTGAAAATGTGAAATAATTTACACTCTTTTCTACACTGAGAGTATGTATTTCCTCACATCCTTGACACTTTAGACATGTTTTTTAAGCATAATTTTAGACATAAAATTGTGATTTTAAAAATAGTGTTTAAAAATTAACACTATTGGTTTTAAACATGATTTATTATAATATTTGTCAATATATTAAAGATTTTTTGTTGTCAATGTGCATTTTTTATCAGTTGTGGTACTTTATTTAGTAGCATTTAAAATATATATTTCTCTGTAAATTGCATATTTATTTAGCAAATAAATTTATTTGCTAAATAAATATGCAATTAGTTCTTATGTACTATTCAAGAGTTCTGGGAGGAGCTTTGGCAAGATGGCTGACTAGACACAGCTGAGAAATGCCTTTTCAATGAAGAGGATCCAAAATATTGAGTAAACTATCACGCTTTGGACAGATCTTTTGAGAGGAAATACTGAATGTTGATAGAGAGGCAACACAGACACCATCGTTGAAAAGGCAGGAAGCTGAGAAGGCTGCTTAAAGTCACTGGGCATCAGGACTGGCCCACGGACCCAAACCAGACTTAAAGAAAGGGTGACTGAAGGAACCCCTGGGTACTACATTTCCACTGTAGAGCTCTGGGATCCCAACTACAAGAGTTCCTATGACCTCCAAAGACCTTTGAAGTAGCAGAGGAGGCTGCCTGGGGAACAGTCAGGGACACAGCTTGAAACTGCACAGAGCCCAGAAGGTTTTGCTGTGCTGTAAAGCTGCAGGAAAATGCAGCCATAAGTACTTATCACATAAGGCTCTCCATCTTGCACTGAGTGGTTGTAGCTCCTGCTGTCTGCAGGGCTGAGAGAGAGCAGAGCTTCCACAGCCAGAGGACAAAGTTGCATTTGATCCAACTGCCCCCTTGTCTGCTGGCTCCTCCCATGACTGCCTTCCTGGCCACTTCTGAAAGAGGATTCCCACAGCACAGACTCCACTGTCCTGCCTGAGTATTTTGCCAGTAGCCTGGGAGAACTTTATACCCCAGCACAGACAGTGCTTTACCACAAGGAGCCTGTGGACAAACCCATGGGCTTGGTCCAGTTCCCCAGGACTTGAGAACACCACCCAGGAAAGTCAAGCTGAGACCTGTGGCCTAAGGTCAAGCTGGGGAATAGCCCCATACTCAGAGCACAGAGAAGAGGGTGGCATGGGTTCATGTGCTGGCACAGGAGCAACTTTGCAAACTGGACTGCGTAGCCAGCCATGGCTTCTTTACCAGGGAGCCCCATGGCTTGGAAGATCTGGAATAGCTCAACAATCTGGGCACTGAAAGTGTGGGACAAGTCTAGCAGATCAGGCCTTCTCACAGGGCAGATGGAGAAAGGCCCACCAGGTTGGGGGACTATGAGCTGAATGGGTCTCACAGCCATCTGTTGGGCTAAAAGTCCCAGATGTGTGGACAACATGCCAGTTGCATACCTGAAGTGCCACTGCCCTGCCCGGGGATCCTCTGTCCTTGACCTACCACATCACCAGAGCAGCCACAGACATACCCCACAACTTGCTGTGATTCCAGCAAGCAGAGGGGATTGGTAAGTCACCAGAGTCATGGAACTCTTGACACAGACTGACTCTAAGGGGAGGGGAGAACAGGCTGCCAAATTACCTCCTTGGGGCCAAGGAAACATGAGCATGGCACTAACAGTTGAAGTGGAAACCACCAAGACCTGGAAATGGACTTAGAGAGGGAGTCATCTCTTGTCCCTGCTTTTCCCCTCTAGAAGACTGCTGCAAGAGACACTGAAATACAAAAGGGTGAACTCCAGCTGAGTAGGAGCCTATCTGCTGGCTCTTACCCTTAAGCACTATTAAGTTCGTTAAATTACACTACCCAATAAAAATACACTACCCAATAAAAATACACTGTTTCAACACATGGTGCCTGTGAAACCCACTTCAGGAACTTATCTACAACCAAGGAACCCCCCGACAGGGACTTGGTCGTCTGAAAGCACCTCAATATGAAGCCAATTGGCAATACACAGCATAAGCCACAGTCAAATCCTCATGGGGAAAAAGAATATAAAATCAAAAAGCCCAATCCAAATGACAGCAAATTCAAAAGAAAAAGAAGCACCAGCTCCCTCAGATAGGAAGGAATCAGCACAAGAACTACAGCAATTCAAAAAGCCAGAGCACTTCATTATCACCAAAGAATCACACTAGCTCCCTAGCAGTGTATTCTAACTAGCTTGAAATGTCTAGAATGGCAGGCATGCAATTCAGAATCTGGGTGGCAAAGAAATTCAGTGAGATCCAAGAAAAAATTAAAATGCAATCCAATGAAGCCAGAAAAACAATCTGAGATTTGAAAGATGACATAGCTATATTAAGAAAGAACCAAACTGAATTTCTGGAATTGAAGAATTTGCTACAGGAATTTCAAAATGCATCTGGAAGCCTTAACAACAGACTGGACCAAGAAGAGAAAATTTCAAAATCCGAAGACCGTTCCTTTGAATCAACCAAATCAGATACAAATAAAGAAAGAAATTAAGTGAAAAAAAAAAATCCTTCGAGAAATACAGAATTATTTAAAGCAACCAAATCTACAAATAACACATTGCTCACAGAGAAGAAAAAAGAGTAAACAAATTGGAAAATATATTTGGGTATAAAATCCATGGTAATTTCCCCAATCTTGCTGAGAGGTCAACACACTGATTCAAAAAATTGAAAGAACTCCTGTAAGATATTATATAAGATAATAACCAAGCCATACAGTCATCAGACTTTCCAAGGTCAATGCAGAAGAAAAAATCTTAAAGGAAGCTGGAAGAAAAAATGGTCATATCACCTATTAGAGGATCCCATCAGGCTAACAATGGGCTTTTTAGCAGAAATCTTATAAACCAGAAGAGATAAGGGCTCTATTCTTAGCATCATCAAAGAAAAGAAATTCCAGCCAAAAATTTCATAACCTGCCAAACTAAGCTTCATAAGTGAAGGAGAAATTAAATCTTTCCCCGATAAGCAAGCACTAAGGAAATTATTTGCCACCAACCCAGCCTTATAAGAGATGCTTAAGGAAGTTCTAAACATGGAACAAAAGAACAATACCTGCTACCACAAAAATACACGTAAGTATATAACCTACAGACCCTATAGAGCAACTATACAATCAAGAATACAAAAAGACCAGTTAACAACACCATAACAGTAACAAAACCATACATATCAATATTAACCTTGAATGAAAATGGTCAAAGCCCTACATATAAAAGACACAGAGTGGCAAATTGGATTACAAAACAAGACCCATCTTTCTGCTGTCTTCAAAAATGCTATCTAACATGTAATGAAATCTTTTGGGTCAAAATAAAGAGATGGAGAAAGATTTATCATGCAAATGGTAAACAAAAAACAGCAGGAGTCACTATTCTTATATGAGATAAGATAGATTCTAAGGCAACAACAGTAAAAATGGACAAAGAAGGGCATTACAAAGTAATAAAGGGTTTAATTCAACAAGATTTAGCTATCCTAAATTTATAGTATCCCTATGACATTGGAGCACCCAGATTCATAAAACAATTACTTCTAGACATAGGAAAAGTCTTAGCCACACAATAACCGAGGGGGATTTCAACACCCCACTTATAGCATTAGACAGATTATGAATGGAAAACAAAACAAACAAACAAAAAAACTAATGAGTAGTAAATTCTGGACTTCAATTTGACGTTTGACCAATTGGACATAACAGACTTCTACAGAACATTCTACCCAAGAACTATAGAATATATGTTCTTT
The DNA here is from genome assembly GCF_008728515.1 of Papio anubis. Taxonomy (NCBI): domain Eukaryota; kingdom Metazoa; phylum Chordata; class Mammalia; order Primates; family Cercopithecidae; genus Papio; species Papio anubis. Next base: position 23,838,399 of record NC_044977.1, read on the forward strand.
TCATCTGCACGTGGAACACACTCTAAGATTAATCACATGCTTGGTCATATAGCAAGTCTCAATACCTTTTAAAAAATTGAAATCATAACAAGGATATTCTCAGACCACAGTGGAATAAAAATTGAAATTAACATCAAACCACACAATTACATGGAAAATAAACAACTTGCTCCTAAATGACCTTTGGGTAAACAACCACATTAAAGCAGAAATCATTGTAAACAAATGAAAATAAAGCCACTACATTGTAAAACCTCTGGAATGCAGCTAAATCAGTGTTAAGAGAAAATTTTATACTGCTAACCACCTACATTAAGACAATAGAAAGGTCTCACATTAATCTAATATCACACTTAAAGGAACTATGGAAAACAGGAGCAAACTAATCTCAAACTAGCAGAAAAAAGAAGTAACTAAAATCAGAGCAGAAGTACACAAAATTGAGACCCCATAAAATCATCCAAAGAATCAATGAAGCTAAAAGTTGGTGCTTTGAAAGGGTAACAAGATTGATAAACCACTAGATAGGTTAACAAAGAAAATAAGAGAGAAGATACAAATAAGCAAAATCAAAAATGACAAAGGAGACATTACAAGTGATCTCACAGGAATACAAAAAATCATTAGATCCTATTATGAGCAACTCCATGCACATAAACTGTAAAATCTAGAGCAAGCAGATAAATTCTGGGAAACACACAACCTCTCAAAATTGAACCAGGACAAATTGAAACCCTAAACAGACCAATAACAAGTTCTGAAATTGAATCTGTAGTAGAAAAACCACCAACCAAAAAAGCCTTAGACTAGGTGGATCCACAGCCAAATGCTACCAGATGTAGAAAGAAGAGCCGCTACCAATTCTATGGAAACTATTATAAAAACTCAAGGAAAAGGGACTTCTCTCTAACTCATTCTATGAAAAGAGTATCATCCTGATACCAAAACCTAGCAAAGACACAATTAACAAAACCAAACAATAACAACAACAACAACAACAACAACAACAACAGAAAACACTATAGATGAATATCTCTAAAGACCAAAGACAGAAAAATTCTCAACAAAATATTAAAAAACTGTATCAGGCAGCACATCAAAAATTTAATTTGCCATGATTAAGTAGGCTTTATTCTTGGGATGCAAAGTTGGTTCAACATACACAAATCAATAAATATGATTCATCAAATAAATACTTTTTTAAAAAAATCATCTCAATAGACACAGAAAAAGTATTTGATAAAATCTAACATCCTTTTATGACAAAAGTCCTCAAAAAACTAGGTGTCAAACGAACATACCTTGAAATAATAAGAGTCATCTATGACAAACCCACGGCCAGCATTATACTGAATGTGCAAATGCTGGAAGCATTCCTGCTAAGAACTGAAACAAGGCAAGGATGTCCGTTTACAATTCTCACCATTTATCACTCACCATTTACTGCTGTCATCCAATATAGTACTAGAGAAGTCCTAGCCAGAGAAATCAGCCAAGAGAAAGAGATAAAAGGCATTCAAATAGGAAAAACGGAAGTCAAATTATCTCCTTCTGCTGACAATATGATTCTATTCTTAGAAATTACTGACAATCTCATCAAAAGGCTCCATAAATAACTTCAGTAAAACTAAAGGATACAAAATCAATGGACAGAAATCAGCAACACTTCTATATAGGAATAACAATCAACCCAAGAACCAGATCAAGAGTAGAATTCCATTTACAATAGCCACACACAAACACTAAAATACCTAGGAATGCACATAACCAAGGAGGCGAAAGGTCTCTTCAGGGAGAACTTGAAAACACTGCTGAAAGAAATAGTAAATGGCACAAATGAATGGAAAAATATTCCATGCTCATGGATTGGAAGAACAGATATCTTTAAAATGTCTATACTGCCCAGTGCAATTTTCACAAAATTAAAAAAAAAATTCTAAAATTCATATGAAACAAAATGAAAAAACAAAACAAACAAACAAACAAAAAAACTGAATGGACAAAGCAGTCCTGAGCAAAAAGAACAAATCCAGAGGCATCACATTGCCCCTAATCAACGTATACTAGAGGGATACCAAACTAGCATGACACTGGTAGAAAAATAGACACATAGACCGATGGAACCGAATAAAGATCTCAGAAATAAATCTACACACCTACAACCAATGGATCTTTGACAAAGTCAACAAAAGCAAGCAATGGAAAAGGGATCCCTATTCAATAAATGGTGCTGGGAAAACTGGCTAACCATATGCAGAAGAATGAAGCTGGATACCTACTTCTCACTATATTCAAAATTATCTCAAGATAGATTAAATACTTAAATATAAGGCCTCAAACTATTAAAAATCCCAGAACAAAACGTAGGAAATATTTTTCTGAACATTGGCCTCAACAAATATAATACAGTGAAGTCCCCCAAAGCAATTGCAATGAAAAGAAAAATGTACACTTGGGACCGAATTAAACTAAAGAGCTTCGTAACAGCAAAAGAATCAATCAGCAGGGCATACTGACAACTTACAGAATGGGAGAAACTGTTTGAAAACTGTGCATCCAACACAGGACTAATTATCTAGAATCTGTAAGAAACGTGAACAATTGAACAAGCAAAAACCAAATAACTCCATTAAAAAGCAAGCAAAGGACATGAGCAGAGTCTTCTCAAAAAAAAAAAAAAAAAAAAAAAAAAGATATACAAGTGACTAACAAACATGAAAAAGTGCCCAACATCACTAATCATCGGAGAAGTGTGACACAAAATCACAATGAGATACCATCTCACACCAATCAGAATGGCTGTTATTAAACTCAAAAACAACAGAAATTGGCGAGGCTACAGAGAAAGTGAATGCTTAGTCACTGTTGGTGGGAAAGTTTATTAGTTCAGTCCCTGTGGAAGGCAGTTTAGAAGTTTTTCAAAGGACTAAAAATAGAACTACCATTTGACTCAGGAATCCCATTACTAGATATGTACCAAAAGAAAAGTAATCATTCTCCCAAGAAGTTACCTACTCTCATATGTTTATTGCAGCACTATTCACAAAAGCAAAGGCATGGGAGCAACCTAGGTGCCCATTAAGAGTTATCTGGATAAAGAAAATTTCATACATATACACAATGGAGTACTATGTAGCCATGAAAAATAATGAAATCATGTCCTGGAAACCGTTACCCTAAATGAATCAATGAAGACACAGAAAATCAAATATCATATGTTCTTTCTTATGAGAGGGAGCTAAACCCTGGATAGATATGTATATTGAAATGGCATCAATAGATACTGGGAACTTCAAAAGTAGAGAGGGAAGAAGGGAGGAAGGCAATGGCTGAAAAACTCTATTGGGTAGTAGGTTCATCAGTAGAAGCCAAAATCTCAGTATCACAAAGAGTAACAAACCTGTACATGTACCCTCAAATCTAAAATTAAAATTTCAAAAGATAATTCTTGATAAAATGTTTAACTATAGTCTAATAAATATTTAGCATGTAAATATCCTCAGATCAAAACTTTTCTTTCAATAGGGTTTATGTGGTCTGTTACAGTAAATAAGTTTTAAAATCTTATCTTCACAGATATATTATTTTCTTTATAATTTTATCTTTTAGAGCTATGATTATAGAGATCTTCAACATTGAAAACATATGAGTTTCTAATTTTCTATAATTTCATTTTGTTTTGTATTAAATTTTTTTAATTCACTAAGAATTAGTATCCTTGGACATTACATCTTTTGAATCAAATTTTCACTCAGGCATAGACAATTATGTAAAACAGATTAAGATAAAAATCAACAAACCAATAAACAAATCACATTCCACCAGAGCACATGAGTTATGACTTCATGTCCTGCTGATGCAGAAGATACCAAAGTATATTGGAGGAGGCTGGTGTCTGGAAGGATCTCTATGATTAAGCGTAATTGTTTCTCTCTGAATTATAAACATTATTTAAATAACTCTTTTTCTTTCTTCAAGGTTGATAATCATAATTTATCTGGGTTATGTCTGTGCTTTATCCTTTTCATTAATTGTATCTGATACATGGTGATCTCTTTGCTATTTCAAACAAAACCCTTTCCTTAGTTTTGTCTTTTTTTTTTTTTTTGACAGAATGTTATGTTTGATTAATTGTATTATTTTGTTCAGATATAATAATTAGCCAAAAATGGTACTCTTCAGATTCTGTTCACCATGGGCTTTGGGGTCAAGCTGACCTGCTTTTAAATCAGCCCTTTAGTAACTGAACTGCCTTAAACAAATCACTTAACATCTCACAATATTAATATCTACATATACTTCAATTCACACCTCATAGAGTTGTGGTAAAAGTAGTATGTATTTAAATTTAGTTTATAAATATATTTGATTGTTTACAATAGTACCTGGTATATTCTATTCAGTTGATAAATGGCAGTTAATATATTTTTGGGTTTCCTTTATGCCCCAGTATATTTCTTCAGAATATTTCCCCACATTGTCTTTTTACCCATATTTTGCATGCATGTGGGGTTTGAGTTCATATTTTAGGCTCTGCTAAATGTCTTCTTTGCAGAAAGAATGTTGCTGACCATCCCACCAAATGAGGGCCCCCTCCTGTTTTTACCTTACTCTTTCAATTTCTCGTTTGGTAGCATATCATAATTTGTAGTTATTTTGTGTATTCTCAAATGCTTTTAAATGCATTTTCACCAAGAATGAAGGCATTATGATAATAGGAATGTTTTCAATTACTCTTTTTCCTCCCTCCCTACCTTCCTTTCCCTCTGTCTCTTTCTTTGCATTAGCTAATATAATGACAAGAGCATAGCAGCTGTTTAACAACTAGGCAATTTATTTCATCAGTAATTTTTCCATTTATTTCAAAACTTTCTTATTCTGCTGCACAGTAAATTTTGGTTTTGTTAATTCCTAACACTTTCACTACTCTAAAGATCTATTTTTTTACCTTATTTTCACAACTTCTCTTATTTCAGTCTCTGACTTTCGCAGGGCCTCTTTCATCACTCTCATTTCCTTAAAAGGTTAAGATGATGTCAAAAGTATACCCTTTGATCCTGGGGATGTAATATATTTTTATCATTTCTCTTCCTATAGGTTTTATGTAGTATAATTATTATCTATTTTATTTATAAAACTTTGTCATAGGTTCTATGCTGCCTTTTGTAGTTATTTTCTCACTTTTAAGTGAAATCAAATGTCTCCAGGTCTGAACAAATGGCATGCTTGCAGGGCTAAACTCTTTCTGTGTCCCCTCACTGCTTATCTGAATGATGTTGAAGCCCTCCCGTGACCTTAACCACAGAGGTATATATCATCCATCCATCCATCCATCCATCCATCCATCCATCCATCCGTCCGTCCGTCCTTCCATCCATCCATCCTTCCATCCACAGTTTAATCTTTCACAGGCTAAAGGAGTCTAGGAATATAACTAGCATCAAACACATTCAGTAAAGCACATTCTCTTTGCCTAATTTTCTCTCTCGTTGTCCCAAGATCTTTCCAAACCTAGCATAACAAATATTAAAATTTTATATTCTATGCATTGTCGTTTAAATGGAAGTATTTTTTCCTATAAGAATCTTGACAAACTCAGAGCTTATATTTCTGCTGATGATAGTATAAAACAAAGCCAAAAGTTAAGAACAAACATAAAGCCTTACAAAGTTGACAAACACATCTCAGATTTTTTTTTTTTTTCCTCCCAGATTTGTGACTATTTCAGGGGATCTGAGCTTCCTTTAGGTGCTGTATGTACACCATGTAATCCCCTCTGACTCAATCGCCCTTTTGCTTGCACAGTCCTCAGTCTTGGATACTTACCTGTATGAACTACATAAAAGGAATCACCAGCTCTTCAATTCCTATCTGGGTTTCCAGTGGAGAGCCAAGGAAAAGTTAAGTGATAGAAGAGTGAAACTGAAGAATTTTATTTTCCTGAGACCTCCCTACTGTGTCACCTTGGCTCTTTCAATCTGTATCAGTGGGCCTCAACAATGGATTGTATTAGTCTGTTCTCATGCTGCTAATAAAGACATACCTAAGGCTGTGTAATTTATAAAAGAAAGAGGTTTAATGGACTCACAGGTCTATGTGGCTGGGGAGGCCTCAGCATCATAGTCAAGAGCAAAGGGGAAACAAAGGTTCGTCTTACATGGTGACAGGCAAGAGAGCTTGTGCAGGGGAACTCCCATTTATAAAATCATCAGATCTCATGGGACGTGTTCACTGTTCCAGGAGAACACTATGGGGAAAGCTACCCCCATAATTCTGTTATCTCCACCTGTCCCCATTCTTGACATGTGGGAATTATTACAATTCAAGGTGAGATTTGGGTGGAGACACAGTCAAATCATGTCAGGGCCATCTTCTGAAATCTGGTTAACAGCCTTTCCTTTGCTTGTTCAGACTACAGCTCATCCTGCGACTTCTGAATTCTCACTGTTTTAGTGGAGTGAGTATTTTATGCATATGGTACTTGCTTAAGTTACTATAATATGCTACTGAACACCAGCTGGTAAAAATTGGGATATGGCCTGTAACCAGGGTAGAGAGGAGTACTTGCACTTCCAACTCCCCCACTCAGATACATCCTCCAATTTGGCACTTTTAGCCTGGCAAACAACTCTGAATCTCACCCATCCTCCATCCAATCTGCAGCTAAGGATGTTCATCAAACAACTTACTATATCTTATCCTTAGCCAGAGTGGCTCTTTGCAGGCCGGCTGTCTGTTGCCAAGAACTTTACTAATTCACCACGTTGTTGTACACACAATACTGAGAAGCTGAAGAATTTACACTTGATGGAGGGACATAGTTAGCTTAGAGATACTTGATTAGGTATCTCCTTCTTATCTATTTCTAAACTATCACCTGACAGGTACAACCCTGCTCCAGACCTGTAATGAGGGCAAGGGCTTTTCTAAGGAGATTTCGGTTTGTCTGTATCTATAATTGGCAGAAGAATGTTCCAATGACCTCCACTCCAACCCCTTTCTGAGGTTATCATGGTGAAATGTCCACATAAAGTATATATTTTATGTATTATTACCTTGGTTTTCTGTTTAACATGGCCTCTACTTTAGGTAAGTGTCCATGTCTAATCAATTTCCTTAGTTATTTTACAAGCCAATTTGGGAGAAATTTAAATTTTCTCATTTAGCTGAGGTTTAGTTTCTGATTTAGGATCTTTCCTACAGAGACTTGTTTGTGCTATGACAGGAAAAAAAATATTCAGGGACAATCCCTGATGCTTGCAGGTGCTATTGTTTTGGCTGAACATACTTTTTCTTCTATTTTTCTAAAAAAGTTGCTTCTTAAGGATAAAATATCTCCTAGAGTAAGATTGCTTGTATTTTCTGTGCTACAAATTACACACTAGACCTCACTGTGCTAGGTTAGAATACTCCAACTTTGATTTAGAATAGCACTTACGGATTCCTGAATTATTTCAAACTCTTATTGAGAAGCCAGAGTAAAGACCAGCTACTCATAGTTATGACTCATTTGTTGCAACTTCCATTTCCTGCAGTATCAGAATGATGATCTTTCATTGAAGCAAAAGCGGCTTCTATTAGAGGATGCAGAGTTTCCCATAAAATACCTTCATCACTAACCTACATACCATCAAAAGGTTTGCCAACAAATTTTAGAGGTTTTCAAGGGATTTTCTATTAATATTTCACATAACACTTAAATGCTTTTACAAAGATGAGAAGTATGTGTTTGCAATTGAAAAATTATTTCAATATGATGCCATTTGTTTGTCTGGAAGAAATTCTTGCCTGCAGCGTTGAGTTTCACCATGTTCTAATTTTGATACTAGAGAAGCTTCTTTGCTATTTTTTCCCCTTTGGAATATTCAGTGAGTCCCTGAGATGGGGATTTTGAGGGCTATTTTTCTTCTGTCATCTTTTCTGAACGTTCTTGAGTTTGACTGGAGAAATAAGAAGAGATTAGGAAGGAGAAGAGAAGTCAGATAATTTTCTAGACAAACAGTAGTAACAAACGCTTACAAAGACCCCAGAAGTAAATGTTCATGTTAGATAACATGTGCTTTGGTGTGTTCACAGAAACATAATGAAATATTTCAATAACAACTGTATATAGAATTTAAGAAACTGGTAATGATCAACTAGTTTACTATTCATGTAAAAGCCATTTGCAATATTATAGAATGCTATCTATATTTTTTCTAGATTTATTATTTATAAAGTTACACAATTAAAACTTTACTAGCTCTAACATTTATACATGTAGGTAGAAAAGCAATCCCTTCAATCTCAGTTGTATTTTTCTAAAATTGTAAATGTTTCTTTTTATAATAATAAGACTTTACAGAATATGCTAGTCAAAGTAATGAAAAAATGTTATTTCATACATTTGTAGGTAAAAATGTAGTGTGGACTAACATAACAGAGAGGCCAGATGAACGTCTAATATTTGAAAGGCATCTATTGACATATTAGGCAAGCAATGTGTGCACAATTTCCCTCATTCAATATCATACAAAAACTTAAATTTACCATGTAAAAGGATGTAGCTTTTCCAGAGTAACTGTACTTTTGAAATCTTGTTATTAAATGCTAAGGGGTATTATCTCTTTATAAAGCTCTGATCACTGTTTGAGAACAAATATTTTACCAAAAGAATATCTAAAATATTATTTTATTAAATTTTTTGTAATAATCAGGTAATTTATTTCAATTCCTCAACCTTTTCCATTTATCAACCTCCTCTCCACTGTTCTCTATCGCTAGACTCATAGTGAGATGAAATAATGAAAGATATATTATTCCTCCAAGTGTGCTGCTTGAAAAACCACATCATTTGCTTTTAGAACTCATGCTGTTTCCCTCATGAGTTTCATTTAATATATTTTACATACATTCCTAACAGGTGTTGAAAAACCCCACTCTCTGCTTATAGAAAGACCATATTTCACAGCGAGAAATTGGTTGTAAATGGTGGGTTATATTTCACTTGAAGAAATACATATTTAAACTAGTAATTAAAATTTATAGTGCTGTCCTTATAAATCCTAACAGCCCCTTAATTCTCTATACCATTCATGCTAATTCTCAGACAGAAGTTTCCAAATGAAAATAAACGTTATAAATCTTTCAAAGTGGTCATGAAGATACATTTTGTGAAACTATAAAAGCCATTAAATTGACAATGATAATATTGTGTGCATGGGCATATCTTAAAACCATGGATCTATATCATTTAGCAACAGGAACTAAATATGCTACATAAGTGGTGAGTGCTCTTCAATTATCCCCATTATCAGGAGGGAGAGACAAAGTGCCCGGAAAGTTAAGCAGCTGCTGGGAGTCTACACGAACAGAACTTGTGAATTTCCTAAATTGTCTGACTAAACTATGTTCTGCTGTAAATAAAAATATAGTGTTGAAAGGAATTATTAATTATTGAGAGATGAAAGAAAGTGCAAATTATTTACTGTATGTAGAGTCTCCAGGCTGGATATCTATGGCATCTTAATTTCAGTCTCAGTCAGTCATATTTCATTCTACTATAATGCTATCACTACATTTTGTTCCCCCGAAATCTCAATTTTAATGCATATCTTATAATTAAAAAGTTACATTCCCCCAATCCTTGCTGTACCAAAAATTATTTCCAATTCCTCCTTTCTCCTACATCATACTTCCCTGGTGAAATTCTCATAATGATTTGATTTGTCCAATAATGTTTACAACATTGTTATATAACTAGGATGACTCTCAGGTAATTACCTAGCTCTTTGATCTAGAACACTACATATATATACATACACATATATAATATATGTATGTATTTTGATCTAGAACACTACATATATACATATATGTATGTATTATATACATATATATGTGTATACAATAGTCATTGTTATATGACTAGGATGACTCTTAGGTAATTACCTAGCTCTTTGATCTAGAACACTACATATATACACATACATATATATGTATATTTAGAATACACACACACACATATATACATATGTTTGTGTATGTATACACATATATTTATGTATGTGTATGTGTATATATGTATGTATATGTATACACATATGTGTATATAGGTGTATGTACGTATGTATATGTATACACATATGTATATATGTATGCATTCCATATATACATATATATGTATATATATGTAGTGTTCTAGATCAAAGAGCTAGATATTTACCTAAGAGTCATCCTAGTCATATAACAATGTTGTAAACATTATTGGACAAATCAAGTCATTATGAGAATTTCACCAGGGATGTTTGATGTAGGAGAAAGCAGGAACTGGAAATAATTTTTGGTACAGCAAGGATTGGTGGAATTTAACTTTTTAATTATAAGATACGCATTAAAATTGAGGTTTGGGGCAATAAAATATGTGTATATATATAAAATACATACATATATATGTGTATATATGTAGTGTTCTCTCTATACATGTATATATATGTAGTATTCTACAGTGTTCTATGCACAGTTAAGGAAACTAACTCCTATATACGTGAGGTGCACATTTCAGGCTCACATTCATTATTATATAATTTAGTTGTTTGATTTACTTTCTCCCTTCTGTGTGGAAGAGTATTAACCCTGTAGTTTCCCCATCAAAAAAGGAAAAGCAACATTACTCTGTATTGCAAACTTAGATGCTTCTTTCATCACTTTCACAAAGGGGCCAAGTTTTTACTCAACTGACAAGGTTATTTGTATTTGAAAATATAATACATTGAATTAAAAAATTCCAGTGACATAGGTGTACTTCTGAAATACAGTTAGCTCCATTCAAAACAATTGAACTAACAGTGGGAAAGAAAAAGATGATTTCTTAAGGAGATGCTGGGCAAGATAAAAGCGTATATTCCTCAGTGTGTTTTGGAAACTTAAAAAGAGAAAAGAAATTCATATTTTCCTGTATGTCCACAATTATAGACTAGCACCATTATAATATTCTAGGAAATACGTGCTATAGAAAGATGTGCCAAATTCCCCACTGTAGAGAACATTTTATTTCTCTAAAAATAATCTAAATCCGCTGTTATGGCAAGGTGCTTCCTAATGCGATTTTACTGTAATAATAATTTTAAGTTTTATTCCTAGAGCATAAAAGAAATAATAGAAATATACTCATTTACAGGCACTAATAGATTCTTCTAGTGAATACATCAAAATTTTTATTGTTGTTAGTAAAACAGCACTTACTTTTAGAAAAATGCGTTCAGTGCCTTATATGGTCTCACCAATCCCTATGCTCTACGATATGAATTTCTTTCTGTAAAACTCAGATAATTTGAAAGAATATTTCAGAACAATAATAATTACCATACATTCATCCTTAGAGCCTTCTTCATTTTGTAAATATCATTTTATTCTAGATTTTTCTTTTTCTTTTTGAAAATTGAAGCTTAGCTTATTGATGAGTAAGCAAAAATCCTGAGCAAATATTTGGCCAGGATAATTGGCTTCAGGGAATTGTATATTTTACTGATACTCCAACAAGTTAATCTAGTGCTGTAGCTGCAAAATAGTTTAACATATAATCATTCATGATAAAGAGTATATGCTGCCTGCTAGTTAACTAATCAATGACAAAATTACATAACACACCTCCTAAGAAGCATGCACACTTTCTGAGCTTCAGTATAGGTCAATTCATCCAATAAACAGAGAAAGAGGGGGAGGGGCCCAGATAGCCTACTAGAAGCAGCACCAAAACGATCCAAAACAGTGTGTGAATCCTGCACTGGCAACCAAGGAATCCAGGTTCTGTCATTAGGACTGACTAGGCAGCCGGCATGACCCAAGGAGAAGAGGGAAGAGCAATATGGTATGGGAGCCCACCTGAGAGCCACGTGGGGCAGGGTAGCCCTCATCTCCAGCCAAGGGACGTGGTGAGCGAATGTGCTGCTCAGCCTGGGAAACTACTTTTTCCATGGAACCGTGCTACCCATGGATGGGAAGATCCCACTCAGGAGCCAATGCTCATCAGGACCTTTGGTACCAACCATGGAGCCATGCAGCTTGCTTAGAACCTTCCTCTAAGCCTGCTGAGTTACTGGGGGGAGGGGCAGCCATCACCAATTCTGTGGATGCTTGCTGTATAAGCTATCTGGACTCCTTGATGGAGTGGCAGCAGCCAACACTGCAGCTGCAGGGCCTCCCTGCAGAAACTCCAACTCTAGTCAAGGACTCATGAACAGAACTCTGATCTCCCTGGGACTGAGTACCTAGGGGAATGGGTGGCCATAGTCTCCATATACCAGCAGATTTAGTCTTTCCTCCTGCTAGCTCTGAGGAATCCTGGATTCCCAACAGTGCAGCACACCACCTCCACCAAGGGACAGCCAAAGTGCCTGATTACATGGGTCCTGCTTCCTGTGCCACCCAACTGGGTGAGTCCCACCAAAAGGGATTCTCAGACATCCTATAGAGAAACAGTCCTACTGGCACCATGCCAGTGCCCCTCAAGGCCAGAGATCCCAGAGGAAGGAGCAGGTACTCATCTTCACTGTTCTCTAGCCTCCTTGAGTGACATCTCCAGGCATGGGAGCAAACCAGATGAATAGGGCCTAAAGTGAACCCCCAGCAAACTTCAGCAGCCCTAAGGAAGAAGGACTTGACTGCTGAAAGAAAAACAAACAAACAAACAAATAGAAAGCAACAACAACAGCATGAACAAAAAATTTTCCCCAGAAAAACTTCATCCAAGGATCAGCAGCCTCAAAGATTGAGAATAGACAAACTCATGAAGATGAGAAAGAATCAATGTAAAAACGGTGAAAACCCAAAGGCCAGAGTGCATTTTCTCCTCCAAATGATCACAGCACCTCTCCAGCAAGGACGCAGAAGGTGATGGAGGATGAGATGAACGAATAGACAGAAGTAGGCCTCAAATAGTGGGTAATAACAAACTCCTCTGAGCTAAAGAAGCATGTTCTAACCCAATTCAAAGAAGCTAAGAACCTTGATAAAAGGCTAGAGGAGCTGCTAACTAGAATAAACTGTTTAGAGAGGAACATAGATGCCCTGATGGAGCTGAAAGATGCAGCATGAGAACTTTGTGAAGCATACACAAGTATCAATAGCTGAATTGATCAAGTGGAAGAAATGCTATCAGAGATTGAAGACTATCTTGGTGAAATAAGGCAAGCAGACAAGAATGGAGAAAAAAGAATAAAACAGAATAAACAAAACATCTAAGTAATGTGGGACTATGTAAAAAGACAACCTATGACTGATTGAAGTACTTGAAGGAGATGGGGAGAATAGAAACAAGTTAGAAAGCACACCTCAGAACATTATCCAGAACTTCCACAACCTAGCAAGACAGGCTAATATTCAAATTCAGGAAATACAGAAAACACCATTAAGATACACCACAAGAAGATCAACCCAAAGACACATGATCATCAAATTCTCCAAGGTCAAAATGAAGGAGAAAATGTTAAGCGCAGCCAGAGAGAAAGGCCACGTTACCTACAAAGGGAAGTCCACCAGACTAACAGCAGATCTCTCAGCAGAAACCTTACAAGCCAGAAGAGAGTGGGGGCCAATTCACCATTCTTAAAGAAAAGATTTTTTAACTCAGAATGTCATATCCAGCCAAACTTAGCTCCATAAGCAAAAGATAAATAAAATATTTTTTCAGAAAAACAAATACGGTGGGAATTATCACCACCAGGCCTGCCTTTCTAGAAGAAATGGATAAATTCCTGGACATGCACATTCTCCCAAGACTAAGCCAGGAAGAAGTTGAATCCCTGGATAGACCAATAACAAGTTCTGAAATTGAGGGAGTAATAAATAGCCTACCAACCAAAAAAAAAAAAAAAAAAGCCCACTACCAGATGGATTCACAGCTGATTTCTACCAGAACTACGAAGAGGAGCCGGTACCATGCCTTCAGAAACTATTCCAAACAACTGAGAATGACAGACTCCTCCCTAACTCATTTTATGAGGCCAGCATCATCCTGACACCAAAACCTGGCAGAGACACAATAAAAAGAACTTCAGGCAAATATCTCTGATGAACATTAATGAGAAAATCTTCAGTAAAATACTGGCAAACCAAATCCAGCAACACATCGAAGAGCTTTTCCACCATGATCAAGTCAAGTTCATTCCTGCAATGCAAGGCTGGTTCACCATACACAAATCAATAAACATAATCCGTCACATAAACAGAACCAATGACAAAAACCACATGATTATCTCAATAGATGTAGAAAAGATCTTCAGTAAAATTCAACATGTCTTTATGTTAAAAACTCTCAATAAACTAGGTATCGATGGAACATACTTCAAAATAATGAGTTATTTGTGACAACCTGCAACCAATATACTGAATGGGCAAAAGCAGAAAGCATTCCCTTTGAAAAGCGGCACAGGAAAAGGATACCTTCTCTCACCACACCACTAATAGGTAACATGGTATTGGAAGTTCTGGCCAGGGAAAGCAGTGAATAGAAAGAAATAAAGTGTATTTAAATAGGAAGAGAGGAAGTCAAGTTGTCTCTGTTTGCACATGATGTGATCTTATATTTAGAAAACCCCATTGTCTCAGCCCCCAAATTCCTTAAGCTGATAAGAAACTTCAGCAAAGTCTCAGGATACAAAATCAATGTGCAAAAATCACAAGAATTCCCACACACTAACAATAGACAAGCAGAGAGCCAAATCATGAATGACCTCCCAATTCACAATTGCTACAAAGAGCTACAAAGAGAATAAAATACCTAGGAATACAGCTAACAAGGGACATGAAGGACTTCTTCAAGGAGAACTACAAACCATTGCTCAAGGAAATAAGAGAGGACGGAAATAAATGGAAAAACATTCTATCCTCATGGATAGGGAGAATCAATATCATGAAAATGGCCATACTGCCCAAATTAATTTATAGATTCAATTCTATTCCCATGCCATTCTTCACAGAAAAAAAAAAAAAAAAAAACTACTTTAAGATTAATATGGAACTAAAAAAGAGCCCACATAGCCAAGATAATCCTAAGCAAAAAGAACAAAGCTGGAGGCATCACATTACCTGACTTCAAACTATACTACAAGGCTGCAGTAACCAAACCAGCATGGTACTGGGACCAAAACAGACATATAGATCGGCAGAACAGAATAGAGACCTTAGAAGTAAGACCACACATCTACAACCATCTGATTTTCAACAAACCTGACAAAAAAACAGCATCGAGAAAGCATTCCTTATTTAATAAATGGTGCTTGGAAAAGTGGCTAGCCATATGCAGTAAGTCAAAATGGGACCCCTTCCTTACACCTTATATACAAATTAACTCAAAATGTATTAAAACCCAAAGTCATAAAAACCCTAGAAGAAAACCTAGGCAATACCATTCAGGACATAGCCATGGGCAAAGATTTTAGGGTGAAATCGCCAAAAGCAATTGCAACGAAAGCAAAAATTAGCAAATGGGATCTAATTAAACTAAAGAGCTTCTACAATAGGAAAATAAAACTATCATCAAAGTGAACAGGTGACCTACAGAATGGGAGAACATTTTCACAATCTACCCATCTAACAAAGGCCTAATATCCGGAATCTATAAGGAACCTAAACAAATTTACAAGAAAAAATAAATAAATAAGCCCATCGACAAATGGGCAAAGGATATGAACAGACACTTCTGAAAAGAAGACATTTATATGGGCAACAAGCATATGACAAAAATCCCAACATCTCTGATCATTAGAGAAATGCCAATCAAAACCACAATGAGATACCATGTCATGCCAGTCAGGTGCCAATTATTAAAACATCAAGAAATAACAGATGCTGGCGAGACTGTGGAGAAATAGGAACACTTTTACATCGTTGGTGAGAATGTAAATTAGTTCAACCATTTTGGAAGACAGTGTGGTGATTCCTCAAGGATCTAGAACCAGAAATACCATATGACCTAGTAAACCCATTACTGGGTATATAGCCAAAGGAATATAAATTATTCAATTATAAAGATACATGCACATGTATGTTTCTTGAAGCACTATTCCCAATAGCAAAGAGATGGAACCAACTCAAATGCCCATCAGTGATAGACTGGATAAAGAAAATGTGGCACATATACACCATGGAATACTATACAGCCACAAGAATGAATGAGATCATGTTATTTGCAGGGACATGGATGAAGCTGGTAGCCATCATTCTCAGAAAAGTAACACAGGAACAGAAAACCAAACACCACATGTTCTCATTCATAAGTGGGAGTTGAACAATGAGAACACATGGACACAGGCAGGGAAAAAACAGACACTGTGGCCTGTTAGGGGTGGAGGGAGCAAGGGAAGGGAGAGCAATAGGACAAATAGCTAATGTATGCGGGGCTTAAAACCTGGGTGATGGGTTGATAGGTGCAGCAAACCACCATGGCACATCTATACCTGTGCAACAAACCTGCACATTCTACGCATGTATCCTGGAACTTAAAGTAAAAAAGAAAAAGAAAAATAGAGAAAGAAACAAAATAAATTATGTTAATTTTCCTGTTTTACATTTACAGGTTGTTACATAAATTGGCAAAGATGGTTCCTGTGTATTGACCTAAAATGTCTCCATGTTGTTTACTTCTTTACTTCAGCCCAAAGTTTACCAGTACCAAACTCAAATCTTAAACATCAAATTATTTAAAATATAGTGCAAAGAAGCATAGTTTTAGTCTGTTAGAGCCTATTTGTACACTCTTCAAAACTTCACATCATGAATAAGAGTTAGGGAAGGAAGTGGAGCGAGATTGCCAAATAGAACCTTCCAGCAATTATCCTCACCCCCACAGGAACACCTAATTGAGCAAATATCCACACAAGAATGTACCTTCATAAGAACCACCAATTAGGTTTGTAATAACAGTACCTGGTTTCAACATTATATCAAGGACAGAGGCATTGAAGAGGAAAAGAAAGACAGTCTTAAATTGCCAACACCACCCCTCCTCCTTCCTCCAGCAGGTTCAGTGGCTGCGGGGTATGGAGAGAAAACATGTACATTTGGGGAAGGGAAAGTCCAGTAGTTGTGGGACATTACATTGGAACTCAGTGGTTCCCTATTACTGTAGAAAGCAACACAGGGCAGAATTCAGCTGGTTCCGGAGCATTTGGACCAGCTCTAGCCAGAAGAGAACTGTTCATCCCAGCAGTCAGGACCTGATTCCTGGTAAACCCCACCACCATGGGCTAAAGCACTCTGAGGTCACAAGAAAACCTGAAAGGCAATCTAGAACACAAGGACTGCAATTCCTGAGCAATTCCTCCAATTCCTGGTGCTGTACTGGGCTAGCATTGGACAAATCATCCATATGGAAACAAAGAAACATTGGTCTTAATCTGCACTACAGACCAAATTGACCCAATAGAAATTTACAGAACATTTTATGCAGCAATAGCAAAATACACATTTTTCTTCTCAGCTCATGGATCATTCCCAAGGATAGACCATATCTTAAGCCACAAAACATGCTTTAAACAATTCAAAAAAAAAATGAAATCATATCAAGTATATTATCTGCTCACAATGGAATAAAGCTAGAAATCAATAATCAGAGGTCCTTTGAAAGCTACACAAACACATGGAAATTAAACAATATGCTTCTGAGTATTCAGAGGGTCAATGAAGAAATTAAGAAGAAAGTGGTAACATTTTGAAACAAATGAAAATGGAAACACATGACATCAAAACTTATGGGATACAGAAAAAGCAGCACCTAGAGGAAAGTTTAAAACAAAAAGCACTGACTTCAAAAGAGGAAAAAAACTTCAAAAAAAAAAAAAAAAAAAAACCAACCTAACAATGCATATTAAAGAATTAGAAAAGCAAGAACAAATCAAACCCCAAACTGGTAGAAGAAAGCAAAATATAAAGATCGCAACGGAAGTAAATAAAATTGAAATGAAGAAAATAATACCAAAATGAAACCAAAAGTTTCGTTTTAGAAAAGCTAAACAAAATCCGCAAACTTTTAGCCAGACTAAAAAAAAAGAGGGAAGAACCAAATAAATAAAATCAGAGATGAAAAGATTCATTAAAACTGGCAATGCAGAAATTCAAAGAATCATTAGAGACTGTGAGCAATTATATGCCAATAATTTGAAAAATCTAGAAGAAATGATTAAATTCCTAGACACAACCTACTAAGATTTAACCATCAAGAAATCTGAAACCTGAGCAGATCTATAAAAAGTAATGAGGTCAAAAATGTAATAAAAAGTCTCCCAGCATAGGAAACCTGGGACCTAATAGTTTCGCTGCTGAAATTTACCAAACATTTCAAGAAGAATGAATACCATTTTTACTTCAACTATGGGAGTACGGATTACTTCCAGACTCACTCTACAAGGTCATTATTGTCCTGATACCAAAATCATACACAGAAACATCATTACAAAAAAAAAAAAAAAAACACTATAGGCCAATAACTCTGATGAACATTAATGCAAGCATTCTCAACAAAAGATTAGTCTGGTGCAAAAGTATTTGTGGTTTTTGCAATTAAAAGCAATGGCAAAACCGCAATTAATTTTGCATCAACCTCATAGTAGTAAACCAAATGAAAAACACATAAAAAGATCATTCGTTACAACCAAGTGGGTTTTATCCCAGGGATGCATAGATGGTTCAGCATATGCAAATCGATCAATGTGGTACATTATATCAACAGAATGAAGGACAAAATCCGCATTACCATTTTGACTGGTACAGGAAAAGCATTTGATAAATTCAATATTCCTTCATAATAAGGAAAATTGGTATAAATATTGGGTAAAAATACTGGTATAAATAATACTGGTATAAATAAAATTGGTATAAATACTGGGTATAAAAACGGTAAAAATACTGGGTATAGAAGGAACACTTTAACTCAATAAAAGCCATATATGACAGACCCACAGCTACTATTATACTGAACAAGGACAAAACTGAAAGTCTTTCCTCTAAGATCTGGAACAAGACAAGGATGTCCACTTTCATCACTGTTATTCAATATAGTAATGGATATCTTAGCTAGAGCAGTCAGACAATAGAAAGAAATAAAGAACATCCAAATTGGAAAGAAATAAATCAAATTATGCTTGTTTGCAGGTGATATAATCTTATATATGAAAAAAACCTAAAGACTGTACCAAAAAATGATTAGAACTAAAAATTAAGTTGCAGGATACAAAATCAATGTACACAAATCAGTAGCATTTCTATGTGCCAATAGTAGCAATTTGAAAAAGATATCAAGGAATAATCCCATTTACAATGGCTATAAGTAAAATTAAATACCTAGGAATAAACTGAAGCAAAGAAGTGAAAGATGTCTACAATGAAATCTATAAAACATTTATGCAAGAAATTGAAGGGGAAACAAAAAATGAGAAGCTATTCCATCTTCATAGATTGGAAGAATCAATATTGTTAAAAAGTCTATATTACACAAAGCATTCTGCAGATTCAATATAATGCCTGTCAAAATAACAACAACATTCTTCACAGAAATAGAACAAATAATACTAAAATATACAGGGACTACAAAAGACTAATAGCCAAAGCCATTCTTAGCAAAAAGAAAAAAACTGGAGTAATCGCATTTCCTGACTCCAAATTATACTACACAGCATGGTAGTATAACCAAAACAGCATGATACATAAAAACAGATACATAAACCAACAGAACAAAATAGAGAAATTAGAAATAAATACATATATCTACAGTGGCTCATTTTCAACAAAAGTTCCAAAAACATACACTGGGGAAAAGAGTCTCTTCAATAAATGATACTGGGAAACTGGATATCTGTAGGTACAAGAATAAAACTTGACCCCTATCTCTCACCATATTTTAAAAAACCAAAATGGATTGCATACTTAAGCCTAAGACTTCAAACTATGAAACTACTAAAAGAAAACATTAGGGAGATTCTCCAAGACTCTAGACTGGGCAAAGATTTCTTAAGCAATAACCCACAAGCACGGGCAACCAAGGCAAAAATGGACAAATTAAATCACATCATGTTAAAAAGCTCTGCATAGCAAAGGATACAATCAACAAAGTGAAGGGATAACTCATGGAATGGGAGAAAATATGTGCAAACAACTTATCTGACAAGGGATTAATAACCAAAATATATAAGGATCACAAACAACTCGAGGTAAAAATCTAATAATCTGACTAAAAATATGCAAAATATCATAACAATTATTTCATAAAAGAGACGTACAAATGGAAAACAGGTGTATGAAAAGATGCTCCACATCATTGATCATCAGAGAAAAGCAAATCAAATCTACAATGAGGTATCATCTCACTCCAGTTAAAATGGCTCTTAACCCAAAAGACAGGCAATAATTAATGCTGGCGAGGAAGTTGGGGAAAGGGAACCCTCAAACAATGTTCATGGGAATGTAAATTATTATAATCACTATGAAGAAAAGTTTGGAGATTTTCTCAAAAGATGAAAAATACAGCTACCACATTATATTATAAAGTAATCCTGCTGCTAAGTATATATCCAATAGAAAGGAAATCAACATATAGAAGAGATGTTTACGCTCCTGTGTTCATCACAAAACCATTCACAATAGCAAAGATTTGGAAACAAGGGTCTATTGAAAAATGAACAGAGAAAATGTTCCATATGCAATGGAGCACGATTCCACCATAAAGAAAAAGTGAGATCCTGTCATTTGCAACAAAATGGACAGAACTGGAGATCATTATGTGAAGTGAAATAAGCTGGGCACAGAAAGACAAACTTCTCATGTTCTCACTTATTTGTGGGAGCTAAAAATTTAAACAACTGAATTCATGAGAATAGAAAGTAGGATGACAGTTACCAGAGGTTGAGAAGAATACTGGAGATGGGGTGTGGTTGAGGAATGGGGTTAATGAGTACAAAAATTAGAAAGCATGAATATGCTCTAGTATTTGATAGCATATCAGCATGACTATAGTCAATTTGATTGCACATTTAAAAATAACTAAAAGAGTATAATTGGATTATTTGTAACACAAAGGATAAATGGTTGAGGTGATGAATACCCCATTTACCATGAAGTGATTATTACATATTATAGTAGAATAGTCCATATTCATTAAGGATAATTTTTATATTATGCCATTACTTCTTATAGGAACATGATTATTTCTGAATCATAAATGTAGGTAATAACTTATATGATATTGAACAATATGTGAAAACAATTCCAATTATAAAAATGTAACACCCTAATTGTCTTCTATAAAATTCTTTTACTGACTAAAAAAATTACCAAAATATATTTTTGAATATTCAGACTTCAGAAAATAAATAGCAAAAACTTACAGCTCTTTTCAATCAACACTCAAATTTTTCTCCCACACCCTATATTATAGTCAGTAACATCCCCATTTTTTTGTACATGTTTACACACATAGGCACAAAAATATGGAATTATACTTTTCATTATATTGTTATGTGCTTTATTTAATCAACATTATAATTAGGGCTTTGCTTCATCTCTTTAGTGGTGGTGGTATAATAAGACTATCTCATACATTTTCTAATCATTCTCTTAACTTGAAATATTTGTTTTATTTTTTAAGTTATCACCATTTAAAATATAAAATATAATCAGCATTTATAAACATTTATTTTTTCTGCACATATGTGAATATATCTAAAGTATAAACTCCTATAAGTGAAAGACTGAGGCAAAGAAGGTATATACATTTAATAGCTACTGCCAAATTGCTTTCCAGAAGTAATGCAACCAAGCAACACTGCTGTCCAAATAATTTGCGAGTGCCTATTTTGATTTTATTCTGGTTAAGAAAGCAGATAATTAGGCTTTAAAATTATTATAATTTGATGGATTTAAAAACTTTGCAATATTGTTTTAATTTTATTGTTTCTCATTAGTGATTGTGTATCTATTTATGGGTTTATTGGACATATATATTTATTCTTTGGGGAGTTACTAATTATCAGCCATTGCCCGTTTTTATATTTGCTTGTTTTTTCCAAATAAAAATAGTAATTTTATATATATATATGAAAGCATACGTTAATCCAATTACTATGATTTATGTTACAAACTCCTTCTTTCAGTCTATTTCTTGTTTTTAACATTGTGTATATTATTAATTTTTGCCTCTATGTCTGCCATTTATATAAGTGATGAACACATGACTGGGGACGAAAAAAATAGCAAAAACTTACAGCTCTTTTTAATCAACATTCAAATCTTTCTCCTACACTCTGAATTATTATACTGATTACTGTCCCACAATTTTTTGTAAATATTTGATTTATATATGGGAATGGAAAGAAAAAAAACAAACACTGAATGATATTAAGTGAAAAAAAATTAAATTTATCCTTATTCTATTCTTCACTTACTACAGTTAGGTATTTTCATATAATTCTGTTTTTAGTTATCCAATGGTTAATAAGGGAATTTTAAACAACTGATTCTACAATCATTTCTTGAGTTATCACAATTGCATGGTGTCCATTGATAATTCTTCTCAGTTATCATGCTTTCAATTTTACGCATGTAGCTCAATCTGGATCAAAGTGTGGTGTATTTTTCTTTTATTTTACGTAACAGTCTTCGGGGCGAATTATTTTAGAAGTTCAATTATATCATCAAGAACTCAGTTTCTTTCTAATATGTTCTGCCATCTGCACAACTAATTTTATCTTTACAGGTAGCAAATTGGTTACTCAAGTTCTAGGCTTCAGAAAGCTCACACAAAATCCAGAGGAATAATAATGTGTTCTCCTTCAGGGTTAAACTATTCTCACAAGGCACTCAACAATCTTCTTTTCACTACACATTGGCTGAGATTAAGTTGCATGTTCGTTCTTGAACTAATTAATTACCAGGAAGAATAATTAGTTTGCACTTTAATCCAGGCTTCTGCTGCAGGTGAGAAAGTTGTCAATTTCTTCTGAGATACACAGCTTTGAGGGAAATGTTAATACATTGACAGTATTGATAGTTGATTAGGAAGCAAAATGATGAGAATGGGACATGTTGATAGGCAACATCATTATAGATTCTAACATGAGGGAATAGCATACTTTCACTTTCTCTCCTTATACTGATATATATTTTTTAATTTCTAAAACATTTTAAATGGAAATATTTTTAGACAAGTTTGAGAATTAGTTTTACCCAACTTCTCCTAATGATCACATCTTTCATAACCATAGTATAATGAGCAAAACCAGGAAAGTAACATTAGTATGATACTGTTAAACTATGAGACTTTTAGTATTGCTAGTTATATTCTATAGTTTATTTGTTTCCTACATATTTTAAATATGAGACATCAATTCTTTGTATTATTTTAAGAACCTCAGACTGAATCTTGATCCTTCATATGTAAAAACAAGAAAGTAATATCTTTACTCTAAAACTTATTTTTTCTACTTCAACAGTCTCCTTCACTAGCAATTTCTGTCTGTATTACTTTAGGTTTACATGATTTATAATACACTGAATTTTATTTGTAAGACTTTTCTTTATTTTTTGTGGAAGATAAATGCTACATGAGCAATGTTAATTTCAAAATTTGTAACAGCTCTGCAGTTGTGAGTTTCTTGGTCAATATTTAGTTAGAAATTAGATTTTAAAGAAGAACGTTGATTTTGTGTGTATTAGTTAGAAATGTTTGCTCCATTAAGCTTCCCCAATTAATGATAAATAAAGTAGTTAATTAGGACAATTTGAACCAGATGTCTGTATCCTTCCTGCAGCATAAAATTAAACTTATTTTTGGGTTTTCTTTTTTTTTTTTTTTAAATACAATAATCTGCCTTTTACAACTAGTTGCTAAATTTTCAGGTGCCTCTTACTATATCTGATAACTTATAATTGGTTTTCTTTAGTATTTATTTGAGTTCACTCTTCTCTCTTTAAATCATTTTTAATGATTGTTGGGTCATTTAATTCATTCTTAGGAATTCATACATTGTCTACTTGTTGACTCCAAAAATCATTTTCACATACATTTTTCTTCTGAGCCCCATCTTGTAAATATTCAGTACTTTACATTTATTTTAAGCCTCACATATACAAAATTGAACTTTGTTTTGCTTCAGTAAAAATTACTTTATTTTCCTATACCACATAAGCATTTCTATCGAAATAAATTTTTGACTTCTAAATTATTTCACCTATGCAATTAAGTAAAAATTTATAAATTCTGCAAATTTTACCTCCAAAATATATACTGACTTGTTGAGTTTTCTCCATCTTAATAGGCATATGCCTAGTTCAGGCCAGAATTATCTCCTCTTCCACCAAAGCACATCTCATAATTATGTGATGATATCCCAGTGGTCATCCTACATAACACTCACCTCCTCTCAATATTCTCCATGGTGTAATCATCATGACTTGCTTAAAATATAAATCAGATCCTGACTGCTGAAAAACAATTATCCATGGGTTCCTTGCATTTCTGCATATCTTGCAAATAGAAGCAGTTGTCTATCTTTGCTCTAGACTATTTTGAAGGATGTTTATAGATCAAAGAGATAATTTTCAAAGATAATGTATCTCATGCTAGACCCAAGTGTAAGCATGTTTACTCTCCTTTATAATGAAGATCACATCCTTTCCTGGAGAAAGGGCAGGCCGTTCATTACAAAAGATTTATGTTCTGTAAGTTCAGAGTCCCTCTCTTGCAACAGCATCTATTCATTGCTTGTCTCAGTGTCCATCTGGGCCCATCTGTGTTGCTGATGTGGGACTTGGAAATAAGAAGAACTGGAACAAATATGTAGATCCTCATGCTGCTTGCAATGCTGTGAATGACAATGGCTTTTGTCTCCGGTTCAAGAGTCTCAAGTCTTCTACCAGCATTCCAATTCTGTCAGGCTCATTATAACCTTGCAAGTAAATTCTCCAACTAATTATATTTCTTAATAGTCAGTCCATCTCTCTCCCTCTGTCTTGTGTGCATGTATTAGTATTTTACTATAATATCTTAAAGAAAATCTGGTGTCTTTGTAGAACCTGAGATGTTCTGCAGGATCCATATACATCATTCTCATTTAGTATAGTGCCACTCTCTGATTTACTTACTGCAATTTAGCCATTCCAACCTTTCTTCAGTTTCTGAAATATGTCAAAGTTTTTCTTACTTCATGGCTTTCCCTCTATCCTCTTATCCTAATATGGTTTTCCTTCTTAACCTTTAAGAATCTGTCTCCTCACTTCTCTAAAAGAAAGTCTATCTTAACCAACCTCTCACTCCTTCATCCTCACACCCATACCATTGTTCATGATCAGCTACCTGGTTTCTTTCCTCCTAGTTCTCACCACAGTGTAATATTTGACTAGTTATTTGTTTTGTCTGTTTTCCCAGTAGGTTGTATGTCTAAATCTCAGCACAGAGTTGTAATACAGTAGGTTTTCATTATGTACTTGTCATACCTAATGTGGTTGTGTATATATGATTTTCTATGTCAATCGTGTATGAGAAAAATAAACATTTATTTATACATTTAATAGATTTCTAGATACATTGGAAATCCATTATAAACTAGAAAAGAACCATAGTGTCCTAAAATCCACAACATGTAATCAATAAATTTACCTTAACTCTATATCCATGTAGTAGTTATTCTAGTGTTAAAACATGAAGTGAAAAATAAACATTTGTTTTCATTGATTAACGTTATATCTATATGAGCACTTCACTGAAGACAAAGTAGAGAGTGGACTAGAGTTCTGGAAAATATCGAATATAGTTGGGATCGGCAAAATAATCAACGATGTGTCTTTTGGCTTTTTGAAATTGTACTTTTCTTTCTCTATGATTTAATTTCAAATTAACTAAATATTTGGGTCTGCTGAGTTTTCTAACAGTTTTGAAACAGGAAAGTCAATTGTCTTATTTAAGAGCTATATTTAAAGCAATAATTTAAACCCTTGACTTAGTCACAAATGCACCATATATTATACAGTTGGTGGTGGGAGATGCATGTATATTTCTGCTGTAAATGGGGCTCTTAAAGATGGTCTATGACAGAGTGTATGAAGTGCAACCTCAGAGTGGGCATCTCAGATTATCCCAGTGACAATAGCTCCTAAACTGCTAGTAAAACTATATCTAAAAGGATAAAAATCACAGGTCACTGGTAATTGCAGAAAGGGCCACTTGGCTTCTTTTGTTGCCAGAAATACAGTTTTTCAAGTTAAACTGATCAATGCAAAGAATTCTGTGAGTTACGTGAACAGCAATATTTCAAAAGGAGTGACAATTACTTTAAAACTCCTACCATTGCTGCAATATCTTAAACACAGCACTTACTATCTCAGTCTTCAATGGGGCCCATCATTCACCCAAATGATGATGAGTTCACTCTGGATTAAAGACTTATCTGAGTCTGAGTAGTGGCCCTGGGGCGTATATTAGGGAATCTTGAACAAGCAGGTAGAAAGTGTTAATGTTATTTTGTTGTTTGTT
Source organism: Papio anubis (assembly GCF_008728515.1). Taxonomy (NCBI): domain Eukaryota; kingdom Metazoa; phylum Chordata; class Mammalia; order Primates; family Cercopithecidae; genus Papio; species Papio anubis. The sequence continues at coordinate 23,864,896 of NC_044977.1, forward strand.
TTAACTTAAAGGGAACTAAATATCATAAACACTTTTCAGGGCTTTATCAGGCTCTGATTTTTATAGTTTCTTGGAGAGAAAAATATCTCAATGGCAGAATGCAAAAATGAGAAAGGTATTACTAATAGAGAAGAAAGATATATGAATACTGAAATTATGCCTCACTACAGAGATACAATTTAATCAAAGGTAGGAAGAAATGAAAACAAAGTCGAAACAAACATTTCTTTCTTTTCATATCCATTAAAATTTTCTTAAGAAATCTTAAGACTTGCAGAGCCAAGTGTGTAAACCAGCCAGAAGGACTGCAGTGGCAGGGCCATGTTAGCACCATCAAGAGGCAGTGTGGGGTGAAACTGGCTGCAGGGACCCAGTGACTGGATAGGAAGCATTAGGTTGTGACAAGTTTGTATCACGCATGAGTATAAGCTAGTCATTCTTGGCTCAGGAGGCATTGGAAAGTCTGCTCTGCCTTTACAATTTGTCCAAGGAAATTATGTTGAAAATTATGATCCTGCGATTGAAGACTCTTACAGAAAGCAACTTGAAATAGATGCACAACAGTGTATGCTTAAAATCTTGGATGCCACAAAAACAGAAAAATCTTCAGCAATGAGGGCTTTGTACATGCAAAACAAACAAGGCTTTGCGTTAGTTTATTTCATCATAGCAATGTCCACATTTAATGATTCCCAAGATCTAAGAGAAAAGATTCTTCAAGTTAAAGACATTGATGATGTTGCAATGATTCTTGTCAGTAATAATTGTGACTTGGAAGATGAAAGAGTTGTAGAAAAAGAACAAGGTCAAAATCTAGCAAGACAGTGGGCCAACACTGCATGCTTATAATCTTCTTCAAAATTACAAGTAAATGTTAATTAGCTATTACCCAGTGCAACAAATTAACAAAAATTCCAGTGGCTGGGAAGGCTTGCAAAAAGTCACGTCATCTGGTTTAATACACTGAATGCCTTGTAGCTCTGAGCTAGGTCTGAAGAACTGTTGCCTGATTCAACAGTGCATTCCAACTTTGTTAAACCTACCAACATCTTAGACTTTCCTATTGTGGTGTCCCTTAAGAGGTGGATGAAAGCTCCTACATCAGTTTGCAAATTCTTATCATGTTTCAATATCACAAGTTAGATTTTTATTCATATAATAGTCCTAAGTATATAGCTAGTAAAATCAGATCTATATCAAATACACTAAGAAAAATTCTTCATCTACTAACGTGGTAAATGTCTGAAAATGATGTGCTGTATCCTTTAACATGCCCCATACTTTGTATTGAAGAGTACAATAATGTAAATCCTAAACATACCACTACTTTAGCATAATAAAAGAAAGTCCAAAGAGCTCCTATAAAGACTATCCTAGATAACTTTCCTTCTTTGATACTTGTAGCTTTTATTGTAATTTTTAAAAATAAATTCAAGGTCTTTATCATTGTATTGTACAAAATAAGTACTTGGATCAACATAGATATATAGTTTTATAAGTTTTCAAAAAAACTGTGGAGTCAGTAATCTTGTCTTTAAAATATGGTAGTCCCATCAGTATAATGTCTTAGATTAAACATGTTGCCTTTCATATCTGTTGGGAAGGAAAGGTCAAGATTTTTCAAATCTCTTACTATATGTTTGCTTTTTTGTTTACCTGGTGAACAATGTTTATACTTTTATGGATAGTAGGGGTCTACAACAAGAAGTATATATTTTCAAGCAATTTTTTGATGAGTTAACATTTTTTGTAAATCATTTCAGGCTTCTACATCTGTAGATTCTCATTGTGAATCCCTTACTTGCTTATGCATAAGTGTATTTGATATACTAAATATACAGTTTTAGTATTTTTGCCTGTTAGTGATTGTATCATGTATGTAATGTTTTGGTCGATATGTTAAATCAAGCTTGTTCAACCCATGGCCCATAGGCTGCATGCAGCCCAGGATGGCTTTGAATGCAGCCAAACACAAATTTGTAGATGTTCTTAAAACATTATGAGAATGTTGGCGATTTGATTTTTTTAAGCTCATCAGCGATTGCTAGTGTTAGTGTATTTGATGTATGGCACAAGACAATGCTTCTTCTTGCTATGTGGCCCAGGGAAGCCAAAAGATTAGACACCCCTGTGCTAAACGATATATAAGTACTGTGGATGCCAATGTGGGAAGTGATTTTATCATGTGTAAATGATCTCAAGGCCCAACTTGCATAACTGTTGCTGCTTTATTTACAATACCTTGTTACTTTGTGTGCATTAGCTTTTCCATGTAAAGACTGCGTGTCTGTCTATTAGGGAGCCACAGTATTTAAATCGACCACCCTAATGTTACAGCTACTTTGAGGTGGCTAAATGTAAACCAAAATCCTTAATTAAAGTGGTACAATGTTGTATAACTTATCATCAGTAGTTCAATAAATTTGGATTGCCACGTAAGGTTCTGGATTTTTCTTTTAAAGGAAAGATATTTTGAGATTTATTTGTTTATCTCTTTTACCATAGGAAGGAATAATCATTGTACACCCATTCAGAAACACGTGTCTATGTGTGTGTGTATTCACTCATGTAAGTCAGTGGCAGAGACCAAAGAATGAGTGGTTGATAGAATATGAGTTGATTCAGTCATTCTTTATAATCTATGCCTAGAAAAATCACAACTGTCAAGAACATTGGATAATTGGAAGTGCAGGAAAGGAGAAATTCCTCTAGGGAAAAATCTTAGGAGTCCAGTTAGATATTCCTTCTTATTTTTTTCCTAGGGATAATCCTAACCGCAAAATTTAAAAACAAGATATAAGTTTTCCCATTTTCTATGTTAGTCTCATTAAGAGTGGCACACTTCTTCCATAGAAAGGAAACTATGTGTTTCAAAGACAATATTCTTTTAAATAGAGTGAGAATTAAGCTATTAAAATCAATTTGGTAGGCCTATTTATGTGTTTATGCTCATTTTTTCATACCTGAGTATAGTTGTAGAGGAAGCCCAACTATGCTTGCCAAATAAAATAGAGGCTGATCAGTTAAATTTGAATTTCAGAGAAAAAGCAAATAAATTTTAGCATAACTGTGTCCCAAATATTACATGAAACATAATAATGCTTGAAAAAATAAATGTTGTTTATCTAAAGTTTAATTTTACTTGGAATTCCTGATTTTATTGCTAAATCTTATAAGCCCAGATCTAGGGCACTAAGAGCCTACCATGACATCATCAATTATGCAGTGAGGGAGAAGGAAATAACTTAATGGCAGAGTGATCAGGTTATATTGAACAACTTCTCAAATTTAACATTGATGAGTCTAGAGTAGAAGGATCTACAATTGAGATTTTATAAAAATCTATTCTTGGCTCATAGAAATATTATTAACTAGGTATATTTCTAATTAAGAATTTCACTTCAGTGACTATGTATAGTAAGTGCCAATATATTTATAGTTCTATTTATCTGTCTGTAAGAACTCATACCTTTCTTGCTAACACAAAAAGTAGGAAGGTTTCTTCACATTAAACTATAGTGTTTCTTGGACTAGGTTATTTGAGCATTATAAAGAAACTTTGTAATTTAGTTGGTTTTCATTTGGATGATTTTACGATTTTTTAGAAAAGTGAAGAATGCATCAAGATATGATATCTTATTGAGTTTTTTTGTCATTTCAATTGGTGTTTGGAAGATGGTACTATCCGGCTCTGTTGAGCACTATGTACTCATTCTGCTCTGATTCTAAACTTTAATCTCTTATGAGTAGATTGAAAAGACAGTAACAGGTTCAGGTTTATCCTTTAATTTGTCTAGTTTAAACAACTTTTCAAAGATTTCTTTTGATGAATGTATTATTCACAAAGTAAGATAAATGTGCATGCTTAATAAATGGATTCGTTGATTAATACATCAACTAGTGAATATATTAACAGTCTGTTTTAAGTCAACGGTAGTATAAAGTGGTTACTATTTATAAATAAGGACTATGTGTAATTCTTATCTGTAAAACTTCCCTGTGCCAAGAACTCTTCTAGACATTGAAGATACAACAAAGAAAGGAACAGAAAATTGTCTGCTTTTGTGGGGGCTATCTTTTAAAGTGAGTGTCAGACTATGAATAATACAGATGGATAAAATAAATAAGTAAAATGCACAGTATATCAGTGGGAGAGAACTTCAATAAGAGAAAACATAAATCAAAGAAGGAAGATAAGGAATGCAGGGAGAAGTGAGTATTTGGTTTTAAATTGAAGAGGGAATGACTCACTGAGAAGATGACAAATGAACTAACACTTGCAAAGGGTGAAGCAACATTTGGGCAGAAAGAACAGTATGTGCAAATTTCTATGATGCAAGAATGTCTGGATTGTCCTAGGGACAAAAGAGGAGGCCAATGAGTTTAAAATAGAGTAAGTTTGATGAGAGTCTTTAAGTCATTGGAAGAGAAAAAAAATGATGCTTATTGTACAAGGCATTAGTTGAATTATCTACACGAATGTCAGAAACACCAAGAAAGATAATATCAGTGCTAATGGAAAAAGACAGTCACCAAGAAACTTAAAGATCCTAGGAATACCAGAAAGTGCTTATGGATTATTAGATGACTTCAAGATAAAGGGTAGTGATTTAATGATATTTTACTCATCTTCAGACCCAGTGGTCTCTAAAATATTGGTAACAAAAGAGTCATCCTTTCTGCAAGCTGGACAGGACAGGCAATTTTTCCTTGGAAGAGGAATATAGGAGTACTTTCTCAAAAGACATAAAATACTCAAGGGATTTTAATGGTTCTGGCAGGCAGAGTGGAAAGTTTCAGGTGTTCAAAAGACGTGAGGGATGGAACAGAAAGGCAGTGTAGCAAGGGATTCTGGGTATGAGAAAAGGACTGAAGTCTTGTATTTTCTTATGAAGATGAATGAATGATCAGAAACAGAGGAAAAGGGTGGAATGATATTTGTGCTGATACAACCAAGGCAGCTAACGATTGTGAAGCTGTTAATGTTAGGGGAATATTAGGGTATCGCCAGAATCTTACAGGGTTCCAGGGCTCCTCCTGGATGTGTGCTGTGGGGAGAATAAAGGCCAGCAAAGAAGTGGCCTTTGAGACTGCCAACTGACATCTCTAGAGATGAATCAGAACCAGTAACACAGGCTCCCATGCTGAACATTAAGTTTTTTATTTAACACTTATTCTAGAAACTAAAATTTATGTTTCTGGACATTCACTTTGAGGATTATGAATGTATTAACACATTATGTTATATAAAAAAATTAATAGATACCTTAATATATCTATCCTGGAATAATACAATAGAGGAAGATTACACTATTTTAGTTAGCCACAAGAAAGTAGATGTAAGAAATATTTCTGCGTGTGTGCATGTGTGTGTGTGTCTGTGTGTTTGTGTATCTGTGCATATGTCGACATACAAATACATACTAATACCATTTACATCTATATGTATGTTCATTTATGGTAATATATATAATATATATGTATATTTCAATATGATACAATATGCAGAAGGGGAAAAAAGATACCAGAAAGCCACACAGAAAGAAATGTCTTTTCATCAAAACTTGGAACACTGTCTATTGACTCTTTGGTTAAATCCAACCTTGATTATATTCAGAACAAACATAATTTTCAAAGATAAATTCTGGAGATTTAATTGCCACTGTTTCCTCTTACTACAATGGCTACACACAAGTTGATTATATTTTATTTTTCCCTTGTTTGAACAAACTTATCTTGAGAAGTCATTAAAACAAGCTTGATACATGATGCTAAACTGTAACATCAAGGATTTTATGCAGGTATTATTATATTTGCATAATGGATTCTCTTTAAATTGGTTGCAGAAACATTTATTACCTAGGGCTTCTATTATAGCAAAGCATAATGTACCACACTAAAAACATTGATCCCCATCTGGTTTAGAGATTGCCAAATGGTATAATGCTATGCGTGCTCTAGAAGATGTAGAAAGGATATTATATGGCTTGAAAGACACTTTGCTTTATAGGTTTCAGCAGGAACATGATTGCTAGAACTTACTTATAAGGTCCTAATCTTGTTTATAACTTACAGGGAAATACATTTTTTCTTAACCTTTATGTTTCAAAAGAAATATCCACATGTTACCTTAGTGGCCTTTAAGAGCAGCTAGGGATTTTCCTGTTAGTAGTTTAAGAAAAGAACGAATATAGCAATTATGCTGCGTGTCTTATTTCATGGGGTTACTGTGTGACCCCAGGCAATACAGTAAATATTATTATTCAAAAGAAAGTCATGCGAGCAGAAGACTTAAAAAACAGCAACAACAACAACAACAACAACAAAAAACACTGACATAGGTGTATGGTAAAGCCATACAATAAATAAGTTGCCTACAAACAAGCACAGTTCATAGTTCATGCAAATACATGAGTAGGTAATTTGGTTACACACCTAATTCTAAGAAGCTCCTTCTAGCCAACTGAAATTAATTTTCACCCAGTGACTTTAAATCAAGGAAGTCAATTTATTTTAAGGTTCTGTTGAGAAGATGCTGATTCCTTATTTTTTTTAACTAAAACGAAAAAGGAAATTGACCTTCATTTTTCCCACTTCCCATTCTGAATTCCCTCTCTTCACCTATTTTATCAAATCTTTCAGAGGAATAGATATCTCCTCCCTGCTCCTTCCTTCACACCTTTTTCATCCATGATTCATAGATCTATAGTACCCAATTATGTGTCAGAGTTAAAATATAACCTCTCAGACCTCAAGAATCTCTCCTAAGTGAGCAAAGGATTAGTAATCATTTCCATTTACTTATCCTGTTAGACCGTCAAAGCTGACTGCACGAGGTCCATTCTCTTACCTATTTCCTTCACCAACTGATCAAAATTAGATTCTTTTACTCATTATTTTACTTTTTTGACTACATCTCCATATTATTTTTCCAGAAAGATAAGCCTAAAATTTTAATCTTTGACTCTTCACTGTCTATTCTCTTTTACTAAATTAGTTATCAAGTTAATTCAAGATTACTGACATACTATTAGTTTGAAACTTTCATATCACTTGATTACCTTTTCATTGCCATTGCATTGCTTTAGGTTCTCAGAACTTATGACCACTTATCTTAAATATATTATAATTTCTTAACTGGTAGGCCTAATCTCATACTCTTCAAGTTTGTAACTGTCTTATACAGCATACCTAGCTGTTTTCTACTCCTTCATAACTATACTTATCTGCCTATTTCCTATTGTTTATTTTCTACATTCTGCATTATTTACCTTTGTCTGGAAGTAAGGCTCTTCAAAAATCTGATTTTCTTTCACTTTTTCTAGTTCTATCTAACAATATTCCTTGACTTATCTTTAGCATTTATGTGAAGTTACATTTCTCACACTGGGATTAGATACCATTGCTATTTCCTGTATATTCCTTTGCCTTATTGACTAATGGAATACCTTTAAAAAACTACAAATTCTATAAGGCCCAAATTAAAGATTACTTCTTAAATACAGCCATTCCTGAACAATCTACTTAAAATTGTTCCCTTATTCAACCTCTTTTTGTAGCATTTGCTATATACTAGGTGGCTCAGTATGAGAAAAACTGTGTATCTCCTTTTACATTCCAGACATGATGATACTCTCTGTGGACACACCAGTAATATTCAAACATTACTTGTTTACAAGAAGCAAATATTTATTCCTAATTTTTAAGTTTTGGGGGAAAGAACTTCAGAATGCTAATTATAACATTTTGTAAATTATTTGCTTTTAAGTACCAAATTAAAATGGTGAATTAATTATGGATTTTCTTAAATCTAAGTGTATTTTATCTTTGTTTCATGACAAACTAACTGAATTTAAAAATGATCCATACACAGTCAGACGCTAGAAAATCCAACCATGTCCAAACAATAATTTATATTTTCAGTTGAATAAAAAATAAAACTTTGGTAAGGAGGCAAGGCATTTATTTACTTCTAATTTGTAAATAAATAAATACTTATAGGTAAAATATTCTGATGTTCTTAAAAAGCGAAAAATGTATTAAATTGGAGGGAGGGACAGCATTATAAATTTTAAAATTAGAAAAAAATATAATCTATTTTCAGGGGAAAATATGACTAAGGCAAAATTGGAGTAATAATGCACAAACAGCCCCAATTAAACTTTTTTCCTACATTAACCTTTAAAACATCCACTTCTCTAGATTTTGTTTCTCTAAATGTACTTTTTTTACTGCCAGTCAAAAGATTTTTTTATGAGGACTTCCTAGGTTATCCTTTTTTGTATTTTTTTAATATAAATTCTTTACGAAAGGACAAAAGATGTGTAATAAGAAGTAGAGAAGTCAACAGAGATATTATTAATAATAGATTCTTGATCTCAAAAAAATAGAAAGTTTTAGCATCATATTTCCAAATAAGAAAAGGGAGCTATATACTAAATCCAATTGTCTGATTAACCCCTTCCCACCCCAGGATATTTCGTAAATTTTAAAATTGCACATATAAGGAGGCCAAGAAATCAATCAAAATGCTGATAAGGATTATATACTAAAATCCAATTACTGATTAACCCCTTCCCACCCCAGGATATTTCGTAAATTTTAAAATTGCACATATAAGGAGGCCAAGAAATCAATCAAAATGCTGATAAAAATCCAAGCAGATATTATAGCAGTCTTGAAATGCTGGGAAGACAATAATTAAAGATTATTAGATTAGAGTACAGGGATTCTGTGGGTGTGTTGGGGGGATGGGTGGCTTCATGAAATACCCCAAGGATCCAAGTACAAACAATCTTTCAATCAGTTCATGTCCTAATTAATGTATCATTTCACATTCTTCATTCAACTTTTTTAAGGCAAGTTTTTTCACTCACTTTTAAATCCAGAGTAATGGAGAAAGGTATAGACATTTCCTACATAGCTATTCCTCAAAGACCTAGAGGCAGAAATACCATCTGACCCAGCAATCCCACTACTGGGTCTAAACCCAAAGGACTGTAAATCATTCTACTATAAAGACACATGAACACATGTGTTCATTGCAGCATTATTCACAGTATCAAAGGCAGGGAATCAACCCAGAAGCTCATTAACAGTAGACTGGATAAAGAAAATGTGGCACATATAGACTATGGAATACTATAAAACCATGAAAAGGAAGGAGATACGTCCCTTTCAGGGACATGGATAGAGCTGGAAACCATTCTTCTTAGCAAACTAATGCAGGAACAGAAAACCAGACACCACATGTTCCACATGTTGTCATAAGTGGGAGCTGAAAGATGAGAACACATGTTCACATGTGGGGAATGACACACACTTGGGCCTCTCGGGCTGGGAGTAGGGGGAAGGAGAGCATCAGAAAAAGTAGCTAAGGAATTCTGGGCTTAATACCTAGGTGATGAGTTGACCTGTGTAACAAACCACCATGAAACACGTTTATCTATGTAACAAACCTACACATCCTGCACATGTATCCCAGAACTGAGAAGTTGAAGGAAAAATGTTTTTCTATATACTTCCGGTCCCCACATGTGCATAGCCTACCCTATTATCAACACTTGTAAGAAGAAAGTGTGAACTTATTCTGTAGGTGGATAATATCACACATATAACGTTTACTGTTTTTTAAACACAATGTCAAACACTTAAGAAAAGATTATCGGGCATAGAAAAATGCGGAATATTTTTTAAAAGGAAAAACTGCATGTGATAGAGATATTAGAGATACACAGAGAGAAAATATGGAGAAAATAAATAACAAAAATTCTGTCAGACACTGGAATCGATATTAAATAAAACCAATCTTAGAACTAACAAATAATACATTAACTGAAATTTAAAACTAAACAGATGAATATAACAGAATATTACACACACAGCAAGAAAGAATAGCTTAATACATTGTAAATCGAACTAATATAAAATGTTCACCATGTTCAGTGGCTCAGGCCTTTAATCTCAGTACTTTGATAGACTAAGGTGGGAGGATTGCCTGAGCCCCGGAGTTTGAGACTAGCCTGGGCAACATGGCGAGGTCCTGTGAAATCCTGTCTCTATGATTTTTTTTTAATTAGCCAGCCAAGGTCGTGCACACCTGTGATCCCAGCTACTTGGGAAGATTGATCGCTTTAGGACAGAAGGTCAAGGCGGCAGTGAGCTGTGTTCGTTCCGCTACACTCTAGACTGGGTGACAGAGTTAGACCCTATCTCAAAAAAGAAATTACACGTGTGTGTGTGTGTGTGTGTGTGTGTGTTGTTTATAAATATATAATATTCTAACTAGAAAGCCCAGAGAAAAATGGTAAAACACATCTAAAAATATTAGAAATGTAGATTTAAAGAGTTCATATCATTAGGTCAGCCTCACCCACGTGTCCTCCCAATCATAGTGTCAATTGATTTGGAACTTTATGTAAAGCAGATTATTCTTTATCATTTGGATGGGCCTCATCAAATTAGTTGAGAGTCTTAAGAGAAAAGACTGAGGTTTCTTGAAGGCAAAGCAATTCTGCTTGAGTACTGCAACATAGAAACCCTACTTGAGTTTCCAGCTTGCTGTTCTTTGCTGTAGTTTTCAGACTCTATAATGCAACATCAACTCTTTCCTGAATCTCCCATATGTCAACCTGCCCCACATATTTCACATTTACTAACACTCACAATTGGGTGAATCAATTACTGAAAACAAATCTCTTGGCATATAGATATGTTTATTTACATTAATGCTTATATATCCTACTGGTTGCATTTTTTTCTAGAGAATGTGAATTAATACAAAAGTCAAAAGTTATTCCTAAAATAGTATTTTAGAAGATGCAAATAAAATGGAATGTTCCATATAAAAAACTGTATTAAATGGAAACAAAAAATAAAAAAGAAGTTTGCAATTGTCCTATATCTACTTTAGAAATTAGGTTATATATTTAAAACTATCTGCTGAGGAAAATTTTTGAATGTATTTGGTTTCACTAACAATTTCTTTCAAGATGTTAAGTGTGAAATACTTAATGACTGCTTCTATAAGGTTATAATACGACCTATACAGTTTTAATCTAATAATGGGTATTGTTTGAATCTACTAAGTTTGTGATCATGTGTTATGCAGCAATTAAAAGCTAATACGTCATGCAAAATGTATACAATCAGCTCTCTGTATTTGTGGGTTCCACATTCATGAATTCAATCAACTGTGAATAAAAAATATTTTTAAAGTAACAATACAACAATAAAATAAAAAATGAATAGAGTATAACAGCTATTTACAATAACTATTTATATAGTATTTCCATTGTATTAGTATTATATGTTATCTAGAGATGATTTAAGGTACATGGGAGGAAATATACAGATTATATGTAAATACTGTGCCATTTTATATAAGGGAATTGAGATCCTTGGATGCTCAAGAACCACAGGAGTTCTCAAGCCAATCCCCATTGATACTGAGGAATAACTATATCGTTATTCTAAGGAAAGCAGAAATAGAACAGAATTTCTGTAGGAAAAAAAAAATACTACAGCAAGCATCAAACTTAGTGCTAAAATATTTTCCAATGAGATCAGTACTAGAAGAAGAATGCTATCACCAGTGGTTCCCAGCCTTTTTGCATGAGAGACCAGTTTCATGGAAGACAATTTTCCACAGATGTGAGGAGGAAGTATGGTTCCAGGATGAAACTATTCCACGTCAGATCATCAGGCATTAGATTCTCAAAAGGAGCATGCAACCTAGATCCGTCATATACACAGCTGACAATAGGGTTTGCACTCCTATGGGAATCTAATGCTGCCACTGATCTAATAGGAGGCAGAGCTCAGATGGTAATGCTCGCTGGCTCAAGGCTCACCTCCTGCTGTGCAACCCAGTTCTTAATGGTCTAAAGACTGTTATCCATAGCTTTGTGCTGTCTACAAGTAATAAACATACATTTTCAGTGACTAAGTAATTCCACCCCTAGGTATTTACCTAAAAGAAATGTGTGCACTATTCACCAAAGGCATATATAAGGATTCTTTTAGCAGCAGTTTACATAAAAATCCTATTAAAAAGAAAAGAGTTTATCAAATTTAGAATGGGTTTGTACTATGATAAATTCATAAAATGTAATACTATACTACTATGAACACAAATGAACTTGCTATATGCACCGCAATGAATACCAAAAAAGTAATTTTTAGCAAAATTCCAGCCACAAAATAATGCATATTGTATAATTTAGTTGTTACATGGTTTTAGGGCATAAGTTATTTAAAATGAGGATATTATTACCTTTTGAGAATAACAGTGAGTAGGAAGAAGAAGGAAGGCTTCTGAAATTAGGGTAATATGTCTTTTTTCTGTATTGATTACACTAATTGGGTTCCATTTGTGAAAAGGATATATACTTGTAATTTGTGTACTCACATATATTTATCTTCTTAAATACATGAAAAATATAATTAGAACTGGAAATTATTTTTAAGTTATTTTATACTTTTATAATATGAATATTTTGAAAGGAAGTTTTTGTTTATTTAATAAAGTATAACAAAAAGCATAATTTAGAATGTGAAAAACAAGAATCCAACAATTAATGGTATTTTATATTACTGAAAGTTAACTAAATTTAAATTACTGTTTAAACATTAAAAATCACAGTATTTATAAAGTGAGGACATGAGAACTAGCTATGGGGTGATGAAAATCTTTATCTTACTGGAAATAAGAGTTACATGAGTATGATTATTATAAATTCATCAAATTATCTACTTCAGAGTTTTTATTGTATATTTGTAAATGTTACATTAAAAAGGACTATAAACAAAAAATTGAACTCCAGTTGGTAGGTCTGCTATTTTCAGGAGCCGATCATAATCCATAGACACAAATGACATAAATATGAATTTTTACAACCCAAAAGATTAAACTCAAAGAATATAATTCTAAGAAACATAATTTTGAAAATTATTCAAAACTTTTTTACAGTTTTAGAAGAGGATTAATTTGAGAAACATATAAAAACATGATAGAACACTTCATAGGCTATTTTAAACAATAAAATTGGCAATAGTAACATACATCTTTTTAAAAGCATAAACATTTAGGTATACTAACCACAGTCAGATAGATGTAAGTTATGAGCAGAGAAGCCGAATTCATAAAAATAGGTCAAAAAATATATAAATGAATATCACTATGGTTGATAATTGTGTGCACCCAGCTTTATAACTGCAGTCCTCAGAAATACTGTGATAGACAATGTAAGTCTTTTGAGGAGTTAGATTAAAAAACCCACAAAGGGTCACCAATGTACATGCAGTCATCCAAAAAGCCAAGATATATATCAGAAAATTTTATCTTTCACAAATGTAGATGAACAGAAACTATCCAGGACCCTTGAACCTGGCTGAATACCACTTTTCCTAACCCATGGAGCCACTCTGCCCTGACAGCTAGCAAGAGGACAAGACTCACAGAACAAACACCACCACCCCTCTGTCAGCAGGAAGCAGTTATAGAAGACTGACCTTCATCCATTTTCCCAAAGAATTAGGGTCTTGGACTCTTGAAGCAGGAAATGTTAGAGTAGACAGTTACGAAGTCATGAGCAGGGCAGGAGAGGGCTCCTCATCCCAATCAGGAGGGTCAGAAAACCATCAGGTGATGGTCAGGGTGCTGTTAAACTGTCTCTCTAAAATAATCATTTGTTGCAGCTGGTACCAGGGAACGGCCGTCTCCCAGTAGATAGAAAACACCTGAATCTGCTGATCAGTCGCTTCCCAATAAGATTTCAGGAGTTGGGCAAGTACCTCAAGCATGCACAATAAGAGGTAAAATGGCAGAGGAGTTTAACTGGTATATGACCTTCTCTAGGAACACTCAACTGTTAAGAGGAAAACACCTCAAGTGAGCATGCATACAACTTCAGAAAACACACTGTGCACGCGGTCCCTCCCAAGTGTTGACAAGCCACTGCACAGGTGGACAGCCCAACCCAAGGGAAGAATTGAGGGAGAAGAGATGCAAGACCCAGAACAATGCCAACATATAAAACTCCAAGTCAAAAGTCAAACCACACAGTCGAATCTCTCAAGTCGCTCACTTGGCCCTCTTCTGAGTGGACTATACTTCCTTTTGTTCCTGCTCTAAACTTTTTAATAAACTTTCACTCCTGCTCTAAAACTTGCCTCCATCTCTTCCTCTGCCTAATGCCCCTTGGTCCAATCTTTCTTCTGAAGAGATAAGAATTGAGGTTGGCCAGGCATGGTGACTCATGCCTTTAATCCCAGCACTTTGGGAGTCCAAGATGGGTGCATCACGAGGTCAGGAGTTCAAGGCCAGCATGGCCAAGATGGTGAAACCAAGTCTCTACTGAAAATACAAAAATTATCTGGGTGCGGTGGTAGGTGCTTTTATCCCAGCTACTCGGGAGACTGAGGCAGAAAAATCACTTGAACCCGGGGATTGACGGGGGCCACTGAGGTTTCGGTGAGCTGAGATCACACCACTGCACTCCAGCCTAGGCGACAGAGTGAGACTCCGTCTCAAAAAAAGAAAAAAAACGATGTTGCCGAAGACCCATACAAATTTGCCACTGCTAACGAAAGGATATCTCTTCATTTATTGGAGACATTTCAACCTTTTTATATACATGCAGAGTGCTTACATACAAAATCAATGTTTTGATAATGCAATCTCATGGAGTCAAATTTCTGATGTCAAAGGCAGGAGAAGAAAAGTCTATCACAGCTCTGAGAGAGGGGAGGGGAGGGGAGGAGAGGAGAGGAGAGGAGAGTAATTTGCCCCCTGTATTTGTTCTTTTGGAGACCTTGACTGATTGAATGGTGTCTGCCAACACTGAGGGCAGATCTTCTCCAAATAGCCCACTCAGACCCACACACCATTCTCCTCTGAAAAACATCCTTATAGACATACCCCAAATGTTGCTTTGCCAGATTTCCAGGTATTCATTAATCCAGTGACATTGACACCTAAAATTAAGTTCACAAGTCCACTCCTTGTCAACTTGGCATCCATATACATCTTAAATCACACTTAATTTCAAAATATAGATGATAACAAGGTAACAGTTCCACTTAACATGATGCAACTAACATGGTATAACTATCCTACATATACTAGAAAACATATTAATGTCTTTCCCAGAATTCGGCTTTCAGGATTTCAATATTCTGGATTTTAATCTTTTGTGATTGTGACTTTTGGGATTTAGATATTGGTGAATTGATTACTAGTGATTTTGATCCTTTGGGATCTCAACATTTAAGATTATAATGCTCAGGATTGTGTTTTAGGATTATTATCCAACTCTACTTTTTTCAGTGCTATGAGGTAGTAATTTTGAGTCTCCTATTATTATATTTGAGATTGAACTAATGAATAAATGTATTTACAATCAGGGAGTCAGGTCTCATTAAAAAAAAAAAAAACAGCTGAAAACAAATGAAAGGAAGAAGATTAAAGTATACCTTGTAGTATTTGATTAAACTGGGGAAAGGGAGGCAGAAGAGAGGAGAGGAAAACAGAATAGGGAGAGAAAGAAGCAAAGGGAGACTAAATGTCTAAATACAAGAAATAAGTGTACCTTTAATATCCATATTTATTAGCTCTGTCTAGTGTAAAGACTCTAAGGCAATGGTAGTCAAATAGCAAACAACAACTGTAGTATTCAGATCTTATGATGAAAATCTCCTATTCTATTCAAAGTAATCAATGCTCCTATGAGAGAACCAGAATTCAACATTGATATAGGGAAAGGAGAAGATGATTTGCCTACACATGGTCACAGAATAATAGAGACAGATCAAAAGGACATAGTTGTTGTCTCAAAAGGGCTGTCACAGGTGAAACCTGGGGAAATTTGAACATGAAAATAAAGATAATAATGAGTTATAATGTACTAAATAACTTAAGACATTATGATTTCATGCTGGTATTAATAAAAGATAAATAAATACACACATGCAATAGATGGAAAAGCCCGTTCTTACATTCAAATGACAACTGAAAAATATAGATTACGTGATGGAGTTAGGAAACTATTGATACTTAATAACAATTTTATTTTAGAAAAGATATCCACATAAGCTTAAAGAAGTTTGCCCCCAAATATGTCATAGTTGTGAAAGGAAATATGATGGATGTATAGTGAAGAGACCTAAAGGACACTACTTTACCAAGTGATCACAGTTAACATCAAAATCTGAGAATAACACAATAGTACATTTGTAGTATTCCTCCCTAAAGTGCATAACTGGAATCACATCTTGAGAAAGCATTCAAGAAACATAAAATGGATAACATCCTATTCTTCAAAATATCCAGGTAAAGTACGATTTAAAAGACAAGAAGGCCGAAAAGCTTGCAAATTAAAAGTACTAAGGAGATATAGCAACTAAATGCAATGTGTGATTCTCTATTGGATACTGGACTAAAGAAAGAATAAAACCTGTAAAGGACATTACTGAGACAATTGAAAAGATTTTGTTAAGAACTCTAGATAACATTTGATAAATACTAATTTTTTTTACTTTGATAATTGGTACTGTGGTTTTCTAAAAGAATGTCTTTGTTATTATTTTTAAGAAAATGCACACTGTAGTTCTTCGGGTCGAGCAGCATGTTGTGTCCAATGTACTCTTCAGTGTAAGATTTATTTTCATGTCTAATTGCGTCTGTCTCTTTGTGATTATCTTTTGAGAGTCATCTGAATTTCCTGGAGTAAACCCTGAGGAGCTACAAAAAAAGAACTCCTTATTACAAACCGAAGAGAAATTGGCTATAGCTACGTAATTGATCCAATGCGCAGATGATGCTAACCTTTAATGGAGCCCTATTGAATTGAATATAGAATGTCTTCTGCATTGGTTCACTCAGCTGTGCATTGTAACCTTAAATCTGCACAAGAAAATATGTGCATAAAAACTTACCTTGAAGTATTCTGTGTGTAGGCAGTTCAGACTGAGCCTTTATTTATGTCTTTATATCCCTATACTTGACATATTATTTATATTAGAGTATGCCACCTGAGTGCTGTATTGACTACACACTGAGGCTTAAAACAGTATATAGCTATTTAAAAAACAACCCATCTGAGTAAGAGGAGGCAATTACCATTATTGCCTGCCAGTTACGTAAGTTAAATCCCCATGTATAAATATGTTCTCAAGAGAAGATGACAGATTGCCTCTTTGTTAAATTAAGAAAGTTCAGAGAATGCCATTTTGTAAAACATTGCCCCGCTGTTTCTACACAGGCTCTACTATTCATATTTGTAATCAGACTCAAGTACACAAGTGGACAGAGCTTGCCTGGATTCATAGCCCTATTTCATATCTAGAGGTTTTCTTTTGATGGATTTGTATTGTCTGCAAGCCCATATGGTGGCATATGGAGATAATGTACAAAAATATTAAACAAGCACAGAAGTTACAAATCGATGACTAAGCTACTTTATCTTTGCATTGGCAAAATCAAAGCATTGGACACACTGCTAGGGAATAAAGATGACTGGTGATATTTTTGAATTTTTTTTTCTCTTAGCTGGTATGAAACAATAATGTGATAAGTATGAATGGGGAAGTATAATAACATTATGTCCCATATTATCCAGTGTAGGTATGTCTATAAGCATTGAAATAAAGACTTTTTAAATAAAACAGCTTTAAAAACAATGTAAATTATCTAAACTACACTATTACCATTATTGACAAATTGTAAGCAAAATGACATTTTACAACTGGTTAGAAACTTGTTTACCTTCTATCAACAAATTCTATTTAAGTGTAGATAATATTGTTTTAATTGTTTTTGTTTTTTACAATGTATACCCGTTATAATGGCACTCACATATTGAGTTGATTAAAACTTCATTGCACTTCTAAAAACACACTTCGTTGAGACTAATTGTGTAACTGTGCAGGCTCTGGAAGGAGATTTTTCTCTTCCTTTTGCCTAAGAACTATCTGACTACCTGAGTTAATAAAAAAATGCATAAAAAATATAATACCGCTGGCTAAAGATATTTTAAGTGAAATACATTTAAAAATCTACATTATATGAAAGAGAAAACTAAGTCCGAGTAGTTTCTGTTGTGATCCTGATACCTTGCCTCTAGTAATTTATTTTTATAGAAGTATTATTATTCAAAGAAGTCTTAATCAATAATTTTGAAGTCTAGCTACACATTTGGCACTGTTAACTAGTAAGTTTGAGAAACATAAAAAGGAAAGACTTGTCTTTATTCTTAGGCACTATATCTAGTAGGGGAAATGAGGTGTAAATGACGGTATAGTTAGGTTACATTATATGATTAAACTATATTTCAAAAAAATAAAAAAGTAGCTAGTGCCATTGACTCATTGTTAAACTAATTGCATATTTAGAAGTAATTTTAGAAATGTGGAAGATGGTAACAAAACCGTGTAATGACCTAATTTGAAAAGTATTCATGCAAAATAACAGTGGACCTAAAGTGTTAGAAGAATTTGAATAGACAGAAAGATAACAGGGTAGTAACTAAAGTCAAAGTGACTTAAAATTCTAAATAACATTTTAAGAATAATGGAAATAAATTGTGAAATATTTGTTCAAGCTGTGTTTTTTAAGGTTATTTTAAGGAGAAGCGGATGAGGTAAGAATCAAATAAACTTCTTTTTTAGTATATTTGGCCACTAAAGACAAAAATTAAAATAGCTACATCAGTTATAAATCAATGTAACTGTATTTGATCACAAAAAATGAAACCAGTGACCCTCCATTTATCCTTATGGTAAAAGATTCTTAGCTATAGTTTTATTGGTAGGAAGTAAGAGGGGAAAAAGAGTCATTGGATAATTTAGGAAGAATAATTTGTCTTTGCAAAATGAGAATTTTGCATTTTGTAGGCTTTATGTGCATCCTGAAGAATATGAATATGAATGTTTTATAACCACATTGCTGTGTCTTGAACAAACTGTATGCAACTCAGTGGAGATTTACATAAAAATTATCTGTGAAATCACACTCTACATAACTTATGACTACATGATGCTTTATAAACACCATCAGTTATAAATATCATTATACTAATGTTAAGAAGTTATGGTTCACAACAACCACACCTGCTGTGGCTTTAATGGAAAAAACTCTGAGATACAAGGATTTTTAGGAGTTTTAAATAGAAAAATCTCACTTTCAAAATGCCTTCTACACCAATGCCTTTGATACTGTAAATAATTTTAAATGATATATTTTAATGGCATATTTAAATTAATCTGTTCCCTATTGTTCTGAATTCTAAAACTTATGAATCTCAATCTTAAGTAAATTAGGTAAACAAAAAGATTTACTGTATTTAGTACTTGAATCCATAAATTTGCAAGGAACACTGATGAATATATTCAAATATTCAATGAACTCTCTGTAGAAAAGTACAAGTGCTTGTCCTTTAGTACTCAGGGCATATTTAATAGGAATGCAATTGTGTGTTTGCTTCGGTAGATTATTGATTTGGTGAGGTAGAGACTGAATTAGTGATGTTCAAAGCATATATTAGAGCCTAGCATAGTACCTGACTTACTGGATGTGCCTGATAAATATTTACCAAATAAAATGTTCGTGAAGTCGATCAGGAAATAAATGAGGAATGAAAATAAAATTATCAGAGCTATTATGAATAGAAGATGCTGCTTTGTGGGACATCAAATTATCTCCAACAGAAAATATTCAAGCATAGACACAATAAATAATGTAAAAGAGAAGCATTAAGGTAATCAGGATTTGACCTAGTATTAGTGTTTTTTCAATTCTGTTTTTTACTCTCTGATAAAGTGGTGTAATTAAAACCTCATAATAGCCTGGGTGTTGTGGCTCACAACTTTAATCCCAGCACTTTGATAGGTCAAGGTAGGCGGATCACTGGAGGTCAGGAGTTTGAGACCATCCTGGCCAACATGATGAAACTCCACCTCTACTAAAAATACAAAAATTAGTGGGCATGGTGGTGCACGCTTGTAATCGCAGTTACTTGGGAGATTGAGGCACTTGAATCCAGGAGGCAGAAGTTTCAGTAAGCCATGATCATGCCACTGAATTCCAGCCTGGGCAACAGAGCAAGACCTTGTCTCAAAAAACCAAACAAAACCAAACAAAAACTCACAATAAAACCTTATTCACATTTTGCATGCGTGTGTTGCTATTGTGTGTGTGTGTGTCTGTGTGTTTTAAACTTGGTACATGACATGATAGAAACTTATTTCAAACTAACTAGAAAATGAGAGATGTGAAATGTGTTAGCTCACGTAAGTAAAACAATCAAGGATGAGTTTAGTCTTTGTCAATATAGTTAGAGAAGTGTTACCAGTAAAGTTTTTTTTTCTTTAGATTTAATGGCATTTGGATTATTATCAATACATTTTTGTTTAATCATTTCTTATACTCCAGCTTCTTGAACGTGGAGTATGTATATATGTGTGTGACTGTCATTAATTGACCAGCTTCTGCTGTTTCCAATACATGTAGGCTTCATATGGTGTCTAATTAGACATTTAGCAACTGAGTGAGGTCTGTGATGTTATCATTCTCCATATGGGGAATAAGATTATCAGAGAGTTAACTTACCCCAAGCCACACAGGTAAAGAGGTTAAAACCTGTGTCTACAGTTATTAATATACTTACAGAAACTTTTTTGCCTACCTCATGATAAGTGTTTGCAATTTGATTAACTGAATTTTAAAAAAGCTAAAACTTCTTTGTGTTCTTGAATTATCACAATAAACACATGCACATATTCTCTGTAAATGGCAAAAGTATCAGACAAAAAAGCTTTTATTTCCTTGTCAATTCATTTGGGCATTTTAAAACATACTTAGATATTATCACCTTTCAAAAGCAGTATTTTCTTTTCAGTGTTATTTCCTTGCTTCTATCCTCTATACATATTTCTTCGAGTATATTCCTTCACTTAGAAATCAAAAAGAAAAAGCAAACATTTTTATCTATCTATCTTCCTTACTGTAAAAAGTTTAAGGAGTTAAAGTAAATTAGATTGCCAGTACTACATTTTCTTGAAAAACTTAAGTGGAATTCAATATGCACTTTAGGAATTTCCTTTCCTTAAAAAAAATGCATTTTTGAATTTAACATTATTTCTACTTTCTTTCTCTTTTGTCCTCTGATCACTGCAAATATTTTTGACAAGTAGCAAATCAACAAATAACTGTTTCTACCAAAAGTCAACAAAAAACCAACCAAATATGTACAAATCTATGCGCTAACCAAATAAGTATCCTGTAAATAACTAAAAAAGAAGCTTCAAATGATTTGCTGGGGCAGAAAAGACAATACTAGGAAGCAAACTTTCTAAATTGTTGAAGAAAGATACATGCCAAGCACATATTTTCATTGTTCTCAAGCTATGTTGAAGTTCTGATCTCTCAGAATTAACTTTGGTGTGCTTCTCTTGTATAATATGGGGTTGCTTAGAACAGGAGATCTCTGTGCAAATAAACTGATAAGGAGGAACAAAAGAAGTCTCAGAAACATTCAGAGATAGAGTAGCTAGTCCCTGTGATGCTCTTTTTTTCTCTTCTCAATATAATCAGTGTTCTTGTAGAGGAAGGATTGCTCTTGACACTAGTCATATTTGTTTTAATTTTTCTTTCATAAAGCCAAAGTGAGTGTGTTCCTGAATTTTATGTAATTTTCTCTGGATTTAAATGGCATAACCTAACTCTCTATTCCAAATCTCATTGACAGTGTTTTTACAACTTATATTTACTAAACAATTGTTCATTGTAAGTATTTTTCCTAGAGGTTTTTATGTAGCAGCTCATTTAAAATTTACAATCTAGTCTGTGATCCAGCTCCCTTTATTTTATCCACTTAAAACTCTCTACCTAATTATTTTAACATACGTAGCATGTTGGAACATTTAAATGGAAGAAAAGGAGATCCCCGAAGGCTTCTTTAACATGAAGACGCCTTATGTTGTGTGATTCTGTCATTGACTTCTGCTTTATTTTCTCAAAAGTCTGATAATTTGTATTCTAGACAAATGACCTATAAACTGGGTGAGCATTATTGCTATTTTCAGAATGTGTGAGAGCAATTGTTCAAGATCTATACATGAGTTATACAAGGGTATTTTATACAAAGAGTAAGATCATGGGAGAAAAAGAGTGGCACTAGAGCTTCTTAACCTTAGAGAAACTATAAAGAGGAGAAAATATAAGCTTCACGGTTTTTGCCAAAGTTGCCAATGAGAACTATGCAATAAATTCTCAAAAGGAATCCTACACATACCTTAAGCATCCAGCTGTGACTGCAAGGCAGCAATGTGGTTCTCTTCTATTTATTTTTGAAAAAAAAAAGAAAAAGATAAAAAGAAAAACCAGTGACTGTATCTCCAAATGTTGTTTTAGGTACTTTATTATACTCTGCTTTCAATTTTGATTAAAAATTTCTTAGCTATTTGTTAGATATCTTATGTTTATGTGCATGACATTAGAGATTTTAGGCCAGAAGTAGTGATATTTTAGAAAAAGGAGCTATTGCAGAGGGCAGCCAATACTATCTAATAGTATGATATCTCATTCACCTATGAGAACAGCAGCGACTAAAATAAATCTAAGAATCAAGATATTTTTTGAAGTGTGGCTGAGTTGAATTTCACAAAATTTGATATTTTTAATCCTCCAAAATGCAAAGATTATATATTTTTACTAATTAAGAAGTTTGTGCACATAAAATCCAGGAGAAAATATTATTTCATATTTTAAAAATCTGTAACTGTTTTTTTTCTTTATAACTACTGAAATGTATATGCTCCCTGAAGTTTGGGATTTAAATAATGGAGAGTTCACGAGATGACACAGAGATAGTGAAGGGGGCAAACGTGTAGGATAAAGATTATTTCTTTCTTTTTCTTTTTTACAATTATATAAATTTGAGAAATAAAACATGATGTTTTGATATACAGATACACAGTGAAATGATGACTACACTCAAGTAAATTTACCAAGTTATCTTTTTAGATAATTAAATGTATAACCAAGTATTGATCCTCATCTATATTAAAATAATATTTGACACATATTTTAGGAAACTCTCAAATTTTACGCTTGGCCTAAAATTTTAACTGCAAATTTTAAAATTAATGTTAATATTTAGACTGTTTTTTTACCTTGTTAAAATGTATATTAACTTATTTAATCTCGATACCAACCAGTCAATACTACCATTAGTATTGTCAGCACCATATTTACCAATAAAAAAATTGAGTAACAGAAAGGTTATGTAATTTCCCTAAAATTATGCAGCCAATATATAACAAAACAGATATGAACCAGAGCAGTGTGAATCCCAGATTTGTAGCCCAAACTTTTGTATTACACTACAGGGTAGTTATGTGAACAGTTGAGAAAACTGATGTTCACCTAAGTTCTTTGTGTATTTTTTAATACAAAGTAGTATAAGTGTTAATGGATACTGAAAGGGTTAAAATTCTTGGTACTAAGTGTGCATCCAGAAATTAACAGGACATATTATAATGTTCTCTTTAAGTAAAGTTCACAAAAACAGAAGAAAGAAAATACTAGTTTTGCTTTATCACCACCATGTGGAAGTTAAGGCTTTTTTAAAATCTATTTCTCTAGTTAAGAAAGGTTAAAAAGGCAACTCAAGTGTTCACATGCTCTAGTGAAGGCTGACCTTAAATATAAGGCATGCTCACACTTTCTATTTTGTCATTTCCATGGCACCTCTCATAGAATGACTAGAGCAGCAAGCTTTTGAAAGGCGATGGTACCTATCAGCCAGGAGCTCAACTTAAACATTTTTGCTAGGTGTATATAAATTTGAAGCAACTTTTGACTGTTTTATAACATTTAACTCTTACTACTTTGTTTCAAAATATATAGAAGGTAAAAAGATTTTTTAAAAAATGAATTTGTATAAAGAAATAATTACATGGGCTGCGTGCGGTAGCTCACACCTCTAATCCCAGCACTTTGGGAGGCCAAAGCGGGCGGATCACCTGGGGTCAGGAGTTCGAGACCAGCCAGGCCATCACAGTGAAACCCATCTCTACTAAAAATACAAAAGTTAGCCCTGTGTGGTGATGGGCACCTGTAATCTCAGCTACTAAGGAGGCTGAGGCAGGGGAATTGCTTGAACCCAGGAGACAGAGGTTGCAATGAGCTGAGGTCGCACCATTGCACTCCAGCCTGAGTGAGAAAGTGAAACTTGGTCTCAAAAAAAAAAAAAAAAAAAAAGATATGAATTATTAGGCATGCTAAAAGTGTTGGATCTTCTTGGATCTTCAGCCTCCATTCAATATTTATTTGACAAAAGCTAATCTGCTGTGTATTGAAATGTAGAGGAAACATTTTTCTTTGCTGGAATCCCAGAACAGTTTGGGTGATGGATGCTCAAAGACGTGTATTTAAAAGGCAAATTCAGAGCAGTGAATTGCTACACCCAGTTATATGATGAGCAGCACCCTGTCAGCTTTTCCTGACAGAAATTGACACGAACTGAGGAAGATGACAACTTTCCTAAGACTGAGGTCTCTGAAGTGTGTCTGTTAAACAGACTGCTTCTATAATAGATTGAAAAAGACATCTAATAGTCAGAGAGCAGAGCTAACTGTTAAGAAATAGAAGGGCCTTGGCTCCTAATCCCCCTTGAGAGATGAGCCATTTAACCTACTCCCTGATGCAGAACTCTTGATACTTATGAGGTTTCTCAGGAAAGGATTTTGAATTGTTCTGTATCCTGCACCAGGGCTGATCTTTATGATACAAAGAACCCAGGAGAGTGGTTGGATCCTAACTAATTGAAGTGCAGCTAGTGACTGGTCACAGTTTCCAACATGAAAAGATGGCAGTATAATAGTCATCTAGTTGTTCATTTTATGATACCTATCTGCCCAAATCTGCTTTTGTTCGTAAGTTTCCTAGTTGAGTGTTTTCTTTTCCCTAATCATAATCTAACTTCATCCTGAGCAGGCACTATGTGCTGACTCATTTTATTCTGACTACTTCCAATGTGTTGACTAAAATGCTTGCTAATAAAATAGCTCCTTATCTCAGTAGCTTATTGTGGGCCCCAATAATTGTCCTTGGAATCTATCCCTAATAAGTTATTAAGTCTCAAATAAGCTAGAGAAATCAATGTTGTCTGACCTTCCTTGTGGTGAAAATAAAAGAGCTAGTCTAGAGAAATCAATCAAGTTGCCCAAAGTTGTGTAATGTATCATATTTGTTTGTGTATATCCTGTGTTGATCTAAAAAAGATTTATGGCAGTTTAAAACAATGCCTGACACACAGCAGGAGTGAAAAGAGAACAGGTAAACGAGATGAACAACAATAGACAAGAGATAAATAGTTATATAAAACGGGATAACTTCAGTGAAGTC
The DNA here is from genome assembly GCF_008728515.1 of Papio anubis. Lineage (NCBI taxonomy): Eukaryota > Metazoa > Chordata > Mammalia > Primates > Cercopithecidae > Papio > Papio anubis. The sequence continues at coordinate 23,890,301 of NC_044977.1, forward strand.
ATATTCACATTCTAGAGGTGGAATATTAATTTGTCTCTAAATTTTTAGCAGCAAACTGAATAGGAAGTTAAAATCAGTAAGTAATAGAATTTTAGAATGTTTAATAATAAAATAACACAAACTACTCATGGAAAAACAATTATTACTGAAATTATAACATATCTATATTTCTCCAAACACTCTAATGATGAGGACTTTGCAGTAATTCATAAACATGTTCTTATAGTAGGCAACGATGTCTCAGTACAATCCAACGCTATGATATCAAAGCACAAGTGAGTAAACATTTATATGAAGACTGATAAGAAAACTAACTGCCTAACATTTTGCTGGCATTATTTGATGAATGATTTGATACTCTTTAGTATTCTTTTATATAGATAAACTTCATAAGTTTCAGCCAGTTCTTCATTATTAATTATGTCTTTAGCTGAAATTTTCATATATTTTGAGTAGGATTTCATTCAAATTTGTATTGCCTAGATTATGCAGTGAATCTGTTTTGCAATTAGTCTACTTTTTTATTGCGATACATTATTATTTTGTGACCATTTTTCTTCCTTTCACACTTTTACCATGAGTTACTTTGGGCATAAAATCTTCCCTGTCTATCTTAGGCTGTTTTGTATATCTATAATAGAGTACCTGAAACTGGATAATTTAGAATAGACAGAAATGTATTGGCTCACATTTCTGGAGGCTTGAAAGTCCAATAACAAGGATGCAGGCTCTGCAGAGGGCCTTCTTATTGCATCATCACATAGCAGAAGGTGAGAGAGTAAGAGAGAGAGAACAGAAGTTGTTCTTTAATAATGGTGCCAAACACACCCATGAAAGTAGAGCCCTCATTGGCTAATCACTTCTAAAAAATCCCACCTCTTAATCTGTTAAAATGGCAATTACATTTTAGCATGAGTTTTGGAAGGGATGAACATTTAAATTATAATACTACCCAACTGAATACGAGTTTGTACCTAATACTCATTATGTCCAATAAAACGTGATCAGAGACAATGAACCTCTAACCAGAGGCTTGAATTATTGGTCTTGCCCTCTTTTGTTCCACCACACACCCTGAGAAGAACATGTCCCAGGATCCTCCTTTAGCCTAGGTTCTGAAATAAGAAACATGTAGAACTGATCTGATCTCAAGCCTCACCAAATTCTCAAACCTGTTAGTGAACTATGTATAGTTGTAAGCTACTGAAATATGGGGATTATTTATTCTTCTGTGTCATCGTGGCAATACCTATAAAAGTTACTAAATATATAATATTATATTTAAATATTGATAAAAGAAAAACTTCAGCCAAATTAAATTTAAAGGAGTTTGAATCATGAACTATTCACAAATCAGGCCACCCCCAGCATCACAGCAGATTCACAGAGACTCCAGCACAGTCACGTGGTGGAAGATTTATAGATAGAAAAAGGGGAAGTGACATGCAGAAATCAGAGGTGAGGTAGAGAATGACCAGATTGGTCACAGTTCAGCGTTTGCCTTTTTTGAATGCAGTTTGAACACTCAGCAATGTATGAATGGTTGAAGTATGGCTGCTGGGATTGGCCAAGACTTACCTATTGTCATAGGCAAATACTCCTAAGTTAGATTTCCAATCTTGTCTACCTATTAAACTAGGTTGCAGTTCATCCACAAGGACTCAAAAATATAAGTATGGAGTCCATCTCAGGCCATATTTAGTTCGCTTTATGTTACAGGAAGTCAGGGATCCTGAATGGAGGGACTGGCTGGAGCCACGACAGAGGAACATAAATTGTGAATATTTCATCTTAATATGGACATTTATCAGTACCCAAAGAATACTTTTATAATTTCTTATGCCTGTCTTTAATCTCTTAATCCCCTTATCTTTGTAAGCTGAGGATGTACATCACCTCTGGGCCACTGTGATAATTGTGTTAACTGTAAAAATTGATGATAAAACGTGTATGTTTGAACAATATGAAATCAGTGCACCTTGAAGAATGACAACTATTTTTAGGGAACAAGGGAAGACAACTGTAAGGTCTGACTGCCTGCAGGGTTGGGCAAAAGGAGCCATATTTTTCTTTTTGCAGAGAGCCTATAAATGGACGTGCTGGTAGGAAAGATATCATTAAATTCTTTTCCTAGCAAGGAATATTAATATTTATACCCTGGGAAAGGAATTCATTCCTAGGGGGAGGTCTATACACGGCCACTCTGGGAATGTCTGTCTTGTGCAGTTGAGATAAGGACTGAGATAAACCCTGGTCTCCTGCAAACCCTTAGGCTTACTAGGGTTGGGAAAACTCTGCCCTGGTAAATTTGTGGTCAGACAGGTTCTCTGCTTTTGAACCCTGTTTTCTGTTATTTAAGATGTTTATCAAGACAATACATGCACCATTGAACATAGACCCCTATCAGTGGTTCCGCTTTTGCCCTTTGCCCTGTGATCTTTGTTGGACCTTTATCAGTGGTTCTGCTTTTGACCTTTGTCCTATTCCCTCAGAAGCATGTGATCTTTGTTAGACTCTTGTTAGTGTCCTGCTTTTTGCTCTTGGAAGCATGTAATCTTTGTACCTACTCCCTGTTTTTACACTCCCTCCCCTTTTGAAACCCTCAATAAAAACTTGCTGATCTGAGACTTAGGTAGGTATCATGGTCCTACCGTATGTGATGTCACCCCTGGAAGCCCAGCTGTAAAATTCCTCTCTTTGAACTGTCTCTCTTTATTTCTCAGATGGCTGACACTTAGGGAAAATAGAAAGAACCTATGTTGAAATATTGGGGGTGAGTTCCCTCAATAGTTTTAATAGTATGGACACTAAAAGTGATAATATTTATGTCATATTTTCCTTAAAAGTGTTGGAGCACATTATTAAAGTTTCAGAGTGAAGGGCCATCCAGATTCAGTTCAGATTTGAGTTGAGGGAAACATGGTGAGACCAACGAGCTTTAGAATAATTTATAATTGTCCCAGCCTACATTTTATTTCAGGATGTTGTCTTTCTTACCTCTGTTAAAAATAACCAGGGCAGCTGAGATGGACCTCTCTTGGGGTTAGCTCTCTACATGAAAACCGCCAATGGTGTCTGGGAGTCTTTATAGCTGGGATCCCAGATATCACAACTTTGCACTTTTTGTGGTTGATTCTTCCAATATATATATTTGATTTAACTCAGCCAAAACGTGGAAAAAATTATTGAGAAATGAAATGGCTGAAGATGAATAACATGTGGTTGATTAGTAAGCCTTTCTTTTATTTCAATCAATTGAGATTCTCATCACCTTTCCAATAGTTCCACATCCACAGCCCTTTTCTATTTTTATTTAATCTAGTTGGGTAAAGTTGCTAATACTTGAAAAGTAATACAACAGCTTTTGTGGGAAGGTTATTTTTCCTGACAAATGGAACTAGAATTCATGTTTTACAGATTAGTTCCTTACACTGAATGTGTCCAGATTGACTATAGTCTCATTTATATCACTGCTAAGCCATATTGCTTTTTAGATTATAAATGACCATTGTAAACAGCAAAATTTATTCTTGAAGGTAAAATACTCTACATATTATTCTTTATATAATATCACTTAAAAGGAGAATATGACCAAAAAAATCCCTGCTATATATGCCTTTGTTATTAGTACCAGGGAATCAAGCCCAGGCTGGTTGTCTCAGTAACTAAGTCGGTTGATTTCTTTAGCCATAAAGAAAAACAAATTTTGTATTTTCATATGTTTCAGTGGCAAGGACCACTACTGATTCTCATGTTGAAACCATCCATTCACACAGGCATTCAAACTATCACTAGTCTTCTTCTTGGCTCCAGGTAAAGGAATTAACAGTTTGTGGCAAAGCTAATTAGGCCCAATTATTTTACCATCAGACCTCTGAGAAGTCATCTGAATTACCAAAAAGAGATTTAGCCACTATATACACATGAGTACCATGGATAATTTATTTCTAATGAAACTCATTTGGAGAAGAGAAATGCACTGATTTTGATACAATAATCAAAAAGAGGGATATGATCTGTGTCAAGCGTCCTGAAGCAACATGATAAGGTAATATAATGGTATTTATTCATTATTCTACTCATTTACATTTTTTCTCAAAATAGTTCTTTCTGTAAGTTAAAAAGAGCCCTTAATTTTATTGTTAAAGATCTGAGCTTCAATTTGCTCACTTGAAAATGTGAACTAATTGATAAATCCTTTCATTTGTCTTTTTTTTTTTTTTGCCCCATAGGTCATTTATTTGAAATGTAACTAGGTGCAAGACATTCTTCTTGATTTTTTAGTTTCTAATTGGTTAACAAAATCCACACTTATGCATATAGCTGATTTTGGGGGCACAACAACTCCAGGATTTTTAATGTCTTCTAAAAGGAGAGCAGAGTGATCTGGGAAACTAAAAGTAATCAATGGGACATCATTTCCATCCAGCCTGAGCCAGAGGATATCCCACACTAGCATAAGCTTAGGATAAAAGGTATTCAAGGGTCAGCTGAACAAATGGAAGGTGATCCAAAAATACCCTTTCTTATTTATTGAATAATTCTTATTCTTGGTAGAAAGACATATTCTGAATCGCAGGAGTTTTCAAGTTGTGCTGAAGAATGAGAGTGAAAACAGAATATAGAAAATGGCAAACTTCAACTCTCAAAGTAACTATTACACAAGACGATGATGAAAATGGATTAAAAGGAAAAGATCATTTATAATTACAAATATTTCATCAGATTGCTGAGGGAGTTAGCAAAGCACATTGTTGTTAACGGAAAAAAGAAACACCTCTTCTTACACTGTGTATTTTATTCTGCTTGAGAGCTAGCTAACTATAGACCCATATCCTGTAGCAAAGGAGCAGCTTCTAATCTGCTCATACAAAACTGTCTAATTAGTTGGTACAGTTATAGCAGTAGGTCAGTCATGAGCAGGCAATGGAGGGAAAGCAGTACTATCCCTTGCAGAATTTGTGACTTTTTATAACAAGCACTTGACTTGATCCTCTCAATTTTATCCTTTCAATTTGATACTTTATACACTTTTTTAAAGGTCTGGTAACTCTGTGACACATTTAAACCATCACCAATCATATCTAATTTAGGATGACTTAAAGTTCTGAGAGTAGGTATCAATGAAAAATGAGTGGGAAAGATTCATGAGGGCGTTTCAATAACATAGAGGTGTGTAAGGCAATAACTCCAATCGGACAAATAGAAATTTCACAGAGAAGAGTCTATGAAGAATTGACATTGTTTCTTAGCCAGTGACAGCCATTCCTGACAAGCTCAGTAACTCAGGATACCAGAAAGTAGACCCACTTATTTGTGTGAAGATAATGAGTCCACTTACCTATTTCTTTATCCAGCTTCAAACAAACAACACAAAGCAACATAGAACAAAATCAAGTCTTACATATTTAGTCCTAACACTACAAAGCTAATAGCAATGTATGTATCCATCTGTGGAGCTTGTACTATACATCTGAATTGCTGTCAAGCAATTAATAAGATATAAATAACATAATATTTAATACAAAATATCTATAAGCCCCATTTTATAGACAAAGATACTATGGCACAAAGAAGGCAAATATATTTTATAAGGATATAGGTCCAATATAAGCAAAATAAGTCCAGGCAGTATAGTTATGGCCTTATACTGTAAGTTTTTATACTGTCTTATTAAAAAGACAAAAAAAGAAAATCTGAATAAGAAAAATATTGGCCTATAGTGAATAAATGAGTACATTTCAAATATTTTAGGAAGGGAATGTATTTATTTGACAAAACAATCATGAATTATGAAATTATATGCAAATTAAGACAGTTTTATAATATACTTAACATATTTATTGTTCTTCATACACTAACAGATTTATTTCTATCTTCTGATAAGATGGACGGAATTTTCAGCAATGTAATTTTGGCTCTGAATCACTCTCAGAAAATGGACCAGCAGTTCCCTTGATTTGATCTTCTCAGCAGGCCAGGACAGCTGGGTCTCCATCACCACCTGTCATTGAGTGCGTTAGCATTGTCAACCTCCACATCCAATTACATGCTAGCTTCATGGCCAAAACACTCTGGGCCTTCCTTGTCTCCAGTGTCTTCTTTTAGAGGTGTGTACGAGATCATTTGCCTCCTGATGCTGCTGGAGGTAGCCTCCTGGGCTAACCTGACATAAGAACAGAAAAATAACGTGACCTAGCTCAGTGCTGGAGACCGCCTTGGTGTTATTATTATCATTGTTTCTTAAAACTTGAAATCCTATGTCTTAATAAATACATACAAATATCTTTAAATAAAGTAATTTTTCCTTAGCAACTGAGACTAATACTCTGAGATGTTATTTCTTACTAGAATCAGCAGCACAGCATAGAGATTTTTATCCTACAGCAAGATCATCTCGCAAGCATTTATATCCCTTCTCCACCTAACTCCAACATATTATCTTACCACCAAGATTGGATGAAGAGTTTCTTCTGGTAAAATTTCAGCTTTGATTTTTAAAAATAATATTGATATCTGCAAAGTATGTGCCATCATTAACAGAAAAGTCTCAGAACTAGGAGAAAAGAAACGATTACTTTCCCACATATTTATGAACACATATATAAATAATGTACACCAAAGATACGGCCAAAGGCCACAAAAGTTGTTAGTCAATTATTTAACAATACACTGGTTTAATTTTTGATTTTTTGTTTTTATTTTGTTGTTGATGATGTGCTGCTTTTATCCTTTTTGTATCTTAACATTTATTTGTTGATGTTACATATCCTTGCAGAGCATGGAAATATGAATAGGGAATTTGCAGGAAACCTTATTAAACCTTATAAAAGGCTGGGTGCGGTGGCTCATGCCTGTAATCCCAGCACTTTGGGAGGCTGAGGTGGGTGGATCACGAGGTCAGGAGTTTTAGTCCAGCCTGACCAATGTGGTGAAAACCCATCTGTACTAAAAAAAAATACAAAAATTAGCCTGGCGTGGTGGCATGTGCCTGTAATCCCAGCTACTCAGGAGGCTAAGGCAGGAGAATCGCTTGAACTCGGGAGGCAGAGGCTGCAGTGAGCTGAGATCACTCCACTGCACTCCAGCCTGGGCAACAGAGTGAGAATCCATCTGAAAACAAAACAAAACAAAACAAAACAAAACAAAAAAAACCTTATAAAAGCAACACATAAACCATAAACTCTGGAACTTGTTTTCTTTTGTATTCTATCTTGTCATTTCATTCAGAATGGATGAGTGTAATTTTAAAATGTTTTAAAATAAGAATTTTTTGAGTAATGTTTCTAATTTAATTAAACAGAAACTCAGTCAATGAAATAGAAATGATTAGTGATAGAAGTAAACATAATCATAAAGTTTTGTCTTTGCTTCCACTTATGGAGTTTTGAAAACTTCTAAAATAAAACCCACATAACAGGAGAGTAAAATAATTAAGCACCTGAGAGAAGTAACAGAATTCCTACATTCTAATCTCAGATGCAACATTTTTTTCTTTCTTTCTTTCTTTCTTTCTTTCTTTCTTTCTTTTTTTTTTTTTTTTTTTTTTTGAGACAGAGTCTCACTCTGTCAACAGGCTGGAGTGCAGAGGCACAATATCTTGGCTCACTGCAACCTCTGCCTCCAGAATTCAACTGATTGTCCTGCCTCAGCCTCCTGAGTAACTGGGACTACAGGTGCATGCCACCACGCCAGGCTAATTTTTGTATTTTAGAACAGACAGAGTTTCACGATGTTGGCCAGGATGGTCTTCATCTCTTGACCTCATTATCTGCCCTCCTTGGGCTCCCAAAGTGCTGGGATTACAGGCATGAGTCACCACGGTGCCCGGCCTCACATGCAACTCGTTAGTGATAGTAGTCAAGTTACCCAACTTTTTTCTGTCTTATTCTCCTCACTTGTAGAACGAGTGTAATGATAGTCTTTCACAACTTTGTCATGAAGATTAGCGTGTAGTTTATCATTAACATCATATCTGTTAAGCACTTAAAGTAGTATATATCACATTGTAAATGCTATAAAAGTTAAATAAAACATACCACTTCCAGTAAAATCAGCTAGATTAACCATTGAGTCTAATCATATTCTATTGTGAGATAAAAGAAGAAAATTGATTAGAAATAACAATATAATTAAAATATCTTTACTTTTACATCTATCAGTTAAATTTAATTGTAATCATGTACCAAAGACACAAACACAACAATTAGAAAATCAGGTACTGAGAAAGAAAGGGATGAAAATGATACCTGGGAAATCTTCCTGTATAGCTTTAATGATATATAATATTCCATTTCTTTATGAAAATGTAATGAAACATGGCCAAAAATACTAGATTTTGTTAAAAGGCATAGTGAGAATATGACTATTGTATTTATCTATATTGTATATATGTTTAAAGTATTTAATAAAAGATTAAGATGACTTAAGGCTCACACATGCTTAATTTCAATCCTGTCTTTGCCAATTACAAACTCTATGACTTTGGGCAAGTCATTTATTCTCTCTGTACTTCACTTTCTTCTTATTTCTATGTTCTAATAAACCTTGAGATAATTCAGAGCAAAATGAGGTGTCCCAGATTTAACTGTCAATATATAAATATTGTAGCTAAAATTAAAGAGGAGAGGGTCACCAAATATTTCAATTTTCTTATTAAGTGCACAATTGAATAATGCAATATGAAGAATTTCCACTATTAGTGACAGAATGGCTTAGGGAATGTTTCTGGAATTGATGCCTAATATACAGTCAAAGGGAAGAAGGCAAACTTAATAAAATCCAAATAAAAGATTACAAAATTACTAGCAAATTTGCCTTGAATAATTTGCCATAAAACACTACACTTATAAATTATGAAAAGTCATATCTCTAAAATTGAATAATAAGTGTCCATTACTTAGGGCAATAAATTCCCATTCAAAATCCCTAACAAAAGCAGTTATTTTATGTGTAATAAAGAGGAGAAAAAATTCAGAAGCAAATAGTATACAATAAAAGTTGAGAATAAAAGTCAATTTAATAATTTTTTTTAAAAAAATCCTTTTATAACTAGATCCTTTATGAAATTTGTAATTGTATAAGACATAGAGTAGGGTTTTGTGGATCTTATATAATCATGTATATCAATGATTCCAACTCTGGTTGTTCATTACAATAAACTACGAAGATTTTATTTTTTAGATGGCTGACTAAAGATATCAAATGGAAGTACTTCTTAGAAACAAGAGCCAAAATTAAGAGTGAATAATCATGGCTCAAGTGGAGTACTGAAGGGAGAGTGATAGAGCCTATTGGTTCAGAATTCACATAGAGAAGAAAGAAACTGGGGCACAGAACAAGAAGAAAGCAGGAGTTTGGCAGAGCTCAACTCCTGAGGAATTTAGAGTCCCATGGAAAGTATCAGTGGGCGTGTTTTTGGCTTCCCTCATCCCTGCATCAGACTGCTGGTTTCCGAACTCTCAGAGAGCACCTTAGCCCTTACGAGCCCAAGCACTGGTGTGGGTGGCAATTTGGGAAATTTTTGTGGGCAGAACACAGGGCAGCTAGCTCATGCATTGTCTGTCACCCTCCCCACAGACTCCAGCTGAGCTGGCAGGTACCATATTTGTTGTGTGCCCATTATGGGCCACTGTTCTGTCCAGGAAGTCTTAACCCTTGTGTTTCTACATCACTAGATCCCCTGCCAAAGTAACTGAGCCCCACTCAGATGGCGGCAGCTAAAGAAGGCTGGTGGTACACAGGGGAGCTGTGGGATTTCCAGAGATCTAGCCCTCAGGGTGGGCTGCTGTTAGGAGTAAGGAGAGTGAAGCACGTCAATGAACCCCTTGCTACAAAGGAAACCAGGGTATACACTCTGGTTTCATGGAGCTCTCAGGCTTGCAAGTTGGTGACTGTGCCCTGTCAAGTGGAAATGCAGGTAGGTGCTGGGCTCTATAGGGGAGGAATAGGGTGCCACCCCAGAGATGAGGTGACACCAGTGCATGGAACAGATGTGAAAAGGATGATTTCTTCCCTGTCCCCCACTGCTTTGGATGCCACTGTGGCTATTCTCACGGGGTGCTTTCAAAGGTGTGCCAGTGGATGGTCATTCCAGAATATTAGGGTGGTTGCAACCCAGCTGCCAGTGTGCCCGCCAGGCCCAGGCTTGCATCGTAGGCACAGCACTTCCCTCTGTCTACACAGAATGGCAGCATTCCTGCAGCAGAGATTAGGTGACTGGTAAAGCCATCTGTTTTGGGCTGAGGTAAGAAGTTATACTCCAAGGTCATTTGGAGGAAGAGTCATGGGAAAGTTGTTTTCTGTGTCCCTCAACTACATTACAGCCTGGAGATAAGTGACAGTGCCTGAGTTAGAAGTCATGAGCTTTGGAACAGGAGTGTGATAGGGAGACAGACTGCATTCTTGCCTGCCTAAGACAAGAAGCTAGTGCAGCTCCTTCCCTCTGACCCCACCCACAGAAACCTCAGCACATTTCACCACAAGCTCCCCCTGCCACTTCCATCAGGGCTAGTGCTTACGCTTGTCATCAGGGTTCCCAAGGGCAAGCTTGGCAGTCCAGTGCCACTCAGTGGTGTACCCAACACTGGGACTTAGGAGCAAACTCAGAGCACCAGGCTTTCCACTGGTCAGTCTACCATCCAAGACCACAGAAAACCCCTCCCAGTTGACAAAGATCAAACACATGCCCATCAGCTTCTGCCACAGCCAACTCTTCCTCATAAATGCTCTACTGGCCTGGAAGCTGAACTGCACAATGCAGTACATAAGAGGCTAACAGAAGTGCACAGTTCTGTGGAACAAGATAAAATACCTGAGATCTTCTAACACTGGTTCTGCAGGAAATAATAATTATCATAATATGCTCTGCACATTGCCACTACAACTGGTATTTGAGAGAGCCATCACACAAAGGCTATCTATAAACAAGAAACTCATACAGAGTCTTGGCCCCCTGAAAGTGCCCAGAATCAAAGCCAAATAACTATACAGAGCATGTATTACAGTCACACACTCAAGGAAGCAAAAACTATTTTAAAGAAAGTCCCATACAAACAAAGGCATATTCAAAAATAAGAAATGGCACTTTCTAAAGAAGAGAAAGCACCAGTGTAATAAATCTAGTGGTATTAAATAACAGAGTTTTTAAGACCCCTCCCCACCCAAAAAAAGGTCACACTAGCTCTCAAGAAATGGATTCCAACCAAAATAAAAATTCTGAAATGACAGACAAAAAATTCAAAAAATAACTTGTCAGGAAACTCAGTGAGATTCAAAAGAAAGTTGAACATAAACACAAAAACATCAGAAAAATAATTCAGGATGTGAATGAAAAATTTACTAAAGAAATAGAAATTTTTTAAAGAAGAAACAACTGGAAGTCAAAAAGTTACTGAAGGAATTACAAAATATAGCTAAAAGTTTTAAGATAGACTAGAACAAGCAGGTAAAAAGATTAGAGAGCTTTAAGGGTGGTTTTTTGAGTTAATCCAGCCACACAAAACGATAAAAGAATTTTAAAAGATAAACAAAGGCATCAAAAACTAGGGGATTATGCAAAGTGACCAAACCTATTAGTTATAGGCATTTCTGAGAGAGAAAAAAAGTAAAAGCTATGGAAACCTACTTAAGTAGGTAATTTAGAAAAATCCTCCCTGGTCTTTGCAGAAAATCAGATACTTGGATACAAGAAACTCAGAGAACAATTGCAGACAGTCTGATGGACAGTCTGCAGAGTCCGATGACTATATGAATTGATGTGCAAGGAGAACATCATCAAGGCATATTGTCATCAGACTATTCAAAGTCAATATTGAAGAAAAAATTCTAAAAGCAACAAGAGAAGCATCTAATAACCTATAAATGAAATCCCATCAGAGTAATAGTAATAGCAGACTCCTCAACAGAAACCTTAAAAGTCAGAAATATTGGAGTTTTATTTTCAGTTCATTCAAAAAATTGCAAGCCCCAAATTTTATTTCTTCCTAAACTAAGCTTCATAAAGGAAAATCAAATAAAATCTTTGCTGGACAAGAAAATGCTATAAAATTGGTCACCACTAGACCAATTGTACAAGATATTCTCAAAGTAGTTATAAACATCTAATCAAAAGGCAATGTGTGCCATCATAAAAGAACACAAAAGTATGAAACTCAAAGATCTTATGAGACAATTACACAAATGAGACTACAGAGTAACTAGATAACAGTTAACATGATACCAGAAACAAAATCTCAAATATCCATTTTACCCTTGAATATAAATAAATTAAATATATACTAAAAAGATATGGACCAGCAGAATGGGTTACAATTTTTTAAAAAGATCCGGCCAGGCTCAGGGGCTCATGCCTACAATCCCAGCAATTTTGGAAGCTGAGGTAGGTACATTGCTTGAGGCCAGGAATTACAGACCAGCCTGACCAACATAGCAAAACCCCATCTCTCCAAAAAAAAAAAAAAAAAGAAAGAAAGAAAAAATTAGCAGAGTGGCACATGCGTGTAGTCCCAGTTACTCAGGAGGCTGAAACACAAGAATTGGTTTATCCTGGGAGGCAGCTCCAGCCTATGCAACAGAGTGAGAATGTGCCAGAAAGAGAAAGAAAAGAAAGAAAGAAAGAAAGAAAGAAAGAAAGAAAGAAAGAAAGAAAGAAAGAAGAGGAAAGAAGGAAAGATCTAATGATATGTTGCTTATAAGAAACCCCCTTAGGGGATAATGACATTTATAAACTTAAAGTAAGGGAGTAGAAAAAGATATTCCTCACAAGTGGAAACCAAAAATAAGAAGAATAGCTACACTTACGTGAGATAAAACAGACTTAACAACAATTAAAAAGACAAAGAAAGTCACTATAAAATGATATAGGTAGCAATTCACCAAGAAGATATTAATATAATAATTCTAAATATATTTGCATGCTGCACTGGGGCACCTAGATTCATAAAACATATATTATTAGACCTAAGAAAATAAATAGACAACATTATAATAGTACTGGGAGACTTCAACACCCCACTGACAGAACTAGACATATCATCATCAGAACTAGACAAATATAAACTCTGTAGGTAAGATGGGTCAGATGGACCTAATAGACCTTTGCAGAACATTCTACCCAACAACTGAAGAATATGCCTTTTCTGTATCTGTACATGGACGATTCTCCAAAATAGGTCATATGCATTGCCACAAAGCAAGTCTCAATACATTTAAAAAAATAGAAATTACAACAAGCATCTTCTTGGACCACAGTGGAATAAAACCAGAAATGAATACCAAGAATAAATCAATAAAAATAAATACCAAGAAGTATGAAAATACAAGAAAATTAAACAACCTGCTCCCTGATGATCTTTGAGTAAATGACAAACTTGGGCAGAAATTAAGACTTTCTTGAAATGAATGAAAATAGAGACACAGCATACCAAAACCTCTATAATACAGCAAAAGCAGTGCTGATATGGTTTGTCTGTGTCCCCACCCAAATCTCATCTTGAATTGTAGCTCCCATAATTCCCATGTATCATGGGAGGGACCAGGTGGGAGGTAATTGAATAATGGGGACATCTCTTTCCTGTGCTGTTCTCATGGTAGTGAATAAGTCTCATGAGATCTGATAGTTTTATACGGGACATTTCCTCGTATACATTACTGAATCTCAGGAATGTCCTTATGGTAGCATAAGAATGAACTAATGTATGTGCTAAGAGAGAATTTTACAGTGTTAAAGGCTTACATCAAAAAGAAAGATGTCAAATTAATAACATAACATTCTACCTCAAGGAACTTTCAAAACACAATGCACAAAAAAACAACATTAGCAGAAGAAAAGAAATAATACCGTTATAGCAGCATGGGACAATCATATTATTTCAAAAACAGAAAAAGTAAAGAAAGAAAGCTAATTGAAATGCCCGTGGATTATAAAATATGTATTTGAAATCTGGCATAAGAAACACCTACTCTGTTTCTGAAACTGCCTACTCTTAAGCCTGGAAATTTTTCTTTCATAATATTTAATGTAATTGCTAATACACAAAAATCAGTGTTCTCAACCTGCAGAGAACCCTCACTTAAATCTAATTCCTTTTGCTGCTCTTTGCAATCAGTATTTAATAAATAAAATAACACACACACAAAAAAAGAAACAATAAAGATCAGAGAAAAAGTAAATACTTTTGAGACAAAGAAAGTTAAAAACATCCAAAGAACCATAAAAAAAAAACCTTGATCTTCTGAAAAGAAATAGACTGCTGTGCAGATAAACCAAGAAAAAAGATTAATATAAGAACAATCAGAAATGAAAAAGGATATATTACAATTGATAACATAGTAATACAAGATTATCAGAGACTGTTATGATCTTCTTTATGCATAGAAACTAGAAAATCTAAAAGGCAGTGGATAAATTTTTGGAATTATACAACCTCCCAAATTTGAAATCCTGAACAGACCAGTAATAAGTTATGATACTGAATCAATAATAAAAATTCTGCCAAACAAACCAGCCCTGTACCAAACAGATTCACAGTTGAATTCTACCGTACATGTAAAGAAAAACTGGGACCGATCCTACTGAAACAGTTACCAAAAATCAAGCAGGAGAGAATCTTCTCTAACTCACTTACAAAACAAGTATCAGGTTGATAACCAAAGCCAGGCAAGGGCATGACAACAAAAGGAGAAATCTTCAGGCCAATATCTTTGATGAACATAGATGCAAAAATCTTCAACAAAATACTAGTATTCAGCAGTATATCAAAAATTAATTCACCATAATCAAACAGGTTTTCTTCCTGGGATGCAATGTTGGATCAATGTAACTTACCACATAAACTGAATTAAAAACAAAACCCACATGTTTATCTTTATAAATAAAAGTATTTGATAAAATGTAAAATTTACTTTTGATAAAAACCTTCAACAAACTAGGCATCAAAGGATCATACCTTATTCCTTTCATAAATAAGAGCCATTTATGACAAACCCACAGCCAGCATCATACTGAATGGGCAAAGGCTAGAAGCATTTCCCCTAGGAACTGGAATAAGACCGAGAAGCCCACCCTCATTTCTATTCAACATAGTACTGGAAGTCCTAGCTAGAGTGATTAAGCAAGATAAAGAAATAAAAGGCATCCCAATTGGAAAACAGGAAGTCAAAATATCTGTTTGCTAATAATATAATCTTATACCTAGAAAACTCTCAAGATTCCACCAAAAGTCTAGATTTAATAAATTACTTGAGAAAAGTTTCAGGATACAATATTAATGTACAAAAATTAGCAGCATTTCTTTTTTTAAAACTTTTACTTTCCGTTCAGGGATAAGTGCTTTGGTTTGTTCCAAAGGTAATTGCGTCATAAGTTTTTTGTGTACAAAATATTTTGTTACCAAGATAATAAGCATAACATCTAATATGTAGTATTTCTGATTTTCTCCCTTATCCTATCCTTCACCCTCAAGTAGGCCCCAGTGTATGTTTCTCCCCTCTTTTGGTCCATGTGGTTCTTGTTGTTTAGCTCCCATTTATAAGAGAGAACATGCAGTATTTGGTTTTCTGTTCCTGTGTTAGTTTCCTCAGGAAAATGGCACCTACATCCATCCATGTTGCTGCAAAAGACATAACCTCATCTTCTTATGGCTGTGTAGAATTCCATTGGTTATATGTACCACATTTTCTTTATTTAATCTACTATTGATGGGTATTTAGGTTGATTCTATGTCTTTGCAATTGAGAATAGTGCTGCGATAAACATACATATGCATGAGTGAACGAATTATATTTCTTTGGGTATAAACACAATAATTGGATTGCTAGGCTCAATGGTAATTCTGTTTTAACTTCTTTGAGAAATTGCCACACTGCTTTCTGCAGTGGCTTAACTCATTTACATTCACACACTAGTGTATAAATATTCCCTTTTTTGTACAATCTCATTTGCATATGTTATTTTTGACTTTTTAGTAATAGCCCTTCTGACTAGTATGATATGGTATCTCATTGTGATTTTCATTTGCATTTCTCTAATGATTAGTGAACTGAGAATTTTTTCATATTCTTGTTGGCTATGTGTATGTCTTCTTTTGATGTCTGTCCATGTCCTTTGCTCACTTTTTCTTTTCTTTTTTTTGTTGAGACCGAGTCTAGCTCTGCCACCCAGGCTGGAGTGCAGTGGCAAGATCTCAGGTCACTGCAACCTCCTTCTCCTAGGTTCAAGTGATTCTCCTGCCTCAGCCTCCCAAGTAACTGGGATTACAGGTACCCGCCACCACGCCCAACTAATTTTTGTATGTTTAGTAGATACAGGGTTCACTGTATTGGCCAGACTGGTCTCAAACTCCTGGCCTCATGATCCACCTGCCTTGGCCTCCAAAAGTGCTGGGATTACAAGCATGAACCACCATGCCCAGTCCCTTTACTCACTTTTTAATGGGTTGTTTTTTGCTTGTAAATTTGTTTAAGTTTCTTATAGATTCTGTATTTTAGACCTTCATCAAATGCATAGTTTGAAAACATTTTCTGCCGTTCTTTAGGTTCTTTTTACTGTTGATAGTTTCCTTTGCTGTGCAGAAGCTCTTCAGTTTAATTAGGTCCCAGTTTGTCAATTTTTGTTTTTGTTGTAATTGTTTTTGATGTTTTTGTCATAAAATATTTGCCAGGTCCTATGTCCAGAATGGTATTTCCTAGGCTATCTTCCAGGGTTTTTATAGTTTTAGGTTTTACATTATTTCAGTATTTAATCCATCTTGAGTTGATTTTTGTATGTGGTGTAAAAAGGGGTCCAGCTTCAATCTTTGGCATATGGCTAGCCAGTTTTCCTAGCACCGTTTATTGAATAGAAATGAGAATAATGTATATTCTGACGTTTGGGGGTAGAGAGTCCTATAGTTATCTATCAGGTTCATTTGGTAAAGTGTTGAGTCCAGGTCCTCAATATCTTTGTTAATTTTCTATCTAATACTGTCCATGGGACATTGAAATCTCCCACTGTTATTGTGTGGAAATTTAAGTCTCTGCATAGCTCTTTAAGAATTTGCTTTATGAGTGAGCTGAGATCCGGCCACTGCACTCCAGCCTGGGCGACAGAGTAAGACTCCGTCTCAAAAAAAAAAAAAAAGAATTTGCTTTATGAATCTAGGTGCTCCCGTGTTGGGTGCTTATATATTTAGGGTAGTTAGGTGTTCTTTTTGAAGTGAATCCATTACCATTATATAATGCCCTTCTTCGACTTTTTAAAAATCTTTGTTGGTTTAAAGTTTGTTTTGTCAAAAATTAGGATATCAGCCCCTGCTTTTTACTGTTTTCCATTTGCTTGGTAGATTTGTCTGTATCCCTTTATTTTGAAGCTGTGGGCATCACTGCATGTGCGATCCATCTCTTGAAGACAGGATACCATTGAGTCTTGCTGTTTTATCCAGCTTGTCACTCTGTGTCTTTTAATTGGGGCATTTAGCCTGTTTATATTCAAGGTTAATAGTGATGTGTGCAAATTTGATCCTATCATCATGTTGTCAGCTGGTTAATATGCAGACTTTTTTTGTGGTTGCTTTATAGTGTCAGTGGTCTGTGTACGTAAGTGTGTTTTTGGAATGGCTGGTAACGGTCTTGCCCTTCCCTAGTTAATGCTCCTCTCAGTACCTCTTATAAGGCGGGTCTAATGTTAATAAATTCCCTCAGTTTGTCTGAAAAGGATCTTATTTCTCCTGCACTCATGAGTCTTAATTTGTCTGAATATAAAATTCTTAGTTGGAAATTATTTTCTAAGAGTTGAGAACTCTGATAATAGGCCCCCGTTCCCTTCCGGCTTGTTTCTGCTAAAATGTCCACTGTTAACCTGATGGTGTTCCCTTTGTAGATGATCTACCCCTTCTCTCTAGATGCCTTTAAAGTATTTTGTTTGTTTGTTTCACTTCAACCTCAGAGAATCTGAGGATTATGTGCCTTAGAGATAGCCTTCTTGTGCAGTATCTTGCAAGGGTTCTCTGCATTTCCAGAACTTGAATGCTGACCTCTCTAGCAAAGTACTAATAGACAAGATCCTGAAATATGTTTTCCAAGTTGCTTGTTTTCTTCCCATCTTTTTCAGCATTGCCAATGAATCACAGGCGTGGTTTCTGCATAATCCCATATTTCTCAGAAGCTTTGTTTATTCTCTTTTGTTTTTTATCTGACTTATTTAGTTCCGAGAGCCAGTCTTCAAGATCTGAGATTTCTCCTTAGTGTGGTCTATTTTGCCGTTATTACTTGTGATGGCATTATACAATTCTTGTAGTGTGTTATTCAGCTCTATCACATCTGTTTGGTTCTTTTTTATAATGGCCATTTTCTCTATCAGCTTCATTATCATTTTATTGTAATCCTTAGATTCCTTGGATTGGGTTTCCACTTTCTCCTGAATCTCAGTGATCTTTGTTCCTATCTATATTACAAGTTCTATTTCTGTCATTTCCATCATTTTAGCCTGGTTAATCACCCTTGCTGGGGAACTAGTATGGTCATACGGAAAAAAGAAGACACTCTGGCTTTTTTAGTTGCCAGATTTCTTGCACTAGTTCTTTCTCATCTGTTGTTCCATTACTTGTGGCATAATCTGAGTGCAGTCGGTAGACTTCTTTTCTGAATGTTTTCAGAGGACCAGGGCTTTGTGCAGGGTATTTGTTTGTAGCTGAATTCTTGTCTTTGGTTTCACAGGGATGTGTATCAGTCAAATATTTTTGGTCTGTGATCCAGTAGGTGGCGCTTGAGCATACTGACCAGTAGGTAGGCTCTTGCTCAGCCATGTGGCTCCACTATATTTCCTCATAATTGCAACTGTGCTCCCCTCTCAGTGCTCTGAAGAGATGGACTCCTCTCCCACTGGAGTGCTGGCTGCATATATCAGCTTGACACTCATGGGCTGCACACGGCAGCTCTAGGGTGAGCTCAGGCTTTATGTTCTCACCCCAGCTTGAAGACAACAGGGGAAGGGACCTTGGCAGTGATTGTGATAGATGACTTTTTGCTTGTTTCTTGGGGTTCCACCCCAGAGAGATGCAGAACCACTATTAGTACAATCGACCAGGGTGGAGTGATTGTGCTGTGGGCTTAAGCCAAGGGGGGTCTTGCCTGGTGATAAACAGGTGGGTTGGGGAAGTCATAGGGGAGACAAAGTGGCCCTTCTCCTTAAGGAAGCTACAGCTTGCTGGAGGTGTGGTTAAAGCACTCAAGGTGTTTGTTACTTCCTAAGTCTGAGGGCAGAAAGGGCAGTACCCTGCAGTGGCAGTGACAGAGGGGCTTTTGGTTATCTCTGGGTGCTTCACCTTAAAAAAATGTGGAGCCACTGCTATTGAGCATGTTCAACCAAACTGTGGGGCACTATGCAGCTAGCCCAAGCTAGGGACTCTACTTGGTGAAGAACTAGGAAGTGAGTGCTCAAAGGGAGGAGGAGACACTGGGCTGCTCTCCATATGGGGACTGCAGGGTGCTAGTAGGACAAGTAAAACCCTCAGACTCTTTGTTTCTTCTGTTTCTTCTCCAGACTGAAGGCAACAGGGGCAAAACCACTGCTGTTGTTGTGGCAGATGGGCTGTTGGTTGCTTCTGGGAACCCCTCTCCAGGGAAACACAGAGCCACTACCAGTGAGTATGCTCACTAGGGGTGGGGCAACTGTTCTGCAGTCCCAAGCCAGGGGTCCTTCCTGGCAAAGAGTAGGGGTGGAGCTCACAGGGAAGAGAGACTGGGCTTCTCTTTGTATGTTGGCTGCAATGAGATGGAGGTGCCAGTAGAGCGTCCAGACCCTTTATCCCTTCCCTAGCCCAAGTGTAGTTAGTGCAATACCAGTGCAGTTGCAATGGAAAAGGGGCTGTGGGATGTCTCTGGGATTTCCTCCTCAGAGAAATGCAGAGCTGCCTCTGACTGAAGTGTTCAGCTGGGGGCAGGGTAGTTGTCTTGGAGTCTTAGGCCAAGAGGGTCCACCTAGTGACAGGTGGGAATGAGGACGTGCATGGAAAACAGTCTGACCAGTTTTCCACGGGGCAGCTGCACCGTGCTTGGGATCTGCATCAGAACCAGTCACCACTCACATTTCAGAGCCTGAGGGCAACAGCAGTGAGGGTTAAGACGCAGCAAAAATGGTGGCCTGCCTCTTCCTCAGGGAGCTTCATCCCAGAGAATGGCAAGGCTGCTACCAGCACGAGAGCCCAAGTGCAGCTGGTGTGGTCATGCTAGAGTCCTATGCCAGAGGGATTTATCCTGTAAGGTGCAGTGGAGTCAAGTCCTGCAGTCCATTGCTACAAAGATGCATGGATTCAGCCCCTTTCCTGGGGGCATGTGAAGGAATCTGACCTCCCTCATTGCCAGAGATTCAACTGTTCATGCTGGGATGTCTGGGAATTCAAGGCTGCTGGGACTCTGTGTTCATCTGAAAGTACACTATGTGTGTACTATGTAGTGCCCTCCATAGCCCTCCTTGTTAGTCTAAATGCTCCAGGATATCTGCTGAGCCCAGGATGGCAAAGGTCTGTGGCAGAAATGTGGGTACTCAGGGACTCATCATTTCCTCATGGTGCTGGGGCCGTTCCATCTCTATCCCACTACCAGGTGGGCGATTGTCCTGTCTCTCTTCTCTCCATTATCCAAGGGTCAATTTTTTTTTTTTTTTTTTTTGACTCCCAATGTGTCTACCTGAATGCTCCAGTTGAAGAGCTATTATTTACTCACCATTTCTTCTTCTCTCTGTGAGAATGGTGCACACTGACTGCCTCTAGTAAGCCCTCTTGGCCCGGTAGCAGTTCCATACATCAATAATCATAAGGCTGAGGAATACATAAAAAACTCAATCACATTTGAAATAGCTATAAGAAAATACCTAGAAATACATTTAAACAAGGAGGTGAAATAACTCTACAAAAAGTAAAAGACACTGATGAAAGAAATTATAGATGCCACAAACAAATGGAAGTGCATCTCATGCTCATGGATTAGAAGAATCAATGTCTTTAAAATAACCACACTGCCCAAAGCAATCCACAGATTCAATGCAACTTCTATCAAATTACTAAAATTATTTTAAACAGACTTAAAAAATTATTCTAAAATTCACGTGGAATCAAAAAAGAGCTCAACCAGCCATTCTAAGGAAAAAGAACAAACCTGGAGGAATCACATTCTCTGACTTCAAATTATAATACGAGTCTTTACTAAACAAAGCAGCATGGTACTGGTATAACAGCAGACACATAGATAAACTGAACAGATTAGAGAATCCATAAGCAAAGCCACCTATATACAACCAACTAATTTTTGACAAAGTGAATAAAAATAAGCAGTGGGGAATGGACATAATTTGGATATTGAGGTTATTACTTTAATGGGTGGTTTGTTGTGATAGCTAGCAGATAAGGAGAAAGCAGAAAATAGTTTCTCTCTTCAAAATATCTTCAAAGTGATCATAAAATACATAGAATATTGTTTTCTTTATAGAGTTACAAACAGTTAGATGTAGGTTTACCTGTACAATGAATATAGTCATGTAGAGGATATAATTCCATGGAGGAATGCTGTGTTGAAATTAAATTCTTCAAGTGTTTTATTTCTTGAACTATTTAAGCAAATTACTGAGGATTCCAATTTATTGGCTATTTTTGCCTTCACTTTTGTCTTATGTAGGCAAATATATTCTAAGTTCTCAAAGATTTTTAGTTAATTCTTCAATTTCTTCTTTTAAAACTCTTGAGGAAGTCATTGTCAGAGACTTGTTTGATCCCATGAACATGATATTTTCTTCTTCAATGATGTCTTCAAACATAAAATACGGTTCAAGTTTTCTTTCTTTTTTTTTTTTTTAAATCACAGTATGTGGCAATACATGTATATTGTTCAGACCTAATTGAACTTATCTTTGTGAGACTTCAGTCTATGGTATTAAAGAATATTATTACCAATTAGTGTTATCGTCTTTCCCTTTTTAGGTCATAGGGAAAATTTGAGTAAACCCAGTGTGAGTTTGATGTGACAGTACTGTATACCATACCACAGGGCAGCTTTCTCTTGCCCTAAAGTAAATGGAAAGCCTTGATGAACTTATAGAAAGGAGAAACATGCCTTTTCTTAACATTAGAAAAATAATTCCATAGACTGAAATAGATATGGAAATAGAGTATAAGGAGGAATACTTGAAGCAGAAAACACGAAGTTGGGCCTTTTGTAATGGGAACTTATGGAACAAGAGGACTGTAATAAAGGTGACACTTCTCAGGCAAGTGTGGCTGCAAGTTTCTAATAAAAAGAGACTTTTTATTATAAAAGGGAAACTATTTTTATTTAAAAAAAAAAAAAAAGGAAGTTCTTTGCCTTTATGGGGATTAGGAAATCTGTCATGAAGCTACTTTTTCTTAGTAAAAATCACTCTTTCTATTTAATTACACAGTTGACTGGGGTGGTTTTGAGGATGTGAATACTGATGTACCCCTTCAAACTGCAACTTTTTTTCCAGGATTCTATTCTCCCCTGTAGATTTCTTGGGATGATATTCTAGCTGGAAAGATATTGACCTGGATATTGTATGAGGGGTATAAACTTTCAGTTAACAATGGTGACTTCCTGTTATCTATTCAATTTCTCACGTATTGAATAGCACTAATGCTATCTGGAGAAGGGATCTCAGTTTATGCAATAAACTGGATTGGGCTAAAGGCAGTTTCTTTCTACTGAGCAGTTTAAAAATGGCCCTGGGATACAGACGACCAATACTGTAACAGGTATAGTTATAGCTTCTCAGAAAGCCATTACTCACTCTTAAAATGGGCATTATGAAGTCAGATTCTGTCTTTCCATTGCACATGATAAAGGAAACCTGTGTGTTATAGAATGAATGTCTGTGTCCATTCAAATTTGTATGTTCAAATCCAAATCCCCAAAGTGATGATATTAGGAGGTGATTGGGTTATGAGGGTGGAGCCCTCATGAATGGGATTAGTGCCCTCATATAAGAAACTCCAGGGACTCGTTTCACTTCTTTTCACCAGGTGAAGAAATAGCAAAAAGGAACTCTATGTGAACCAGAAGGTGGGCCCTTTCTAGACATTGAGTTGACTGATGCCTTTATCTTGAGCTTCAAGAGAAAGCCTTCAGAAATGAGAAATAAATGTTTGCTGTTTAAGTCACCAAGTCTATGGTATTCTGTTATAGAAGCCCAAATAAACCAAAACAATGTAGTACTGATTCTGTGGGCAGCCTTCTTTTGCACAGGAAAATCAGCGTTCTAATCTATGAAAGGCAGATACATGATAAGTAAAGCACCTCTCTTCTTGAAGATCCGATGGAGCCACTGCTGAAACAACTCATCCTACAGGGTAGATCCTACCTCTTTAGGCTAATGTGTCTTTATTTTTCTGGGTCTTAGAATAGGCTTTCTTTGAATACAATCAAAACATCCTAACTGTACTATAACTTTAAGTGAAACTTTGCTTATCTAAGTCCCTATTTGGGTCTCATGGCCCAAAGTTATGCTTTTGTACAGAAAAAAGAATATATGATAAGCCATTGTCAACAACCTGGCAATTGGAATCATCAATCCAAACATTAAATCTCCCCTGAGTTGATCATAAAATAAAACTGATTTAACAAGTGTATAAGAAGTAGCACTGAAAAATAAAATTTACACGTGTGTGTGTATGGTGTATAATCTGTAAATATTCACTTGATATCTGGGGACTTAATATAGTTTCAACAGAATTAAGACCTCCTTAAAAGTGTCTTATTTTAAAACTACTAGAAATTGTGAAAGAAAAAAATGCCAAGTTCAAGACGTGAGCATTTTAAATTAGTTCTCCAGTCAAAACTCAGTGTCTGTCCAAACCTGTCATGTAAGTCTGTTCCAGCAGCTTTAGTAATTTTCTTAGTTAATGGTATTGTTAATATATTTTGAAGTAATTTATTTAGCCCTGATTATGTAACATTTTTTATAGCTAAAATATAGTAATGTGAAACAACACATTATCCATTTCACGCTGGGTAAATGACTGAAAAGAAAACCATACAATCTATCTCACCCATAATTGTATCCATCAGTCCTTTTCAGAAAGCAACAATGGGAAATGTATGCCATGAATCTCTGTTTACAGGAACTTTTTTGCAGTGTAGCTTTTAATATCACAGAATTTACACAGTAAAGAAAAATGTTTCTTGGTGTCAGATTTCAGCGTAGTGTGGTTCCACATTCACCTCTCTTCACTCTTTATCAGTCATCTTCAAAATGATGGTCATGGGTAACATGCTTCCTAAGGTATTTTCCTACATTTCTTCCTGTATCTGACTATTCACAATTCTGGGAACAATTTTGATTATTTCTGAAAGTTCATAATATTTCTATAATCTTACTAATATTTGATGATCAGCATGACAAGCGGCCATAAAAAGTACTTTCTGAATGATTCCGTAGTGTTTAGTTGCACTTGAGAAGTCCTCCTAATGGCAGTGGCATACATGAAAAAGGAGGAAGCTGGATTATAGGTTGACATTGTAACTTCTCTAAATCCAACAGGGCGGCCATTCCTGGTCTTTCTGTCAATTCTGAACAAATTTGTTTGGCGCCAAAATCAGTATTGCTTTTCTAATCAAGAAGCAATTGGAACATTCTGTCTTGCAGAGAGACACATCATTGACAATGAAAACACTAGCTTAGAAGGAAATGAATCAACTTTAGGAATGTAGCAACTCAATTGGATTTGCCTCAAGCCATTAAGCTTTTATGACAGTCAGTCACTAGATTTTAGAACATTAAGCCACCCTAAATTTATACATGTAAGAAAGAGCATTAAATTATTATATTCAAATGCTCTTTGCTTATAAATGGCATATAGTTAGAATTACTTGGCAATCTTGTCAAACACTATACTAAATAAATTTTATTTTCTACAAAAATATGATGCAGGATTTCGCTCAGTCCCTTTGCCTGGCTTGCAGCAGGAGACACCCTGTCTACTTGCACTGCCAGGATGCATATGGCTTACACTCCAGCCTGCGGCTCCTGCAGCTACTGTGACTGCTCACTCAGCACCTGGCAGGAGGGTGTGTGTGAGCAAGCAAGTGCAGGGTCTGGCCGGCTATTCCAAATGCCGGTACAAGGGTGGCTCCATGCAGGGCTTGCAACTTGACTAGGTGTGCCTCACTGAGGGGAACATGGTGGTGCCCAGGCAGAGATGCTCATGACTCCAAAGCCCCAGAAGGGGTGTTACAACATGCTAGTTAGCTTTTTGTTCTTGCTTCTGCAGCCCAACAGACAGATGCATGTTAATAGCTTGGTTCAGCCCCACTCTAGCCTGTAGCTCTGGGACTGGGTCAAGTCTGCTATTGTTCCCTGTAGTGTGGGGTGGCTGCCCTCCACTGGCAGATGCAGAGAGCAACAGTATTATAGCTTTCTGAGTACCCGCGTTTGGTAGGTCCTGAATTTTTGTCCTGCATTCAAGAAGAATGAGGTCATGCTGACAATTGAAGGGTGATGAGGGTGGAGAATTTTATTAAGCAATGAAACAGCTCTCAGTGGAGAACAGACAGAAAGGTGACCTCCCATCTGAAGTCAAGTCATCTCCCCACAGTGTGGCTGAGTCTGAGGTTTTTATAGGTGTAGGATGGGGGAGGGGCAGGCCATTGGTAGTATAGGAAAAGGCAACATTTGACGGGCTAAAAATTATTTATTCAGAAAGAATCAATATGGAAAGGGCAGGCAAACAAGAACAGAAGTTCTCACTCTGGGTCACGGTTTTCATCCAGAATCAGTAGTAGTGTCTTTCAGCCTTCAGGCTGTTTTTGGCTTGAAGGAGGGGTTTCACCAGATATGTGCCCCTATCTGCCTAGGCATTTGTATGGCTCCTGTCACTAGCAAATATAGATGATATCTACTTTACGTGACCTTTCACATATGTTCACAATTATCTCAGTCTGGAAATGAATATCAATGATACTAAACATTTTCACATTGTGATTTAGATTGATATTTCCAATTAATAAAATTATTTTTTGTCTTTTTTGAAAAGCCACACTTTTGGTTCACTCTTCTGGAACAGAAAACCAAATTAGCTAGGTATTAGGGATAGTTTAGCTTAATAATAAAAATACATTTATTTATTTTTACCAAAGGAGCATACTAATTTCAAAGATCAGATTAATTCATATAAATAGTAGAATAAACAATTTATTTTAAATTTGTTTTGCCTTCAACAATTATATAGGCTAAAAGGATTTTCCTTGAAAAAAAATGAAGAACTGAGAGGAAAATGTGAAATTATAACTGTATATTATCCTCAATATGGAATATCAGAAAAAAACATTGATTATGCCTAGAATGCAAATATAAGCCAAGGAAACTGTTAATCACACCACTGTATTCTTGAAAATAAGCTTTGAAATTGACCAGTGGTTGAGTGCATTGATTGGCTGTATGTGTGCACACACACAGGTTTGTGTACGCATGTGTGTGGTTTAAATGATTATAAGAAATCTCATATAAATAATGTGGTACTTTGTGTGTTACAACAGCTGTCAACAAATTATTACTCAACCCTCGGTGACAAAGGCCCCAACTGTAATATGGTGAGCAAGGTGCTGAACTGCTATAAAAGATATCACAGAAAAAGAAAGTATTTTATCTTCCAATGTCTAGATTTAATTTACTGTTTGGCATTCATCTCATACTCAGCTAACTAGTCTCTAGCTGGTGGCCTCTTTTTTTTAAATCTGTGAACTATTCTGTGAAAAAATCTCATGAAAGAAGATGTAAATGTAGTTATTATAAGAATAATCCTTTACATATTTTTTTCTAAATATAATAATAAGTATTTAGGTCATGTTCATTGTATGCTACTAGATATTTAAAAGTTGATGGACATGTTCCTCATGTCACTGAATGATTACTTTCAAAGGTCAAAATATACTTTAAAAAATAAATATAGAATATTAATTCTCTAGTCCAGCATGTAAGGAGCTTGGCAGTAATTACTTTGATCTAACAACAAGTAAAAAGCTAAACAAACAGAAAAATCAACAATTCTTAGAACTATCAGAGAAGTGACTTCACAGGGCAAACCATTGTCCGTAAAATTGGAAAGGCAAACAGGCAGACACTGCAAAGCACAACTTAGAGCAGAAACACCTGAGCAGAAACCAGTACCAAGGAGGAAAACCTAAGCAAAATAGATACATGGGGAGGGAAAATAACCATTTTGAAATACATCTAAGCATTCTGCTGTTAACAAGGCCTGCCCTCAAGAAAAACTACTTCACTTGGGCCTAATCTAATGGGATTTTATTAGATTCTAACTGACCTAGGGAAAGGAGAACACTTAAGTCTAGCTGATTTTAGCTTTCAACGTGGAAGAAGGAAAATGCATAACCCCGTCACACTCTAGCTATTGTGAACCACCCAAGGTGAGGAGAGGGAATGATAATCACTTGGCAAGTTTATAGTTCAGAAACAAAGGCTCACTAAAACACTGAGACCTAATTATGGTACTAAAGAATGCTTTTCCTCTCCCCACAACATGCCACATTACCAAAGTCCTATTTAGCCAAGGTCCTTTCATCAAGTAGATGATGTCCAGCTATAACAAAAAAAAAAAAAATTACAAGATTCACTAAAAGATAAAAAGCACAGGTTGAGGAAACTGAGCAAACATCAGAACTAGACCCAGATATGGTAAAAATGTTGGAATTATCAAATCAGTAATTATAAATATATATGGCATTAATTTGTTAGGGATTTAACAGGAAAAGTACGCAATGTTCAAGAACAGATCAGTAATATAAGCACCAATAAGGAAATTCTAAGAAAGAATAAAAAAGAAATGCTAGAAATCAAAAACACTATAATAGAAATAAATAATGCCTTTGATAGGTTTATTAGCAGAGTAGACAGGACTGAGGAAAAAAAAATCTTTGAGCTTTTCAATAGAAAGTTCAATTTAGAATGGGTTTATCAGGATGTAACCTGAGAAACATCTGTATTAAAAAATATATGCATTCTAGGGGGAGGAAAAAAAACAGATGTCAAATGTAAAGCTAGTATGTATGCCTACTTGGTGAGTTTGCAGAACAGCAAAGTTGTTAATGTCATTGGAAGAAGGGAAGTGAAGAAAATGATAGTGAAGAGAGGGTATATAGCACTTGCAGACCCTCATGAGTCAATTTAAGAACTCAGCTTTTACTCTCAGTGAAACGTGGAGCCTTTGGGAGATTGCAAAAGAGAAGTGGTCAAGCTTCCCCATGGTTCCAGTATCAGAATCAACATTTAAGAAACAAAATTAGAACCAATAAGCCCAACTATTGCAAAAATCCTGGTGCAGTAAGTTGGTGCTTTTAATCATGTGTTAGTTGTGGTGGTAATATGAACTAGTTTGAATCCAGATATATTTTGTAGATAAAGTTGAGTTACTGGATATTGAGTGTCATAGGAAGAGAAAAAGTAAAAGATGACTCCAAGAAATTTTGACTAAGGAACTGTGAAATACTTTAGTCAGTTCCAGGAATAGAAAAATTGTAAAAGTAACATGATTCTTGGTGGGAATCAGTTCAATTACAAGTGTTAATTTTGTGAACCCTATTAGATATCCAAGTAGCTATGTTCAGTTGGTGTGTGATACATGTCTACAGTTTCAGATAGAGGTCTTCTCTGAAGATGAGATCACTAAAAGTATAGATTAGAAACAAAAGAATACAAAAAGTCAAGGGATTGAACCCTGATTCACTCAAATATTTACAAATTTGGAAAACAAGGAATCAGTAAATGATGCTAGACTGGATCATGCGTTAGGTAGTTATAAACCAAGAGAGTGTTGTCTCAGAACCCAAATAAAGAAAGGATTCCAAGAAGAAATGAATAATCAAGTGTATGAAATGCTGCTTATTGCCAAAAATAAGAAGTGAATGAGAACTAGAAATTATCCATAGAGTTAAATAAAAAAGAGACTATTGGGTACTTAGGGTGTTTTCAGCACAATGATCACAATGAAAACTTCTTTGGAGCATCTTTAAAGAAAAGGGCAGGAAGGAAATTGGAAGCAACTATTTTGGAAATTTATACTTCGAAATAAAGCAGAAATATAGTTTAGTAGGTGAAGGTAGTTATTGGATTGAAGGGGCATTTTAAAAATGTGAGATATGATGACATGTTTATATTGATGAAAATCAGTAGAGAGGGAAATACTGATGACACTGGGGATGATAATATAGAATAAAAAGGAGTGGATGAGTCCCGGTGTAAAATGGAAGGAGTCAGTCTTACATCAAAGCATAAAATTAGAAAAACATAATATGAAGCTGAAAAGCAGAATATATGGGAGTCGAAAGATGTGTTGGGAGGGATAAGCAGAACTACTTTTTCAGTTTGCTACTATTTTTTCAATAAAACAAGGATCAAGCTTATCAGGTAGGAGTGAAGAGGAGAGAAAATATTTTGGGGATTTGAGGTAATTTAAACTACTATACTACCTTGGCTTTTGTCCTATGCAGTTTATCTCTGAATACACAGATAATAAACTATTTTCCATTTTCTAAAATGTCTATAATAATCTTTTCAGCAAGATAAAAATGTGTGGGTTTTTGTTTCCCAGATGATTAAAAATGTTTATAACTTGCCAATTTAATTTTTGAGGTTGGATAAATATAGTTCAAGACTTTGTTTCTCCTCATAGCATTTAAATACCCTTAAAGAGATTGATTAGAGATGCTGGTGCTAGTATTTTAGGAACCAATTTTGAACCTTTTTAAAATTTTATATTTTCCTATGAAATAATTAGCTTTATTCATTGATTAGGAGAAAATACGACCAGAGGGGAAACTAGAATGTTTTGTTTATTCTTCAGAAACAAAAAGATGTAGTGTCCTCTCCTCCTTCTTGCCAATACAGTACAATTTGGTTTTGGTTTTTGTTTGTTTGTTTGTTTTTATTTTTCTTTTCCAAAACAGGGTCTCATTTTGTCATTCACGCTAGAGTGCAATGGCATGATCTCAGCTCACTGCAACTTCTGCCTCCCAGGTTCAAGCAATTCTCCTGCTCAGCCTCCCAAGTTGCTGGGATTACAGGCGTCCACTACCATGCCTGGCTAATTTTCGTATTTTTAATAAAGACGGGTTTTCACTGTGTTCACCAGTCTGGTCTCAAACTCCCAACCTCAGATGATCTGCCTGCCTTGGTCTCCCAAAGTGCTGGGATTACAGGTGTGAGCCACTACACCCAGCCAGTACAGTATAATTTAAACTGATAAGAGTTATATAGGAATAAAATTTAGTGCTATGAATGAGCAAATTTAAAGTGAATGAATTTCACTGGGTTGGCCCAGTGGCTCATGCCTGTAATCCTAGCTACTCTGGAAACTAAGGCAAGAGAATCATTTGAGGCCAAGAGTGTGAGACCAGTCTAGTTAACCCAGCAAAACCCAGTCTCTAAAAATAAATGTATAACTAAAAAATAAATAAATAAATAAATAAATAAATAAATAAATAAATTTAAACAAAATATTTATCATGAATCTTGGTCACTTTGTCACTCAAAACTTTTTTTTTTTTTGGTTGTTTTGTTTTAGGTCATTGTTGCTATTCACCTGGATCAAAGCCAAAAAAACAAAACAATGGGCTAAATGCCAAGCAGAGCTGAAGTCAGACTGTCTGAGTTATGTTGTCATCTTAGAGGATACAGATGCCTTTAATAATATTTAATTCCTTTGCCAGGCCTAGCCGGCATTTGGAAAACATGATGGGTATACTGTGTTATTTAAATTTAATTTCAGCTGGCAGCTCTGCTGTGCCATCTTATTAACTAGAGAATTACTTAGCAATATAAATCTCAGTAATGTCACTGATAGACACACCCACTTCCTTTACTTCACTGTTTGATGGGCAGGGAGCAATAGTTAGTGAGACTCATATGTATGATTAAAAAACTAGGAGGAGCTTAACATAGCTACTGCTCTATACCATATGGGCTCCCATACATTAAGTAAAAAGGCAAAAGAAATACATTAGGAATGAGGGAGGTCACATTTTTAAAGACCACTGGAGGAAGTGATAAAGCCATATCATGTATGAATCTCCAGGAAATCCACTCTGTGTCAAAGGAGAAGAAGGCTTACTAACTTGTGACTGTTAGAAATGTGGAGTCAGAATTTTCTTAATAAGCCATGGAAGGAAGGTCAGAATATAACTACAAAGGAAAAATGTGATTAAAAACAACAGACAGAAAGAAGAGTCAACAATTCCTCTTTATTCAACTTAGTATCTTGATTTTATTCTCTCTTGTCACTAACAGTAATCAGTTCACTGAACTCTCACCTTTTACTCTGTGCCCTATAGGGTTGGCTTAACATACAATGAGGAGGCAGCCCAGACACAGCTTATGTGGCTGGGCCCTAAACCACATGAAACTACTACCACCACAGCACTTGCTTCTGTGTTTTATGAATCTTTATATACATACACACACATGTATCACATATAAATGTTATATATCATATATATGGCATATGTGTGTATATATTCTTTTTAATTCTCCATCTTCAGTTCATGAAAAACCTATCTTCCTCAGGTCAAAGCAATACATCAATATGAAATAACAGAATTGCAACTTGAGCAAATTGCAACATCAGATAAACAATGAAAACTAAATATTAGAAGAGAAAAGGGAAAGTGTTGATATAGGAGTTAAGAAGAAATTACTTAGGCAGATAGTAAGGGTATGAGACTCCTCAGTAAGGCTTTTCTTTTTAACGAAAAGCAACCTCCAAAACGTTTCTTTTCTAACAGAAAGCATCTTGAAAAATCAGACCTGCAAGCATTGATATGCAAATACCAGCGGCTAAAAGCCAGGTCTACCCAATATGGCATCTCCCACCCTCTTTTCCTTGTCATCACGTGTGTCAGGTGTCATGGCAGCCTCCAGATAAAACCACGTGTACAAGAATCATGGCCACCACCAGGTGGAGGCTGTATTTGCATAATAAAAGACGAAGATGGGAGGGCCAGTCTTTTCACAGGCTATGCGAATGGCACACCTGGTCAAACCAATCCCCTGAGCCCTATGTAAGTCAATCATTGCCTCCTCAAGCCTCAGTACAAACCATTTATATTTCCCGCAGTTCAGAGACCCTCTTTGATCGCCGCCTCAAATGCGGAAGCTTTTTCTGTCTTTTTTTTTCCATTAAACTTTCTGCTCCTGAACCCACTCCTCTTGTGTGTCCCTGTCCTGAATTCTTTCTCCACTGAAACCAAGAGCCGGGGTATATACCCCAGAAAATGGAGCTATTTCAGTGTTAGTTATATAGATATAACAACATCAAGTAAAATTGTATTTTATAATTATGATATTTTTAAAACAGAAAATTGTAATTTAACTTTAGTATTGTAGGGATCACATATTTTCGTTAAAATATCCATGTACTTTGGAAAGAACTGAGCTATTGTACTAGATAGAAAACAGTAAAACTTGTACTTTTTAAAAAGTATATGAAAAAGAAAGTCTTGAGGTTAAGCTGAAAAATTTTCTAAAACTATGAATAATTAGAAGTAATTATAAGTTAAACAGGCCACAAAAGGTGTGAGTTTTCAAACTACATGAACAATAAGATTCAATTTAAAATAGGTTGGCTTTGTGTTTCTTCTACCTAGTATTTGAGAACACAAAGAACTCTTAATTTTTATGCAATTTTCAAATTTAAAAAGAAGTTGCTAAAAGTTGCTTTCAAAACTTTAAAAATCACTTTTTTGGCAGCATATGTTTAAGGAAGTTACTGTTTGATTAAGCCTTTCAGAATATGCTTTATTTCAACAGCACTCATGGGAACCGTGGCCATCCATCCAAAAAGACACAATAATAATAGTTTACTTAAGAATATAATTCAAGCACCTCAGCATTCCTAATTATAAATATCTATTTTTCTGTTTAGAAAATATTAGTAAAATATTATTTTAAAAAAAGCAAAATCTTTTTAGACTTGTTTAAATAACTACTGTTTACCCAACACTTAACCTGTTCTGTTAAACATCTGCTCTAATTACATTGGACTACTCTTGTCCTTCAGGTTATATATTGATACATGTGAGAATTAGTCTGTGTTACTGTATTATTCTGTTAAATAAGACAGTTTTTCTTAGTTTAAAATGACCCCTTTTTATGATTTCTCACTTTGTAATCTCAGTCATTATTAACTCTTTTTCTCTTTTTTCTGCATTTAATTGGAAATAGCAAAATAATCATATTTCTACTTCTCAAATTCTTCAAATTATATTTTTATGTTTATTTAAAGGAAAAGTCAAAATGAAAGATAATCTAGAACAAAATATTCTAAAACATAGACACATTGGTCAGTATTTCCTTTTTCTTCTCTCCTCCTGCAGATCCTGAAAATACGGCAAGGATAAATAAAACAAATCAAACTTATTTTTAGTTCTAGAAAGCAAACAATCTTCAGATTCCACACTTTTGTTTGATAAACCAAAACATTTATGCTGAAAGGGCACACTAAAAACCAGGGAAAAAATGAGAACTTTCAAGAATGAATGCCAGGTGATAAAAATTTTCCTAAGGAAATCAAGGCAAGATGAATGGCATGAACATTGAATAATAAATTGTGGAATGTATGAAAGGACAAAATTACAAAAAAAATTAGTTTAAAGATTTTGATTGACTTTATTGCAATTCTAAAATCAGGCAACAATTCATTCTATAAAATAGAAAGTAGTCAGATGAGCTGAGCGGAGGGGGTTGGCATTATAGAGAGAGAAGAGCTGAAAAAAGCTGAGACAGGGAACACAAAATATATTAATCATTTCAGTTATTTTTCTTGCAAGGCAGGGAGAGGGAGACAGAATAATAGAAAAATAACTGATAGATCAACATCAGATTACCTCAAGCTATTTACTTTGCATAAGGATTAAGGCAGAGGAAATGTCATTGTCATGCCCTTTGAAGATATTGAACTGACTTGATGGGAAATTGACTATTATCTCTTTCTGCTGATTTCTTCAAGATCAGACAACAAGGTACCTTGAGTTTGGTGACATGGAACTTTAGCATGAGTGATTCCATTTTTATTTTTAGTTTAATCTACTGAGGCCTAGTATAGAAACTTAGTCCAAAACAATGACCTCTTACAACTTTTATTTAACAATTAATAGAATGAAATCTTTAAAAATAAGGGAATTAGTAGGATAATAGGATGTACGCATGCTACTAGTTCAACTGACACAAAATTGGAGGTAAAGTGACAGGTAGCAGGAAACCAATCTGAGTAAATTTCTTGATTGCATTGTAATAGTTGAGTGCCAAAGCATAACATTAAGTTGGTGCAAAAGAAGTAGTAGAATAATTAGCATTGTTTAGCAGACCAATGTTTATCACAAGGATGTAATATTATTGGCCAATATGGTATGTTAGAGAAAAGAGAAGGGAATTACAGAAAAGTAAATGTGCTAATTTTACCAGTGATTTAGAGAGAAAATTTAAAAATTAAATGAGACTAAGAACTCTTACAGATATTAGAGTAATCATTACAACAAAATAAGTACCCTTCCAAATATCTGAAAAACACATATACAAACAGCACAGAAACCAGACTTTTAAAAAAGTATAAAAAGATTTTTTAAAATGACAGAACATAAAGCAAATATATGACACTTAAGGGGATTTCAAATCTTATTAAAAATGATTTTAATTTAATACACAAACAAAATCCAACTGTAGCTGCATTTAAGAGTAAATCTAATTCAAAGAAATGTTAAAAGTGTGATATGAAAGACAAAAGCAAAATGTATACAATAATATTCTACCAAAGTAGAAATCAATACCAAGGCATTGAATAAATAAAGGTAGGCACCTCAAAATGCTAAAGGGTTTAATTCATAAAATGAAGTTATAAGAGGTGTGAATATTTATACACAAATTATCCTAGCAACAACAATCATAAAATATAAATTGTATGAGATACTAGGAGTAATATATAGGATGTATTATAGAGACTGATTTATCTTTCTCAAGCCATGACTAATACACTGGTAAAATAAACAAACAAAAACCTAATATGTAAGACATAAATGACATCATTAATAAAGATAATTGATATTTAAATAAACCATCTAATGTACTTACTTGTATCCACTATATTTCCAGATCAAGTACAGATTTGTCATCATAAAGTGCACAAATTTTGTATCCTATGTATTCTTTTACTTAACTATTTGAATTTTTTTCTTTTGATTTTATTACTTTGTCTTTTTCAACATTTTATCTTTGAATCCAACTCCTACTTTAAATCCTTCCACCCCAATATATACCTAATTAAGTTATATCTGGATTTTGACTGTAACTTCTCAGTGATCATCCCACAGTATAATTATGCAGGGTGATGAAAGTTTAATTTTGCCAATGTGTAATTCTTTTATGACCCCTTTCATAACCTTTGAGACTCCCTTATTTCTAACTACATTAGGTTCGGATTTCTCAACATGCCTTACGTGTTTATCCAAAATTTATGATAAAACCTCATTTCCAGCTTCATCCTATGATACTCTGTCATATATGCTCTACTCGCTTCTAATCTTTTGTTGCTTTCTGAATGTTTCACTCACTTTCTGGGCTTTTTGCTTTCCCTTATGTTTCCCATTTACTTTGAATTTTCTTTTTTTCTTTTCCATGGCTAATCCACCCAGCATTGTACATTTATTGATACTCTGCAAAACTAGAATTTTTTTGAGAAAAACATATTATATATTCTTCAAATTTGTGTAGTAAGTGTAATAAGATACAATGCATTTATATTTGTTAGTAAATAAGGGAGATAATAGTATCTTAGGAGAGTAAAACTCTTTGTCTTTCTTCCATCTCACATCTCACTTCTCCACACTGACTCTCATCCAACTCTACGAGTTGCACTCAGAGCTTCTTAGTATTTTCTTTTAGACTAAGGGAGATACTATTTATACTCTAGGAGAGAGAATCCTGTAGCTTAGACTCGGCTGGTGTTGATGTGGGAGTAATGGCGAAATGTATATAATAGATTTGAGAGAAATTTAGGATTTCACATTGACATACATTAGTTGTAGATAAGATCTGGTAGTTCTTCAATCCTCACTTTTTCTACACCCATATTTCCATTGTGCTTCTGACACAACCTTGATTAAAGTAACGGTTATTACAAACCTCCATTTTACCTCCTTCCTAGTTTACAATTCATTTTAGCTTTCATTAAAATCACTAATGAATTCATTGTAAAATTTAATGGTTATCGACTTTGGTAATTCTGGTCACACTATCACTCTTGAAACACTTGCAGTGAATATGGATATCAACTTAAAATTTTTTATGTGCAATAATATGACTTTATTTACTTCCTATTAATGACAACTTTACTTAATGTATTTCTAGACCTCATTTCCCCATACCAGTGGGAAAACAGTAACAACCACTGTTACTACTTATAAAGTTCCCAACTCTCTTGAATTGTGATGTAGTTTTTGTGACCTTATGCAATGACAAGATATTTGAGACATGGAGGATAAGGTGCTCCAATTATTAATTGATAGCAATCCTTATGATTTGCCTTTGTGATGGCCCTAGTTCGTGTCTAAAGGACTTTCCCAAGACTGATGTCTCTCTTATTTTCCTAACTTAGTTATAGTGCTATGTGTGTTCCCATGTGGTCGGTTGCAATATGTACCTGGGATCTTAGTACTTTTACTTGGATACCATAAAAGGCAATTTGGAAATCTCTGCCCAATTATTTCTACTCTCTGGTCACTTTCTTTCTTTTGCAACTCATGAAAAGACCTGGAATATTAAGGTCAAATATTTCTCCCTTTATGCCTTTCTTAGAAATTATTTTCTATGCCCACAGATTCCTACTTTCACCTCTTTTGTAACCCATCCCTTATTCTGCATTCCACCCCACTTCAGAAAAAAAAAAGAAAAATACTTTGGCTTTTGAAGGACAAAAGACAAAACAGCATGCTATATACTGTTTATTTTAATCTGCTTCATACCTCCCTGGGGCTATGAATGCAGGATTAGATATATATTTGAACTAAGAGGAAGAGAGAAAGGTAGGACAATTGGTGAAAGTTTGAAAAAAAAAAAACAAACTATTATTATTTCACCACATTTTTCTCCTACTTATTTTGGATTCCTAGGAAGGTTTGTTTTTGTTTCTTAATGGGTATATTTATTTCTTTATGCTTCACGTGATTGTTTTGATATACTCCTCACTTTTGGGTACACTTTTAAGTGCATACCACAGTTCTTCCTCTTATATTTCATTTTATCTTATAAATTTCATTATATCTTATTCCTTTCTCAGCCACTATAAATACACATTATTATATGAGTAATGTCTTTCTTTCAAATTTGTTTTTAATGCAAACTTTCATATTATATAAGTGTGTATCCATGAAAAACACATGATATTTAAATGCTCTTTAAAATAGATGCAAGAATTTGTACTCCTAACAGAAACACTTTGAAGCACCATGTTATAACACATTATTGTCAGTCCTTCTTAATTTTTGTTAATATTTTGGACGTAAAGTGTTATAGTTGCCAGAATTATACAGATGACTCCACTTGCAAGTACCCTACATTGTTCAGTCAAACACCAATCTAGGTATAGCTGTGAACCAACTTTGCAGATAAAATTGGGGTTGCCAAATAGCTGACATTGACCAGGCACAGTGGCTCATGCCTAGTGTAACCATGCTTGTGTAATCCTAGAATTTTGGAATGCCAAGGCAGATGGATCTCTTGAGCTCAGGAGTTTGAGACCAGCTTGGGCAACATGGCAAAACTTTGTGTCAAGAAGAAAATTAAAAATTAACTGGGTGTGGTGTGATACTACAGGTGCTGGGCATGGTGGTGCACAAAGCTACCAGCTACTCCAAGGACTGACATGGGAAAATCACCTGAGCCTAGAAGGTTGAGGCTGCAGTGAGCGGTGATCATGCCACTGCACCAGTCTAGGTAACAGAATGAGACTTTGTCTTAAAATCAAGTCAAATAGAATAAAAATAATAAATCAACAAAAATATAAAATAATAGCTGACCTTGAAATAGAGACATTATCCTGGACTATCTTGGTGGAGTCAATATAAACACATGAGCTCTTAATACCAGAATAGGAAGACATAAGTTTGAGTCTGAGAGTTAGAGAGGTGGAGGAGAAAGATGAAGAAGGAAGGTGAGAAAAATTCAAAGCGTGGGAGAGACTTGACCTGCCTTTGCTGGTTTTGAATACGGAGTAAGGGGATTAGGGGATTAGGAGTCAAGAAGGTATGTGGCTTCTTGAAGCTAAAAGTTGCTCCGTTTCACAGCTAGAAAGGAAAGTAGAATCTCACTTCTACAGTCATAAGTAACTAACTTCACCCAATAATCTGAATGAGCTTGGAGGTAGGTGCTTCCCAGAGACTCCCATTAAGACCTCAGCCTGCCAACACATTTCTACCATGTGAAACCCAGAACAGAGAAGCCAGTTGAGCTAACCCAAAAATTCTGACTTACAGAATTGTGAGATGTTTTTAACTATGAAGTTTGTGGCAATTTATTATAATAGTAATTAAAAAGCAGTATAAATTCTTTATTGGCTTAGTTTGTATTTTCTAATTTCTGCAGTTATGCATATATCACATTAATTATTAATCATTTACACTTTCACCTCTATAGATTGTTGTTCACAGATGTCGCCCATTGGGATTTTCTGCGTTTATCATATAGATTTATAAGAATTTCCTATATACATTTAAAAATATTCTTTATGAATTAGGAATATTAAAAAATAGTTTGCCATCTGTTTGTAAGGATTTTCTATTGTGCCCTTCATTAAACAGAATGTTTCAGGCTTTATGAATTCAAGCCCATCATTTACTTCCTAATAATGTGATCTTTTGGAATTTTATTTTATTTTATTTTATTATTATTATTTTTTTAGACAGCGTTTCGCTCTTGTCGCCCAGGCTGGAGTGCAATGGCCCGATCTTGGCTCACTACAACCTCTGCCTCCCAGGTTCAAGCAATTCTCCTGACTCAGCCTCCCAAGTTGCTGGGATTACAGGCACCCACCACCATGCTCATCTAATTTTTTGTATTTTTAGTAGAGACAGGGTTTCACCATGCTGGCCAGGCTGGCTTCAAACTCCTGACCTCAGGTGATCCACCCTCCTCGGCCTTCCAAAGTGCTGGGATTACAGGTGTGAACCACTGTGCCCGGCTGCTTTTTGAATCTTGTTGTACAATTTTTTCATCAGTCAAATATTATGAAGAAATGCACTTATATTATTCTTATTGGTACTATATTTTACTTTTCATATTTAAGTTCTTAATTTACCTTAAGTTTGCCTCCTGTTGTATAAAGTTGTACTCTCTTTTTTACCCTAAATTTGAGTCAGTTCTCTTAAGTACTTTTTTTTTTTAAAACTAAATAATATCTCTAATGCTTTGCAACATCTCGATAGCAATGGTTCTCAAATTTTAGCATGCATCAGAATCACCAGGAATACTTGTGTATTAGTCAGGGTTCAATTAGAGAAGCAGGGAGTTATTGCAGGAACTTGATCTTACCTAATTGTGGAAGTTGGCTAAGCACTCTGTGAGACTGTTTTCTCTGACACTGAAACTTGAAGTTCGCAGGGCAGACAATCTGAAAGGAAGTTTTATGAGTTTTATGTAAAGCTGGAGAGAGCAGGAACAGGCTAGATCCTCAAACACAAACTGGAGATCATGAAAAGAGACTAACCCCATGAGGTGAGCCAGTAGGTCAGTGTCAAGATGTGTGATCTGCAAAATGGGTACTGTTTCAATCCCACCCTAGAAATCTCATACAAGAGTCTGTGTTATAATCCTCCCTGATTATAAACTTACAGGAAAGAGATTCTAGGAAATTAGTTCAACCTATTCAAGTTTACATATTAAAAAGACGCCACAGCTTATTAAACATAGATTATTGTAGCGCAACATCAGTTTCGGATTTACCATTTCTGCGTCTTTGCCTGTGTAAGTTCCCAGGAGATGTTGATGCTGTTGGTCTATGAATCACATATTGTGAATCAGGTGTATAACTAGTATACGTATGTAACTATTGTAAAAGTCCCAGGTATGCCAGTAATCTGTTAATTAAATCAATATGCCATGATACTATGTTTTACTCTTGGTTACTCTATTGTGAAACTACCTTAAATATTCATGAGGTAGGTGGTGGGACTTGACTACAGAGGCAGATCTCCGACACCAGATCAAATTGAGGACTAGTTAAAACAGGGAAGTTGTAGAAGCTGCAGCTTTCCTTAAGACATCCCCACAAATGTGTCATGTCAGTTTACCGTTGCCATGGCAACACCCAGAAGTTACTGCCTTTTTCCACAGCAACAACCCAATGACTCAAAAGTTTCTACCATTTTTCTAGAAATTTCTGCATAATGCACCCCTTAATTTGCATTTGATTAAAAGTGGGTGTGACTGCAGAACTTCCTCTGAGCTGCCATTTTGGACACACTGCCTCTGGGGTATCCCTTTTCCACGAGGAGCAGTAGCTCTGCTGGTGCTGTATGCTGCTGCTTCAATAAAAGTTGCTGATTAACATCACTCTTGAATTCTTTCCTGGGTGAAGCCACAAACCACCCCCGGCTAAACCCCAATGTGGGGACTCACCTGCTCTGCATCATTCAGAATACATATATTCGCCTGTATTTCAGGATTACTATGTCAACCATTGCTGATTTTTTAAATTAGGATACATTACTACTAAAGAAATATTTCTCTATTCAGCTCTTCTTTTAAACAGTAGAGCCTACATTTTTTAATAATAGTTTTATGTATTACTTGTTATATAATTCTTATGTAGGTCAATTGCTATTAACAATATTATATTTTCTAATATTTTAATTGCTATTAATTGATGCTGATTTTTTAATGTTAATGTTGTATTTATCATATTGGTTATTTCATGATTCCAGCAGTTTTGTTCCTTTTTAATTTTAGCTCTTCTGCTAATAGTGCAGAAATTTCAGATTGCAGTTTTAATTTGCATTTACTAAACATCTAAATTCATTTTTCTGACGTATCGATATATTTTTTTAATTGCCTATTTAGGTTTTTGGACCACTTTCTGTTTTCTTGACTGTTTCCGTTTTAAACTTTGATTTGTACTTATTTTTATATATAGTCATTTTGATGTACATGTCTACAATTTTCTATTGCCACATGGCTTGCATTTTTACTTTCATTAAAGTCTTGTCATGATTAGTTCTTACCTTTAAAACAAGCCAATATATTTTTTCCTATTTTGATCACAATTTTTATGTCCTGTTTAGTAAATCTTTGCCTCTCCTGTGTTCATAAAACTGTTCTTCTATAGTTTCCTCTATTGCTTTATTTAACGCTTTTGCTTTAAAGAAGTGCTATAATTAGAGTTTACAGATATTCAGACACCATGTTTCATTAGGACTAACATTGCTGTGAATTAAAATGAGAGAGTTTCTCATATAATATTTTTGTATGTGTGTGACAAACACTATTTCATATGATATATTGTTATTTTTATATGCAGGTAAATTCACTTAAAATATTTTATTTAAAATTCTTACATTTATGTCTACAAATAAAATTAACTATAATTGTATTTTATTGTATTTTGTTTTTCAAGTATTGTGATCAAAATTATACTAACTTCATATATGTTGTTAAGCAGTTTTCTTTTTGTTTTTATTTCCAGAAAATGTAAAATAGAGTTAATCTATCCTAAATGTTTAGTAGAACTTGACTGTAAAACTGTCTTTCTGTGGTTAATTATTTTAAATGTAATTTCAAATATTTTAATGATTCTTTTTCTATTTATTATTTTTAATTCATGTTGCACTGATATCAGAATATTATTTTTTCCCATTTTAAGGATTATTTAGGTTACTAGATATATTAGCATAATATTTTTTATAAATTTAATGATTTAATGATGTTTTCTTTTTTCTGTGTTTTCTTCATTACATTATCGCCTCATTGATTTTTTTTTTCTGATTTTCTTTTCACATTTTTCCCAGAAGTTAAAGTGTTTTTCAACAACTAATTGCATAAATATTCATTTTCTTTCTTTACTTCATTGTTTTCTGATCATATTTTATTCTATTTGCTTTTTGTTACGTGATTGCTTACTGTCTTTGGTTTTGTTTCTTCAGTTAAATGAGTAGCTAATTTATTTTTAGTGTTTTTTTTTTATTTTCTAATAATTGTATTTAGGTCAAATATTTTATTTTAAGTACTCTTTCAGATGCAACCAATACATGTTGACATGTTGCAACCAATACATGTTACTACATTTTGTATTATTAAATAGATATTATTTATTTCTTTTTAAAAAGCTTTTATCTCTCTCAAGGCAAGCGGATGTATTTTTAAATTTCCCCTATAATTCTTTTTAATCTATGAATTATGTAGTAGTACTTTTCATTTTTGTTTTTCAAATGCTTGGGGTAATTTTTATATTGTATTTCAAATTTTATTTTATTGGAGAGCAAAGAACACATGCTGTGCGATGTTTATTCCTTTGTGACTAAAGTGCATAATATATTTTTGAATTTTTTTATGTGCTCAAAACAAACGCATGTCCTGGGTTTGTTACACAATACCATTTGTGATAATAAAACATTTCACATTCTTGG
Organism: Papio anubis; assembly: GCF_008728515.1. Classification (NCBI taxonomy): domain Eukaryota; kingdom Metazoa; phylum Chordata; class Mammalia; order Primates; family Cercopithecidae; genus Papio; species Papio anubis. The sequence goes on from NC_044977.1 coordinate 23,932,955, forward strand.
TTTTTCTTTCTGTTTGTTTTTCTAAGTTCAAAAAGAAAAATTTTGGCTATTTCTCTCATTGTTTTTATCTTGCAAAAATCTGTTTAAGATCATATGATTATGTGCATACGTTTTATCTACCTACCAGTATCCTCAGATATATGCCACATTTGTTAATTCACCAAGAAACTAAAGGTAAACAGACATGTATTATACAATTTAGCAGTCTACCTACAGCTGTATCCATGCACTCTCCATTCCTCTCTAATGCAATTGTTTAAACACACTGTTCTTATGCTGATCAACCCACAAACATGAGTACTGGGTAGTATCACCTTTTCCTAATAAGGACATTTAATCTTTCAATGATTTTCTTTTATTTTGCCTCACCATTCTTTTCTCTCTATTACATTATTTTATTTTGAAGAGACACCTGCTGGATTAGTTTATGTTGATGGCATAAAAAGAACCATAACCAGAAATACTTGTAGGATATATTGTACTTAAGCAAACTCCCTGATTTCAACAAGGATATAAGGAATCTGGAGTTATAAAAGCCACAAAGTGACATTTAACTAATACCGATACAATGACTAAAGTTACCCAATAAGTAGCCAGAAAAAAACAGTAATGTTCACTATGCTTTAACTTAAATGTATTTCAGAGAAGCTTAGTGATTTAGGGTCTGATTTCCAAAATTGTTGAGCACATTGCTATGCTCTTATTTAAAAAGAAATAGACAGTACCATTCGGTTTCCTGAGCTATTACAATAGAGATGCATGAAACATGGAAGACGAAACCTCCAAAAATTGCTGAGTAATATCACTCAGTAATTATATAACTGAGTTATGTAATTTGATTATGTAAACTCCAGAAACTTTATGGTGATTCACTGAAAGACCCATTCTATAAGACAATACCTGTTGAAACTATTTATATTTTGAAGATAATGTGGTATTTGAGTTATTGCTCTGGTCATTTTATTCACTATTGAAAGAAAGCCTGCATTTTTGAGTGGAGACCACAGCGGCAAGGGGATTCTGCAGCTTTTCAGGCGCTCACCACCAGCAGACACAGTGGGGATCCAAGTAAGTAGGACACACTGGCATTCAAGTTGCGGAAAGAAAATTGCAACAGTCTGAACAGGAGAATCTTATCTTTGCTAAGATTTAGAAGCAAAATCTTCCTCCTCAGAAAGCAACTAGTCTCTTTTTGAGAATTGGTTTATCATGAGATCATAACCAAGACTAAAGTTCTTACCGTGGGTCAGCTACCGACCCTGCTGTGTTTCTCAGCAGGTTGTGAAGAAATAAGAAATTATGGTAGCAAACAACGCACACTGTCACCATGCCACATCCTTTCTTTTTGCTGACCCTCCCTCAATTTACACCTATGGCCTCAGCCTCAGGGGGATTGTCTTACAACCTCTAGAATGAGAAGGAAAGAAACATTGCTGATACCATCGGAAGATATACTTAAAACGACAACAAAAATAAAGTCAATTTGAAGATCAATAGAAGACAGAAAAATATTCCAGGAACCATAATTGTAGGTAATCACTTACTTAAATTTTGATTGTAATGAAAGTCTGTTTGAAAGAAACATCAACATAGATTAAATAGTGACTAAAAGCTGCACTATTTGAAGGAGTAGTCAGGGCTTTACCACAAAAAATAATAGAGGAGTGGTGACTTGGAGGAATGGGAAAGATATACATGAATGGATCACTCACAATGGGCTCAAAGAGTGTGACTATGCAGTTTCTAAATGAATACTCACCAAAAGAGTTCAGTTAAAAATATTGTTTTTAAAACAAATGGGTCCAAGATCATAACTATGTGGTCAATTGCATTCAGTGAATCCCAGCTTTCATTCTACTTCTTTCTGTTATTCTGTTCCTTCATTTCCCAAAATGTATTATTTTATTAATAATTGATGTTATTTATTCTTCCTTATTTTTAATAAAAATGTGGGCAAAATTTTCACACACTATTTTAGAGAAAATATTTTTATGTTTTATGTTTAGGACTTGCTGGACAAAGCTGAAACCTGGTGATATGGTTTGGCTCTGTGTCCCCACCCAAATCTCATGTTGAATTGCAAGACCCAGTGTTGGAGGTGGGGCCTGGTGGGAGGTGACTGGATCATAGGGTTGGTTTCTAATGGTTTAGCACCATCACCCTACTGCTGTCTCGTGAGTGTATTCACACAAGACCTGTTGGTTTAAAAATGTGTAGCCTCTCCCCCTTCACTCTCTTCCTCCTTCTCCCACCATGTAATATGCACTTGCTTCCCTTCCTCTATTATAGATCACCACTTCTCTATTATTTTTTGTTGTAAAGCCCTGACTACCCCTTCAAATATTCCAGGATTTTAATCACTACTCATGAATCTATGTTGGTATTTATTTCAAACAGACTTTATTACAATCAAAATATGAATGAAAAGTTTACCTAAACTTATGGTTCCTGGGATATTTTTCTGTCTTCTATTGATCTTCAAATTGGTTTTATTTTGTTGTTGTTGTTGTTAGTATATCTTCTGATGGTATCAGCAATGCTTCTTTCCTACTCATTCTAGAGGTTATAAAACAATCCCCCTGATTCCACAGGTATAAATTGAGGGAGGGTTAGCCAGAAGAAAAGGTGTGGTATGCCGACAAGTGTGCGTTGTTTGCTCCCATAATGTCTTATTACTTCACAATCTGCTGAGAAACACAGCAGGGTTGGGAGCAGACCCATGGTCAGAACTATAGTCTCAGTTAGATCTCTTGATAAACCAATTCTCAAACAGAGACTAGTTACAGGTATTTCTTTATAGCAGTGTGAGAAGGAATTAATACACCTGGGTAAAAAGAAAAGTCTTGGAAGTTGCAGATTAGATAGTAAAAGATTTACCTTCAAGGAGTATGTGATTATGTTTTAAGTTGAATGATATGAAAGGCATCCCAAGGATTGTCCACCTGGAGATACGTCTCATATCTTCCCTCGGGGACATTTATTTACACTAGAAAGTGTAAAATCCCAGGATTTCGTCTTCTCCTCCTAAGGAGATTTGTTTATTTTAGGAAAGTATGGTTTTCCACTCTCTCTCTGATGGGAAGTTTTTCCAAATAAGCAATCTTAAGGAGTCATCCAGAATCACAATGTCAAGTTTCTGAATCATAGCAGAGACCCCAGAAGTATTTGCAGCAAAACAAGACTCAGCAAATTGTCTTGCAAAAGGGAAATTAGAACAAAAGGGAATTGCTACAATTATTTTTGTATGCTAGTAATAATAAATGTGTCCTTGACTCAAAAATATTGTGTCTACATTGAGGATAATATGAATAAATGTAGGTATTGAAAATGATGTTTGTATACATATTTGCTTATATGTGTCCTGTTTTCTTGCACCAGCTATTCTCAAACTTTTTGTCCTGGGAACTCTTTAAACACTAAATAATTATCAAGTAGTTCAAAGAGCTTTTGCTTATGAGGGTTATATGTCTGCCTTATTAGAAATGAAACAGAACATTTTAATAATTGTTGGTCAATTAAATAGCCCATAATAACGTATTTCATATTAATATAAAGCATGTATTTTATGCATAATATGATATTTTCCAAAAAAAAAAGAAGAATGGCATCATTTTGAATATATATCTATATATAGAAAGGCTTTGTTCACTCTGAAAAGGTCAAAATTATCCCCAGATATCTATGGACCACACTTTGCCAACTGCTCTCTCAAAAACAGAGAGCAGACTCTATACATGACTCTACATTTTGCATTTTTCAATTAAAAATATATCCTGTATTTCACTCCATGTGAGTATATATATATACTTCTCATTTTTAAAAATGAGAATAAAATTACTTACAGTAAAATGCAAGGAAATTGAACATAATTTAGTGTATAGTATACAATTATGTATCCAATACCCCAATTAAAAAAAAAAAACAAATAACATTACCATAATTTCAGAATATTATCTCATGCCTGTTCTATTCAGTGTCCAATAGCTATACCTAACTTTTTATTAGTCTACTTGAAAGTCATATAAATGAAATCATACAAATTTTTTGTATAGTTTCTTTCACTCGACATAATATTTTTGAGATTTCTCCCTGTTGATAGTTATATCTGTAGTTCACTTAATTTTCATGCTGAATTGTTTCCCACAGAATGAATATATTGCAGTTCATTTATTAATGAATTTATTGCAGTTCATTCTCTCATGGTTGAACATTTAAATTTTTTCAAGTTTGTGCTCTCTTGGAAAAGCTGCTATAAACATTTGTACAAGTGTTTTTATATATTTATTTTAAAATGTATCATAATTAAAAACGAGAAGTGGAATTACTGATCCATAGGGTAGATGTACGTTTGTTTTGATAAGAAACTGCAAAATAATTTTTCAAAGGGATAGCCCCATTTTACACTCCTACCAACAATGTATAAAACTTCCATTTCCCTGCTGCCCCACCCTTTGGCTTTGTTTTTGTTTTGTTTGTTTTCAGACAGGGTGTTGCTCTGTCACCCGGTCTGGAGTGCACTGGCACAATCATGGGTCCCTGTAGCATGGAACTCCTGGGCTCAAGCTTAAACTTCCTAATAGTTCCCGCCCCATACTTCCTAATAGCTCCCGCCTCAAACTTCCTAATAGCTGAGACCACAGGTATGTGCCACCATACCTGGCTAAATTTTTCTTCTTCTTCTTATTTGTTATTATTATATTTTTTGTAGAGACAGAGTCTTGCTTTGTTACCTAGGCTGGCCTTGAACTTTTGGCTTCAACTATCTTCCCACCTCAGCCTCCCAACTAGGATTACAGGTGTGAGCCATCTCGCCCAGGCCAGTTGCTCCACTTTCCGGCCATTATTTGATGTTGCCAGTATTTTAATTCCAGCCATTCTAATGGGCATAGAATTGTATTTCATTGTTTCTAAAATGTGCACTTTCTTAATGACATAGGTTAGGGCCTAACAGGGGAAAGAAAAAACAAAAAGTATTTGTCCAGAGAGAATGCAATAAAAGCATTTTAAACTCCATATAGCATTTTTGACTAGGTAACTGAAAATGTACTAATGAATACGTAGAATATGTATGTGACTGTGTTACGACACAGTGAGAGCAACTGCAGGAAATATCTGACATCCCTAGGGCTAGAGGAATAGAAAACATAAATTGGAATTACCAAAAACTAAAATGTGGGGCCTGGACCCTGTGAAGATAAAGTGGAGTCCTCTTTGAGAGATGTGTTCCTGCTGTCCCTGGGCCACAGAGAGTGTCTATGTGGATCTGGACATCTGGAGCGGGGGCATAGCCTGCTGGGACTGTTGTCTCCAATATGAAGCATGAACACATTTGTTTAATAAGTTTGGTAAAATAGTGTACTGGATTCAGATGCTACAATGGGAAGAATACGCTGTTGGTAATTTGAGAAAATGTTGCTAAGGTAGTACACAGAAACTGCAAGCAGATAGGAAGCTCACAGTGAGCACGCAGAAAACAGAAGAAAAACAAAAGAATTGGTCCCTTTTTTTTCTCCAGCCTTGGAATCTATCATGACCAATGGGAAGAGGTTAACCTAGAACCAGCTCAAAAAGCAGAAATGTGGTATGCACCATATGCCTAGCAATTGCTCCAGTGCTATAAGGTCTAAGAAACAGTAAGTTAATAACTAGAAGGGCCAATGAGACTGAGCATATTTTTATGTTCTTAATATCCATGTGTAACTTTATTTCTGAAGTATTTAAGATTGTTTTCCATTTTTAACTTTGTTTTATTTTCAAGGAGTTCTTTATATATTCTGTTTTATGTCATTTGACATATTTGTATATTGCAATTATATTTTCGCAGTTTGTGGCTTGCTTTTTCATTTTCTCAGTAGTGTCTTGAGGAGCAGTTTTTAATTTAAATGTAATCTATTTTATTAATAATATTTGTTTTGAAGTAAACTTATTTTGTGCATGGTCTGATAAATATGTAGTTTCCATGGTTATAAATATATTCTTTTATATATTCCTGAAAGTGTTGTTGTCTTACTATTTATGTCTAGATTTATGATCCATCAGAAATAAATGTTTTTTGTATTTGATATAAAGTAGGATTTGAAGGTAATATACACTCATGTTTATCTAGTTGTTACACCAGTATTTGTTACAAATATTTTCCTTCTTCATTGAATGTTCTTGTTATTTTTATTGAAAATTAATTATGAGTGGCTTTTTTTTTCTGGATTCTCTTGTTAAAAGAAAAGCTTGAAATGAATTAAATTGACAGGCTTTATTTGAAACAAGAACAATTCATGAATTGAGCAGCACTTAGAACCAGAAGAGGTTCAAAGACATTTGCCCAACAGAGTGAGCAGTGAGCTCTCATAGGTGAACAGAGCAGCAAAATAGAGAAATCACCTAATTGACCACAGCTAGGCATCTGCCTTATTTGGGCATGGTGTAAGGTGCTGACTGCATATGATTGGCTAAAGCCCAACTGCTTGCAATAGGCTGAAATTCAGCATTTTTTTATACTCCTAGTTAGCTTTTAGTTTATTTACTTACTAAGGTAAGTTGCAATTTGTTACAAAGGAGCTCAAAAAAAAAGGAGGAACCCTCAGGATAATAGCTTTCTGCTGCTTCAATGGAACATTCTATTCTATTCCATCAATATACATATTTTTTATATCCAACACCACTTTGATTTGTATGTGCATTGGTATGTTTAGATTTAAAGTGGTGTCAAAATTAGGTGTCGTGAGTCCTTTAAGTTAATTTTCTTATCAAAATTGTTTGAGTTGGCCTGGTGTGGTGGCCCTCACCTGTAATGATAGCACTTTGGATGGCCAAGGTGAGCATATTACCTGAGGTCAGGAGTTTGAGACCAGTCTGCGCAACACGCCAAAAAGCCATCTCTAATAAAAATACAACCAGGAGCTGGACGTGGTGGCACATGCCTGTAATCCCAGTTACCTGGGAGGCTGATGCATGAGAATCTCTTGAACCCAGGATGTAAAGGTTGCAGTGAGCCAAGATTGTGCCACTGCACTCCAGCCTGGGCAACAGAGCAAGACCCTGTCTCAAAAAAAAAATTGTTTAGGTTAATTTTCACGAAAAATCTGTTGGGATATTTTGTTGGGGATTATTTGTAATCATTTGGAAAGAAATGAGTTTTTAAATTAATAAACATAGTATATTTCTTCATTACTTTAGGTGCTTTAAATATCTTTTAGTAATATTTGTATTTTTCATTGCAGAGAACCTTTACATTATTATTAAATTATTTTTATGCCTTTCATGTTTCTGAAGTGACTGTATATAGCATTTCATGATAGTTGTTTCTCTGCCAGTATATAGAAACACAATTACCTTGTATGAATTGGCCTTTTATACTTTGACCTTGCTAAATTTATCATTTAGGTCTCTTTGTTCTTTTCTATTCAATATTCTGGTTTCCTATGCACATAGCAATGTAATCTATAAACAACAACAGTGTTTATTCTTAATCTCTACATCTTTTTCTTTTATCATCTTTGTGAAATTTTAATCTACTTTACTGACTAGTACCTGCAATGTTAAATTGGTGAGTGCAGAAATTCTTTTATGGTTATGAATTTTAAGGGAGAAATGGTGAAAGACTTATTAATTAATTCTGCAGGCATTCAATTTTGCAAATACTTTTTTTTTTCTGCATTCGTCGAGATGATCTTGCCATCATAAGATTTGTTCTTTGTTTCATTGTTTTCAAAGGACTTTATTCACTTGGTTGGTTTTCAAATGTTACACCAATGTGATGTTTTGTCTTGCTTCAAAAAACTATAAGCAAGACCAAAAAAAAAAAGAAATAAGCAACATAAAACTCATTTTTGTTCAGGGGACTGATAAAATAAGATTGTCAAAATGTTGACAATTAGGAGATTTGAATGATATGTTCATGACTGTATTCTAGAGTGTTTTCTTTATTTATATATAATCAAAACTCCTTGCAGAGAACAATATTGCCCCGTTGGAATATCAGTAATTCTCTTTCACCTATTTCATTCTCATTAGGATAACAAACAAAGTGTTCATGGTTTCAGGAATATTAGTTATTCTTCTGTTCAATCGGATGGACTGGTTACTGCCACTTTTGTTACTATATCTTGACTGCCATGGCAATCAAGAATTAATTTATCTTATGGTTCCATAACGGAGCATTAGGCAACACTTTAGTGGCCAATTGTTTAAATTTTGAAGCTTACATTATTTATAGGACACTGACTTTTTCTTTTCTTTTTTTAATTTTTATTATTATTATTATTATTATTATTATTATTATTATTTGAGATGCAGTCTCGCTGTAGCCCAGGCTGGAGTGCAGTGGCGTGATCTCCGCTCACTGCAAGCTCCACCTCCTGGGTTCATGCCATTCTCCTGTCTCAGCCTCCCGAGTAGCTGGGACTGCAGGTGCCCACCACCATACCCAGATAATTTTTTGTATTTTCAGTAGAGACAGGGTTTCACCGTGTTAGCCAGGATGGTCTCAATCTGCTGACCTCGTGATCTGCCCACCTCGGCCTCCCAAATTGCTGGGATTACAGGCGTGAGCCACCGCCCCCGGCCTGACATTGAATTTTTAACATTGGAACAAATCCTTATTTGAGTAACTTTTGTATTCAAATCTGTAGACATATTTTATCAATCTTTCAACAATATTGTTTTTATCAGTTTTCAATTAATATTTTATTTTTTCTTTAAGAAAGTCAAGGATGGATGCCATCACTTAACATTTGCTTAGGAATTTAAATGATAAATGGATTTATCTTCTTGGCCAATATTTTGAAAAACTTTAAATCAATTTAATCAAGCTTTTGTCATCTGTGCTGACTATTTCAATCTTGATCAGTGTATCTATTGCTACAGGTCTATGCTCATTGAACTAGACTTACACAACTATTTAATATCTTCTTTCTTCTTTCTTTTTCTTTCTATATTTATATGTATATTGCAGAAACATATTTTTAAATTTGATTCATATCAATGCAATTATAATGTAAATTCAATGTACCATATATTTAAGGATCATAAACTTGATGAAACATTATATCTTACAAATTATGTTAATGATCTTAAGGTCATATATATTTGAAGGCTATGCTCATATTTGCAAATAGAAACTACAAAAATATTGTTCAAGTCCAATATGAGTTTATGTCTTACATAATGTAATATTAATAAATTATAATACTATGAACTTTGAAATGAAGAAAATTTTCTTATATTCTATAATAAATTTAATATAAGGCTTAAAACAATTAATTTAATTAATTAAATGAACTTCAAATAATTGCAGTATCAAACTATATTCTTGATAAGTCAATCACAAAGGGAACTAGCTAAGTTCACTTTACTCTCAATAAAATAATTATATTTCCTTTGTAGGTGCTTTTACAATTTTATTGGGACAGTCAGCATTACATATGGCTCATCAAACACCTGCCAGCAAAAAATACATTTATAGAAGCAGTAAACTAGTTAATTCCTTAAAGAGTTCCATGACTTTTGACATATTATGCTATAGAATCTAATAAAATTACATCTTTTTCTTTGGAAAAGTATTTCTTTACTAGGATAAAATCAGTGCTTTACATTGAAAAGATGATCTTTGTTCTTTATAAACTATGAAATAATGCTCTGAGAAAATACACCTAATTATGAAAATGTCTGCTCAACACCATCATGCCATTGTACCCAGTATTTCCAAATTGTTGGATATAAGTTCAAAAAATATCTATTCAAAAGCCTACAGCCTTTTTTGAATTGCCTTTTTATATATACATAGCTCTTTAGCGCTGATTCTCAGTGTTTGTTTCTAATACCAGAAAACTATTTGTGAATTAGACAGAAAATATACATAATTTCAATAATATTGACTGGATCCTTTATTTTTCATGTTTCGCCACCTGTTTGGATGATCATACCCTCAGCTTCTGCTTCATTCAAATACCCTAAAGCAATAATAATGTTTTCATATGATTTATATCTCCCGCAAAGTTGCATGCGACCCTTTCACTCCTGGAGATTAGTTTTTCTTTTGTCGTTGTTGTTAAACCAGACATCTAGTTAGTCTTCTCCATTCTTTTATAGGCAGCTTTATCTTTTTCCCATTCGAAATAATTTCTTTGCTTTGGCATGCTGAGCAAAGAAAGATATTTTCAGAACAAGAAACTTGGATAATGACTGTGTTTTTCAAGCCTTAAAATTCACTGCTGTTTTTGGATTGTACATAATTGGATTTATTTCTATGGCCAAAATCACTTGCAAAACTATCAATATTTTAAGAAAAGTAGTTCTATCCCTTACTAAATTCAATAACATTCAGAAATGATGAGCAGATGCTGCTTTCACATTATTTAATAGCATATTACAATCCCACATCGTCATGGATATTCTCAAAACAATTGCAGAGAGCAAGAAGTAACAAAACAAGTATGTCGTTTTTATTAGGGTATTAGGAATAAAAATTGGCATGACAATACACTCTTTAGGTTCATTAGAACGGTACTTCAAATTGTATACAAGAGGAATAATCTATCATATCTCAGATGACTGTGGTGAATGAAGTACATAGGAATAGTTTGCTTCAGCATAAATAGTATACATGAGAATTAATCACTTTTTTCCTGTAAAGTAGCATCAGAAACATTGAGAATAAGGCTATTATAATAATTTAATCATAACGGAGTCAAGGAGAATTATTAATCATATTAAGTGTTCGTCAATAAAGCCACATTTAGAGTTTTGGAGAAAGTTTTCTAAATGCACTTGTGTTTAAAAGTGTGATACCATCAGTTTAAGAGTATGTAAAGTCCTCATATTTTTTAATCAAGTACAGTTGGCTCTTGAATTTTGCAGAGATTGGGGCGTCAACAGCTTCCGTAGTCAGGAATCCAGGTATAACTTTTGACTGCCTCAAAACTTAACTGCTAATAAGCTACTATTGACCAGAAACCTTGAAGATAACATACACAGTAGATGAACATGTATTTTGCATGCCATGTCTATTAAATACTGTATTCTTACAATAAAGCTAGAGAAAAGAAAATGCTATGAAGAATATCATAAGAAAAATATATTTACTATTTAGTAAGTGAAAATGGGTCATCATAAAGATATTTTATTATTTTATTTATTTTTTAACTTTTATTTTAGGTTCAAACATGTGCAGATATGTTAGATAGGTATCGTAAAGGTCTTCAGCTTTATGGCCTCTCTGTTGAGTAGACTGAAGATGAGGAGGCAGAGGAGGGGTTGGTCTTGCTGTCTCAGTGGTGGCAGAGGAGAAAGAAAATCTGAATATTACTCAAATTTGTGTTGCCCAAGGGTCATCTCTATTTATAAACTACACTGATAGACCCCAAATACATTCAATTTACTTTATTTGAAAATTAATTTTAAAAATCTTTAAAAAAATACCTCTCCTATGTATCACAAGTAACTGCCTCTTGTATGTTACTGATTGGCTATTGCTCAAGCAGCCTGTATATTGTAATTTAGCCCAGAACAAATCTCTACTTTTCATGAATACAACTTAGCCAATCATATCTTCAATCTTCTTGAATTTTCTTTAGGAACTAGATACTTTGAGAAATTTTACCTGTAAATAATATAAGCTAAGGGTATATATTACAGAATCAATTTTAGAAAAATGTTGTGCTCAATTTTTCTTAGAGAGATAAAATTTCTCTACATAAAATTTCAAAGGTGAATTGGTCTCTTATTTGCTAACATGCTTCTTTCTATGCATCAGGAAGAATTATACTTGCTGTGGTAAGCAGTACCCCCCACCCCATCCCACAAATATTTTATTTTGCATGCCTATGTGGTAAAAGGGACTTTGCAGTTGTGATTAATGTTAAGGACCTCAAGATGAAGGAATTATCTTGGAATATTCTGCTGTCCCTAATCTAATCATGTGGGTCCTTAAAACTGAAAAACCATTTTCAGCTGTGTTCAGAGAAAGAGAATGAGGATTGAAGAGAGTCAGAAAGAATGCATATGACCTTTAGTCACTGGAAAACACAAGAATGTGAATTCTCCCTAGAACCTCCAGAGGAGAATGCAGCCTGTTAACATCTTGATTTTAGGCTAGTAAACATCATTTCAGACTGCTGACAACAGAACTGCCAGTTAATAAACTTTTTTCATTGAAAGCCACTAAGTGTGTTTAGTGAAAGAAACTAAAACCCCCACAAATGCAGCTGAAATAAAGAATTCAGCTAATATTCATCACTCAGCTATTTAAAAATTTATTCCAGATTCCCTTCACCTTCAACTAGAACTGCTGCTAGTCTAAATGGTTTAGTTGGTGGCTTGACCCAGCCCCACATCCCTGAGGAATTTGAGGCAATTTGATACCATGCACTTCTTAGTCTCTAATGGCTTTACTTGTCCACTTATCATCAAACTTGGGGCAGTACTAAGTGATTTCCAATGAATCTACTTGGCTCCAAATTATGTATCCCACAGTATGTACTCACACTTCTACCTCCTTCTGATCAGGGTCAATTGTCCTGGCAGAATGACAATTCATTTTCTTTCCTGCTGGTCTGCTGACATAAGTAGTCTAAAGTTATATGGTAGAAGACGAGATTTCCCTGGTGGAATTTTTTTTTTTTTTCCTCTAAGAATAAACACTTTCAGGTCTGCAGGGCCTAGAGTTGTGGGATAAGAAGCACAAGTTCTCCAAGTGACTGAATTCCAGTTATGATCATTAGTGTCATTCTTATTTCCATCTCTTAATTCCCAGTCTTGTGTCATCCTCTCAGGTATCATCTCTAAGTTTGCACTTTAGCTCTACCTGCTACAGGCCATTCCAATGTTCTATCAAGCAAGCAGCATCTGAGCAGTCTAGTATTGGACAGGGCCAGTAGACGGAATATGACAGTCATGTGACCACTTCTGCAAGTCCTTTGCCATACAATAGAGACCGTGAGTTGACGAGATGCTGTTGTGGACCCTTATTAGTTGATCAAGCACATTGTAAGCTCTCAAATAAGAGATTTTTCTGAAGCTCTATGAGCTTCTGTTTTCCTCCATGAGCAGGAAAGGTAGACCCACATCCAGAATATGGGTATGTTTCATTTAAAATGAATCACTCCCTTTTCCAGAGAAGGAAAGATTCAAAGTAATCAAATCCCCAGATATATCTGGTTGACATTCTGGAGGGATGTTACCATTTCAAAGGCTTAGTGGTAGTCTGCTGCTGGCAAACTGGACTTACACCAGCAACAGTAACTAGATTCATAACCATGGAGTGGGAGGTCATGTTGTTAGGTCTAAGAACAGCCACCATTCCTGCCTCCATGGGTAATGTATTCATGTGTTTATTAGGTCAGCAAATGAATGAATGTATTAGGGTGGCTGATGACAGAATCTGGCTGATATCAACTAGTTGAGTCATTTTATCTACTTGTTTGTTTCGTACCTCTAAGAAGGATGGTATCTGGTAGGCTATACAAAGTTTGTTTGACTTTATATCCACTCCTCTGAGTCTTTCAATCCCTTATTCTACTATCTGACAATGAGGTGATGGCATTTAATTTATTTATTTATTTATTTATTTTTCTATCCATTTATTTATTTATCTGTTTTAGAGATAGGATCTCACTCTGTCACCTAGGTTGGAGCACAGAGGTGAGATCACAGCTACCTCAGCCTCCCAAGTAGCTAGGAGTTAGGACTATAGGTGCGCCGCACCAGGCCAGGCTGGTTTCTATTTTTGTTTTGATTTGTTTTTTTGGTGTTTTCCAAGCTGGTCTAGAATTCTTGATCTCAAGTGATCCTCCCTTCTCAGTCCCCCAAAGTACTGGAATTGCAGGTGTGAGCTGCCACACCGCAGCTAATGCTGGCATTTTTACCTCACTTAGTGTGCACCATTTTTACTCTAGATTCCCAAGAGTCATAATAACAGTGAGTTCTCACCCTGCCCTGGAGTCACATTGTTAACACATTGTTGAATTCTGTATCTTAGGAAAGTGCTGACATATTTATAAACTCTCCCCTTTAGCACATTGTAGAGCAGTAAGGAGTGGGCTGCACCTTCATACTCAGAAGATTAAAGGCAAGTTGTTCAATGGATTCTCAGGTTTTACCTATGTCATGTCTCAGGGTTCACTTTCTTCTTGGTGTATATGATGTGCAGGTCTGATAACTCAACCAACTCTGGAGATCTGCCCTTATGATAATGTCTTTATCTTGGAACGCTACTTTTCTGCCCTCTAGTTGGAGGAAATGAGATTCTGCTTTTATGTTTCCAAGGAGGCCTTCTGGCTTTCGCTCTTAGCATTTAATTGCTAGATAATCACCCTCAGCCTTTTATTTTATTTTATTAAAGTATCCATTGCCCCTAGCAACAACCAACTAATTCTATCGTTCCTGTAATAGCTTTTTCTCCATATTTCTGGAGCCTGATACATTTCACCTTCAATGCACATTCACTTTCACTAGTATATCATCTCTACTTATCACCATTAAAACTTCTAACAATTGCATCATTGCCGTGGCAGGCCACCAGGAGGTATTAGACCTCACAAAAAAACATAAAAACAAAAACAGAAATAACACTTTACAGTGTGCTTCCTCGAGCACTTCTGGCACTAACTGTCATAGATCTAGTGCTCTGGGAAACAGCCCATAAAAGGGAGATCTGTCCATGAAATTAATGGGAGTGTATTTGGAAGAAACAACTGTACTGAAGGGAGGGAAGCAGAATAGGGGAACAGAGGAGTTCTGCTGCATGCAGTCAAAACAAAGGCCTCCTCTGATCCCACAGGAAACTCTGAAGTCAGCAGGACTCTTTAAAGTTGTCGAAATTGAGGCCAATTGGCCAAATTTTTGTATTCTTACATTAATCAGTCACTGGATATAGGAGGTAACGCGTCCTTCAGAGAAGCAGACTCTTTAGGTGGGGTTTTGGAAACAGACTCAGCGGCCGGGCGCGGTGGCTCAAGCCTGTAATCCCAGCACTTTGGGAGGCCGAGGCAGGCAGATCCGCGAGAAGTCAGCGGAATCAGAGACCATCCTGGCTAGCCACGGAAGGTAGAGAGCCACGTCTACTAAAAAATACAAGAAACACTTATTTGAATGAGGTGGTGGGCACCTGTAAGTCCCAGCTACTCAGGGAGAGTCCTGCCCTGCACTCCCAGGCTAGGCTGACAGAGGCCGAGACTCGATCTCAAAAGGCTCATCTGCTGAGTTCTTAGTGGGGAATATTATAGAGACCAAAGAGGATATGAGTGCCTCCCTCTTGAATGTTAATCTGGGTACTTGGTGCTCTGTAGCACACATTACAGAGGTTTAGATCAATATATGCTCAGACTCCGATATGAGCTTCAATGTATACTTTATTTTTTCTTAACCTGAAAATTATTCAATTAAAAATTTCTGCAAATTTCTACATCATATATTTGTGAAAAGTAAGCTCTTTCTCTCTGGCTGAAAGTTGTGTTCTATTTTTTAATTTAGGAATGTTTCATGAGTATTACTGATCCTTAAATGAGAGTAGACTTATTCAGGTCTGCAATTTATTGCTAAAAAATAAAGTTGATTTTTCTTTGGTCTTTCTTCCCTATTTACTTATTTATCTTAAGAATCCTCCTCTCAGATCTTCAACTAGAGCACTAATTCTATGCAAATCCCTTAGTCAGTTTTTTTTTTTTTTTTTTTAATCAGTTAGGTCTCATGACTGTGATGACTTAGGCAGATACTTTTTATTTGCACGATATTATAATGGATATAACTGGAAGTAGCTTGTGCTTGGAATTTCAATGTATCAGAGAATGAAGATAGAGCAAAATATGTCCCTCTGATTATCTAATAGCTCTTTGAGGCTTAGCACTTTACCTTTACTAACTTCCCCAAATATGCAACTTCGTTCATTATTCACTTCCATAATTGCCTAGGTATCATTTTTAAGATTTACACTTACATATTTCTTGTAGAAGAGAGGCAATAATGGGTTGCAGTGCAGGGTGAAAAAGACCTAATTACCTGGGAAATTTTGTGAACATTAGTGAAGAGCTTCCCCTCAGGTCAACAGGGAAAAAAGTCACCCATTGGATAAAATGATAATATGTGAAAGTCGGAAGAGTTAAAATTTTCTACAGAACATTTCTTGGGTTTCATCACTTTTGTGCCAGAGCCCGCAATTTCAACCTTATTACATAAAATGTTCTCATTGTTCCTGGCATAATTGGCTAATATGCCTGTTTTCCTGGGCATTTGAATCTCTGAATCTATGTGTTTTCATAAATGTTTTAATGAGATCATATGAGAGATTACAAAGCAGGTGTTATTGGAAGCCTCTGTGTCCTTTTAAAAATTTTAAAATAAATTAAAAAGCAAATAGAAAATAATATAAAATACATAAAAATTATTTACATTGTAAAATATAGAAATATACACATCTCACTCAAGAAAAAAAAAAAAAAACTAGGGTAAATTTTAGGCTTGAAACTTTATTCCTGTTAACCTTCACTTCATAAGTGTGCTGGAAAGTGCATTATTCAAGCAGTCTGACATAGGTTAACCAGACTTAGTTTTTCTCTAAACAATGAGAAGATCACTTCTGTTTATCTAAAAAGATAAAATATAAAAGTGGTACAAACTTTAAGGAAACTAGCAATACTTAAGAATTAACAGGATTGATGGAATGTTGCCTGCTGTAAAACAATAGTATTAAAAAAGGCCTTAGAGTCTCACATTTCGGGATTGGAGAAAGGCAGCAAGTTGTTGAAGTATAATAAGGAGAACATGATTTGGGAAATGGGAAAAAATACAATGATGTTAAGAAATCTTAACAGAGTGAAGCTGCTTGAACATCTTTCCATAATTTAAAAATAAGACTAGAAATATTGTAGAGGTAATAACTTACTGAACTCTGGTCCTTCTATGTTGGTGAGATTGGAATGTCAAGACAAATTCTATTATATATCACATGGTTTTCATTGTCAAGATATAAACAAACACTAAATATTTCTAATTTCGGCATAATCACCCAGTCATGTGTTACAAATTTTTTTTTTAAATTTTTGTATAGCATCTTTAAAGTTAACTGTGCCAAAAAATGTTAAATATAAAAATGAGGGAAAAATAAAATGTTGCTTTAAATAATAATCACAAAAATAGTAACTTTTGAGTGTGATAAATTACATGGAAATTTTTACAATGGTTAAATACTTAATTCAACTAAAAAGGCAAGTATTCTCAATATTCTTATCATTTTCCCCTAAATTAACCACAAAAAATTAATCTAGAATAAAATTATAGTAATAAAATGTCTTTAAAACCAGTCACCTGATCTAGATGTAACTGTATCACTCTCTGTGGTACAATTTATTTTATTTTATTTTATATATATATTTTTTTTGAGACAGAGTCGCACTCTGTCACCCAGGCTGGAGTGCGCAGTCTCGGCTCATGGCAACCTCCACCTCCTGAGTTCAAGTGATTCTCCTGGCTGAGCCTCCTGAGTAGTTGGGATTACACACGCCCACCATCAACCCTGACTAATTTTTGTAATTTTAGTAGAGATGAGGTTTTGCCATGTTGGTCAGGCTGGTCTCTAACTCCTGACCTCAGGTGATCTGCCCTCCTTGACCTCCCAAAGTGCTGGGATTATAGGTGTGAGCCACTGTGCCCAGCCTGTGATACAATTTATTATGATTTTTTTTTTTTTTTGTCTGGGTAGAGTTTCTTTTTATTATTATAATCATAGAGATAGAAAAATATAGATGCTTTTATATATATATAGAGAGAGAGGAGAAACTTAGAGAACTTATATATATGCACATGTATTTATATACATGTATGAATACTCTGTTTAAGAGTACACATGATAATTAGTTTTTCTAAGGATACAAATTGCAAATTCTTTTCAGGATATTTTATTAAATCAAATTCACTTTCTCTAAAAGAGAACTTCTGGTGTTATTTTTATTTGACTATGAAGGGAAAGCATTTCTTTTAGGAAATGATTAAAATCATTATTATTACAAAAATACGAATATAATATTTATTAATACTTTAATTGGCTTATATGTGTTAGGGAGCATTCTAATTGCTTTATATTTATTAACTATAAATTATATTAACTTATCTAAACTTCACAATAGCTCTTTGACATAAGTACTAAAAGTATCTCCATATTACGAATGATGAAACTGAAGAAGAAAGTTTAATTTCTCTGCCAATTTTTCAAAGTTGGTAAATATTTGTAAAATAATAATAATAAATTGGCTGGTCTTTGTTCCCTGTTCCTGAGAGGAAGCCTAGAAACTCTTGAAATTTCCGTAATTATAGGTGTGTCTTTGTGATTCCCCGTGAGCCACTCAGCCAACACTTAATATACCATGTTAAAAAGCTGACCCCTGCATAGTTTATGCTAAAGGGATAATTCAGGACAGTTTAAAGCCATCTCTCTATTTTGCTCTATTTTGATAGGTTGATTTTATTGAATAAGGAATAATGTATGCATACCATAGAGTCTAGTTTTTTGTGTTGAAAAATCATAATGTTCCTATTTTGGACAAATTTAGAAAACTTTGAAATTCTAAGTATATACCCCCAATAGACACAGTGCTACTCCAGGCTTCATAATTATGTGGCACATATCTTTGTCTTTGAAGACCTCAGAGGAACACAACTGATAAGAGTGACAAGAGTTAATTCACAAGGATATACTACTTTTCAGGGTTAGTTACAGAAATTCAAGAAGCACCTGTCTTCATCTGGAAATATGTTATATGCAGGGGAGGCAGCTGCTGCCTTCTTCATTCATGAGGAATAAAGAAAAATTAACCAACAAAAAGCAAAATAAGAAAATTACAGAATCAAACAAAAAAGTAAACTTTGAAATATATTATTGTACTGTAAGAACTCATTTGCACTTTGATTCCACATGAAAAAAATCCGCATGGTAAAATTTGCTAAGTCTCATTCGTATCATCAAAAGGTCTAATAGCTTATATAAATGTTTTCAATAAAATGCAATATTAAATGGTTTACAGTAAGTGCCTTTACTTAAGTTTAGCCAGGAGAATTGTATTGTACTGTCTTCTCTTTTTTTTTTTTCTTAAAGAGATTTATTATTTTATTGTCATTTAGTTATTACTGTGGACATATTTTCTCATGTCTTCTTGATTTCAGTAAAATTACAATTGTTAAATAACTTAATCCCTAAATAACAATTAAATAAGGTGTATATGTACCTACTGTTCTCATTGCTGATTTTTTGCTAGGTTACTTTAAAATGTCTATTTAAAAATTAAAATAAAAAGGCCTGCACAAGAGACAATAAAAAATAGGTCACCAAAAAGAATATATGCAAAATATTTCTATGAACATGAGTGTTTGGAGCCATTCAAGGTACTAATACAACCATTGCAAACATGCAAAAAAGTTTGGTCAACTTACAAAGATTTGAGAGGAGTTTTCATCCCAATAACATTGTTTCGCTCTTACCAAAATTAATTCAGGATAAGAATCCACATGAATCAATAGTAGGTATCCAACTTGAAATGAAGTGATTGCTTTAATGATTTCCAATACATCACATCTTATTACATTAGGATATGACAGGTTATGCTGTGCTTCATTGAGTTACATAATATCATTTTGAATATAACTCTAAGTCTATCTAATATAAGATGATGAATCAGGAAATAAAATGACAAGGAATCATTTACTTCTAGCTCCTAAATTAGATTTTTCTGTCCACACAAAAGGGAAGCAAAGAAACCGAAATGGCTTCCAATAAGGCTTTCTCATTCATGTCAATGAGCAATAACCAACTACTGTCCTTAGTTCACTATGGGTAGAAATGTCTGCTGTTCCTGGAAGAATGGACATAAATGAGATAGCTTCTCTGCAAAAAGCATACATCTGGCTCTCTATCAGTTGAATGTAGCTGTAATCCTGTCAGAAGCATTCTCTCAAATTTGAGGAATCAGAATATTGCATGTAAAAATTATTATATAATCTGAGGATGCCAAGGAGACTTGCTGTGATCCTATTATAGTATATTTTATATAAGGAAACAAATTTAATAGGCATGTATAATAAGACTATAATAAACATCATGTAACTTACAGAATGTGGTTCTATGTATATTGTGCAATGTGAACATAGGATATAGAAAATTGAAGAACTTCTTTTAATTGAAAAGAGAACATGTTTTATCTAGTTTTAAAATGACTCTAGTTTTACAAATAATTAATATGAAACTGTATTCCAACATGGTGGTAGTAAAAGTCTCATCACTAGAAAAATGTTAATTTTTATTGCTTACATAGGGAAAGAGATAATCTTAAAGGGCATGTGTCCAAAGGTCTTATAGATAACTTTGTGAGAAAGATATGTCAGTGGATTGCGGGTGCTGAAATATTAAAAGCCTTAATATAAGTGAAAGAAAATGTGACATTTAATAAGTCCCGGAAAAAGAGGCTAGAATCAATGTATTTTAATTTAACTGATCCTGTATATTTCTAATAGGCCTTCCCATACTGCACACCCATTAAGTGTTAAGATTTTATCAATCTACAGAGGTAAAAAAAAAAAATAGATGGATCTCATCATGAATTCAACATAGTTACGCAAAGATACAGTAGATGTTGGTGGTAAAAATGCCATGATTGTGTCATCCCCTACTTAGTTTTTCTATAAGTTAGAAAAAGCTATGAACATTACATGACCAAATTTTATTTGTTGGCACAAGTTGAAAAAGACAAAAAAAAAAGAGAATCATCTGTCATAGTTTTTATGCTATAAAAAATATACTTTTAATGACTTTACCACTGCTTTACAAAATATGTTTGTCATCAGATAAGTGATTTATGGATTTTGATTTCTAAAATGTGTTTTTAGAATATTTAGGTACAATAAAAAAACAAAAAATACAGGTGCAGTTTGGATAATAGTGAGTAATACATCTGCTTCTCTCTTCTAGTTGGAATGTGCTAGTTTGACTAATAATTAATAAAATAACAAATAATTATACACCTTTAGGAAGATACATTTATATTATTTTCAGCTTATAGAATAATTTTAGCTTCAGTGTTCTGGCTATACTCCAAAACAGATGATAACATTCTATCTAGTAAAAGTCCTGCTGTGGTTTAAAAGTGATGTTAGTCTTCACTGCATTAAAATATAATTGGTAGAGAATTTTGTATTGTCCAACCTAAGGATAACATCATTTGAAAAATGGTTAAACCAAATATCCTGCCATTTGCAAAGCATCAGGTAATTCTTTTACATAGAAGACATTGGGAAAAAATTTAAGGACTTATGAATATCTTAACAAAATGGAAATTTTACTGTAATGCACAATTATGATATTACAAAAAACAACAAGAAGTTTCAAAAATGCATTATCATATGAGATTTACTTTTCTTTCCTGATCATTTCATATTGTCTCAAAGGTGTACTAAGTTACTGAATTACTAAAAGTTATCTCCTCTTGCATTTTTTAACTTGTATTAAATTTTAAAATGGATAGGTGCATCTGTTAGCTGATTCAAGTGATATAATTCATCATCCATGGGAAGCCATCAGGGATATATTACTCGTTTGCAGAAGACAGATACTCTATATTGGAAATCCTAGACATCACATCTAGTAACATTGCCTACTTTTTTACTCTTATGCCATCTGTGCAGAAACAGAAAAATAATTTTTCTCTATATAAGTTCAGCAAGGACAATTAGCCAGAAAAAAGGAAATTGCTGGTTATTGTTCTGAATTTTTTTTTTTTTGAGCTTTTAGTCATAGCTTGGTTTTCTTTACAACTTATATAGGAAATTCTATTTTTGTCTTGTCATGTCCTTGTATGTTCATTTTTAAATTTACGTATTATCCTTGCTCTCTCTTTCTCTCTCTCTCTCTTTATATACTTTGTTCCTCCCTCTCTCTCTCTCTCTTGCACTCCACCTTCAGGTTTGATCATGGTACCTAACAAAAAGGTCTCACTTAATTATTTACCTAATTGGTTTATGCATTTCCAATATAAAGAAGACTAGGAACAACAAATTCGATGAGTCATGTTACTTATGTATAAGGCTCAACAACAAATATTAAGTTATTTTCCAGAGATTGTTCTTTGTTAAACAGGCACATAGACTAAACTTGATTAAACTGTGACCTGAAAAATATACTAAGCTAATGTTTGTGAGTCAAAATGAACAAAACCAGTTTCATTGCAAATTAAAATATGAGCAACAAAAAATGTAGGAAGAATCAGTGTCAACCAAAAGTAAAACTATATACAGTATCCTATACTCCTATACTGCTATGGAAACAGAATGCAGTCTTCAAATAGAAACAATGTTTCACTTTGAACATTTGCTAAAGAATGTTCCATTCCATTTGACAAAACTATTGATTGGATGTTAAAATCCAATAATTGCCTCTTGTTCAATAAAATGATTGTTTGTAAATTCAATCATATTGTAAATGGGTTTGTAACATATATACATATGTTTATATATATACACATACACAAATATGTATATGTGTATATTTATATATATGATATTGGTATCAATCCAAATTAATTTAACAAAAAGCTGTGAATTAAGATGTAATCATAAGGATGAATAGTAGTTTAGGAAATAATTCTATAAGGTAGTATAAAATATTAAACAACATGCAAAAATTTTTTCTATAAACATTACAAGTTCTTGGCAAATGTAATATTCAAAATGTGATAGAATATACAAAGCAGTTAACTAACAGGTGTATTAGTCTGTTTTCACACTGCTGATAAAGACATACTCATGACTAGGTAATTTACAAAGGAAAGAGGTTTAATGGACTCACAGCTCCACATGGCTGTGGAGGCCTCACCATTGAGACAGAAGGAGAAAGTCACGTCTTATATTGTGGCAGACAAAAGAAATTAAGAGCCAAGCAAAAGGGGTTTCAAACCCTTATAAAATCATCAGATTTTGTAAGACTTATTCACTACCATGAGAACAGTATAAGGAAACAGTCCCCATGATTCAATTACCTCCCACAACAAGTTAGAATTATGGGAGCTACAAATCAAGATAAGATTTGGGTAGGGACACAGCTAAACTATATCATTCTACCCCTGACCCCTCCCAAATCTCATGTCCTCACATTTCAAAACCAACCATGCCTTCCCAACAGTCCCCCAGAATGTTAACTCATTTCAGCATTAACTTAAAGGTCCACAGTCCAAAGTCTCATCTGAGACAAGGCAAGTCCCTTCTGCCTATGAGCCTGTCAAATCAAAAGCAAGTTAATTACTTCCCATATACAATGTGGGTACAGGCATTCGGTAAATACACCCATTCCAAATGGGAAAAATTGTCCAAAGCAAAGGGGCTACAGGCCCCATGCAAGTCCAAAATCCAATGGGGCAGTCAAATATTACAACTCCAAAATGATCTCCTTTAATTCTATCTCTCAATTCCATGTCACACTGATGCAAAAGGGGGGTTCCCATAGTCTTGGGCAGCTCAGACTCTGTGGCTTTGCAGGGTACTGCCTCCTTCCTGGCTGCTTTCATGGACCAGCATTGAGTGTCTGTGGCTTTTCCAGGTTCAAGGTGCAAGCTCTTGGTGGATCTACCATTCTGAAGTCTGGATGACAGTGGCCCTCTTCTCACAATTCCACTGGGCAGTGTTCCAGTTGGGATTCTGTGTGACAGATTCAATCCCACATTTCTCTTCTGCACTGCCCTAACAGAGGTTCTCCATTAGGGCCCCCGAATCTGCAGCAGACTTCTGCCTGGACATCCAGGGGTTGCCATACATTCTGAAATCTAGGCAGAGATTCCCAAGCCTCAATTTTTGACTTTTGTGTACCCAAAGGCTCAACACCACGTGGAAGCTGCAGAGGCTTGGGGTTTGCACAGCCAGAGCTGCACCTGATCCCTTTTAGCCATGGCTAGAGCAGCTGGGATGCAGGACACCAAGTTCCTAGGCTGCACACAGTAGGGGATCCTTGGGCCTGGCCCAAGAACCCACTTCTTCCTCCTAGGCCTCCTGGGCTATGATGGGAGCAGCTGCTGCAAAGGTCTCTGATATGCCCTGGACACATTTTTCCCATTGTCACGGAGATTAACATTTGGCTCCTTGTTGGTTATGCAAATTTCTGCAGTCAGCTTGTATTTCTTCTCAGAAAATGGGTTTTTCTTTTCTATTGCATTGTCAGCCTGCAAATTTTCTGAATTTTTATGCTCTTTTCCCCTTTTAATACTGAATGGTTTTAGCAGCACCCAAGTCACCCGTTGAATGCTTTGCTTGTGAGAAATTTCTTCTGCCAGTCTCTTTGCTAAAACACAGCAAAAGTAATTTTTACTCCAGTTCACAAGAAGTTCCTCATCTCCATCTGAGACCACCTCAGTCTGGATTTCAATGTCCAGATTATTATCAGCATTTTTGTCAAAGCCATTCAACAAGTCTCTAGAAAGTTCCAAACTTTCCCACATTTCCTTATCTTCTTGTGAGCCCTCCAAACTGTTCCAACCTCTGCCTGTTACCCAGGTCCAAAGTTATTTCCACATTTGGGGTATCTTATCAGCAGCACCCCACTCCTGGTACCAATGTACTGTATTATTCCGTTTTCACACTGCTGATAAAGACATACCCGAGTCTGAGTAATTTATAAAGAAAAGAGGTTTGAAAACTCATAGATCTATGTGGGTAGAGAGGCCTCATGATCACGGCAGAGCGAAAGTCACGTCTTACATGACAACAGACAAGAGAGAATAAGAGCCGAGTGAATGAGGTTTCCCTTTATAAAACCACCAGATCTTGTGAGACTTTTTCACTGCCACGAGAAAAGTATGGGATAAACTGTCCCTTGATTCAAATATCTCCTACCAGGTCCCTCCAACAACATGTGGGACTTATGGGAGCTACAATTCAAGACTAGATTTAGGTGGAGACACAGTCAAACCATATCAGCAGGGTGTTTTTAGAAAGAAAAAATAATATATTTTTTAAATTACAAGGAAGTTATCAAATCAATGGATATTTCCTTTTTCTTACTAATGTTTCATTGGAACATGGGGTTTCTTAGAAGCTTAAGTTTTCTTACTCAAAACATTTAAAATCAAATATCATGAGTTTTTGTTTTGACCAAGGACAAAACAGAAAGAAAAGTACAAGATCTACATAGATCTTACTTTTAGTACACAAAGTTATTCCTACCTAATTCCCACAATAAATTAGGGACACATGTGTTAGACAAAACAAAAAGAAGCTAGGTATCACAAAATCATAAACACTAATTGATATTAAAACATAGCTTTTGTTCCTGTAAACATGCTATTTTAAAGGCAGCTTTCCTCTTTAACTTAGGTGGTTCCCTTTAAAAATATTTGAATGTAAGCGAAAACAAAATGATCCATGTAATTATAAATTTTTATCATCATCTTTACTCTATTTTTATAAATCCCAAAGTAGACCTGAAATAACAGTAGATGTCTACATAACAATCAGAAATGCTGTGGTATACTTTTATTCACTGTCACTCAGGCTAGTTAAATTTTTATTTCTAATAATCATTAAGTTATACATTTATACAAAGAGATACATTGTAGCATTTTAAGTATATCATAATTATTGACAGTGGGGCGGGCAAGTAGTACACATAAGTGAAAAAACAATTATAATGAATCACAGATATTATGGAAATTTGAGATTGTCATGTGAGAAAGGAAATGTTTGAAGCTATGTGATCCCTCTTTACCTGTGGGGATGCTGCACAAAAGGAAAAAGATAGATCTGGTCCAATCCCTTTGCAAACATACTAAAAGCAGTCTTCCTGGTAAACATACATATATGGCATTTAGTGGTGGCAGAATTCTTATATTTGTAATGCTTTTACAATATGTACCTAGCCTGTTAGGTACTGCTTGTAGAAAATAAACATCACATTTTAGGATTTATTGTGTAGCTGCTTATAAAATGTGATATACACTATGTAATTATCAGCATGTAAGTTGTAAATACTTCATGAAAAATATAGTTCCCTTTTGTGTAAATGATGCTCTGCGTGCATCCCTTAGGGATCATGTATGCTAAAACCAAACCAGAAGACCTCCTAATACAACAAGAAATAACCTGAGGAGCAATGATGATAGTTCTGTACTTCATGCTTCATGTATGGATCACAACTACTGTTATCTCTTCAATTTTGAAATTGTTAGTCAGCTCTGGTACTGGTGAATAGCTCTAGTTTTTGTGGGATTTAACAATCTGAGGTTCTGAGTTTTCTCAGGTTGGCAATTTGGCTTGAAGGAGGGAATTACAGCTTCAATTTGAAGCTACTTGAGAAAAGCAATTACACTGTATTTACATAGATTGTATATTTTTGGGGATTGTAATTGGAGGATTAATGGAGATTATAAGATTTAATACTCCAAATCCATCTAGTTTTCAGCACTATCATTGTAGTGTAAATAGTGTAAAAGCCTAAGAGAGTAATTCTTTTGTGTAAATGGGTACATATCAATACTTTAGAAGAAGAGATGAGACTTTATTGATAGTACTTTTTCATTTCCTGTGCCATTTTATCTAGTTTAGAAGGTCACTAGTTGGGCCAATGAAGGATATTCAGCAAATAAATGACAGATATGAGTTGATTTGTTCAATGAATATGTCCTGTCCCTCATGGAGAAAATAAATTAGAGAAGAATATAAACATAGGCAAGGAGAATAGCTGACAGGGGTCAAGGTGAGGACTAACTTATTGATGAGAAAATTGATATGAGATTTATATACAAATATGTTTCAGAGGTGCAGAAATATTGTGTAGGGATTGGCAAGCTGTTGGATGTTGAGATTATGAATAAGGGTAAAGTTCAGGATGAATGTGGGTGCTTATTTTTCATAAGTAATATTTGTAGACAAGAGAGAAAAGAATTATAAGTGTTCTAGAATGCCATATATTCTTTGTTTTCTTTCATGCATTTTATTGGTATAGAGAATGGAAGGAGGGAGTTAGAAGATCTATCCTCCGTCTTAAGGAGCTAGTCAATATGAATGGCTCTTAAATATAAATATTCACTTGACCTGTTGACATCAAGCTTCTCTTTAGCTACACCATAGATACTGTCAGCAACCCAGTGGAATATGAGCTCTTCTGAAGCTATACCAATCACTTCATCTACTGGAAAATGCCTGAAAAAGTAAGCATGTATGAGAACCTGGAGCATAAGGACAGGACACATCACCCTGAAAAGTCAGAGGAAACTCAGATGACAAATACAATTCCAAAAAACATGACACTTTAATATAAATAAGAGGAACAGGAAACAGGGATGACTCAGATGGGGTTTTATAGCTTAACACTTTTTGAAAGCACAGACAATAGTACCAAAGGAGAGATGGAGGCCTGGTGAAACATGAACCACCCCTTTCCCTGCCCACTGGAGAGAGAGAGGGGCACGCTGCAGAGAGATGGGGCTCTTGTGCGTGGAAAATTCCTCCCTCAGGTGTGGCCAGTCACATGCTGGAGACAGGGAAGAAAACAGTGATGCAGGAAAGGAAAAGGTTCTTATACTTGGTAGGGAGTGGGCACAAGCTGAAGCTGTATTGCTGCTGTATATGTCTCTCTGGGCCAGTCTGGGGGACCTTCCTCCCGTTGATCACATATATACAGGGTGGGGACCTGAGCCATTCATTGATCATTCTTAGTCTTGCTAATAGGTTGATCAGTGTGGTCAGAAGAGAGGGTTAAGTCTAGGAGGTTAACAAATAGAGTGGAGGACCTCACACCCAGGATTTCTCTCACTGTGGCTTTGGTAGTTGTCTGCTTGAGAGATGTCCTCTACATTGACTTGCTGGCTCACCTTAGCCAACTTTCTTCTCCTACCTTGACTTCTGTTTCCTCATCTGTGAAGGCTTTGTCTAACCGATTCCAGCTCAGATGAGGAAACCCAACCCAATAGGCACGTGGCAATGATGAAGTTTTTCAAGAAGAAAATTGTGAGCTGCTTCTGGATGATTTTTTTTTTTTTTTTTTTTTTTTTTTTGCCCAGGGCTCTAGCAGCAACACATCACGATGCCCTGGCTAAGTGCTGTGTCCACCTCCTTGTCTTGTCCTTGCTGCCCTGACCCCCACCACCGCCCAGGCTGTTGTTGCACAAGTCAAGGGAGAATAAGATGCTGGCTCAGCCTTAGCACGTTGCCACTGCCCACCACATTCAGAAGGCCATTAGAGTGGGACAGGTGCCTAGGTAGGAGTCATCACTGTGGGAGCTGTTTGTGGCTAGAGGCTAGGGATGCAGGTGAGGATGCAGGTGAGGGTTTGGTGTGGGACAAGGGTGAGTGTAGGTAAGCACTTCTTTAGTAAGGCCCTATAGACAGTGCATGTGCAGGCTGGTGGGGCTGAAGAGGTAGGTGATGGAGCTGGACTTGGCCAGTGGAAACAGGAGGAACTCCCAAGCCTGTGTCTGGATTTTCAGGCTCCTCCTCCTCCTCTCTATACATGGTTCCTGTTTTCACTGGCTGCTGCTGCCCATTCAGCCTACCCACTCTACCCTCAGGAGTAGAAGTCAAAGTTCATGACATTGGCCCAGGACCTGTGGCCATGCCCACAGATAATTACTTGGGCCTCAGTGAAGAACCACATGGGGATTAGGTCATCTTTGTGTCCTGTCACCATGTAGTGACGGTCGAAGACACAGCATGCATGAAGCAGGTCTCTCAGAATACCTCTTTATGAATCCAACAGGAGTAGACAGTTAATACCCAGCATCCACTGTGGTTGATACTGGCTAAGTGTTGGCTATTGGCTAGAGAGCAAACTTGTTCTGTGGGCCTCACCCACCACCCATGTGACCAGTGGGTTGCAAGAGTCTTCTTTTGGCAGCATGAATGGCAAAGCCTTGGCCCTGCCCCTCTAGGCTATAGAGCAGGGTCTGAGGTACATGGTGGCTGGTGGCTGATCTGGTGCAGTATAGGTAGCCACTAGCCTGTGATGCCAAGAACAGACTTTTTAACTCAGCTGCTGTTTGACACATGTCACATAGGTCTTGGAATTATCCATTTCTCATTGAATGTCTTGCTCGTGTCCTAGAGGAGACCTAGGTACTGTGCCTGGGCAGCTGGGAACCTCACTGGCATGGAGATGGTCTCTTGACAGCAGTGACCTGATCCAAGTCTTGGCAGTGGTCTGGGTTTCCTTATAGATTATATAAATGATGCAAAAAGACACAGATGACTTCCTTAAAAATCAAACACAATTAAGGAGAAACACTAGAATGAGAATGTCTATATGCCTTTACTCAGAGATTATAAATGAAGATATTAAAAACAGGTGAAATAAAAAAAGATTATAAGAAAACTCAAATTTCATGAATAATATGCCAATGTTAAAAGTAAGAAAGTCACAACAAACATAGAATGTAAGATTAAAAATTTTGTTCACATATTTATAAGATAAAAAATAATCAAAATTATGAAAGATAGTACACAACAAATAGAGTGGAGGACCTCACACCCGAGGTTTCTCTCCACTGTGGCTTCTATAGTTGCCTGGTTAGGAGATGTCCTCCTCATCAACTTGAGAAGGAAGAAAGAAAGAAAAAGACTTCAGTATGTAGATCAAAGTGCCATGTTTCCAAAATATTTATGAATTAAACTGTATTAGCTTCCTATCGCTGCTGTAAACAATTACCACAAACATAGTGTCTTAAAACAGCACAGATTTACGACCCTACATATCTGAAGTTCAGAAGTCCTAATATCACGGGGTCATCAGAGCTGTGTTTCTTCTGTGGGCTCAGGGGGACAATTCATTCCCAGAACTTTTATAGGTTCTAGGGCTGCCTACATTTCTTAGCACATAGCCCTTTCCTCAGACTTCACAGACAGCAGGGTAACACATTCAAATATCTCTCACTCTCTGATTCTGATTCTTCTCCTTCTCTCATTTATAAACACCTTTGTGAATACATTGGCCCACTTGAATAATCCACTTAAATAATCTCCCCAGCCCCAAATCCTTAGCTTAATCACATTTGCAAAGTACCTTTTCCTGTATAAGGTAATACATTCACAGATTTCAGAGATGAAGATGTGGAAGTCTTTGGGGGTCTATTATTCCATCTACCTTCTGAAGTAATATTTAAGCTCCGGTTAGCAACAATTTTAAATAAAGATGTGCTAGAATGAAAAATGTATCCTTATCCATATAGAAAAATAAAGCTTTGCTAAGAGAAACAAATAGACTTGTTTCAGGTGTTTCACATGTAGTAATAAATATTCAAAGATAGCAGAGATGTGTAAGCAATATTATCAGGGGAACCCACCCCCAATATTTCAACATAGGTTCTTTCTATTTTCCCTAATTGTCAGCCAGTCTGAGAAAGAAAGAGAAAGGGTATGACGAGAGGAATTTTACAGCTAGGCCACTGGGGGTGACATCACATATCGGTACTTCCGTGGTGCCCACCTGAGCCACAAAACCAGCAGGTTTTTATTAAGGATTTCAAAAGGGAAGGGGGTGTACAAACAGGCAGTAGGTCACAAAGATCACATGCTTCAAAGGGCAATAAAGATCACAAGGCAAAGGGCAAAATTATAATTACTGATGAGGGTCTATGTTCAGCTGTGCATGTATTGTCTTGATAAACATCTTAAACAACAGAAAACATGGTTCCAGAGCAGAGAACTGGTCTGAC
This sequence comes from Papio anubis, assembly GCF_008728515.1. Lineage (NCBI taxonomy): Eukaryota > Metazoa > Chordata > Mammalia > Primates > Cercopithecidae > Papio > Papio anubis. The sequence continues at coordinate 23,963,614 of NC_044977.1, forward strand.
CTCAAATTCACCAAGGTGGGGTATTTCCCCACCCTAGTGAGCCTGAGGGTACTGCAGGAGACCAGGATACATTTCAGTCCTTATCTCAACCACTTAAGACAGACATTCCCAGAGCGGCCATTTATAGACCTCCCCCAAGGAATGCAATTATTTTCCTGGGGTCTTAATATTATATTCTTTGCTAGGAAAATAATTTAGCAATATCTATCCTACATGCACATCCATTTATAGGCTCTCTGCAAGAAGAAAAATATGGCTCTATTCTGCCCCACCCAGCAGGCAGTCAGACCTTATGGTTGTCTTCCCTTGTTCCCTGAAAATCGCTGTTATTCTGTTCTTTTTCAAGGTGCACTGATTTCATATTGTTCAAACACACATGTTTTACAATCAATTTGTACGATAGTGGTCCTGAGGTGACATACATTCTCAGCTTATGAAAATAACAGGATTAAGAGATTAAAGTAAAGACAGGCATAAGAAAGTGTAAGAGTATTATTTGGGAACTGATAAATGTCCAAGAAATCTTCACAATTTATGTTCAGAGATTGCAGTAAAGACAGGCATAAGAAATCATGAAAGTATTAATTTGGGGAACTGATAAATGTTCATGAAATCTTCACAAAATATGTTCCTCTGCCGCGGCTCCAGCTGGTCCCTCTGTTTGGGGTCCCTGACTTCCTGCAACACAATGTTTTGAAGATTTATCTCAAAATTTAAAAATAAGTGTATTTCTGGAAATGTTTTTTAAAATTACCCATTCTGCCAAATAAAACATTATTTAAAGTGTTCTACTTCACTCTTAGATTAAATTACAATTTCAAGAATGAAATAATATGGCCATAAGTAATATTATCTTCACTAAATATTTAAATGGTATAAATCAGAATGTTATATGTAAAAAGATACAATTTAATGGTCAAAAAATAAACATATAGTAAAAACACTGTGAAGATAGTGACTCTATTTATAGCAGTTATATGAAGATATAACAATTATGAATATTTTTATGCTGAATCATATGATATAAAAATCATAAACATAAACTATTTGTCAATGATATGATTATCTATTTAAAACCTTATGACAATCAGCAAAAACAATATGTAGTATTAATGACATATAAGTATGTCAAAAATAAACATTTTCTTATTTATCTGTAACAAAAATTTACAATCTTATAAAAATATATTTAGAATAGCCACAGGGGGAAAAAGGTGCTAATAAACTAAAAATAACTTTAAGAGAACATTTTAAGATTTAAAAGTTATTTGAATAAACTAAAAGATAAAAATGAGTAATAATTTTAAAGCTATACTTACTTTAAGGATAAATGTGTAAATACTGTGGCAAAATTTGAAATCTCAAAGGAATTAACTAAGAAATTCACAAAATTAATAAAGTATGCCAGAAAGTTTACCAAATATAAAATAACAAGTGTAAAAATAATTATCATGCATATATAGAAAAGTAACTAGGTATAAATCATAACTGAAAAAAAAATTATTGCAAGAAATGCAGTAAAACACTCTGTCCAGGAAACAAGGGTGATAGTTATTCTTTCAGAGGAAAATAATTATGTAAAGGATGATGGTGGATTAAATTGCAAAAAGCGGATACTTCTTTTCTTCTTCTATTGAAATTATACTTGGAAGGTAAAATAATGTGCTCCAATTTTCATTTCCAAATAAGATGGGGTGCTTTGGGCAGACCAATCAAATTATATATGAGAACATCTAGAAAACTAAATAAACTACAAAATTCATTTAGGTAAGTGTCCCAAACTAGGACTCTATACCCAACAAAATAGAGTCTTCCAGAAAAAAATAAAATAATAGATACAAACAAATACCAATTATCAGAAATAATTATTTTAATATTGGGTTTTAAAATATATGCAAATGAACATAATCCAAAATGAAAGAAGGAGGAAAATATTTTTAATTTAATTTAATGAATTTATTTATTTTGAGACAGAGTCTCACTCTGTCACCAGGCTGGAGTGCAGTGGCACAATCTCAGCTCACTGCAACCTCTGCCTCCTGGGTTCAAGCAGTTCTCCTGCCTCAGCAACCTGGGTAGCTGGACTACAGGTGCGTGCCACGACGCCCAGCTAATTTTTGTATTTTTTGTAGAGACAGGGTTTCACTATGTTAGCCAGGATGGCCTCGATCTCTTGACCTTGAGATCCACCCACCTTGGCCTCCCAAAGTCCTGGGATTATAGGCATGAGCCACCACGCCCAGTTGCAGGAAAATATTTTTAAATGCTCTGAAATTCTAGCATAATCTGAGCAGCTAAAATAAACATTTTTATCATATAGTTATAAGGCAAGTATCAAACTATCACTTTTAAGGCAATCACTAGCAAAAGAGTAAAATATATTTTTTAAATTAATAAAGGAAAAATGTAAAATATATGATTAATCCTAATTAAACCAAGTAAAAAGATGAAAGAAGCTACATAACTTAATAGATCATCTATAGTAGTTTAGTAACACTAGATGAAGTAGAATACTAGTCAAAATATAATACTGGACAATGTAGTACATAAAGCAAGAAATACTACTACAAATAAAGAGGGATATTTCACAATGATAGCAAACTTAATGTATCAGGAAGATTTTAGTCCAATATTCACCCCAATAGCATAGTTTTCAAAATTTATTTTTCTAATTAAAGAAAATGAAAAGAAATAGACCAATTCACAGCCATATTAGAAGACATAAATACTACTTTCTCAAATGTTTATTAAATGAGTAGCAAAACTAAACTGTGAATAGAATGGAAAAAACTAAATAGGCATTCCTAAATAGAAAAAAATAAATAAAATTAAACTACTTCATTTCCAGAATAAAACTAAACATATTCAAGTGCATATATAAAAAACTACATATATTATTTTGTTTTATTATATATAGTTTAATTTTGCTTTATTATATATAATAAATTATAGATATATGCTTTAGTATAAGGAATTGGTTCATACATTTGTGGAGGCTGAGAAGTCCCATGATTTGCTGCCTGCAACTTGGATACCCAGAAGAAGAGGTGGTGTAGTCTTAGTCTGAGTTTGAAGATTGAGGTGTGAATTTGAAATATTTTTTATATATACACATATAATATTTCAATTATTTGATTATTTAATATATTTGAAATATATGTATTTATATAATATATAAAATATTTATATATTTATAAAATGTTTCAAATATATATATATCTTATTGCTCCTACTTCTTTGAAGAACTCTAATCTACCAACCAAAAATTTAATCTATGTCTCTATTCAGCCAAAGTCTAACAAATATTGGAAAATGTAAAAGAACCTGGGAAACAAAAGCTAGCTACCACAAAATCCAACTTTCTAAAATATAGAAAGAAGAATTTATCAGATTAAAATGAAGACACAGATGAGGCTACATCCTAAGAAACAAGGGTTAATTGCAGCAATTTCCAGATTGGTTGTAAGAAGTGTTAACATTCATCAACAATTTCTCTTTCTCTCTCCAAGAGGACTCAACATCAGCAATGATTTGTGTTCTTAGGTTAATTGCCAAGGCAATTCACTAAAGAAAGTGAGCACCTGTCCTGCTGGGTCATGAGTGGGAAGTGAGCAGCATGGGAAGCCATTCTCAAAGAGGATAAAGCAAAACTGAAAAGGCAGTCCTAAGTAGAAATATTTTAAACCGCTCACTTTCAGAGTAAAGCTCCTTAAATATGGCAAATATCGATCCCCCAACTAACCTGTCTGTAAGAAATCCTGCTATTGATGGCTCCTGAATCCTTTTCACTGAATCCTTCTTGAGTCTGCTTATTCAAGGGTTCTCAGAGATTCACAATAAATCATGCAGATGCCTTATTCCAATAGAGGACTTTATTCATGTACATGAAGGAAGTAGGGAAATCAAGGTAACCAGGATAAAGAAACCAAACAAGTCACTTCAGAGGAAATAGAGGTAATTCTAAAAAATGGAAGAGAGCTTAAAAGCAAAATTCATCAGGTAGAGATGTGAAAGAGATAAAGTGTTTCCAACACCAAGAGTAGTCTAGAAAAGAAAGTGAATAATTTGATGACAGCAAAAAAAAAAAAAAAAAGTTATGAGAACATATTGACATTAAAATTTTTGTGATATAAATGTATGCATAAATAAATTAAAAATGTGATTGGTCTGAGCTTTCTATTAACCGACTGATTAAAACAAATGTAACTGACTAGACAGGTATGTCTGAATAATTATTTTTCTTCTCCTGACTCACTAGCATTTGTATTCCTTTATCTGGGAATGTAGGCATAACTTTGAGTTACATTTATTTTTATGTTTAGCCTTTCGTCTTCCACTTTGAGCTCTATGCCTTGGAAGTGACCAATAATTTTCATTTCAACTATGTTCTTTTCAAAGAATCCCTATTTTTATTGTAACTTTTATTTTAGGTTAAGGGGTGCAGATGCAGATGCAGAGATTTGTTCTATAGGTAAACTGCGTGTTGTATGGGTTTGGCCTACAGATTTTTCTGTACACCAAAAAAGCCTTGAATTGATAACCTCTATGTACACATTCCAATGTGCTTCATACCTTCTTAAAGAACTGGAGAGATGATAGATTTAACATTTTCTTGAGATTATTCATAATTTTTGAGTGCCTTCAGGCTAGAAAGGAGGATGTCTTTAGTCCCTAAGTAGAAAAAGAAGAGGTTATATGTATATGAAATGATGTATATGTATATAAAGTATATAGAGACTTATTTCATATATATAATCTCTCTCTCTATATATATATACACACACATGCACACACACATACACACACACACATATATAAGTATATATATGTATATATAAATTGCAAGGGCATGATTTTAAAAGACAATATGTAAGTACTCACTAGTAAATATTATTATATCATTATATTATTGTTGTTTGTTTCACTGAGGCACAATTCTAGCCCATTTAGGACCTTATCTTTCAGGTAATAAGCATAGTACCTTATAGATAGGTATCTTTTCTGATCCTTCCCCTCCTCCTGGCCTCCACTCTCAAGTAGGCCCCAGTCTGTGTTGTTTCCCTCTTTGTGCCCAAGTGTTCTTGTTGTTTAGCTCCCACTTATAAGTGAAAACATGTGGTATTTGGTTTTCTGTTTCTGCGTTAGTTTGCTTAGGATAACAGCCTCCAGCTCCCGCTTTTTTTTATAGCTACCTAGTATTCCATTGTGTATATGTACCTCATTTGCTTTATCTAGTCTATCATTGATGAGCGTTTAGGTTGATTCCATGTCTTTGCTATTGCAAATAGTGCTGCAGTGGACATTTGTGTGCATGTGTCTTTATCGTAGAGCTATTTATATTATTTTGGGCATATACCCAGATATGGGACTGCTGAATTGAATGGTAATTCTGGAATACATTTTTTGAGGAATTGCCACACTGCTTTCCATAATTGCTGAACTAACTTACACTCCACCAGCAGTGTATAAACGTTCTCTTTTCTCCATAACCACACCAGCATCTGTTTTTTGTTTTATTTTGTTTTTTGTTGTTGTTGTTGTTGTTTTTACCTTGTAATAATAGCCATTCTGACTGTTGTGAAATGGTATCTAATTGTAGATTTGATGTGTATTTATTTAGTGATATAAGTTGCTTATAGATTCTGGATATTAGACATTTGTCAGATGCAGAACTTGCAAATTTTTTCTTCAACTTTGTAGGGTGTTTGATTACTCTGTGGATAGTTTCCTTTGCTGTGAAGAAGCTCTTTAGTTTAATTAGGTCCCATTTGTGAATTTTTCTTCTTCTTCCAATTGCTTTTGGTGTGTTCATCATGAAATCTTTGCCAACATCCCATGTCTAGAATGGTATTTCCTAGGATATCATCCAGGGTTTCTATTGTTCTATGGTTTCACATTGAAGTGTTTAATTCATCTTGAGTTGATTTTTGTATACAGAATCCCTAATTGTGTTTTTCCCGGTAGTGACCTTTCTAGTTACTGTGTAACTACTTTCACTATCTTTCTTACATAATGCATTTGCCCACCTATGAGAATCATGTTTTTAAATTCTGTCTGATTTTGAAAGAAAGAAACATGGCAGTTATGCTCACTTTCCTTATCTTTAGTGTCAGGCCTACTTCCAATAACCTCTGTGGGAGATGTTCTTCTCTGATGTTCTTATAACATCAGTGTTATATTGCAGTCTGATTAGCATCTGTATTAGTCCGTGTTCATACTTCCAATAAAGACATACCCAAGACTGGGTAATTTATAAAGACAAAGAGGTTTAATGGACTCACAGTTCCATGTGGCTGGGGAGGATTCACAATTATGGTGGAAGGTGAAAGGCAAGTCTAACATGGCTGCAGACCACAGAGAATGAGAGAATCAAGCGAAAGGGCTTTCCCCTTATAACCCCAGCAGATCTCATGAGACTTACTCTCTAGCATGAGAACAGCATAAGGGAAACCACTCCCATGATTCAATTATCATTCACTGGGTCCCTCCCACAACACATGGGAATTATGGGAGCTACAATTCAAGATGAGATTTAGTGGGGACACAGCCAAACCATATCAGAGTCTATTTCACAACTGAAGAAATAGTAGCCCAGTTCAAGTGGCATGTCTGTGAACAGAAAGCTATTTTATTTCATAATCAGAATTTATAATTCAGATGTGGTTTATAATTTAGTGCTTCTCCCCATACTACATAGTTCATTTTCTCATTATTCAGATGAAGAAGCAACTTAAGAAAGATTAACTGGTTTGCTAAAGTTTATGCCATGAGTTTTTATCAGTTAAGGGGGTAGAGTCTGTTTTGAACACCCAAAATGATAAATCACCTATTTTATTATATTAATACACATTTAATTTATCATTTCTTGTCTTGTTTTTGTCCCCTCACCACGAAATACAGCTTAGAAGAGTAATGTTTGTGAAATATTGAATGTACATACTTAAAAATTAATTAATTTAAAAAATTGAAATGGAAGCTATAGTAAGATAATTTTACCAATATTTTGATATGCCAAACGGGTGAATTATTTGGGTTGTTAAAATGCTATTTATGCTCTTCAAAAAGTACTAATTAAATCTTATTTTTGGAGATGTATATTTGATTATTAATCTATCTTTTGTGTACATAAGTGGCACTGTTTCAAAGATCATGCAAATATTAATTTATTTACTCCTTATAACCTCCTTGTGATGTAGGCAGCACTATTATGTTCAAAATACAGAAAAAGAAACTGATATAAAGACAGGCTAGTTAATCTCCCAAAGTTATAAGCTAATAATTAGAAGAGCAAGGATTTAATGACAAGCTGTTTAACTTTCAAATTTCTACTCTTTTTACTCATTATTTATTTTTATTTTTATTTTTTTTGAGATGGAGTTTTGCTCTTGTTGCCCAGGCTGGAGTGCAATGGCACATTCTCGGCTCACTGCAACCTCTGCCTCCAGGGTTCAAGCGATTCTCCTGCCTCAGCCTTCCGAGTAGCTGGGATTACAGGCGCCTGCCACCATGCCCAGCTAATTTTTCTGTTTTTAGTAGAGACAGGGTCTCGCCACGTTGGCCAGGCTGGTCTTGAACTCCTGACCTCAGGTGATCCACCTGCCTCAGCCTCCCAAAGTGCTGGGATTAGAGGTGTGAGCCACCGCGCCCGGCCCCAAATTTCTACTCTTAAGAAGTATGCTATATTGTCTCCAAACTATGAATAAAAAACATAAACGTGTAGAAAAACTGTTTCAAGTCTTTAAGCTTGCTTTACAAATCTCTTGACAGAAATGTACAAACGTGGAGAATGTAACCTGCATTTTAGTATTACTCATCAGGTATTAATATCATAAGAAGACAATGACTTGAAAATTAAAAGCAACCTAATAACATAAGCTGAAAAGGGAATGAATGAATAAGAATCATTTGTTCTTTATCATCAATGTTAGTCCTTTCTTTTTTCTTTTTCTTTTTGAGACGAGTGTCGCTTCATCAGCTTCAGGCTGGGAGGCAGTGGCCAGATCTCATTCACCAAGCCCCTCCTGGCTCATCGGCATCTCCCGTCTCAGTTCGGCATCAGATTCAAGAGCTCGCTTGTTCTCATTTGTTTAGTGTTTCAGGCCTTTTGATGAGATTTGGGTTTCACCCAGCCGGGATGGCCTGACCTCCTGACCTTGGGTGTGATCCACCAGCCCCGGCCTCCCAAAGTGCTGGGATTACAGGCTTCTGAGCCACCGGCCAGCCTGCCGGTCCTTTTTAGCTTACTTTCAAAAAAATTTTAGACTTTTATTTTTATTTTTAAATTTATTTCTATTAAACTCACTCAGCAGTTCCTTTGAATTCAATATCCTATATATAAACATTCCATCATGCTTAATACGTTCTTCAAGAACTGAAGAGATGACAGATTTAACATTGTCTTGAGATTATTTATCATTTTTGAGTGACTTAGGCTAGAAAGGAGGATGTCTTTTGCCCCTAAGTAGACAAGAAAGAGGTTAAATATGTACAAAATCACTTTATAAAGATTGCAAGGGCATGATTTTAATAGGCAGTAAATAAGTACTCATTAGTAAATCTTATATTCTTGTTGTTTGCTTAATCAAGGCACATTTCTAGTCCATTCAGGACCTTACAATTTTTTTGCAGAACTAAGATTAATATATACCAGTCCTAGACTGATATAGGCAGATTATACCTTACTGATTATTGGAGGTGAGGAATAAAAATTGATCTTAAAGGATGGTGATACATAACTTGACAGAAACGTGGAGAAGAAGACCACGGTTTTTAAGAAAGGACAATAATGAAGACATAGGGATATGCACATTAGGAAAAGAGCCAGATAATAAATATTGTAGGCTTTGTAGGCCACATAGAGCCTCTGTCATATGCTTTTTCTTCTTTTTTTCCCCAGTCATATAAAAATGTTTTTAAAAATACATTCTTAGCTGGAGGAGTACACATAAATAGTCAATGAACTAGATCTGGCCAGTGGCCCCCAGTGTGCCAATCCCTTATTTAAATGACTGTGGAATTCTGCCTGACTAGATTGGAGATTTAATAGTGGATAATAATGGCAGAGAAGGGTGTAAAGAATAGATGAGACCAGATTATTAAAAATATTGAAAGCCACAATGAAGCATTGAACTTGGATTAGATTCTTTTTCTCTAAACATAAAGGTGAAAGCATTTATCCTCCAATTCATTTAAGATTGCTTTAGCATTAAGCCAAATTGTTCTCATTTGACCCCAGGAAATCAAATGAAGGATGTTTTAATTAAAAGGGAACATTAAATCAAGTATTGTTTTATCTCTTATTGAGTAGAGCCAAAATGTTTTTAAAAATTTCTATTTCCTTTGAAGGTGTACCTTTTAATGAAATACAATGATTGCTGGTGTTAATATTCTGACCTTGTATGTTCTGATGCACAAACTAAATGAAGACCATATGTGGTGGTTTTCTTTGGAGATGATGTGTATTTTTGTACTTGTGAAATCAAGGGGACTGTTATTGAAACTCAACTCCTAAATTTTCTATTTGCTCACAGCTGGGGTGTCCCTGGGTCCTGGGAAGCAAAAAGCACATGCTTAGTGTTAGAGTTTCCCAGTCGAATTTCAGAAACTTGAAAAGTTCCTGTATCCTGACAGCATCTTTATTACCTGTACTTGAGAAATCTCTAGACGGTATCTTTTCTATATATATATATATATAGAGAGAGAAAGGTATATAGAGAGAAACATATATAGAAAATAAAATAATTACTATAAATAATTATTTTATATTTTTAAAAGTTAGCGATATGAATTTAAAGGTGCTAGTTACTGAAATGAGAATTACAGGACAGTGAACAGTGAACAAGTCCAGAAAATGAAATACTAGGACATGTTAAAATACGTAGAAAAAAAAGAAATCGACCAACATGTGGAAATTAGGTTTTGATTATATAAATACAAATTAAATTTCTTATTTGCGAAATACAACTAGGGTAAAATAGTTGTTTTTAAAGTCACATAATTTCTTGAAGTTCAAAGAATGATACACTTTTGTTCATCTCTGTGAATTTTTAATTCTCAGTTATTCTAGTTGCCTGGATGCAGGGTAGAAACTCACTGGACTGGGAGTCATAGATGTTGGAGGCTGAGTCCAACTTCCTCACCAGCAATATCATTTGTTACATATCCATACTTTTATTTAATAATATGTATATTTCCATCTATACAAAAGACATACTCACTTATATGTGATGGAATATAATTATTGCCCTAGGACTAAAGTAATCCATACAACTTTGGAAATAATAGATTCACAACTAAATAATTACAATGTAGTTTGATATTTTAATAGAAAAATGTGCAGAATATATAAAGGAAATACTGACTGTGAGTGTGGAGATAAGAGGGATTCCTCTGGAAGTTATCACTACATAATGACATTTTTACTCTCTTTAAAAAGTCATAGGATTTTGTAAGACAGAAAAGATAAATTGACTACAATAGTAAACTTCTCCCCTCTTTAAGGACAACAAATTTTACTCCTAATGTTCAACTGTGTGTAGATGTTTTGTAAACATATATATATACACACACATATATATTTACAAATTGCATTCGGTTTTGCAATGACTTCCATTGTTAACAGAAATATCAGGCATTTGGTTATTCAGTATATAAGTTTATTATGTTCAATTTTATCTTATGAAAAATTGAGAATATAAGACAAGGTTCCTACTGTTCCAAAAGTTTTCAAGATTTTTGTTGCGGTGATGCTACTTATTTGTTAATACAGATGTACAACGAAATAATAAATGAGTTTTAGCAAGTATAGAAAAACAACTTTTAAGTATTACTTCTTTTGGAAGTTCAGTTAGAGTTCATAAATTAAATCAGCAGCCACTCTTTCAACCAAAACACACACAAACATAAACCATTAAATATTTTTTTAAAATCAATCAAAATATTCCTCAATTTTAAAAAGCTAGAATTTGTAAATAAGCTTAACTCATCCTTTCTAATTCTAATATATATGGATACACTTATCCACAATGCTTTTAAGTAAAAATATTGTGTAAATGCATTATCTGTGCAATTCCCCATAATGTTTTTTGTCTTCTACAAATAATTGCTGTATTTTGAGCAATAATTAGAGTTTGGTATTACTTCCGATGGTTTTTTTTTTTTAATTTTGAAGATGAGCCGATTACCTTTCTAGAGCATTGATAGCAAACTTTTCAAGTGGCACCATCACCTAAAAAGTTTATTTTCTGATCTTTTCTGAATGTCCTGAAGTTTTCACATTGTAGTAATTGACATTGTGAGATTTTATGCACCTCAATTTGATGTGCATATGACTTTTGCAGCATGTTTTAACATAGGAATATTAAAATACAGTTAGCATAGGCTAACCTAGAGATAAGAAGCCAAGGCTATATCTGGCAGATTTTTCTTGTTACTCCTACTTTGAAGTTCTATTTAAGAGTTATCGCTTAGTTTTCCTCTTGTTTCTAGTTGTTTAAACATAAAAAGCTAGGAAATTTCAAAATTTTATTATTTTAGTGAATACCTAGAGCATATGAAGAAACAAAAGCCATGCCAAGAAAAAAAAAGAAGTAAGAGAGGAAGGGGGAAAGGAGAACATAAAGTAAAATAAAATGAAGAAATAAAACAAACACGATGCTAAGACATTTAGCTGAAATTTTTTTCTGTAGGGTGTGGCCTCTTGGGGATGACGACTACCATCTCCCTTTAATTATCTGCCGCAGGAAATAAATTTGTCTTCTACAGTGAGATGACTCCTTTATTCACTGCTATACTTTGATGAATATATTTTTAATTTGATACCAAAATGCAATCTTAAATTTTTCAGAGCAAAACCTGAATAGCACAGCAGGAATGAGAAAAAAACTGAAGGTCAAAGGGGAAATTCTTCATGCTAGAAACTTGTTGTTATAAACTACGCCAATATCCACAAAATCACTGGTGCTCACACTCGATGGAGAGGACACATGAAAGAAAAATTTCAGAAGGGAGCATAATAGCTATATCCACAGTCTCATGTACAAAGTACTGTTCAAAAACCATTCTCCCCATTGCATTCATTTTTGATTAGATCAGTCATAATAACATTTACTAGAGTAATAATTATAAACTAGAACATATTTTCTTGATTCAACACTATTTAAAATGTTGTACTATAAATACCTTTTGAAAGAATTTTCATTAAAGCCGCACGCACATTATATCTATTTTACATAGTTAAGAAAGACCTATTAAGTTCAAGTATATGGCATCAAAGAAACAATTGGTATGTTTAAGGCAAAGAGCATCAGGAGAGATCAAGCACAGATATATTTTGTTACATTTAAATTGAACTAGTATTCAGTTTTTTATGTTACTCTATTTAAAGTAGTACTGCCACAAAACAAATTATAAACGCCTTTTATTGAGAGAAAAACTTCTTGAGTTTGTCACAGATATCTGTAAATATACGTTCTGGATTCTTTAAATTTAGTCCTTCTAAGAAAGAGCACTGGCTGGGAGCGGTGGCTCACACCTGTAATCCCAGCATTTTGGGAGGCCGAGGCAGGCAGATCACCTGAGGTCAGGAGTTTGAAATCAACCTGGCCAACACGGTGAAACCCCGTCTATGCTAAGCAAACAAAAATTAGCAGGACATGGTGGTGGGTGCCTGTAATCCCAGCTACTCAGGATGCTGAGGCAGGAGAATCGCTTGAACTCAGGAGACTGAGGTTGCAGTGAACCGAGATTGCACCACCACACTCCAGCCTGGGTGACAGAGGGAGAATCCATCCCAAAGAAGGAAAAAAAAAAAAAAAAAAAAAAGAATGAAAGGAAGAGCACTACTGTCTAATGTTAAGATCATGCTACTATGTCAGGAAGTTTAAGCTGTGACACAGTTACTATCACTAATTCACCACATGACCTTGAAAGACTCATTTAAAATATTTGAGTGTTTCTTTTTTATGTGTAAATTGAGAACTTTAGACTAAGCTGTTTCCTCACCTGTTAGGTTGGTGCAAAAGTAATTGTGGTTTTGCCATTGAAAGTAATAGCAAAAACCGCAATCACTTTGAAACAACGTAAATACAATGTTTGTCATTTTAGAAGCTGACACTATAGCAAGAATATTGAGCTATTCTCAATATTTTCATCTTCTAAGAGAACATCAAGCCTCATTAAATTAAAATTTAATAAATTTAATGTGATTTCTGATCACATGATCTTATGTTATTTGATCAACTTAGAAGGTAAATATCTGTTTACATATGCTATTTTTTGGAAGTTAAATATTTGGGGAATATGTTGTTCTTGTGGAAGAGGGGAATAAAAGAAATTTATCTGAAGCACAAAAATATTATATTTTTAGTTTAAATACTTTGCAAAAAAATCTTTCATGAGTCAAAGGTATTTTTTTTTTAAATTTTACTTCAAAGTATCATGTTTCCAGGGTTTTTTGCTTGTTTTTATGCTACATCAAATTGGTTCATTTATATACTGTCTACTAATACATAGATAAAACCAATAGTATACTTAGTTTAATTGCTTAGACTTTTCTCTCAGGATTTTTTTTTTTTAATAAAATGAACTGGTACAGCTGATTTTTAATCCTGAGTTTGTATATATAATGCAATCTAATTCATTTGATTACATGGAAGTTAGCATTAAAAATTCATGCTAGAATTATCACAAAATTATATACCAGATAAGTAATACATCTTATAGTCTGCATTATTTGCTAAACATAATGAATCAGATATCTCTCACTAAGTAATATTTTTTTACCCTTTTCCTGTGACCATTGTCAGCAAAATTTTTCTTACTCCATGAAAATTTTCATCCTATTTTATTCCCTTACACATTTGTAAAAGTGACTGTAGACACACTCTTTAATTTTCAATATAATTTTTCTTAGTTACTTGCATATTTCCTGACATTCCTTGGTTAAATATTAAAAGCATGTAGTGGAGAAACATTTGTATTGACTGTAATATATCTTACAGCTTGGGTGGTGCAAAAAATTTTTTATCAATACTTAGCCATTAGTTATAGTTGCCTCTTTTCTCAACATGAAACATTTAAAAATCATAAATATTTCATAGTGCAATTCCAGATACTTACTTATTTAATATTTGAACAGAATTAAGTCAACATTTAATATATTTACTCAGAGGTGATTTGAATATTCTTTATTTTACAAATGTCTATATGTAGATAATCCATTTTACTAATTATTAGAGTATAATGATATAAAGTATAAAGGATTTCTTTAAAATATCTGTAATTTGATCTTTAAGAACAAATAATCTGTGGAACAGTGAGGCAGTTTTTATTACTTAGGGAGGCAATTTAACGTACTAGATTAGATCATAGATTTGATGTCAGACGGATTTGAATTTTTTCTTTAATTTTGATAGTGAAAAATCTGAGAGATCCTGAGCAAGTTTGTTAATAAATCCTAATTCTTAAATCCTCAACTGTAGAATACAAATGATGGCACCTAATCCAGAGGTTGTTTCGAATATTAAATGAGCTTGTCTGTAAAACAATTATTAAAGTCCTATTATTTATTGAAAACTAAGTAGAGTGCATCGGTTATCAATATTTATTTAAATAAGCTGAATACGTTTTTAAAAATGAAAGATAAACAGGGATTGTGTGGTTTGTGAAATAGCATGCCCAACACAATTGTATTATAGAGAATATGCTCCTTCACATTGATTTATTTAGAATCATTTTTCCTTTGCTTTACTGCAATAGCACTTTACCCGTATTTATACTTTAGAGTGTACACGATTTTACCATTAATAAATGCAGGGGTTTTTGATCGATAGAGAGCACCCTTTCACTCATCTGTGCACTCACGAACCTTTGATTAGTGCCTGCAACAAAGCATTCACTGAGATAATAAATATGTGAGTGTGCATTTGAGCAGTGAATTGTGGACCATCAACTAAGCAGAAGCCTCAAAGAGGTTATATATAAATTTCTCCTCTGTGTGTGTTTATATGTATGTATATTGTATATATGTGTATGGATATATGTGTGTGTATATATATGTGTGTATATATATGTGTGTATGTTTATGTATGTGTGTACAGATTTTATGTGTGTGTGTGTATATACATATATATATATATGTGTATATATATATATATATATATATTTTTTTTTTTTAAGCACCTGATCTGGAAAAATGTATGTTAATATATTAACGATGTTAAAAGATCTGGCAGAGTCATCATTTTTATACTTCTTTATTTTAAAGACCTAAGATTTTCATTGCTAACAGTGAATTTCTTTTATAATAAAAAAATAAGTATCAGGATTTCTGATGTTGCTTTACTTTATCCTAATCTGTGTGGGAACCTGGACATATTTTACTTCAATTCAACAAAACAAAATTTATTGAATTATATAACACATGATGGGAAGTGAGGCACAAAGATTAGTAATGTAAGTACAGAACTTAAGCAATTACATTCCTATGGGAAGAGGAACAGGAAATTTACCATACCACAAACCAAACTGAAACTAGTGAAGGGTATAAAAGAAAAAGCAATGTGCTGTAACAACTAAGAGATAATGATTTATTGTGGCTGGTAGAAGGTGTCATGCAGGAGGTGGCAGCACAGCACTTTGATTTTCATGGATTAAATATTTCTATCTACTTTTTGGCCTCTTTTGGAATATTTTCTCCATTTTTATTTTTTCCTTTGGAGCGCAGTCTTGAAAATATCTCACTTTATCACTGGCAAGAATATTCTTCGTATGATTTATGAATGCTTATCCACCTTTCTTTACTATCAACCGCTTTCACTACTGATTATAAGCAGGGAAAAGTAGTAGGCAATCCTAAAATTCTACTTCACATTCCTTTTGCCTTTCTTGAAGGTACTGTGTCTTTCTAATGATTTAGAACATTTCTGAGATAGCAGAAAACTAATATGTGGGAACATTTAAAAGAGAAAACTATGGAGAATTCATTACAGAAAGAGGTGCAATGTTTCCATTATCTCCTTTTTATTTATTTTAATTTTTTCCCTTTATATTGGTGCAGGTTTGTTACACGGAT
The DNA here is from genome assembly GCF_008728515.1 of Papio anubis. Taxonomy (NCBI): domain Eukaryota; kingdom Metazoa; phylum Chordata; class Mammalia; order Primates; family Cercopithecidae; genus Papio; species Papio anubis. The sequence continues at coordinate 23,979,686 of NC_044977.1, forward strand.
GTACTGCATAATGGTAAATTCTGGGCTTTTAGTGTAACCGTTACAAATTAGTGTACGTTGTGCCCATTAGGTAAGTTCTCATTCTTTACCTCCTTTCTACCTTTCTGAGTCTCCAAGCTCTATTATTTCATTCTCTCTGCCAATGTGTACATATTATTTATGTCCCACTTATAAATTAGAGCATGTGGTATTTGACTTTCTGTTTCTGAGTTACTTCACTTAAGATAAAGGTCTACAGTTCCCTCCCTGTTGCTGCAATAGAAATGATTTAATTCCTTTTTTTGGCTGACTATATATATATATATATATAGTCTATATATATTTATTTATATTTATATATATATATACACACACATACACACCACATTATGTGTATATATATACACACACCACATTTTTTGATGCAATCGTTCACTGACAGACATTTAGGTTGATTCCAATATCTTTGCTATTGTGAATAGTGATGTGATACACATACCAGTGTAGATATCTTTGATATGATGATTTCTTTTCTTTTGGGTAGATGCCCAGTAGCAGGATTGCTAAACCATATTGTATTTCTATTTTTAGTCCTTTGAAAAATCTCCATACTCTTTTCCACACGTGTTGTACTAATTTGCATTCCCATCAACAGGGTGTAAGTGTTCCCTTTTCTTTGCATCTTTGACAGCAACTGTGGCTTTAGTTTTTTTAACCTTTGAATAATAGCCATTCTGATTGGTGTAAAATGGTATTGCATTGCTGTTTTAATTTACATTTCTCTGATTATTCTTGATGTTGAACATTTTTTCTTATGCTTGCTGGTTTTTAATATGTCTCTTGCAAAATGTCTGTTCATATCCTTTGCCCACTTTTTAATGATGTTATTTATTTTTCTGTTGAGTTGTTTGAGTTCCTTAGAGATTCTGAATATTCGTCCTTTTTTGAATACATAGGATGAATTAGTTTAATTAAGTCCCATTTGTCTATTTTTGTTTTTGTTGACTTTGGTTTTGAATTCATGCTTAGTCATGAATTATTTGCCTAGACTAATGTCCGGAAGAGTTTTTCCTAGACATTCTTTTAGGATTTTTATAATTTAGAGTCTTACATTTGTCTTTAACCCATCTTGAGTTAGTTTCTGTATGTGGAGAGAAAGAGGGGCCAGGTTCATTTTTCTGCAAATGTCTACCCAATTTTCCCAGCACTGTTCATTGCATAGGTGTCCTTTCCCCAAGGTACGTTTGGTATACTTTGTAGAAAATCAGTTGGCTATAGGTGTGTGACTCTATTACTGGGTTTTCTATACTGTTCCATTAATCTATGTGTCTCTGTACTAGTACCATGCAGTTTTGGTTGCTATCACTTTGTAGTATAATTTGAAGTCACGTAATGCAATGCTTCTGGCTTGGTCCTTTTGTTTCAGATTGATTTGCCTATTTGGGCTGTCTTTGGTTTCATATACATTTTAGGATTATTTTTTCTACTTCTGTGAAAAATGATGCTAGTGAAGAGGAAGTACGTTGACTCTGTAGATTGCTTTCGGTCATTTTAATATTATTAATTCTTCCAATCCATGAGCAGGGGATGTTTCCCATTTGTTTGTGTCATTTGTGATCCTTTTCATCAGTGTTTTGTAGGTTTTTCATAGAAATATTTCACCTCCTTGGTTAAATATATTCTTAATTTACTTTTTATATAGCTATTGTAAAATACTCAACAAAATACTAGCAAACCAAGTCTAACAGCACATCTAAAAGGGAGGACACCATGATCAATTAGGGTTAATTTCAGGGATGCTAGGATTGTTCAGTATATGCAAATCAGCAAATATGATACACAACATAAACAGAAATTAAAAACAAAATCATATAATCATCTCAATTGATGCAGAAAAAGCATTTGTTAAATTCAGCAATGTTTCATAAAACTCTCAACAAACTAGGCATAGAAGCAATATAACAAAATAATACAATTCATATACAACAAACCCACAGACTACATTGTACTGAGTGGGGAAAAGTTGAACGCATTCTCCCATGGAACTGAAATAAGGCAAAGATACCAACTTTCACCAGTCTTATTCAACGTAATACTGGAAGTCCTACTCAGAGAAATTGGACAAGAGAAAGAAATAAAATGCATCCAAATTGAAAAAGAGGAAGTCAAATTTTCACTGTGTGCTGATGGTAATATCTCATACCTGGAAAGCCCTAGTTATCTCCTTTTAACTAAAAACGCAGAATTAAACCTTATATGTGTTAGAAAACAGGTGAATCAACTGTGAAAATATGGCTAGAAATGTAGTTTTTAAGGAGTCTTTCAACCAATTATAAAATTATGACTCAGCGTTGAACTAGAGTGATGTCCTCATTAAATATCTTCCCAACCCAGGTCCACAGTATTACTTGTCATTACAAGCTTATTATAAAATTATATACAAATTATCGATCACTTATTTGCTTCTAGAGCAGTGTTTTCCTAGAATTTTATTCATTCAACTTCAGGTAAAATCTACTGAAATAAAAGTGAATAATAATGTAAACACTTTACCAAATAGAGACTAGCCCCAAGTCAATGAAATATGGAAGGAATATTTTTCTAGTAGTCGTTACCACACAAAAAAATGATTTGTACTTTGCTGTTTTATAAGCCTTTTAACATCTTTCATTAATGAACACAAAACAAAAATAATTTGTGGCTGAAGAATAAAAAGGGATAATAAGAATGAGAACAAAAGAACTTTTGAGAAGCAGGTTATCTTTCCTTTCAACTTATAATACCCATAGGTGGAAAGATGAAGGAATCACTCTTTAAGATATTCAGTCCTGTGTTACAAATAACATTCTCAGTTACTTTTCATCTTTTTATTAGTAATATTAATGCAATATTAGAGACAGAGCATCTATGGATAACATCATTTTCCTCTCAATTGTATTCTACCAGACTTTACTTTTCTTTCTAATTTGTTGCTTTGCAACAAAGTAAATTTCCAAATAATTCTTAATTTTATGGTTATTAACCTTGATATAATGCATTATTTTATCAAGATTTCACATTTGTTAATATTTCTGCTCCTAGAGAAGTTTAAAATGAACAACTACAAATATTATTGCCATTTTTCTCCTGCCTATATGCATTTTGATTGAAAGTTGGCATTGATTCATTAGGATTTTAACAAGGTGAAAGAATAAATAATAATCCAGTTTTAAGCTTAATTTTTTTTCCCTATCAGTGGTCTTTTTATGATCTACTTCATGTGGTTTAAAATATTGCAATGATCTAGCTCAGATACATACCAATTCAATGTTTTCAGGAAGAACTTTTAGAATTGATCTTGAAACAAATAATTTAACCATAACAAGAGATTTATGGTTATGATCAAATTATCTAGTGAAATGAAGACTATGGTAAAACGAAGAGATCTGCAAGGTACCTACATTTATATAAACTTCAACAATTCTCTCTTGATTCTCTCTGGAGACATGTGTATACATATATGTACATATATACTTAGGGAGAGAGAGGAGTTTAAAAAACTCATTCATTGAATAATGAACCCTCTTAAAATAGATTAATCACCTGAGAACTAATATAAGTAAAGTTATGAGACAAGTATTACTAGGAAAGCTTTCAGACTGACTTGTTTTGTTGTTTTATATTGGTTCTTTGGGAAGTAATATTTTTGTCTGGAAAAAATATATTGTAATTTTTATGTAGCTGCAGATGCTTTATCACAAAATAGAATTTTATTTATATTGCAGTATGCTTTTATTATATTTTAATTAGCCAATTCCTAATAATAAATATTAGAAATGATTTTTGAATAAGTAAAACAGCATAATTGTTTTTCAGACCATGATATGGTAACTAGTATAGAATCCATTCCCACAATAAGTAAGAATATCAAATAAAATACATGACACCAGTTTTCAGACAGTGTACAACTGTCAGAACAGAGTTGTGGTCTATTTTAGAGAGAAAACGTGCCAGATGAGATTTAGGATTGCCTTTGCTTTGTTTCTGGGAACACAATCAGAATGAGCTGTAAGGAGACTGAATTCAAGCAGAACATAATATTCTAATCAGCAATACGAACAGCCACCAGAATGTGAGCCTGCCGTGGCTGAAAGAACTTGGAGGAAAAGTATCAAAGAGATGGAAGCTGTAAAGAGAAGGAATTCCAGAAATAATGTCCCATTTGGTCTTTGGACAATGACTAAGAGTGCCTACACTAACCAAGACTCTACAAGGCCTGGCAGGAAACAGCTGCTGGTAATCTCTGTCTTGAAGGGAGACTCTGTAGGTCACTTGGGTCTGAGAGACATAGAAGTTTCACATAGTTAGAGCAAAGAAAACTCACTGCACATCTAAATTAAAGATGACTTTGTATCTACCTTAAGAAAGCTTAAAAACAAATCTTGTTATATAGATGAATCTGACCCATTAACTTCCTGTAAGCAAAAACACATTTTTAAGGAGACTCAGGCATCCACAATATCCAGCATATAATTTAAAATCAGTGGAAGTAAGAAATGAGAAAAGGAGACTTCTAAGTAGGAAGGAAATAGTCAAGAGAAAATAACACTGAGATGAACCACATAAGGGTAACAGGCAAAAACTTTAAAGGAACTATTATAAGTATTTAAGTACAGTAGCTTAAGAAAAACTTAGGTATGAAATAAATGGAAAACTGTAGTAATGTCAAAAATTAGAAAGCTCAGGATTGTTAAGATGTCCGTTCTCACCAAATTGATTTATTGATTCAAAGCAATCCCATTATAAGTCCAGAAGGCTTTAAAAAATATATGAATTGCAAACAGACCTTAAAATGTAGATGTACATGTGAAATATCCAGAGTAGTAAAATGTGGCTTGGATAAGAAGAACAAAGTAGGAGGATATATACAATTTAACCTCAAACCACTCTACAAACCTTCAGAAATCTAGACAGTATTGAATTGGTATATAAAAAATTAAATTTAATGGAACAGATTAGAGATTCATGACTTGACCCATTCTTATATATTCATTTGGGTGTGGAATGAGGTGTCACAGAAAGTCAGTAGAAAAAACAATTTAACAACCAACAGTGGTCAATTGTTAAATTTAAAAACAAATGTTAAATTTAACAATGTAACAAAAAGTGTAAGAAAAAGCATATATCTATGATATTCTGATATAACAGGAAATATGTATTTGGTCTTTGTCTCTGGTTTCTGATACACAGCTTCTAACATTCTCATGACTTAGTAAGTAGTAAAAGGAACAAAAGCATTTTTATTATCCCTAATGAAACGGGAAAAGTTCCCTTGTCCCCCTTGTCCCTCTCACTAGCCATGCGATGGGGGTGTGGCTTGCTTCTTCAGCGCCCCCTCTGCTCAGATCTCCAGGGGAGCATACAGACGGGAAGATTATGGGGCTCCGACCTCACAGCAGTGTCTAGGGGTGAATGTTGACAGTTCCTGAAGCCCCACTGGGTGTGTGTTACAGGGTGCTCTTTTAGTTTGCCCTCTATAGGCAGCTTGTGTTAACCAGCTCAATTAGGCCCTCAACCTTGTCCCAAGGACAGAGAGCTTTCTGTATCCTGGGTTCTTGCCTTGGTGTACCAGAAGAATTGGATCACATTGACCTTGAAGGATGAAAGCAAAGTTTTATTGAGTGGAGGTAGCTCTCAGCCAATGGGGGAGCCAGAAGGGAGATGATTTTCCCCTTGAGTTGGGCCACTTGGCAGCTGAGGCTCTCCTCCAACTGCCCTGGCCAAAATCCACCTTGTGCCGCCAGTTGATGGCCTGCTGGCATGCTAGTACCTGTTGGTTTGCTCTTGTGCTGGTGTGCTCCTCTCAACGTCCTCTTGATGACCAGCCACTTGCATCCTCTTCTGCTGATGTGTTCTTCATGACGTCCAGCCACTTGTGTGTCTGCTGGTTAGGGTCTTGGGTTTTTATAGGCCCAGGATGGAGGTGCGGCAGGCCAGGGTGGTCTTGGAAAATGCAACATTTGGGCATGAAAGCAGGTGTGCCTGTCCTCACCTAGTTCCATGGGGATGTAGTCCTAGCCAGGGACCCACCTTTCCCTACTCAGCACTTCCCTGTCCACTTTCTATATCATTCAGAGGGACCACACTCTTCCCTTCCCAGCACTCCCATATCACTAATAAACATCTTTCAATCATACCTGAGATGTTGGTAATGAAGTGACTGGTAGTGGGCCCCTAGAGAGCTTCAGGATATGGAATGGTTGCCAGTGGCACCAATCGTGTGATTAGAGGGTTGGAATTTTCTCCACCCCCTTACCAGGAGAGGAGAGAAGCTAGAAGTTGTGTTAATTTCCAATGGCCGATGATTTAGATAATTATGCCTACATGATATTCTTATGAATTAACTCTTGGGGAGCTTCTAGAGAGCTTGAGGCTATTTACTGAAAGACCAAGCCACAATCGAAGCTTGGAATGTTTAGCCTCAACTCCCTTCCTCCGGGGATGAAACAGCTGAAGATTAAGTTTGATCATTCATAATGCCTGTATGATGAAGCCTCAGCAGAGATCGCTAAACTACAAGGCTCACAGAACTTTCAGGTTGGTGAACACAGCCACATGCTGGGAGAGTGGCACACCACAACTCCACGTGACAATAGCTCCTGTGCTCAGGATTCCCCTGGACCTCACCCTGTGTACCTCTTTGTTTGGCTGTTAATTTGTAGTCTTTATGATATCTTTTAAAATAAGTCCATAAGCATAAGAAAAGTGTTTCCATAAGTTATGTGTGCCATTATAGCAATAATCGAATGTAAAGATGGGGTTGTGAGAGCCCCAGGATTGTAGCCAGGTCTGACAGAAGTGTCCTTGCCCAGAGCACCCCATAGTTAAGACTGGAGACTGAATTGGAGGCAGTCTTGTAGAACTGAGCTCTTAACCAGCGAGCTCTGAATTAACCCTGGATAGTTAGCATCAGAATTGAATTAAATTTTAGGACATCCATTTGTTGCCCTTAGAAGACTGAAGAATACTTTGGTGTGAAAAACCCACATATGCATTGTCAGAAGTGTTCTAGGGGTAGAAACAGATAAGATATATGTATATATACACACATACACAAAAAATAACCTTAATTTCTACCTCATATGAATCACAAAAATTAAACTTGATCTTACATCTACAATAAAATCTAAAACAATAATGCTTCTTAAATCAATATGGAAGAACACCTTCATGATCGGGGGTAGCAAATATATCTTACAATATGAAAAACTGTATCTATAAAAGTGAAATTAAACTTCATCAAAATTGAAATCATCTGCTTATCAATAGACACTGTTAACAAACAACAAATTAAGCCGTGGATTGGGGGAAACCAATATTTGTAAACCATAAAGTTGTCAAAGGATCTATCTCCAGACTATATGGAAGACAACTAAACTCAATAAAAAGAGACACAAAAGCCAGTAAAAGTATTTTCCCAAAAGGAGAAATGGGAATTTTCACTCCCCCCAAAAAAATGTATTATCAAATGAGTAAACATATTGAGAATAACAGAAGCAAAATCTCTCATTGCTGAAGAGAGGCTGATAGATATGACATATATGGAGAGGAGTAAAGACCTTCTAATACCCTGTGTTGTTGGTTTGGAAATTAACATAAGAAAATGTGGTATACATACACCATGGAATGCTCTGCAGCCATAAAATGGTAGGAGAGTGTGTCCTTTGCTGGGACATGAATGGAGCTGGGGGCCATTTATCTTCAGAAAATTAATTGATGAAAAGAAAACTAAAAACTGAATGTTCCACTTGCAAGTGGAAGCTGAATGATGAGAATACATGGGCACATGTAGGGGAAACAACACACAGTGGGGCCTGTCAGAGGGTGGCAGAGGAGGAGGGAGAGCATCGGGAAGAATAGCTAATGGATGCTGGCCTTAATAGGTAGGTAATAGGATGATCTGTGCAGCAAACCAGCATGGCACACGTTTACTACGTAGCAAACCTGCACATCCTTCACATGTGTCCCAGAACTTAAAATTTAAAAAAAGAAAATTAATATACGAGTGTGAACTCACCTTGTGTGCCTTGTTTGCCTTGACAAAATGAGATCCATAATTTGCCTTCTAAATAAAAGTATTTAATTGAAGAGATTATATCTCATTAGAGAAATTAATGATTCCAAGGCTGTTACATCGAACATATAAGATAAACCTAAAATATCTTGTTGATAGAAACCAAGAAAATACTCAATAGCATGATACAAACATGTCAAAGTGACATTGATGCTAGTTTGAAGAGGCCCTCATTGGACAAATGCGGGACAAATTCAGCATCAAAATGTATTGATAGTTTTATTTTTTATCTTTGAATAAAATAAGAAATATTGAATTTACATTGGCATAAATGAATGAATAGTATGAAAAAATGGAAAAGAAGTACCTAATAAAAATAGGACTGACAGAATAAGAAAGTTATCACCAGATGATACAATTTTCTTCACATAGCACTTCTTAATTACAAAGAAAAATATTAACTTTGTAATACAAAAACCTGGAGATATCACTGTACCCAGGGGTTCAGGGGAATCTCATCAATATTGAGACAAATCACCATCATTTGTCCATGATAAATGGACAAATCCATATAGCAGGAACATCTTTCCTGATATACACTAGGAATGATACAACATCATTTCAGCAAATATGTCAAATACTCTCACAGTAACTACCTTGAAGTCCTAAAATATTTCAATGTTAACGAAAGAAAACCTAAAGAACTGTTTACGATGAAAGGAAGCTAAGAATGCATGATATCAAATGTTGTGAATGATCCTGGATTAGATATTGGACTTCACTGGGATGGAGGCAGGTGGCGGTAGAAAACAGCTACAAATTACGTTATCGTGGCAATTGATGAAATTTGAATATGGCTGTGGATTAAATGATAATATTATATCAAGGTTAAATTTTCTGATTTTGATAGCTATGTTATAGCTCTGTAACAGAGTACTTTTGTTCTTCAGAAGAAACCATCTCCAGATTATGCTCAAATGTTTCAGAAAAAAACGTGTGCACACATGCATACAAACACATACATGGGAGAGGAAGGAAGAGACAGAGAGGGACACACACCACACACACATGCATACACATACACACATGCATACACACACACACACACACAAAAGGTGACGGGAAGAGAATGATTAAACGATGCAAGATATCAATAATAGGTGGATCCAGATAAACGATACCCGAGTTTCTTGTACTATTCCTGAAACTTTTAAGTTCTCAAATAATTCAGCATAAAGGGTTACAAAGAATCAGATAAATGAAACCATTGAAAATGCAAATGTGAAACAATAATTAAAAGGGAAATGAGAAAAGCTGGTATAGTCACTTAAGTATTCACTTGGGAGACAGAGCTAACCTAACAAGGTTGCTGAAGGTGATTTTGACCTAACCCTCTAGTATGTCACATGGGGAACTGCTGTCTAAAGAGATTAAAGAAACAACCCACAGTACAAAGTTAAAGAGTTGCAGAGCCATGTTTACATTCCAGATCTTTTTTCACTCTGCCCAGTATCTTTCCACATTAAATAAATTGTTTCTTCTTACAGATTAAGGTGTATGTACTAATCAGTTGTCTCTTAACATGTGTATCAAAAGGCATCTTATGAAATGTAGAGTAACCAAATGAATCATCTGTGATTTCCTCCTGTTTGGCTTGTCTTTCTCATAGTGCCAGGTCAAAACACAAATGGAGGAGATCAGGTGAGAGGTTTCACCTTTTTTTAAAAAAAATTTTATTGATTTCCATTAATTGTACATGTTCTCCTACAATGAGGTTTCATTCTTTCTAAAATACAGCTCAATTTGGTTGTAATGGAATTGTTAATCCTCTAACATTACATGGCAATATTTCACTTTTCTAGACAAACTTTTGTAATACTGGAAAGTAAACAAAGGTTCAAAATATTCATTAAAATAAGAGAGCTACAGGGTCCAGAAAATGCCATGAGTCGTCTGCATACACAATCACATAAGGTAGTATGTGGACTATTACACAATACAAGTAGTCATATTTCCCATCTTATTTTAATCCTGAATTTTACTTCATTTGGATAACATTTAAAATATAGATCTGAAGTACAGCTCCTTAATACATCTATGATATTCTCTCTACCTTGTGAATTTCAATGAAAGAAAGATTTAAAACCAGACTGCAAACCATTGACACTTGAATTGCAGGAGAATGCACACACACACACACACACACAACTCTATATAATTCATTATATGTGGGTATTTTATTCATGCATGCCCATTTATTACAAGAACAAAAAACTTGCTCTCCACGACCACAAAGTGGTCAAATGAAAATATTCACAGTTCAGTTTCAAAACTATCCCATTGAATATTTGAAATGAGGCTGTTGATCCATTATTCAAATGATTGCCTCAACATCATTTAATAATATATATTGAAATAGATTAATAGATAGATATCTTATCCCTGCAAAATATCCATATGATATATAAATATAAATATCATATATAAATATCATATATTTATATATATAGAGAGAGAGAGAGAAAGAGAGAGAGAGAGTTTACATATACATTTCCTATCTTAGACCAAACTAATCAATGTTATTGTGGTGTTTAAATTCTCCCTCATCATCTTAAAAATTTTGTTGAAATGACCTACAATTCTGTTTGCTTTTTTTAACTAAAATATATCTTAACTTTTTGTATATTCAGGGAATACATGTGCAGGTTTCTTACAAGGATATATTGCATGATGCTGAGGTTTGGGTTCAAATGATCCTATCCCCCAGGTATTGATCATAGTACCAAATATGTACTTTTTCAACCCTTGCCCCTCTCTTTCCCTCCCCGGCTAGTAGTCCCCAGTGTCTATTCTTGCTATGTTTATATCCGTGAACATCCCATGTTTAGCTCCTACTTATAAGTGAGAGCATGTGATATTTGATTTTCTGTTCCTGTGTTGATTCCCTTAAAATAATGACTGTAGCTGCATCTATGTTGCTGCGAAGACATGATTTTGTATTTCTTATGGCTGCATAGTATTTCATAGTATATATGAACTACATTTTCTTTATCAAATCCACCACTGAAGGGCACCTAAGTTGATTCCATGTCTTTACTATTGTGAATAGTGTTCTGATGAACATATGGGTGCATGTGTCTTTTTCTTTTTGATATATACTCAGGAATGGGATTGCTGGGCCAAATGGCAGTTCTGTTTTAGTTATTTGAGAAATCTTCCAGCTGCTTTCCACAGGAGCTGAACTAATTTACATTCCTGTCAACAGCATATAAAGGTTCCCTTTTCTCTAGAGCCTTAAGAGCATGTGCTGTTATTTGACTTTTTAATAGTAGCCATTCTGACTGGTGTGAGATGGTTATCTTATTGTGGTTTTGAATTACATTTCTCTGGTGGTTAGTGGTATTGAGCATTTTTTCATGTTTGATGGTTGCTTCTATATGACTTGTAATTTTAATCCAGTAGATAAAATTAAAACTATTGTTTATTTATTCCTCTACATTTTTTAAGAAAATGTTTCTTACCGTTTTTAAAACTTCACAGTTATATTACAATTATCTTTAAACATATAGTTATAAGTAGTATTTGTTTCTTGCTCCAAAGTACTTTATATGACCATCTTCATTCTCAAAATTACATTTATTTGTTCATTTGTTTGATTGATTATGTTGTTTGCTTGTTTTTCCAATGTACCTTCAATAAGTTATTTCTTACTAGTCACATGACTACTGATTCTTCACAAGTTTTACAACTCTAAATAATCACACACCTAAAAATGTAACCAGGTAACCAGTAAATATTGTTAGATTGAAAACAATTGTACTTTTGAGGGCATTCTTTTACTGTCCTTTAACTCCATTAGTGCTAATGAAAAAGGTCAAACTAATCATTTCATTGTTGTAGGTGATATGTGCTTGCTTTTCACTTTCCCTCTGATAACATCAATATTATCTCTTATTCCTGAAATTATGAAATTTAGAATGTGTTTATGTGGAGTCATAAAATTAGGCTTCCTATTCTTTGGATTCCTTCATTTTCTAAGATGTAAACCTGTTTATTTTTTAAATAAGGAAGATTTTTCATATCATCCTACTTTTGCCCTATTCTCAGTTATCTCCTTTAACATGTATTAGATGAACGCTGACTATTTTAGGTTTTCATCCACAATTCTTAACTTTACTCTCATAGATTTTTTCTCTTTTTTCTTTGAAATGCATATCCAACAGAATGCATGAATCCAATCTTTAAATTCACCGATTATTCATTTTTAAAGTTTTTGTTATGCATTTTTGCTATTTGTTTATCTTTACTTTTTAAAAAATTTCTTTTGTAAGTTCAGGGGTAAATGTGCAGGTCTGTTACATAAGTAAACTTGTGTCATGGGGGTTTGTTGTACAGATCATTTCATCACCCTGGTATTCAGCCTGGAACCCATTGTTTATTTTTCCTGGTCTTCTCCCTCCTCCCTGCCTTCACCCTCTGAGAATCTCCCCAGTATGTGTTGTTCCCCTCTATGTTAGCTATTTATATTAAGATTTTTCTTAAAACTATTTTATCAATTTGTGGGTTTACTTTTATAGATGTTATTTTAAAATAAATTCGTATCTTCAAAAGCTTTGTATTATTGTAGTAATTTATAAATTATCTTCTACTTTTTTGAACAACTCAATAGAGTTGAAGTTGATCTATTAAGTTTACTGTCTATTTTTATAACTTCTAACATTTCTTTAAAATTTGTTAAATTTTTGTTGCCTGGCTATATTTGAAATTTGAGATTATCATGATATCTATCTCTATTTTGCAGTGAGAATATACATATATATGTGTGTGCGTTTGTGTGCATGTATACTTCATTATAGTGAAGAATGGTTTTATCAATGCCCCATCACTTTTAAGTATCATTACCATTCAAATTCTCTTGAAAAACATATTTCTGTCATTCACAAATGTATTATATATTATGACCACTTTAGAAGGCACAATCATGGCCACTCAAAAGTGTCCATGTTCTAATTCCCTCTACCTGTGCATATGTTAGATTACATGGCAAAGAAAAAATAAGGTTGAAGAAGGTTGATAATCAGTTGACCTCAAGATAGGAAGATTCATTTAAGATTACATTAAAATAGAAAGGTTGGGTTCTAACAGCTGGAAAAGGGAAGGGAATGGATTCTTCTCTGGAGTCTCCAGATGGAATGAAGCCCTGTCAGCATTTTAATGTTAGCCCATGAGACTCATTTCAGATTTCCTATCTCCAAAACTGTAAGATAATACATTTGTATTGTTCAAGTTTAAGCCACCGATTTTGCAGCAATTTTTTTTAACATAACAGTAAAAGGAAGGAATTGAAAATACTTTTCGAGGCAATCTGTTTTTAACCTAGGTGTATTACTTATAGCCCAACATTTTCCAAAGCAAATTATGTCTAATGCAGAAATGATACAAGTTTGGAAATTTGGGGCATTAGGAAATTGGTTAAACGAATATTGCAAATATGAACAAAATGAAGGAACCACTTCTGTCATAGTAAATTTCACAAAGAGAAAAAATGTATTTACCAGCCACAGATTGCAACTCTAAAATCGGGTTAATGTAGGTTGGTGCAAAAGTAGTTGTGGTTTCTTTCATCACTTTTAATGCAAAAACCGTAATTACTTTTGAACCAATTTAATAATTTATCAAATGGTACTTATTAGTAAAACAAAGTGCAATAAGTATAATCCAGAATGCTAGTGAGTAAAACCCATAAAAGTAAATCATGTCTTCATACATGAATACATTTATGATTATATAATATAAAGTATTTTTTGTTAAAAAGCTTGCAAAATTACATTTGGTAAACATTTTTGAAGTAAGCAAATACAGTATTTATCTACTTTTATATATGCTTTATATTTGGAAATCAGATTTTTGATTATGATTACTATATAAACAAATCAATAAATTACACAGTAAGCATATACTTATTGTATTGTCCACTTTTCATACCCATCATTTGTGTGAATCACTTATTGTTGATTGTCAATTACTTTCTAAATTGCACTGTTTATAACAGGCTTCTGGTTTATGTTTTGTTATAGTTGATTTTGGTTATAAGCCATTATATTCAACTTTAATGGACTTGAGACAATGGTCTCTATCTAGAGCAGTTAATTTCCCTTTTCTCTAGACCAAGTGACCTAATTCAAAGAATCTAGGCTCTCGAGATGTGAAAACTTAGAGATACACCTAAATAAATAGATTCAATGTCAGAATGAAATTATGATGGTATAAAGACAATGTTACAGGGATGGTTAATATCTCTGGGAGATTGTGAAAATATTCAAACTACTGTTATGACTTGAGACATCTCTCCTTACAAGTAATAACAATTTTTATGTTATTATTGTTATTTCATGTTATACAATGATTCTCTCTAAATATTTTACCAGATATGGACTGGGACTTGAGCCATAGAAGGTAAAATGAAAAAGAAAATCCAGGGCAAAGTTCACCTAACCATACTGTTATGACCCTCCATTTCTTGCAATCCTACCATTTTACATGTTTTTACATGCTCTTTCACAGGTCAACACATCTGTAGATCATTGCCTGAAATGACAGTAATAAATTGAGTAGTATTGCTGTTAGTGTGAAATTGACTAACGATAATGTAATAAATGAACATCTTACAAACATTACCAATTCACCATTGATGGATACGAAGATAAAGATGTGGATTTAAAGCTAGTCTTCTCATATATAAACAATCAACGATGTGTAGCAGAAAACTGTCTACTTGGAGCCAAATAGTGCATAAAACTTAAGCTTCAGTAGAAAGTCCAAAAAGATAATGAATCAAGTAAAACTGAAATCCATTTTTAAAATTACTCTTTCCATAGATTAATAGATTAGCTCACGAGGAACTTCTGTTCCTTTCAGCAGTTTTCGAGAAATATGGTTTCCCCGGAGGACAAGTTGGCTCACACCTATAATCCCAGCACTTTGGGAGATTGAGGTGGGTGGATCACCTGAGGTCAGGAGTTCGAGACCAACCTGGCCAACATGGTGAAACCCCATGTCTACTAAAAATACAAAAATTAGCTGGACGTGGTGGTGTGTGCCTGTAATCCCAGCTACTCGGGAGGCTGAGACAGGAAAATTGCTTGAACCTGGGAGGCAGAGGTTTCAGTGAGCCGAGATTGCACCACTGCCCTCCAGCCTATGACTCCAGCCTGGGCGACAGAATGGAACTCCGTCTCAAACAAAAAACAAACAAACAAACAAACAAAAAACAGCAACAAAAAACGTATGTATAGTTCGCAAACACCAACTACTAAGTTGCAGTAAATTAAATACGTTACTTTTCACCAATAACATATATTATTCTTCATTAGCTTATTGCTTAAACTTACCATTTAACTGTGAAGTGTTCATACATGTTCATGGTTGGATTTTCTTATTCTATTTAAAAAATAAACCTATTTCACTGCTTATGTGTTAGTCATGAGCTACAATTATTATTATTATTATTATTATTATTATTATTTTTTTTTTTGAGACGGAATCTCGCTCTGTCGCCCAGGCTGGAGTGCAGTGGCTGGATCTCAGCTCACTGCAAGCTCCGCCTCCCGGGTTCACGCCATTCTCCTGCCTCAGCCTTCCCAGTAGCTGGGACTACAGGCGCCCACTGCCACGCCCGGCTAATTTTTTTGTATTTTTTGTAGAGATGGGGTTTCACCATGTTAGCCAGGATGGTCTTGATCTCCTAACCTCGTGATCTGCCCGTCTCGGCCTCCCAAAGTGCTGGGATTACAGGCTTGAGCCTCTGCGCCCGGCCCATGAGCTACATTTTTAACTTTTACTTGTAATTGCAATTAATGCAATTTGCATCAGTATTACAATTAAGATGTTCATCAAATAATAGCCAAATATATATGTTAAATATTTTATATATATATTCAATATTTTATTGAAATAAACTATTCTTATGCAATATAAAGGACTTTTAATAAGACAAACTAGTATAAATGGACTACATGACTGAATTCTGCCATGCAGCTCGGCAGGAATGAAACTTTGGTGCTTGTGGTTTTGTAGGTGGCACTGAAAATCTTTGAATAAAAAAGCTCAACAAAAGTAACTGTATGTCTTCTTAAAGAGCCTGTAAAAATGGAGAAGTTACAGGATACATTATCACAGAAAATGAATAAAAAATGTAAAAACATTAGAGCTTCAACCAGATGTACACTCAGAATTGAACGTTGAAGGATGCAACTATCACCATGAACATGATGTACAATATTCACATTTGGTCAACCCATTGCAACATGTGAATAATGTTTTTCAAATGGCTTCATCATCACTCACACAGGCCCGAACTCAGACCCACATTATAGGTTCCGGAGTCAAAATTTTGTGGACAATGAATAGTCCGATGCACAGAAATATAACCAACAGCAATGTATAAATAAATCTTTAAGCATTAACCAATCATAAAATTTTTCTTCCAGCTAGTAATGAAACAACAAAAATGATCTCAATGTTAACAGCAAAAGTGAAAACCAAGCTATAGGTGCAGATTTTATTTCGTTTTGGATTCATCAGGTTTTTTACCATTTATTTCACTTTTTTGGTTTCATTTTGTTTTGCTTATGTGTTTTTGAAAGAGATCTTAAAGTAGAAACCTCAAAAGCAGGTGGTATTGTCTATAATTATCTTCTAATGATATGGGTCAGAAGTTTATTTTTTCTGTGTTTCATAATATCATCACAGATTCTTCTGGTAGGTATTTTTTTCCAACTTATGGTACATGTATTTTCTAATGACATAAAGTGTAAATATAATATTGACTATTCCGTTCTTGAATTTTGAGTTGGAGAAATGTGATTATAATGAGCCAATTGAGCTATCATAAAATGTCTGAGCAGCATGCGGTTGTATTGAAAGAATTGCCTGACCTATCAATATTGTTTTCTTTTCTCTCAGATTTAATCTCGTAACTTAACATGCAATGGAGAGTTGGGATATAGCTAGAAACCGGAGGTACTACATAAGACTGCGGTCTTTAGCATGGATAAGAGAAGGCAGGCATATTAACATGCTGTTTTTCTTTTCATTAGTTGGAACAGGGCAAATTTGACAAGCACAATTAAAGGAGAAAGGCAGCCCTGCAGCCTTTCTATCAATGTTAGTTCTACCTCTCTCTAGGTACATTTCTGTCATACCCTGTAACTTTTATCCTTCAACTCCTTTCTTCTTGCTATTTCTATCCATCTCCTTATCATCATCTGGGTGCTAGTAAAATGCAACATAATCATAGTGAGGGAGTGAAGAAAATCAATTATAAACCCGTGTTTTCTCAACTCCAGCTGAAGGTGGAATCCTGTTACCAAATATAATGACAAACACATGTTATTGTGGTTAAACACCAAAAAATAAAAATAAAAAAATAGAGAAGCAAAAGCAATGCTCACATTGCCATATTCTGTGTCTATCCATTGGCCTTAAGAATGACCATCTTATGTAGAATCTTTCTTGTTATCCTCTGTTTAGTTGATCCACAATTTGCTTCATGGTATCAACACTCCTTATCATAATGACTGGTAACAACTTATGCACTTACCAATAAAATATAATAAAATAAATAATTGAGTTCTTGATCAGGTAATAGGTGTTTGTTAACTCAGGAAAAATGAGTGGCAGAGTAGTGTTAGGTTAGCTTGAGAATAAACCTGTGAGTTTGAGTACATGACAGGTCTTTATCCCACATTGACAGTGCAGGATTTTTCCATAAAGAAAGCATATAAAGCCTCATTTTCAAACATAGCAGTAGAATATATTCAGTGTAAATATCACCTTGTTTTGATTTGTTTTTCTTCTTTGATAACACAAACTAAAAATCTACAGCTTTTTCTTTTCTAAAAATGTGTTGAACCCAGGTCTAAAATTAACTTAGAGAAAAGAGTGACAAGTGCTATTTTTTTTTAACTCCAATGCATATAAGACACTTATTGAAGAGTTTATGAGATAATGTTCATTCCTTAGTGCTTATGTGAGAAGGAAACAGAAGACAAATGGAGAAGCAGTGATCTGGAACCGTGGAAATTCTATACACTGACAGCAGGGACATCACTAAGTGGCAGTTCGGTGTAGCTGATGGTCCCAACGCTCTACCCCAAGAGATGTGAATTCTTGTTTTGAGCAACACAAGAGCCATGACCCAAACACACAGCAGGAGGTAAACTTGATACACTCTGTTTTATCATCAGGACTCCTTTAAAAAGCATCATTATTGAATTAGAGGAAGGGTAATATTTATTGGTATATTGAAATATTTGAATTTATGATGAGACTTTTGAGTAAGTCTGCTTATAATTGAGAGAGAAATGTGCTATTTGGTTAAAGAAAAAAAGGCTGACAAATTGTGAGAGAGTTTGTACTTTTAAATCATTGATAACAATCTTATATTTTCTGGAGATAAGTACTATTGTACCCATCACTAATTCTTTCTTTAAAAAAAAACAACAATTTCCCTTATTTTAATATTTGTAACTTAAAAAGCGCTTTAATACATATTATGTCATGTTGTCTTAGGATAATAAAATGAATACAAGCCAAAATGTAATGGGCATTTACAAAAAATATGCCCAGTGCCTACTAAGGAATATTAAAGTAAGAAAAAGAAAAAGCAATTTTTATCTTCAGATACAGCAATATTTACCTTTGGACTATCTTGGTACCAACCCTTGAGTTTTTGAAACACACAGCAACTTGGGTTATAACTTAATATGTAAGTCTAGTTACATTTAAATATAAATATAAATATACATATTGCAATAATTGCTATGTACACATGATTGAAAAAGACAAATATATAATTTAGTACGCTATTTATCTGTAAATAGATATACAGGCCCATGAATTGTCTTCCTTTATCATGTATCTTAATTCACACACAATTATTTAAATAACATTTTAACAATTATAAATTGATATTTCAAATATTATTGTTGCTTTTGATTTTGTTGGTGATAGAGCAGGATAACTTTTGAAGAAGATTTGGGTTTAAGTTAAATTTAATCTATTAAGTGTAATATAAATGATGGGATTGTAATGAGGGTCATTCATGCTGCAGATAAAATGCAATGTGTTTGGGAATATGTCAGCATATCTTCATCGAGATATTTTTGTACTTGTTTAAGCACTGAAATTGATGCTTTCATGGTGGAACCAGGCCTGATGAACAGAACATTCAACAGAACATTAACAGTAGGGACAAAGACGATGATAAGTAATATGGATTGCCACCAATGTGAATAAACACTCGAACATTTATTTTCTTTTTGTAAATTTATTTTATTTTATTTTTTTTATAGAGACACGTTCCCACTGTGTCTCAAACTCCTAGGTTGAAGCAATCCTCCTGTCTCAGCCTCCAATATTTCTGGGATTGTAGTCATGATCCATCATGCCTGGCGTGAGATATTTCTTTTAAATAAAATTTTACATAAAAGTTTATGGAAAGAATAATGAATTATCAACTCATAACACAAACTTAATGCTTACTGTGGTCATTAGAGGTTAAAAAAGTAGCAATTAATCAAATATTTCTACAGAAACCACATTTTACCCTGCAAGCATTTTGGTCTCTACATTAGCAGCTAATGGGAATATTTGGAAAAAATTCTAACATTTGCGTGATATCTGCAATCAAACAGATATGCTTCCAGACACTCTGATACTGAGCTACCTTTTGTTAAGAAGGGCTATCAGTCCAATTTACTCTCCACATTTAAAAACTAGAATTCTGAAAGTTGCATATTATTTAGTTTTCAAAAACATAGAAGCAAACATGTTATTGAATTATAGTTATTTTTCAAATTAAGAATTTCTCACACATTTGGTTGAATCTATTATTAATCTTTACTTGTTTTAAAAACCATTGCTTAGTATTAACATTTCCTGCACCACAGTAATTATAATATTTCATATTTATGCTAAATGAGTTTCTTTTATTTTTATTCAAGATTAATTATATGTATATTTTTGTGATTAATGCAGTTCTTTAAATCAGGGGTCCCCAAACCCCAGGCCACTGACCAGTAGAAATAAAGTACACAATAAATTTAATGCCTGTAAATATTCCCAAACCATCTCCCACCCCCAGCATGTGGAAAAATTGTCTTCCACGAAACTATTCCCTGGTGCCAAAAAGATTGGAGACTGCTGCTTTAAGTGACATAAGGTAATGATCCGTGGCCTGTAAGCAAATGGGCAGCCCAGCAGGAAGTGAGCAACAGAGGAATGAGCAAGGCTTCATCTCTATTTACAGCTGCTCCCCCTCACTTGGATTAGCGCCTGAGCTCCACCTCCTGTCAGATCAGCAGTGGCATTAGATCTAATAGGATCATGAACCCTATTGTGAACTGCACATATGAGTGATCTAGGCTGCATGCTCCTTATGTGTATCTAATGCCTGATGATCTGTCGCCATCTCCCATCACCCCCAGATGGGTCCATCTAGTTGCAGGAAAACAAGCTCAGGGCTCCCACTGTTCCTACATTAGGGTGAGTTGTATAATTATTTCATTATATATTACAATTTAAAAACAGTAGAAATAATGTGTACAATAAATGAAATCACCAAACCATTCCCACCCTTAATATATGGAAAAATTGTTTTCCACGATACTGGTCCCTGGTGCCAAAAAGGTTGGAGACTGCTGCTTTACGTGACATAAATTTGTATGTAATTTCAAATTCTATAGACATGTTTCCTGACACAAGCCACTGAGCTAAACTTGAATTATGACTTTTTACCCTTGGCATGTTCTTAGCATGGGTGTAGTATCATTCTTAGCCTCTTCAATTGGAGCTTGACCTGTGGCTTGCTTTGACTAATGGTATGTAGTCATCCATGACAGTGTGCTTTTCTGAATCTAAGTCTTAAGGGTCTCATGTAATTCTGTGTATTGCCTTGTGCTTTTGACATCACTATGAGAAGAGCATGCCCTGCTGACCTGCTAATCCAAGGAGGATGACATAGATGGGGAATAGACTAGAACTCACAGACCTGCAGTGTGGAGAAAAACAGTTCATCTAAACCCAACCCGGAGCAGATGACCCCTGGGTGATCTCAGTTTCATGAAAAAACAGTCAAAATCAGAACACCTTGTAAAGCTGAGCCCTGCTCTGGACAGCCAACTCACGGTTAATGTCTCAGGGCATTACCAGGTCTATGATTCTCAATGTAGTTTGATATAAATCACAGTTTTTGGTATGGTTTGGCTCCGTGTCTCTATCCAAATCTCATCTTGAATTGTGATTCCTATGTGTCGAGGGAGGGTCCTCATGGGAGGTGATTGGATCATGGGGGCAGTTTCCCCCATGCTGGTCTCATGATAGTGAATGAGTTCTCAAGACATCTGGTTGTTTGAAAGTGTGGCACTTCTCCTATCTCTCCCTCCTGCAGCTATGTAAGACATGCTTTGCTTTCCCTTTGCCTTCCACCAGGATTATAAGTTTCCTGAGGCCTCCCCCACCATAACAGAACCGTGAGTCAATTAAACTTCTTTTATTTATACATTACCCAGTTTCAGGTAGTTTTCTATAGCAGTGTGAAAATGGACTACTACATGTTTTTTGTTTGTTTGTTTTTGTTTTTTGTTTTGTTTTGTTTTTGCTTTTGATTTTGTTTGTTTCATTTGGCAATAGCCAATTAATACAACTACTTTATTTTTCATAGATAGTTTGGCGTGTTTCTTCTTCTGTCCTTTTGCTAAAATGGGTAACTGAAATTAAATGCTTGAGTAAGTTACTAAGTATGCCGTGTAAATTTACTACAGTGTGAGGACATTACAGTGAATGTATTATGAGCAGTAGACTAACCAACAGGTCATAAATGACTAGCTTCAGTTTATTTCAATTCACAAGGGAAATGCCTTGAGAGTTTTTGCATTTGTCTTTTTTTTTTTTTTTTTTTTTTTTTTTTGACCACCTGGCTTTCTTTTTAGTCTGGCAATTGAAAACTTTTTTTTTCCTTTTTGATATTTTCTTTGATACATGAATAACTACTTGGGGATACCTTAAAAAACATGTTCTGAAAAGCCGCCTAGAGCCAAGTATTGAAGCTTTAGTCTCCCTTAAATTTTACTTAAACATTTAGTAACTTGGTTTATCTGGATAAGCTCTATCTGGAGCAATTCTCATAAGTGCTGCTCACTGTTGTCAAGTCATTTATAACCCATCAACATTGCACTTAGTTTTACCTACTCATGTTTTATCTTCTTAAAGGTAAGGATGCTATTGGGCTGAATTCAGTAAGACATATAAGTGAATTTTCATTGCCATCATAAAATTCTGCCTGGTTCTTACTGTGTCACGGCAAACATTTGTGAGATTCTTAGCTTATGTTACTAGTTCAGTGTGTACTCCAAGTCTAACTCACAAAGAATAAAATCTCAATTCTCTCTCCAGAATAACAACTATGTTTGGAAACTCGCAGTCACCTGATTGGAACACAAAATCTATATTCAACAGCAAAAGAAACCAAATCACTTAAATCAGCATAGTAAACAATCACAATGTAGAAAAAAAACAGGTTATGTTGCATATAGTTTTTTAACATCTAGCGAGTTAAGATGCCAAAGGCAAGCTTAGATATAAAACCAATGTAAAACTGGTTTCACATAACACCAGTGGAGAATCCAGACAATAATTATTTAATCATGTTCTACAAAAAGCAAGATTGCATGAAGTTCTTCTGTGAATGGCTGTCATTTCTATTGATTAGAATAACTAGATTTAGACAAGTTGTTGAAAGGATAGACTTAAAATAATCAAGTTTCAATAACATTTCACTTTTAGAAGAAATCTGTAAAAGACACAATCAAGAATATCACTTTCAAGTAACTAGGACTTCATAAATCCCTGAAAAATGTTTATTTTCCAAGGTAAATAAAATAGAAGAGAATATAATAGAGAAGGTATGTATACAATATTATCAGACATGAGTATATGTGAATATATATATATACAGACACACCTATGTGTGTGTGTGTGTGTGTGTGTGTGTGTGTATAAAAATGCATGTCTCTTCCCAATGTCATATCTATGGGATGTGGAAGAGCTAAACTATTATAAGGTAGGAATGATTCATAAATTATGTTATTTTCTAGTTAGTGATAAAAATGAAAAATATCTGGGAACTTAAATATTGATTTCTACTTTTTTTGACAGATTGGAGACCAAATTCTAGTTACTGAATCAGAATGTCTAATTTAGATGTAAATGAGTAACCCATCAGCCAAGTGTCTTCTAAGGCAGTGACAGTTATGTTCCATAGACCAATTGAGTCATTCTTCTTGTATCAATCTGAGATGATTTAGCAGGAGACTGACCCACACATGCAAATTTTAATTACTTTTTCTTTTTTTTTTTTTTGTTTGAAATGGAGTCTCGCTCTGTTGTCAGGCTGGAGTGCAGTGGTGCAATCTCAGCTCACTGCAACCTCCACTTCCTAGGTTCAAGTGATTCTCCTGCCTCAGCCTCCCAAGTAGCTGGGACTGTAGGAG
Organism: Papio anubis; assembly: GCF_008728515.1. Classification (NCBI taxonomy): domain Eukaryota; kingdom Metazoa; phylum Chordata; class Mammalia; order Primates; family Cercopithecidae; genus Papio; species Papio anubis. The sequence goes on from NC_044977.1 coordinate 24,003,269, forward strand.
TGCACCACCCGGCTAATTTTTGTATTTTTAGTAGAGTTGGGGTTTCACCATGTTAGACAGGATGGTCTCTATCTCCTGACCTTGTGATCCACCCACCTTGGCCTCCCAAAGTGTTGAGATTACACGTGTTAGCCAACATGTCTGGCCTACAGATTTCTATTTTTATTTCACTTGAAAACTCACCAGTAACAAGTGGAGCATATAAAATAAAATGTAGAAACAATTTAAACTACAAATTAATTATGAATAAAGAAAATAACTATGGATACTTTATAATGTAAATTCAAGGAAAATGTAGAGTTTTGGAGTTGGTAAATTTTACAATGCTTTTGTAAAAATATATTAATAATAAGTAAAAACATATCCAGACTGATTTTACCTAGTTCTTGCTGAAACTCACTGGTCTTCAAGAAGAGTTCTACAGAAAACTGGGATTTTCAGGGCAGTCTAAAAGTTTTGATTCAAGACAAAAACATGCCTGGGTTTTAGCTCCCATGCTAAACTTTATCAAGGTAATTTTGCTTCTATCCATTACTTATTTTTTTTTTTTTTTTTTTTTTAGTTTTTTAATTTTATCTTCCCTATGGATTTTTTTTTAAATTATTATTATACTTTAAGTTCTAGGGTACATGTGCATAACGTGCAGGTTTGTTACATATGTATACTTGTGCCATGTTGCTGTGCTGCACCCATCAACTCGTCAGCACCCATCAACTCGTCATTTACATCAGGTATAACTCCCAATGCAATCCCTCCCCCCTCCCCCCTCCCCATGATAGGCCCCAGTGTGTGATGTTCCCCTTCCCGAGTCCAAGTGATCTCATTGCAACGTTGTGCAGCAAAATATTTATTTTACAGAATATTTTCAGTATAACTTGTTTGCAAAAGAATGGCTGTATTACTCAATAAGGAGACTTTAACAATTTTTAATTAGTTATTAATTTAAAGTCTGTGATATGAAGTTAATAAAAATTGAGCAGATTATAATGACCTAAATGCAATCCATAGTACAGTAGTTAATATTAGCAATGTTGCTAGACACTTTTAAATCAAATTGCATACTCAACTACAGCTTTCAATCGTTTCAGAGTAATTTATATTTGACGTATTCTTCCTCTGAAAACAACTATAAAACCAAGAAAAATATGCATACGGCAATTCTTTTCAGGCATTGAACAACAGAAATACATGACTGAGATTCCTTAGGGAATGGAGAAACATGAAGTGACTCTATCTCCTTGGCCTCCTTTCTTCTGACATTCTCCTGGCCTGTCACACATACATATGAAGAGCTAAGAGAGGGCAGTTCTCCTAGCCAAGAATTAGGAAGAACACTTATGCCAGCCACATTTGCATGTGCTACTTCAAACTGTCCACTTGTAAGGCTGCCAGTTTTGACTGGGGACCAACAGAAGAGCATATTCCATAACGAGGTGAGGTTTCAGTACAAGCTGCTCTTCTTTGGGATCTTATGGTGCAGCAAATTCAATAACATTCAATATGTTTCTTGAAAACAGGGATGCTTTATGGTATCTCTGACAAATAACAGTGGGAGAATCATAGAGAAGACTTCCATGATTTTAAGTCAAATCTATGTCATCTTCTACAAATAATTATTCTTCTCTAGAAAGAAATGAAAACAAAAAAGGTGAGCAAAAACTTGTGGCTTGCTATTCAGCCTTCATAGAGGGTGAAAGCATAATCATGATGCCAATTAGTTGATCATGCTGTGTTGGGGTCCGTGCCGGGGGTGGTGGAGAATGAAAGAACACACAAAAGACAAAGACACACAGAGAACATGGCGGCCGCACTCAGAGCCTCTGCCTCACTTTATTTATACTCCATAAACCCCATGTCAGCAGAAAGAATGCAATGCAAAACAAACTTTCTTTTCCCACATGTAACCTTCTACTCAGTTCCTTGTTTCTATGCTCTTCCTTATCTGCCCGCCTTCTTGGCGCCTACGGGAGTTCATTAAAAGTTCAATTGGAGATACTGTCCTTGAGCCCTATCTATTCTCAGCATACTGTTTTCAAAGGCCCCTGCAATGCTGTCTGAGATTTCCATCATAATATCACAGCCACATGCCATAGTTTGGGTGTGTACATCGGTTACCTATATACATATACACACGGAGACACACACATATAGATATAAATATATGTGTGCATAATAGATGTGTATTCCATGCTCACCAATGGACAATTATTACAAAGATGGTTCTCAATAGCCACCTGTAGACAATATGGTCTATTTTGAATTGATTTTATTCAACTTCTTTCTCTTGCCATGGCATTCCTTTATAAATGGCTATTTGAAACCTATGGTGAGAGAGATATGGTATGTACATGGATTCAACATCTTATCAAAGCTGATCCATCTACCACAACTATTGAATTCATGTTACCAAGAACATGAGACTCTGACACGGCCCCCTTTCTTTGGGATCAGCCAGTTAATTATGTTGACCACTTATTATGGAGTAGGCAGAGATTTATTATCATCACTGAAATAGACATGCATTGGGGACTTTTCTCTTTCTTGCCCACAATAATTTCACCAGCACCAAATTTCTGGTCTCATAGAATATCTTATCTACTATTATGGTGTTTCATAGAGTGTTGATTCTAATCGAGGAACTCATTTTATTGCAAGGGATATGCAGCAATTAGCACATGCCCATGGAAGATTTTTTTCCATGATAATTCTGTCTTTACTAAATTGTAATGTATTTTATTTTAATCAAATAATATCCCTTCACAGAATATATACTAAGAAATTACATTTCCTAAATGAAATTGCTTTTTTATTGCCTTTCTACCATATACTCCATTTGCATCTCTAGAACATTAAAAACAATCTTTAGATGTTACTTCTTCAGCAAGTGAAGTGTGGTATCTGTAAGAGTTCTGGTGGATGTAACACTTTCTCTACAGGCATGGGTTAACAGGCTGCATTAACGAGTCTGAATATCACCAATGTTTTTAAAACTTCTCCACCAAGGCTAGACAAATTTTGTATTTTCAAAGTTATGAAAATGTAAGAGCCTGATGTTTGTTTTTTGTTTGTAAATTTTTATGTCTTGAAAGAAGAGAGGAAAATTATTAGGAAAACCACCTGAAAATAAATAGAAGCAAAACAATTGTGTGTGTGTTTATTTATTTTGTCAAATTTTAGACTTTGGCAGTACATATACAAGTTTGATGCATAGGTGTGTGGCATGGTGCCGAGGTTTGTGCTTCTAATAATCCCATTGCCAAAGTAGTGAGCGTAGTATCTGACAGGTAGTTTTTCAACTTCCTTTCCCCTCTCTCCTCCCTTTTGGAATCTCCTGTGTTTATTGTTCCTGCTTTGTGTCCATGCGTATCCAATGTTTAGCTCCTACTTACAAGTGAAAACATGTGGTATTTAATTTCTGTTTCTGTGTTAACTGGCTCAAGATAATGTATGCCCCTGGAATTAATGAACTTAGCACACGCCTCATCACTAAGAAGTGGCTGACTGAATGAAATGGCTTGCTGATGACTAAAGTATAGCATTAGTTGAGAGACAATACATTGAAATGATAGGAATTTCCCTTACAGCACGTAGCTTATGGTTTGAATTAGAGACCATTATAGGGTATTTTCACCTTCATAGTTAAAAAACAAAAATTAGGAAACCAAGGAGTTATCATAGAAGTGACTTCCCTTGCTCTTATTCCTAATAAACTACTAGTAGAAATTTTTTTTTTCTTGGCAATTTTGAGCTCTGCTTCTAAGGTGGACTTAGTTATCAGGGAAAGAGTGCTTTACTCAGAGATGGTAACTTTGGTTCTGGTGAACTGGAAAATAAGTTTGCCCCTGATAACCTTGTGCCACATATCCACTGAACTAACCACAGAAAAAGAAGTTACTCTAATGGTTGAAGTGATTGATACTGATTACCAAGAGGAAATTGTTTTGCTTCCACACAATAGGAGCACTGAAGATTCAATGCTTTTAAAAGGAAGAGGTTCATAGCACTTTTATGCAAGTAGTAAAAGTAAAGGAAAAATTAGAGCACTCTAAGAAAGCAGAAACAATGAGGACTCAAATACTTGAGAAATAAAGGGTTTGAATTATTTTACCTGGTAAAGAATTCCAACTTGCTAATGTTCTGACTGAAAGCAAAAAAATAAAAATATATTGAATAGGTAACAGTTTGCAGATGTCAAATATAGTCTCGTGACCAATTACAGAAGTGAAGACACTGGTAGTTTTATGTGTATTTTCTTTGCTTGTTATGTTTACGTATTTACTTATATCCAGTTATTAAGTATTTTCCTCTCTGTCTTTCTACTTATTGTTTTATATACACATTATTGAAGATTTAACTTACAATTTTTTGCCTTAGATAAGAAATATTCAGTTAAATGGTTACTGAATTTGAGAAGTAACCAAAGTAGCTAGTGATAGGTAAAATGACAGTTGAGACCTAGTGTCCCCTCATGGTGGTGGAGGGTAAGAACTTCATCCCTAGTACATAAAATAATGACATCTTGATAGGTGGAAACAGAGTTGCTTTTGTTGTTTTATGGAAGGTAAATGTTTGAATAAGGGTGGGGATGGAATATGAATAACCATGCACATAGAATATGACAGTTGTCAATTTATTGACTTTCAACTGTAGATCAATCTTTTCTTTCCTGCATTGTTATAGGGGACCTGGACACTACTTAGCCAACTGATGTTGATGTTAAGCTTTTTCAACAAAGGCAACTAGAGAGATATCCCAAATCTCGGGCAGGAGGAAGGGATTCTGCTGTTTCAACATCACAAGCAGTGGATGGCTGGGTAGTATTAACCTCAGAGGCCCTCATGAGCCAGCCCATAAACCTCAGTGAGGCTGAAATACTCTGTTGGGTTTCTCTGAAGCCCGGTAGGCTACTGCTATGGGCTAGTTGCAGTTCAAACTCTTGAGCAAGTTTCTTCACCACTTAGAGGGCTGACTTATACCCTCCAGCAAATTTACTTGCCATGGCAGTGGAAGTGTTCCTGGGATAGCTCCACTCTTTGGAAAGAGGTTTGAATCACAGCTTTGGGGGCTTTCTCCTACCATAAATTTCTAAGTCACCTCCCTATTCTCTTTCTCTTAGCCTTAAAGGTCGAATCAACTTTATATCCTTGCTACTTTTGCACCCCTTAAAGACTTCGTTTTCTGATTCACTAATCACATGTACTAGGTAACAATTTTTACTATTTACTTTGCCTTGTTCAATTTATCAGTACAGTTTCTGTCTCTTGACTTTACCCTGACTAACACAACCACATGTCTTGAAACAACTCTATTCTTTCTTGACATTTCTTTAGCCTTCCTTTCTTTCTAGTTCTATTATCTGCTTCATTTATTCCTTTTAAGATTAATTTTTAAAACATATGCAGTAATGGCATTTATGATGTATTGTGTTTTTAATTTTTGAAGCAGGAGAAATTAAAGGCTTTTAAATTTTCTTTAGGGAAAAATGGTATATTTTAAAAATGCTAGCTATCTTTATTTTCTTGTGCTTAACCAGCCTCTGACTGTTAAGATTCTGGAGTCAGTATTCAATCCAGGTTCAAAGTACTGGCATGCCCTTTAATATGTCATTACTCTCTCTGCAACTCCAGATAAGTTTAATCAGATACTATCTATAGAGATAATACATGTAAATGAGTGAGCATCAAGGTATGAAAACATTAATTCGTATGCTTTTACAATTCAAAATTTAGCCTAGTATAATAAATTACTTATGGGTAAACTGAGGAAGAAGAAATATAAAACAATAAATGTAATTTAAAATAGGAAGTAAATGGGGAGGACATCACCTGTTCATGTGAATCTTATCATTTCTTCCATGTTTATCCTACAAAAGAGATCCAAATGATCCCAGAAGCTAAAGCCAGAAAAACATAAATGTCTTTGAGTAACAACTCAGTCTTCTAGATTTATTGTTTGCATATATGATTTTTGCCTTGGTGTATAATTCTCTTACATATTGTTTACTTATTTCTATAATCATCCTTAAAGTTTAGTCTCCCTAAAAATGGAGGAATTTCACAATAGAATGATCAAGGCAAGGAAAATGTGAAGTAAATAACCTCCTTAAATACTTGAATGAAAATTTTACTTTTGTTTTCACGTTTCCATTGGAAAGGCAAGATAAAGAGTTAAAACAAAAACTATGCTAATTCATCAAGTAAAGGAAATGTTACTAATATTAGCTTTAACCAATGAGGCTGATTTGTATTTGGAATGGTATTTGGGTTTACGTTACTGTAGAATAAGTAGGAAGCATTTTTAAATTAGATGAGTAACAGACCTTATTGATATTTTAATCAAAATAAGTGTGTTAAATTCCCTTCTACTTTATCAAAATTAATTCATTTTTATATCACTCCATTACACCACAAGATGAGGACAATTTACTTCCTTTAGAGGCAACCACATGAAGACCTGTGGAACAGATGGAGGGCACAACCTGGGAAGGAGCCTTACAGAGACAGATCTGTCATCAAATCTCTGCAAATCACATTTTACCACTTCATGGGCTACACTCCTATGGCTATTTTATAATGTAATTTGCTGCCACACAAAAGACTTTGTAGCCCTGTAAAATGACTATTTTGTTGTATTTAAAATGTGTCTGAAAACAATAACAAAATTAAGGGGCTGGAGTATCATAGGGAGATAATGTCCACAGGAGGTACATAAGATGCATTAACAAGACCTCTTTCTGCCGAAATTCTTCAGGGAACATAGTGTTAGAATGGGAGTTTGCCATTAAAGATTAATTTTTCCAGTTTCTTATTATTATAAGCACACCTGTTCTAAATAACTGTGATCATAGACTGAAGGAATTCTGTGCTAAGTACTTCTTCTCTTATGCTCTCTGTTTTGCCTAGAACAGGAATTTTTCTTTGCATGACTGATTCTCAAAACAGTGAGTTGTTCATGAGGTGGAATTTATAATATTTTATAGACACAGAGTGTGAATTTATTTTACCATTGAATTTTAAACATCTCATCCGTGCCTAGCTGATTTTATGTCTTAAAGACAATCTGAACTCTGAATATTAACTATTATAACATATCTATGCATAGTTTTATGTTATTCATTGTATCTTGCAAATGAAAATAATGAGACTCTTGGTTATTCTCGTACTATATTTCAGGTCAGTGCAACTGATAATCCTCAATTCATCATTCATAGTTATAATAAACTAGGTCTATGGTCTCTATGAAACTTTTGGAGAATAGAAACAAAACTGAATGATAACTTTGCATTTCTAAAATGTAAAAAAATTGAAGTCTATTTTACAAAATGCTACATATTCCTCCAAAGTTTAAAGCACCAAAAATGTTTTTAAAGATACAAGTTATATAAATAAGCACAAATGCTATACTTTCAAATAAAATGTATAGAAATATTAAGGTCATAGATAGTCTAGTATCACAGAATAATTTGAATAAGTTATATTTTGGTTCAGAGAAGAGAGAGATCAATTTGAACAGAATATACAAGCAGTTCCTAAAGAATGGAAAGCTCTCAATTTGTTCTTACTATGTCTTCAAGACATTTAATATCTGTTCACTTGTGTCCCATCCTCTGTATGTCTGTCTCATTTGTTTTTCCCATTCTGCAGTCCAACTCTCTTGGTACTGCTTGCACAGAGTTTAATTCGGTTGCTTATCCTCCCTGCAAAATATTAGCCATAACCATTGATTCCACATTAACTGCAAACTTTCTGAGCTAATTAATGAAATTTCTCTTTATCGAAATTCAGAACTCCTATGAAATAGAATCAATCTCATTGGTCCATTTTGACTAAAGGGTTAGAATGGCAATTTTCACATGCTTCTATTAGATAATGGCATATATCTTTTTTTTTAAGTGGAAATTAGCAATGAAGAAATAATACCAAGTATTGAAGCATGGTGAGATTTGAGTAGACTAATGAGATATTTGTATGACAGCTGAAGTTTATTTAGTAAAATGTAAGAACAAACTTTTTGTTTACTCCAATACACATGCCCTTATTCATTGCTGTCAGGCAGATTTCTTTTCTCACAGGTCACGCACCATTTCATACTTATTTCTGTTTCTATCCAATTTATTCTTCATTTATCTCCTTTTTCTGGAAGCTTCTCTAACAAACAAATCAAATTTCTTTGTATGTTTGTTACACAAAACTTACACTTTAATATGTCATTCGACCACTAATTTTTTCACATATTTACTATTTACTATATATTTGTATGTCACACCTGCTCAGTTATAGAATTCGTGAAGTTATACAGCTTTTTGTACTTGTTTTTCAGCAACCATAGTCATATATAATCTACTACAAAATTCTGCTACTGAATATGAAGTCTAATGTTAGCCGCCTGTGTCTGTGTTACACATCACTCCTCTTTGAATTACCAGAATAAGTTCAGGGCTAGAATTGTATAGCTGAATGTAATGAAAACAGTGTCATCAAATTATAGGAAGATATTACAGAAGGTTATTCTAGATTGTTTTAAGAATATGACTTTACTTTTATACCCTTGTTGGTAAAGTATGTTAAATATTTTTACATACCAAAAATGTAGAAAATAACTAGGTGAGACATGAAAACAGAAAATTTCGTCCTGGCTAACATGGTGAAATCCTGTTTCTATTAAAAATACAAAAAATTATCAGGGCGTGGTGGCACACACCTGTAGTCCCAGCTACTTGGGAGGCTGAGGCAGGAGAATCACTTGAACCCAGAAGACGGACGTTGCAGTGAGCGGAGATCGTGCCACTGCACTCCAGCCTGGACAACAGAGCAAGACTCCATCTCAAAAAAAAAAAAGTAAATCAACTTTTCTGCAGAAAAACTGAACTAAGCAATGTTTAATTATTATCTTGTCATGCAATTCAGAAACAAGTATAAGAATAAAAACTTGAAAATATCTGAAAAAGTAAAACTTAGATTTGTTCCACTTTATAAGATTATAATTGTCAGAGTAGTATTAATATTGATTTTATAATAAGGAATATTGACATTTATTAAAATACAGCATCTGTTTCTTTTTTTAAATTGTATTTTACTTTAAGTTCTGGGATACATGTGCAGAACGTGCAGGTTTGTTACATAGGTATATGTGTGTCATGGTGGTTTGCTGCACCAATCAACCCGTCATCCAGTTTTTAAGCCCTGCATGCATTAGGTATTTGTCCTAATGCTCTCCCTCCCCTTGTGCCCCACCCTCTGACAGGCTGTGGTGTGTGATGTTCCCCTCCCTGTGTCCATGTGTTTTCATTGTTCAATTCCCACTTATGAGTGAGAGCATGTGGTGCTCTTAAATGGAATCATATGCAATCCTACTAAATGTGGGGTTAATAGATGATGTGGCAGAACACAGACTATTGCTAATATACTAGAATTTTTTTAAAAGAAGAATTCATGCTTTCTTTATTGAGAAAATCTTGCTATAAATAAAATAATATTATTAAATTAGCTGAATGATGTAGATGATTTAGCCTTGGCATACATTCTATATCAAATTGAAGATGAGCATTTTGTGCTTTTTTGTTATGGTGACAATGAATGATAACTGTGAACAAGTGCGCAACAAAGCTCTCTACTTTTTTGATACAATTTCTAGTAAGGCAGATATTAAGAGAAACAGCTTTTCTTGAGTATGCAAAATCTCTTTTTAGAGTTTTGTCTTGTGGGTCACAATTCCTAACAATTAATACTCTCTAGTTTTACTTTTCTGTGAATATATGTTGCCTTTATTTTGAGGAATAATTTTACCAGAAATAGAATCAATTGTTGATTTTTTTCTTGTTTTTAGGGTTTTGTCATTTCATTGTTTCTTACAAAAACAGTGAAAGTTCATATTATTGTCACTAAGTAATGTTATCTCGCAAAGTAATGTTATCTCTCAGTGGTTTCATAATTTTCTCTATATTTTAGCAGTCTGCTATCATGGTCTAGGTGTGGATCGTTTTTGTTTGTTCAACTTGAGATTAAATGAAACCAAATTTGGAAATTTTTAAACCGTTAATTCTTCAATTTTCTTTGTATTTTTTCTTTCCTTCTTCTTGCCGTGGAAGTTCCATTACACATTTTTTGGAGGACTCGATGTTGTCTCAAATATTTCTGAGGCTCTGTTCTTTTTTATTTTTATAGTTTAACTTCTGGGATACATATGCCGAACTTGCAGATTTGTTACACAGGTATACATGTGCCATGGTGGTTTGCTGCACCCATCAACCCATCATCTACATTAGGTATTTCTCTAATGCTATGCCTCCCTTAGCCCCCCACCCACTACGGGCCCTAGTGTGTGATGTTCCCCTCCCTGTGTCCATGTGTTCTCATTGTTCAACTCTCACTTATGACTGAGAACGTGTGGTGTTTGGCTTTCTGTCCCTGTGTTACTTTGCTGAGAATGGTGGTTGCCAGCTTCATCCATGTCCCTGCAAAGGACATTAACTCATGCCTTTTTATGGCTCCATAGTATTCCATGGTGTATATGTGCCATATTTTCTTTATCCAGTCTATCATTGACGGGCATTTTGGTTGGTTCCATGTCCTTGCTATTGTGAATAGTGCTGCAATAAACATATGTGTGCATGTGTCTTTCTATTAGAATGATTTATAATCCTTTGGGTATATACTCAGTTATGGGATTGCTGGATCAAATGGTGTTTCTGCTTCTACATCCTTGAGGAATCTTCCACAATGGTTAAACTAATTTACATGCCCACAAACAGGGTAAAAGTGTTCCTATTTCTCCAAATTCTCTACAGTATCTGTTGTTTCTTTACTTTTCTTTTTGAGACAGAGTCTCCTCGCCCAGGCTGGAGTACAGTGGCACAATCTCAGCTCACTGCGGCCTCTGCCTCCCAGGATCAAGAGATTCTCCTGCCTCAGCTTCCTGAGTAGTTGGGATTACAGGCACATGCCACAACCCCCAGCAAATTTTTGTATTTTTAGTAGAGACAGGGTTTCACCATGTTGGTCAGGCTAGTCTCGAACTCTTGACCTCTTGATCCACCTACCTCAGCCTCCCAAAGTGCTGGCATTACAGGTGTGAGCCACTGCACCCAACCGTTTCCTGACTTTTTAATCATTGCCATTCTAACTGGCGTGAGATGGTTACTCATTGTGGTTTTGATTTGCATTTCTCTAATGACCAGTGATGATGAGGTGTTTTTCATGTTTGTTGGCTGCATGAATGTCTTCTTTTGAGAAGTTCTGTTCATATCCCTTGACCACTTTTTGATGGGTTGTTTGTTTTTTTCTTGTAAATTTGTTTAAGTTCCTTGTAGATTCTGGATACTAGCCCTTTGTCAGATTGATAGATTGCAAAAATTTTCTCACATTCTGTATGTTTGTTTATTGCTTGTTCATACTGATCATAGTTTCTTTTGCTGTGCAGAAGCTCTTTAGTTTAATTAGATCCCTTTTGTCAGTTTTGGCATTTGCTGCCATTGCTTTTGGTGTTTTAGTCATGAATTCTTTGCCAATGTCTATGTCCTGAATGGTATTGCTTAAGTTTACTTCTAGTTTTTTGTTTTTGTTTTGTTTGAGACGGAGTCTTACTCTGTCACCCAGGCTGGAGTGTAATGGCATGATCTTGCCTCACTGCAAACTCTGCCTCTCAGGTTCAAGTGATTCTCGTGTCTCAGCTTCCCAAGTAGTTGAGATTACAGGCACCTGCCACCACGCCCAGCTAATTTTTTTGCATTTTTAGTAGAGATGGTGTTTTGCCATGTTGTCCAGGCTGGTCTTGAACTCTTGAACTGAAGTAGTCCAACCACCTCAGCCTCCCCAAGTGCTGGTATTAAAGGTGTGAGCCACCATGACTGGCTCTTCTAGGATTAGTATGGTTTGAGGTCTTGCATTTATGTCTTTAATTCATCTTTAGTTAATTTTTGTATAAGGTGTAAGGAGGGGGTCCAGCTTCAGTTTTCTGCATATGGCTAGCCAGTTTTCCCAACACCATGTATTAAATAGGAAATCCTTTCCCCATTGCTTGTTTTTGTTATGTTTTTCAAAGATCAGACAGTTGTGGCTTGTGGCATTATTTCTGAGGCCTCTGTTCTGTTCCATTAGTCCGTACGTCTGTTTTGGTACCAGTACCATGCTGTTTTGGTTACTGTAGTCTTGTAGTATATTTGAAGTCAGGTTACATAATGCCTCTGGCTTTGTTCTTTTTGCTTAGTATTTTGTTAGCTATATGAGCTTTTGTTTTTGGTTCCATATAACATTTAACATAGTTTTTTTTTTTTTTTCTTCTAATTCTGTGAACAAAGTCAATGGTAGCTTGATGGGTATAGCATGGAATCTATAAATTACTTTAGGCAGTATGGCCATTTTCACAACATTGATTCTTCCTATCCATGAACATGGAATGTTTTTCCATTTATTTGTGTCATCTTTTATTTCCTTGAGCAGTGATTTGTAGCTCTTCTTGAAGGGGTCCTTCACATCCCTTGTAAGTTGTATTCCTAGGTATTTTATTCTCTTTGTAGTAATTGTGAATGGGGGTTCACTCATGATTTGGCTCTCTGTCTATTATTGGTATATAGTAATGCTTGTGATTTTTGCACATTGATTTTGTATCCTCAGACATTGCTGAAGTTATTTACCAGGTTAAGGAGATTTTGGGCTGAGATGATGGAGTTTTGTAAATATACAATCATGTCATCTGCAAACAGAAACAATTTGACTTCTTCTCTTGCTATTTGAATACCCTTTATTTCTTTCTTTTGCCTGACTGCCCTGGCCAGAACTTCCAATACTGTGTTGAATAGGAGTGGTGAGAGAGGGCATCATTGTCTTGTGCTGGTTTTCAGAGGGAATGCTTCTAGCTTTTCCCCATTCAGTATGATATTGGCTGTGGGTTTGTCATAAATAGCTCTTATCATTTTGATATATTTTCCATAAATACCAAGTTTATTGAGAGTTTTTAGCATGAAGGGATGTTGAATTTTATCAAAGGCCTTTTCTGCATCTGTTGAAATAGTCATGATTGACTCTGTTTATTTTTAATTTATCTTTTTTTGAGATCTATTTTTATATTAGATAATTTTTATAAATCTATTTTCAGATTAACTGATTCTTTTATTATTTCAGATCTGCTGTTGAACTCATTCAGTGGTTTTTAATTTTTGTTTTTACATACTTAAATTCTAGAAGTTTTAAAATATAGTTTGTTTTTGTATTGAAACCCCTGTTGGAAAAATCATTGCAAACATATTTTCCTTTAACTCTTTAAACATAGTTTTCTTTCATCCTTTTGTATACAATAATGCACCAAATAACAATGTTTTGGTCAATGATGAACTTTATATGTGATAGTGGTCCCATAACATTAAAATGGACCTGAAAAATTACTGATACCTAGTGATTTTGTAGCCCTCATAATGTCAAAGGACAATGCATTACTCACGTGTTTATGGAGATGCTGATGTAAACAAACTGATTGCACTGCCAGTTGTATAAAAGTATAGCACATAAAAATTAAGTACAATATATAATACTTAATAATATTAACAACTATGTTATTGGTTTATGTATTTATTTTTTATTATTATTATTTTAGTGTGTATTTTTATTTATATTTTTAAAAAATTAAAAACCAGCCTCAAGCAGGTTCTTCAGGAAGTCATCCAGAGAAGGCATGTTACCATAGTAGATTACAGCTCTGGTAGTGTTATTACCCCTGAAAACCTTCCAGTGGAATGAGATGTGGAGATGCAAGACAATGATATTGATAATTCTGAGCCTGTGTAGGCCTAGGCTGATTTGTGTGTTATGTGTTTTTTAAAAGTTAAAAAAAAAAAAAATCAAAAAAGACTTTTAGAATAAGAATGTAAAGAAAAAAATATTTTTGTACAACTACATGATGTGTTTGCATTTTAAGCAAAGTGTTACTACAAGAGATTCAGAAAGTTAAAAAAATTAAAAGGCATAAAAAGTAAAAATGTTGCCATAAGTTAAGTCCAATTTATTATTGAATAAAGAAAAATACTTACTGTAAACTAAGTGTACAATATTTTTATAGCCTACATTAGTGTACAGTCATGTTCTAGGTCTTCACATGTACTTACCACTCACTCACAGACACACCCTTAGCAATTTTAAATCCTGTAATCTCTATCCATGGTAAGGGCCCTATACAGATATACCATGTTTACTCTTTGTATTATCTTTTTACTCTATCTTTTAAAATGTTTCACTATGCAAATAGCATAATTACCTACAGGTTTGTATCTGGGGGGTGATAGGTTACAGTACAGATTTGTAGCCTACGGGTGACAGGCTACACCATCTAACCTAGGTGTGTAGACTAGATGTGTAGCAGGTTATACTTTCTAGGTTTGGGTAAAGACACTTTGTGGTGCTTCGACAAACAATGAAATCTCCTAAAGATGCATTTCTCAGAATCTATCCTTGTAGTTAAATGATGCATGACTATATTTTTAGGAATGCTTTCTTTGTCTTCTAAATCCAGCGTATGAACCAACAAAATGGCAGTTATTGTTGACTGCTTTTTCTTCAGTATGGGTGACATTGTCCAGTGTCTTTGTATCTCATACATTTTTTGTTAAAAACTAAACATGTTAGATAATATAGTATAACAACTCCAGATTGTTTTTTCTCTCTTAAGAGGTTTTGTATTTTTGAAGTAATTTACCTTTCTTTAATCTTTCCATACATGGTGAGCAGTATTTAATATTCCTGATCTTTCTTAATTACCTTTTTAGGCTGGTGATTTAGAAGTGTACCCATGTTTGAATAGATTAGTGGTCTGCCAACGTCTGCACAGTGTTTTTGCTAGAATATCTTGAGATTGTAAAACCTCCAGTTCATGCTAATAGGTCTGTATTTGAGTTGGAGAGTGTGTTCCTGTGATCAACTAATTTTCAAGTCTATCTCTGCTTTTCCTTTCCACTGTGCCCTCTTAGTTCTGTTAGTGTGGAGTTCCCAAAATCAGCCAAGGATATATGAAGAGCCCACCCAGTGCATCTTTAGCTCTGGTTTATACAATATCCCCAATACATTTCTCGGTTTGGTTGTTGTTGATGTCTATTTGTTTGTTTCGTCACTCAGAATGTAGGGACTTCTACTTTACTATGTGCCACCAAGATTGAAATCTGGTACAATAGTTTATGCAATTTTAACACGTTTAAAAAAAATATTGGTATGGCATATTTATTTGTTAGAGCTTTTTAGGTCAATAATAATCTGATTTTACCTTCAAACTTCAAGGGCTCTTAAATAAGCAGAATGATAAGGTTGAAATAACCTGAGACTTGATTCAAAAAGATAAATACTTGAATCTTGATGGCCAAGTTCATTTAATATGTGAAAACAGTCTCTGACTCCCATGCTTGTTTTTTGTTGTTGTTATTTCTTTTTTGCTACATACACCAGTGGTTTTTAAAGCCCTACTGTTAAGATATAAGTGAAGTGAAGTTTAAAAAGATGAAATAATTTAAGTATCAGATTTCTAAAAAATACAAAAAGATTACCTCTCTATTCAACACATTGTCAGGAACAAACATATCACATTTTCTGATTCCATTTAAAATATAAACTTACTGAATTACATGCATGATTTACATGCAATTTTTATATGATGCAGCCATAGGTAACTTTCTGGTTTACTTTTCTCTAATCCTCTTTTCTCAATGTTACTTTACATCAACAACAAAAGGTTCCTGACTTTTCCAAGTTCCCTCACACTTAAGAAGTTCTTTTATTAATGAGATTAAAGAAATAATTCATTTATTTTTCACTTAGTAATTACCTAAGTAAATATTAATAGCTTGCTAAATCATCTCTAATTCCTCTGAGCTTCTCCTAGTCTAAGCACTCTCTTTCAGGGCCCCTGATGATACATCTTCTAAAAAATTATTAGTGTCTTACTGAACCTCTTTATGAGATAAACTGAGCTTTGGTAATTTCTTCCTTAAAGTGAAGCCGTAAGATCATTTGCAAAATTATTGCTTTTTCTGTAGAGTTTAAAGAAAGTTTTGTTCTAAGAGATAAGAGATATGATTCTCTCTGGTCTGTTTTTGTTTGTTTGTTTGTTTGTTTTGAGACAGGGTCTCGCTCTGTAGCCCAGGCTGGAGTGCAGGGGCTTGATCTTGGCTCACTGCAAGCTCCTCCTCCCAGGTTCACACAATTCTCCTGCCTCAGCCTCCCGAGTAGCTGGGACTACAGGCGCCTGCCACCACACCTGGCTAATTTTTTGTATTTTTAGTAGAGACGGGGTTTCACAGTGTCAGCCAGGATGGTCTCGATCTCCTGGCCTCGTGATCTGCCCACCTAGGCCTCCCAAAGTGCTGGGATTACAGGCATGAGCCACCGTGGCTGGCCTCTTTTTTTATTTAATAAGTAAAATTTCTTAAAAAAATAACTATTGAAGGATCTCATTACTGTCATATCTTATTAGTGTACTTAGATTCCATTGAGAAATCTACATTGGCCCCAGTTTTTATGTAAAAGACACCATTCTTGCTAGGAGTTCTTTTTTTGAGGGTCGTCCCTGTTACACTTTAGAACTCTTATTATTGAGCTGAATTTTTATTTCAAGTACTCACTGAAGAAATATAGTGTTTAAGCAAAAAAAATATGATTAGGACACCAATGGCATTTTTTTTACAGACATTGATGATTCTATAGATATCATAGGTAACTTTGGAATGTATTTTATAAAATTTATGTCAGTATTAATTCTCTTTTTAAAAACTGTATTCTTCTAACTGAAGGAAATATGCAATAAAAGAAACATAAACTCCAGTGTTAGATTACATTGTTTTGAAAACAAATTTTATTTATAAAACTTTGTTGGAAAGACTAATAAGTATCTTGAGGCAATAATTTAGTTATCATTTTGAAGAAGTGTGTTCAATAATAAATATTCTAACAGTTAACAGTAAAAGATAATGGGCATTAGGCACTTATTCAGTGTCAGGATCTTTATTTTTACCATTTAAATAAATATTGAAAACAATGCTCATGTTTTTTGAACATGGTCACTAAGATTTAGATAGATTAAGTAACTTGCTTAAAGTGACAGAATTTCTAAACGGTCAACTCAGTACTTAAACACAAACAGTCTGCCTTCAGAGCCCTGGCAATTACATTTAATGCAATGCTGCCTCTCTACCTTGAACTGATAATCCTGAGTTAGAACATTTTAAAATAATTCTGACAAATTAGAATTATATATATTTGAAAAAAAAAAGCAAAAACTGCAATTACTTTTGCACCAATCTAATAATAGTTATTACATATAGTCCCCAGTCTTTTTTGAAAAGAGTTTTGAAGATATTAGTGCTGGAACTACTCCAATTGTGCCAACATCCCAGAGATTTTTTTGTATCCTCATCAGTCTTGTTTCCATATTGGCAATGGCAAAATCATAAAGTTTCAGTCAAGTGGAAGGATACAGGGCTGGAAATCTGAAGATCTGATTTCTGGCACTTTTCTCCCAGTAACATTTTAAGACCTTGTATATAAATCTTTCAACATGCTAAACTTTAGAATCATATTAAATTGAACCACAGAGGATATTCTTTTCTATTTTATAACTACTTATCAGAGAGGCTAAATGATAAAACTATTTATGCTATATTTTAGGAAGACACAATCAGAAAAATTCATTGATCTTTCAAAAATATGACTGGGCCGGGCACGGTCGCTCACGCCTGTAACCCCAGCACTTTGGGAGCCAAGGAAGGTGTATCACCTGAAGTGAGGAGTTTGAGACCAGCCTGGCCAGCATGATGAAATCCCATCTCTACTAAAAATACAAAAATGAGCCAGGCGTGGTGGTGGGCGCCTGTAGTTCCAGATATTCGGGAGGCTGAGGCAGGAGAATCTCTTGAAGCCAGGAAGTGGAGGTTTCAGTGAGTTGAGATTGTGCCATTGCACTGCAGCCTGGAAGACAAGAGCAAGACTCAATCTAAAAATAAATAAATAAATAAATAAATAATAAAAAATAATTTTACAAAAAACTTGAAATGGAGATAAAGATGAGAAAATGAATATTTTGATTAGTTATGTTTCATTCATTTTAGAATTTACTTTTAGTCAATATACTTTTCTTGATATCAAAACTTATTTATGGATTAGTTAACATTCTTAATTTGGCTGAGCTTATGAAAACTGGAAAACAGAAGGAAATAATAATTATCATTATTATGTTAAATATTTGTTATGCAATTTACCTATGTGATATCTGTAATCATTAATTTACATGAATTTCCTTATCTAGAAAATAAGAACTGAACATAAGAATAGGGTTGAGAGAGGTTCCTCAACCTGTCCAAAGTCACATATTTAGCAAGTCTTAATTACAAAGTCTTTGGATGCAGAATGCAGAAATTAACCAATGGGATAAACTACTTCTTGAAAAAGGAACTAGTTGACTATTAATTCTGACAAAAGGAAAAGTGGCATAAGGACAGTGAACAAGGACACAGGTTAGTATTCAAGAAGTAAAAATTCCCATTTTGCTTTTATTTTTGGTTCACACTGGTTTTTTATTGTTCCTATGCCTGAAAGGTTGGCAGGACACATTGTACCTTTTTTATTTAAAGCTCACTGGCATGCAGTTTTACTTTATCTAAGATATAGTTTTCCCTATGGTATGTTGGTCTTTGTTAATTCCCAGTTGGATAACCAATACACCTAACACTTTTGTTGAAAATCCTCCAGACATTTCACACTGTGCAAAATACATCAGCTTAACTCCTAAGCATAATGAACAACTTTGACATTTGCAATGCTAGGACATTTTGCTCTGCACTGGCAATCTGGCTTCAACATAGTTTCCAGTTATTTTTCTCAATTTCTTCCAATGAGAGGACTCCGCTTTGGTACTAAGCTCTTCATTACCTTTGTTTTTCTCACCTCCTTTTTACCTATCAACAATTTATACATGCAGCCTAGTAAACAGTGCAGAGTAAAGGTTAAAGATTTGGCCTCAAATGTTGGATGACCAACATCCAAATAAAAAGCTTTATCATATTTAATTGTATACTCTCAAGAAAGTTGCTAAATCTCTCTCTCTCTCCCCTCTCTCTCTCTCTCTCTCTCTCTCTCTCTCTCTCTCTGTCCCCACTTTGCTTTCTTCTGTTCCTGAGGGTTGTCACAAATTCATCATATGAGAAAGGTTCTATTCACACTAAGTCTTTAAAATATTTCTTGCAGAAAAGTCCCAGCTCAATTCTGATATCCATAATGAAAGGATTCTGTTTTCACCAATGCAGGGTTATAATTTTCTCCTTTGACTACTTATTATGTTCACTATTCATGGAGGACACAATTTACAGATTGTATAGGATTTAAACTTGTAATGAGTAAAAGTGTCACTGCTTGAATTTTTTCAGAGTCAGGAAGCTCATCATATTCTGTAGCAGACTATACTATTTTTTAGACATTTTCAATAGTTAAAAACTCATTTTTATAAAGAAAACAATTGGCCTTTTAATGTAATTTGAACTTTGTGTTTTTTGACTAACATTCAATGTTTCTAATTGTCATAAGGAATTTTTCAAGTGATTACCACTTCGTTTATTTTCATGTTAAATACTCCATTTCTTTTAACCAAAGTGGGTAGTTCATAGAGCCCAATTAATTTTAATAATTTATGTTATTTAATTTTACTAATTTAATTTAATATAAACAACTATTAGAATCATCTTCTGCTATGGTTTGAACATATCCTATCTAAAATGTAGTTGTTGCTAATATAATGATATTAATGTGTGGGCCCTTTAAGAGGGATTAGACCATGATGACTTCTTTCACATGAATGGGATTAAGGCCCTTATAAAAGAGGCTTTACACAGTGTTTGACTTTCTTACCCTTCCACCATCTTCCTTATGAGGGCACAATGTTGCTTCCCGCTGGAAGACACAGCAATAAGGCACTATTGTGGAAGCTCAGAAAGCAACTCATCACCCAGCCTCACCAGCCAGCATCTTGATTTTGGAGAACGGTGAGAAATAAATTCCTGTTTTGTATGCAGTGCCCATTCTCATGTATTTTGTTATAGCAGTATTTAAAAAAAAAACACACCTTCTTTAAACATTCTTACTATCAGTGGGCTGTCCAGGTGCTGTGTTTTATATAACTTTCATTTCAAATAAACTGGAACTATGCTTTTTTTTTTTTAACTGGAAACTGGGTCCTTTATTTTTATATACCCAGTTATTATCAAAAGACAGAGAAAACATAAATTTATCTTCTTATTTCTCTTTTTCCACTTTGTATGTTTGTCTTTGTTACTATCTGTAATTGCTCTTATTTAAGAATTTTGGTCTAAGAATTACCACAAGTGTGTTCACCTATCTTGTTGTATACATATTCTTTCTTCCATTTAAGTTGTTATTTAGTTAAGGAAACTCCCTGTATTTTGCATCTTTGCATTCTCCTTTGCTTCTGAAGAAAGAATAAATACTAACTAAGAAACAACAGTTCCTCAATTTTTATACACGAAGGGCTTTGTAGGATGAGGCAATTTTGGTAAGAGATACAACTGTAATCAAATAGTTTGGAAATTACTTGGAAGGAAAAAACATACTTTTAAAAATTAAAAATATATATATATATTAATAATATGATGCAGGTAATATGTAAAATTGAAGTTAAAAAATCCGAAAGCAGAATGACAGAAGGCTGATCTGAAAGGAAAATAAGAATATGTATAGGAATCAAAAATGGAAGTTATCCCAGGTGACAGAAGACAGAACTTGGGAGTAGATGATGTATAATATGTCTAGAGATGGAGTTGACTTAAAAAGATATAAGTTTTGGATAAATAAAATAAGAGTAGTTTTTAGAATATTTTGAAAGTTAAATGTCTTAGTTCATTTTCTGTTGCTATCACAGAATATGAGGGTGGGCAATATACCCCAAAAAAAGCGAATTTATTCCTTATGGTTCTGAAAGCTGGAAAGTTTAAGATTAAGGGGCTGGCATGTTGTGAGGACCTTCTTGCTGAATCATGACTTGGTGGAAAGCATTACAGGCCAAGAGAGGAAGAGCATGCCCATCAGCCCAGGTCTCTCTTTCTCTTTTTATAAAGCCAGCAGTCCCATCATTGGGGCCTCATCATTCTGGCATTATCTAATTTTAATTATCTTACAAAGGACCCACCTCCAAACAACGTATCAGTTTGGGGATTTAAGTTTCCAACACTTGAAGTTTAAAGGAAACATTCAAATCACAGCATCAAGAAACATTTAGACTTGACTCAGTAGGTAATTGGTTATTAAGTTATTAAGAAGTTAGTGACATGATTGCTAATTGCATTTTGGCAGATTAGTCTGGCCTTAGGTAGGAGGGCCTAGGAAGAGAAGTAGATCTGAAAAATGAAACTGACTACAAAGCTTTTGCAGATATTAGAGAGAGTAAAGTTCTGGACTAAGATCAGGAAGTTTAAAAAAAATTCTGTAGCATAAGTGAAAGCATTTGAACATTTAAAAGAGGGTGTTAGGTTTTGAATTCTTTTTTTAAAATGTTTTGGTTTTAAAGCACTAAATTTTTTAAGAATATATTTAGTATATATGTCTAAGAAATCAGTTTTGATGATATTTTCTCATTCTTAATCTGGCACTTCCTAAAACAAATAAGAAGGTAGTACCTATTAAGGACATTCTGATTCACGTTTCTCCTAACATATGCAAGCATTAGCTCTTATTTCAATTTACTTTTAATTCATTAATTTATATTGCATGATATTATCAAATACCTTGCTAGTAAATTTGAACTGGTTATTTATACATAGTCAGGTGTCACTTAATGATGAAGATACATTCTGAGGCATGAATAATCTGGCAGTTTTGTCGCTGTGTGAATGTCATAGAGTATTTGTGCATCCAAACATATGCAGATCTATAAAAGGTACAGTAAAAACGCAGTAGTATAATCTTATGGGACTATCATCGTATATGTGGTCCATCATTGATGAAAACATTGCTATATGGTAAATGATTATAATTGAGTTTAACTATATAATATTTTAAGAGTATGTATTTTTGTTATTAGGTTACTCTAAATGTGTTTAACAGAGTGCTTCCTTTTTTTGTAATGAGAGAGCTAAAACACAACTCTTATACATGATGAGTATAGTTTGAGAAATAAAGAATAAATAAAACTTTTTAATATAGTTATTTTCCGTATTCAAAAGTAGAAATTTCCCTAAGATATTTTGTGTGTCCTACTTATAATAATATCTATTCTGGTGTAAAGACTTGGTGGAAATCTCTTTGTGAAGAATAGATAATTAAAATTTAAGATTAAACTAGATGTCCAATGAGATGAAAACCAAATCATTACTATGTTTTGGCATAATCAAGGAAAATCAGTTTGTGAGAGATGGATTTCCAAGCTTAGCAGAAATGTTTCTCTGCATTTCAATAATCTGTCCTGCATTTAAGTTTACAATTTAGTTGATGTCCAGCAATTACGCTTTATTTTACTGTATCATATTAAGATTGGATTCACAAGTATATGTAACATTTCCAACCATTCCACCAATTAACACTATAATAGGTTAAAATAACAATTATACTTCTTTTAGAACCACATCTATTTGATTTCATAAGAAAATGCTAACACCTGGAATTTTGCCATAATCATGTATTAGCCTATTGATCACTGTCTTATTCAGCTTGGGATGCCATAAATTTGGTATCTTAAGCATCATAAATTTATTTTCTCACAGTTCTTGAGGCTGGAAGTCTTTCTGTGTAACCACATGGGGGGGGGGGAGAGAGAGAGAGAGAGAGAGAGAGAGAAACAGAGAATGTGCATAAGCAAGCTTTAGTGTCTCTTCCTATAAAGGCACTAATCTTAACCTGAGGGCACCATTGTCATGGCCTCATCTAAACCTAATTATCTACCAAAGGACTCATTCCAAATATCATCACATTGAGGGTTATGGCCCCAACATATGAATTTGCGGGAGACACAATTTTCTCCATAACATTCTGCCCTCAGGCCCCCTCAAATTTTTTTATTCTTACTTGCCAAATACATTCATTTCATCCCAATAGTTACAAGAGACTTAACTCATTTCAGCATCGAGTCTAAAGTCCAAATGTGAAAGTCTCATCTAAATATAATCTATATCAGATGTCAATGAGAATTGAGGTATGATTTATCCTGAGACAAAATTTACCTACAACTGTGAACCTGTGAAACCAGAAATGTACATGCTTCCAAAATGTAAAGATGGAACAGCCATGGGATAAAAAGTCAATTTTCCAGGAAGAACAGCTGGCTATTTTGCCACAGGTTGGTTACACTGAGCCATTTCCATCATAAAAAGGAGTGCATTTCATTCTTACTACAAAAGAAAATTACTCTGAATATGGATTTGTCTTACCTGTGCAAATTGCTTCTGCCAAAACTATTACCCGTAGCCTTATAGAATTGACCATCATGGAATTTTGTCCGGCATTACTTCTGATCGGGGAACTCACTTAACAGCAAAATACTTTTGGCAATGGGCAAATGTTTATTGAATTTAGAGGTTTTTACCATGTGCCCACTGTGCTGACACTGTTGGATTGACAGAGTGGTGGAAGTCTTTTGAAGACTCAGTTACAGGACCAGGTAAGTGGCAATAACTTGCATGTTTAGAACAACATTATGCAGAAGACGGTATATCCTCTGAATCAGTGTCCAATATATGGTGCTGTTTCTCTAACAGCCACAATTTATGGGTCCAAGAATCAAAGGCTGAAAATGGAAGTGGCACCACTCATTACTACCTTTTATGGCCCAGTAATAATTTTTTTATTTCTGTTTCCACTTTCTTATGCTTAGTTGACCCAAAGTCTTATTTCCAAGGGGAGAGATGCTTTCACCAGGAGATTCAACAATGATTTCACTGAACTGGACATTAAGGCTGCTGTCCAGGTGCTTTGAAGTCCTTATGCCTCTGAATCAAGAGGGAGAAAAGGCGGTTACTCTGCTGGCTGGAGCGAGTGATCCTGAATACCAAGGGAAAATTGGATGACTACTCCACAATAAGGAAGAATACAGCAGATCCCTTACACCATCTCTTAGTATTACTATGTCCCCTGTGATTAAGGTCAGTGGAAAATTAAAAGAACCCATTCCAGTCAGAACTAATAGTCCAGACTCTTCAGGAATGAGAGCTTGTGTCACTCCACCAAGCAGAAAATACAACCAGCTAAGGTGCTTGCTGAAGGTAAAGGGAACACAAAACAGGAGGTGCAAAAAAGTAGTTATAAATACCAGCCATGACAACATGACCAGCTACAGAAATGAAGACTATAATTGTTGTAAGTATTCCTTCTTATTTTGTGGTGTATGTGTGTATGTTAAGCAAATCGCTTTGTTTTCTTCCCTCTCTTGTTTCCCTATTGTGGAACGTAAGAAGCACTGACTCATAGTATTTAAAAATTGCTAATTTTATATTATGGTATTTAAGTTATGGAATATCAAGAATAAGAGGGTGCAGCACACCAACATGGCTCAAGTATACATATGTAACAAATCTGCACGCTATGCACATGTACCCTAGAACTTAAAGTATAATAATAATAATAATAATAATAATAATAATAAAGAGTAAATATCACTCAAGAACTTTACTTCCTCTTCAGGAGAAGAAGTTTGTTTTCACATGTACACGGGATAGCTATATTATGTTAGGTGCAATTGTGCCCTTGTTACTCCTTCTATGAGAACATTAAATATGGTTTGAGAAGAGGCATGGTTACCAAGTTGACAAAGAGTAGACTTACAATGGTTAATTTTATGTATAAATTTATTATACATAAAGTCTTGGGTTACCCAGGTATTTGGTTACACATTATGCTGGATGTGTCTGTAAGAGTATTTTTGAATAAGATGAACATTTGAATTGATAGACTAAGAAAAGCAGATGGCTTTCCCCAGCTTGAGTGGGCCTCATCCAATCTGTTGAAGACCTAGATATCAAAAAAAAAAAAAAAAAAAAAAAAGGCTGAATGAGAGACAACTCTCTTTCTGCCTGACTGTATTTAAGGTAGAACATTGGCCTCCTCCTGACTTTGGACTCAGACTCAGACTCAGACTTTACATATGTAGCTCTCTTGGTTCCCAAGCCTTTGGATTCTAACTGAAACTAGAATATTGGTTCTCCTGGTCTTTAGTTTACTGAGTGCAGATCTTGGGACATCTCAACATCCATAGTTTCATGAGTCAATTTCTTGTAATAAATATATAATACTTATGTTATTTATAAGTGTTTTATATTACATTTTATTGGTTCTGTTTCTCTGGAGAACCCAGACTAAACTGGATCTCCACTCACTAAACTCTATCATTACAGGAACATGGAAATAATGTTTCTGCTTTTCAGATTGTAGTTAGTCTATGGATCAGCCTTTCTATAACACTTAACCACCTCATTTTAAACATTTGCAAAGGTATTTTAAATTCTACTTTAGACCCTTGACCTATGAACTAAAATTTGGGACTAAAGAGGTGTAGAAGAAATAAATAGAAAAGAAAACAGAAGTGTTGTAATTCATTTATTTATTTATTTAACTTGGTCTTCATCAAACAACAAGCCTATCAATATATCCTTTTTTTTAATTGTACAAATATATGGGGTACAGTGTGATGTTTCAATGTATGTATGCATTGCAAAATGATCAAATCAGAATAATTAGCATATCCATCATGTTAAACATTTATCTTTTTTTTTCTCTCTTTTTGAGACAGGGTCTTGTGTCACCCAGGCTGGAGTGCAGTGGCATGATCTTGGTTCACTGCAATTTCTGCCTCCCAGCCTCAAGTGATTCTACCACCTCAGCCTCTCCAGTAGCTGGGACCACAGGCATACACTACTATGCCTGGCTAATTTTTCTTTTCTTCTTTCTTTCTTCCCTTCTTTCTTTCTTTCTTCTTTCTTTCTTTCTTTCTTTCTTTCTTTCTTTCTTTCTTTCTTTCTTTCTTTCTTTCTTTCTTTCTGTCTTTCTTTCATTCTCTCTCTCTCTCTCTCTCTCTCTCTCCCTCCCTCCCTCCCTCTCCCTCTCCCTCTCTCCCTCTCTCCCTCTCTCCCTCTCTCCCTCTCTCCCTCTCTTCCTCCCTTTCTTTCTTTCTTTCTTTCCTCGAGCTCCTGACCTCACATGATCCACCCGCCTCAGCTTCCCAAGTGCTGGGATTGCAGGCGTGAGCTACTATACCTGTCCAACATTTATAATTTCTTTATGGTGATAACCTCTCTTCTAACTATCTAAAAATATGTAGTGCATTCTTATTAGCTTTATTTAGTTTACTGTGTAGTACAGTATCAGAACACATTATTTCTCTGAAACTGTAAATTGGCCAGCCTCTTCTTATCACTTTACCCACTACACTGTCCCAAACTCTGTTAACCACTATTTACTCTGCTTGTATGAGGTATACTTTTGTAGATTCTAAACAGAAGAACCAGCAATGTTTGTCCTTGGGTGCCTGGCTTATTCTAGTTTTACCCATGTTGCCGCAAATGACAGAATTTCATTTTGGTTTATGACTTAATAGTATTGAGTACCCAAACACACACATAAACAAACACACATATCACATTTCTTTATCCATTTACCCATACATAGGCAGAGGTTGATGCCATATCTTGGCTATTGTGGATAGCATGGCAATAAACATGTAGGTGCAGATTTCTCATCACATACTTTCATATACTTTGATTATACACCCAGTAATGGGATTGCTGGATCATATGGTAGTTCTATTTTTAATTTCTTAACCTCCATACTGCTTTTCATAATGGCTGTACTAATATACATTCTCATCATCAGTGTGTAAGAATTCTTTCTTCACATCCTCACCAGCATTTGTTATGTCTTGTCTTTTCGATACTAGTCATTCTAACTGGGATGAGGTGATATCTCATTGTGGTTTTGATCTGCGTTTTCCTGATGATTGGAGATGTTGAACAATTTTTCATATACTTGCTGGACATTTGCATGTCTTCTTTTGAGAAATATCGGGTCCCTTTTGCTCACATTTTTAACTGCATTATTTTTTCTAAGTTGTTTGAATTCTTTATATATGTCTGATATTAATTTTTGTCAGATAGATAGTTTGCGAATATTTTGTCTGCAGGTTATTGTCTTCACTTTGTTAATGATTTTCTTCGCTATGCAGAAGCTGTTTAGCTTGATCAAATTTCTTTTGTATATTTTGTATTTTGTCACCTGTGCTCATGAGCTATTACCTCCAAAAATCTTTGCCCAGACCAATGTGCTATAATACTTACCCAATGTTTTCTTCTAAGTAGTTTTATAGTTTCAGGTTATACACTTAAATCTCTAATCAGTTTTGAGATGGTTTTTATATATGGTGAAAGACAGGAATCTGGTTTCATTCTTCAACCTATGGATATCTAATTTTCTCAGCACCATTTATTAAAGAGGCTGTCCTTTCCCTATTGTATATTCTTGGCACGTATGTCAAAACTCAGTTGGCTGTAAGTGCATGGATTTACTTCTGAGTTCTCTGTTCTATTCCATTAGTCTATGAATCTGTTTTTAATGCCAGCACCATGCTTTTTTTTATTACTTTAACTTTGTAGCACATTTTGAAATTTGGTAGTGTGATTCCTTCAGCTTTGTTATTTTTGCTCAGGGTTGCTTAGCTATTCAGGGTCTTTTGTGGTTCCATATAAATTTTAGGGTTTTTTTCTATTTATATGAAGAATGTCATTGGTATTTTGATAGGGGTTACATTGAATCTGTAGATTACTTTGGGTAGTACAGACATTTTAACAGTATTAATTTTTCTAATCCATGAGCTTGGGATAGCTTTTCATTTTTGTGTATGTCCTCTTCAATTTCTTCCATCGCTGTCTTATAGATTTTCTTGTAGTGATTTTTTACTTGCTTTTGCATGTATTTATTGGCATTCTACTTGTTGTGTAGCTTTTGAAATGAGATTGCTTTCTTGAATATTTTTTCAGACTGAATATGTCAGCATATAGAAATGCTACTGATATTTGTCTGTTGATTTTATATCTTGCAACGTTACTGAATTCATTCATCAATTCTAAGAGATTTTTGGTTCAGTCTTTAGGTTTTTCTCAGTATAAGATCATAAGATCATGTCACCTGCAAACAAGAAGAACTTGACTTCTTCCTTTTGTTTCTGGATATCGTTTATTTATTTCTCTTGACTAAATGCTCTGGCTAGGACTTCCAGTAATACGTCAAATAAAAGTGGTAAAAGAGGGCATTTTAGTCTTGTTCCAGATCTTAGTGGGAGGTTTTCAATTTTTCCTTATTCAGTATGATATTAGCTGTGTGCTTGTCATACATGACTATTATTATGTTGAGGTAAATTCCTTCTATATTTGTTGAGACTTTTTATCATGACTGGATGCTGAGTTTTATCCTTTTTCAACCCCTATTGAAACGATCATATGCTTTTTGTCCTTCATTCTGTTGATGTAAAGTATAATGTTATTAATTTGTGTGTATTGAATTATTCTTACATTCCTGGAAATAATTCCATCTGATCATGATGAATGATTTTTTAATGTATTACTGAATTCTGTTTGCTAATATTTTGTGAAAGGTTTTTGCATCTATGTTCATCAGAGATATTGTCCTTTAGTTTTCTTTTGTTGTTGTTGATGTTGATTTTGTTTCTTTGTCTAGTTTTGGTATGGGGATAATGTTGACCTCATTCGCATGATAAAAAGATACTCCATGCAAATAAACACTGGGAATCAAAAAAGAGATGGAGTGGTCAGTTGCAGAATCCATGAGGCTGCTCATGTTACCCCTTAATCCCATACAGCACAGCACAGAGAGAGACTTCTTTCACTTGACGGAAGAAGGAATTGAGTGAGAAATGAGTTTAGAAATGTTCCCTTTTCTTCCTTTTTTGGAGAATAGTTTTGTAAAATTAGTATAAATTATTTAAATGTTTGGTACAATTCAGCAGTGAAGCCGTCAGATTCTGGAGTTATCTTGGATGAAAGAAACTGTGTTATTGTTTTGATCTTGTTACTCATTATTGGTTTGTTCAGCCTTTTCATTTCTACATGATTTAATCATGGTAAGGTGGATATGTTAAGGAACTTATGATTTCTTCTAGGTTTTTCAATTTCTTTGTATTTATTTGTTCATAATAGTTATATGATCCTTTGTATTTCTGTGATATCAGTTGGAATGTTTCTTTTTGTGTGTCTGATTTTAGTTATTTGAAGCTTCTCTCGTTTTTCATAGTCTAGCTAAAAGTTTATAAATTTGTTTATTCTTTCAAAAATCATCACTGTTTCAATGATCATTGTAATTTTTTAGTCTATTTCATTTATTTCTGTTTCTTATCATCTTTTTCTTTTTATTTTGGGTTTCGATTGATCTTGTTTTTCTACTTCCTTGAGGTCTAATGTCAAGATGTTTATTTGAGCCCTTTTTTGATAGGAGCATTTATTGCTATAGACTTCCCTCTTGGAACTGCTTTTGCCTGTAGCCCATAGTTTTCAGTACATTGTGTTTCCATTTTCATTTGTTTCATGAAATCTTTAAATTTCCCTTTTAATTTTTCTTTGCTTCATTAGTTGCTTATGAGTATGTTGTTTAATTACTATGTATTTGTACAGTTTCCAAAGCTCCCCTTCTTATGCAGTTCTTGTTTTATTCTATTGCTGTCTGAAAAGATACTTTTTTGATATGACTTTGATTTTGGGTTTTTTTTGTTTGTTTGTTTGGTTGGTTGGTTGGTTTTTGATTTTTTTTTTTAGACAGAGTCTCACTCTCTCACCAGGCTAGGGTGTAGTGGCATGATCTCCGCTCACTGCAAGCTCCACCTCCTGGGTTCAAGCAATTCTCATGCCTCAGCCTCCTGAGTAGCTCAGATTACAGGCACGTGCCACCACACCCAGCTAAGTTTTGTATTTTTAGTAAAGACAGGGTTTCACCATGTTGGCCAGGATGTTCTCGATCTCCTGACCTCATGATCTGCCCACCTCGACCTCCCAAAGTACAGGTGTGAGCCACCATGCCCAGCCACCTTTGTTTTTTTACAAAAATGTGTTGTCTTGTTTTGTGGCATAACATGTGGCCTATCCTGAAGAATATTCCATATGCTGTTAAGAAGAATATTTATTCTGCAGACATTAGGTGAATGTTTTTTAATGTTTGTTAGATCTGTTTGGTCTAAAGTTTATCTCCAATATTTTTCTTGATTTTTATCTGAATCATCTGTTTACTGCTGAAAGTGGTGTGTTGAAGTCCCCTATGATTATTGCATTGCAGTCAATCATTTCCTTTATGTCTGTTAATATCGGCTTTATACACTTATGTGCTCCAGTGTTTGGTACATATATATATTGACAATAATATATCATCCTCCCATATTGACCTTTTTATCACTGTATAATGGCTTTATTTTGCTTTTTTTTCTCTTTTTGACATAAAATCTGTGTTTTATGTGAAATAAGCATAGCTGTTCCTTCTCTCTTATGGTTTCCAGTGTCCATTTGCCTGGAGTGTCTTTTTTCATCCTTTCATTTTCATCCTCTGTGTGTCTTTATAGTTGAAGTAATTTTGTTGTAGACACCTTGTAGCTGAGTCTTCTTGTTTAATTGTTTAATCATTCAGCCACTCTGTCTTTTAATTAAATAATTTAGTTCATTTATATTCAAGTTTATATTGAAAAGGACTTACTGCTACAACTTTGTTACTTGTTTTCTGGTTGATTTGTAACTCCTTTATTTTTATCTTTCTTACTGTCTTCCTTTGTGATTAAGTGATTTTCTCTGGAAGTATGTTTTAACTGTGTGCTCTTTTGATGCTATTCTATAATCTCACAATCTGTGTGATATGGTTTGGCTCCAATCTCATCTTGAATTGTAACTCTCACAGTTCCCACATGTCATAGGAGGAACATGGTGGGAGGTAATTGAATCATGGGATCGAGTCTTCCCTGTGTGTTCCTGTAAGAGTGGATAAGTCTCACAAGATCTGATGGTTTTACAAAATGGGAGTTTCCTTGCACAAGCTCTGTCTTTGCCTGCCACCATCCACATAAGATGTGACTTGCTCCTCTTTGCCTTCCGCCATGATTTTGAGACCTCCCCAGCCATGTGTAAGTCCATTAAACCTCTTTCTTTTGTAAATTGCCCAGTCTCAGGTGCTTCTTTATCAGCAGTGTGAAAACAGACTAATAAACTGTTTTTATTCATTTGACTTTTTTCATCTTCTTACTAGTGTTTGTTAATAGCCTGTCTTTAAGCTCACTGATTCCTTGTTGTGCTTAATCAACTCTGCTTTCAAAATCCTCTAATGCATTTTTCACTTTGTTCATTGTATTTTTTCAGCTCCAGGATTTCTGATTTATTTTTAAAATTATTTCCATCTCTTTGTTAAATTTGTCTTACAAATTTCTGAATTGTTTCTCTGTGTTGTATTAAAGTTTGTTGTGTTTTCTCAAGACAGCTACTTTGAATTTTTTGTCTGAGAGACCACATATTTCAGTCTCTCCAGGGTCAGTCACTGGCATCTTATTTAGTTTATTTGGTGAGGTCATTTTTCTCTGAATGTTCTTGATGCCTTTGAATGTATGCCGAGGTCTGAACATTGAAGTATTAGGTATTTATTCCAGTCTTTGTGATCTTGTTTTGTTTGTGCCTATTCTTCTTCAGAGGACATTTCAATAATTCACAGGGGACTGACTATTGAGTTCACCAAGCCTGTGGTCACTGCAGCCATTTTAGCACTAAAGGTTGCCCTAAGCCTGAGTTTGTCACAACTTTCTCACAAGCTTTAAGATCCCTGGCCTTTATAGACCTGGAGAACACCAAGGAATGTTCTCCAGGTTCTCATTCAAAGTTCCTCACTCAATTCCTTCTTCCCTCAAGTGGAAGGAGTCTTTCTGTATGCTGTGATGTATGGAATTGAGGAAGCGGTAACATGAGTAATCTCATGGATTCTTACAGCTGACAACTTGCTAGTTTACCTGAAGCCCATAGCCTCCCAGACCTGTGCAGGACTTGGGTTCATGCCCAAGGCCCATGGCCACTACCACCTGCCTGCTGCTGAAATTTATTTGGTGCTCAAGGTCACTTTATAGAACCAACTATCAAGTGAGATGAGACTTAGGTTCATCCTGCCAAGGCAGTAGATACCCTCTGGCCTGGGGCAGTTATAGAAGCCTCATTTTCAGGCACTGGTTTGGAATCAGAGTCCTCAAGTTTCTGCTCAGTGCTGTGTTTTACTGTGACAGGGCTGGTACTGCATGTCAAGGCAATAGCTCATGCACACTCTCCTCTCCTTTCCACAAGGAAATGGAGTCTATCTTCCCCCTTCATTGCTTGGATATGTGGGGAGGTTCAATACACAATGCAAGACTATATGCTCTCCCTTACCTATTTAATGGATTTTTTCTCATTGTGCTACAACCAGGTACGATGATTTCTGATCTACTTAGCTCTTGTGAAGGTACTTTTCTCGTGTAGGTAGTTATTCACATTGATGTTTCTACGTTGGTAAAATCACTGAAGTGTTCTATTCTATCATTTTGCTCCACCTCCCTAGAATATTGTATTGATAAAAAGTAAACACTAGGGATCTAATGATTTTATGGGATCAAATAAAAAATTAAGAGAAGTGAAGGTAAAGTGCAATATTACAATTAGGAAGTCATAGATAATTATTAAATGAATAGTTGTGATAAACAGGTTAGAAAAAAACATCAGATTGAATGAAATTGAGAAATGAGTTTCATTCACTTACTATTTCATTTGCTCCTTAAAAACTGTTTAATATTTGTATGAGCCAGGGCCTATTCCAAATATGGATATTAAAGTGTAGATGACAGTCATGCTCTGAGCTCTACAGAGAGTACATTCAACAGTGAGGCCAGATTAAATAAACACAGTGATTAAGAGATTAATTTAAATACTGATAACCACTATGAAAGGCCTTAGAATTTCAATACTGATAACCACTGTGAAAGTTTAATGGGCATACAACACATATAGTCAGACAGGGACCTGTGTCTATAAGGATTTCGTACTTGGTTTAATGTTCCGCTCTCAGTGTCTTATAATTCTTAAGTGTTTTTGAACAATTGGCTTCAAATGTTTATTTTTCACTTCACTCTGAAAATTATATAACCAGTAATGCAAATGATGAATTGCAGAAGATCAGGTGAGACAGCTGACAGAGTCTAGCACATGTATGATAAATTGGTATAATAAGTTATATTTTAATATATTTGAAATGGGCATTCAGCAGGATGATAAAAGAGAAGAGAAATACAATTACATTTTAGGCTTTAAATTTGATAATCCAATTACAAGAAAACATATTTATTGTTATTATAACTTTTATTTCCAGATAAACATATTCAACACGTTTGTTGCGAATTTTGACAGTACTGTCAGAAAAGGAGACATTTCAGAATTAAGTGAGAGCAAAAGACTATCTAATCTTAAACAATTTCCTTCCTTATTTACTATCTGTCATCAACTTCAGAAACTTTTGTGTAAACCACTCACATCCTTGGGTACTTCATTTTCAAGATTACATTATAGACAAAATGAGTTCCATGCACACAATCAACTGATAAAATGAAAATATGTACTCTTTAGTCCTCCCAGAAACTGGTACTATACATCCTAATATAAGATCCAGATTCTTCTACCATGATTTTGCTTTCTTTTGAAATGATTTATCAGCATAATTTATAAGTAGTAACGAATGAAACCCAAGTAGTTAATGTTCATTAGGTACAGATGGCCCTTCATTTAATTACATCATCTGAATCTGTTCCAAAACATCGTCAACTTTAAAATTGTAGTCATCATATTCCTTAATGTGGTCACATTATTTATTTTAACCATCATAGATGTCATATTTCTTTTGAATTTAAAAAATGTTGTCTCTAGTCCCAGTACAATAAAGAAGATGTAGTCAATTGTATATTAAAAACTACAATTAATTCTTTAAAGCATAATTTTCAGACAACGGTAATTAGTTAAAAACAATGTTTCATTGTAGAGCAAAGGAGTTTCCTAGATACTTATTTTATTCAATTGGATTTATTCACTCCTAGTAATAGCTCAAGCAAAGACATTATGCAGCATTCCACTTCCAAGACGAGTGAAGGGCCCTTAAATTTTGTCATAAACTTAAAAAAAAAGTCTCAATAAATAGGAGGTCAAGTTTGGAATTCATCATATTTTTGAAAATGCATTAAATGTCATGGAAACTCACAAGTTAGGCTGGAGAAATAGATCTTCCCTTTTCCTGATCATATTTTACTCTTGATAATTCTTATAGTTCAAAATGAGTATAATGTGGCACTATAATTGTATTTTGTGTTCTTGACAAAGAGGAATTTTATGATTTGATAATTTGGCAGAAGAACAGCTCTTATAATAATTTGATTTTAATATTAACCTGATCTGCTAAACCAAAAAATGAGAGATCAAATTATTAATTTATGTTTAAATAATCTAAAATGTTTCATATTCAATTTTTATTATTTATCTATAGGTATAAAAACACTATGTGTTCTAACAGGTTAAAGACAAATCTCAGCTTTACTCATATGATCTCCGTATGGGTATATATTTCCTCTGTCATGAGAAATGTATTCCATAGGAAAAAGAACAGCATTTTTTTGTGTTAATATAATTTTATTAGGCATTCTGAACACTTTAACATAGCTGTGGTCAGCATAAGCCACAGGAAATGTGGTCGGACACAAACGGCTTCATGCCTGAACTCCAAATTTTCCTGGTTCTTTCTTTCATTGTAAACTTTCAGGCACATTGGACCTTCTAATGTTTGTCCAAGGAATCCAGACAATGTAGACAATCTAGAGACAGAGAATTGACAGGAGATTAGGCCAGAGCACCTCATGAATGAAGCATCATGCAATAGAAAGAACATGAATGTTGTAGTCAGGCAGATTCTAGCTTCAAGAATTACGGACTGAGTTGCAAGTCAGTTCAACTCTATGAGTTTTAGTTTCCTGTATATAAAACAGGGACCACCCTGAAGAAAGCAAAATAATGAACCACTACAGACATTCATGTCCTAATCCCCAGAACTATGGATATTTTACTTTACATAGCAAAAGAAATTTGTCAGAAGATTTTGAAAAGCGAAAATTACCCTGGATTATCTGATGGGAACAATTGTAAATCAGAAGAGTCCTCCTTTTAAATGAAAGAGGTACACAGAAGAGGCAGAGGCAGAGAAGGAGATGTGACAGTGGAAACAGAAATTGGAGTAATTTGTCCTGGCATTGCTGACTGTAAAGATACAGCAGAACCACGTGTCAAAGAATGTGGGTGGCTTATAAAAGCTGAAAAACGAAAGAAATGGTTCTTCCCTACAGCCTCCAGGAGGAGTGCAACCCTGAAAAGTACCTTGATTTTAGCCAAGACCCATTTCATACTTCGACCTCCAGAACTGTAAGACAATAAATGTGCAAGCCATAGGTTTGTGGTGATGTTTCAGCAGTAATAGGAAATTAACATACTTCATTATGTAAGTATTGTAAGTATTGTATGTAAGTAATGTAAGTATTGTAAGATTCAATATGTAACCATTGTAAGATTTCATAAGTATTTAATTTTCCCAGCTCATATTGAGACCTTGAAAAACATTAGTTTTGGGTTTTTTTGTTTGTTTGTTTGTTTGTTTTAATCACACAAGGACTAAAGAGGCCTTGAACTCTTTAGTTTTAAAGATTTGCTGAGAACTAAATGTGTGAATATGTTTCCTTCTAGTCTATATTATCCAAGAAGAAATGATTATAATTATTTAGCGGAGATGAAAGGACTTGGGCACAGTAAAAATATGTTTGTTTTTCCTTAGCATAAGCAGCTTCAGTGAGCTGAACAGTAATGCTAACTGACCTTTAAAGTATGGTGAAAATTTTCCTGTGTGCTGTGTATCACAGCTGAATACTGAATCACTATAGTTCACTTGCCCTGTGCCTTTCTTCTGGCAACATGACATTATCAACTGCATCTTTTCCTCTTTAGCCTGTGGAGTTCAATCACAGGTTAGAAGTTTCAATTGTTTCATAGCTTCAAAACACATTTAAACTCTTTTGAGTTGACCAAGAAATCTAACCTAACAGGATGAAAAACAAACAATTCTACCTCTTGGAATGTATGATTATGTGTTACTGGTTGGAAATTTACTCCCAGTTTCAGAGCAAGAAATTGCCATGAGATTCACAGCTTCTTGTATAGCTGCAAAACTTTCCAGATGACTTACCTGTTTTCAGTTGTGATAAATAAACATGCACACATGCCAACTTGTGCACATTTCCTTGCCTAGCATTGGACACTTAAACCCATCTTCTCTCATAGAATTAATGGCCTCAACCAGAAAATGAAACAGATTTTATTTAACAGATTGGAAGGAGCTATATAGAACTTTACAGCTTGTTTCATCTGCTATACTATTACATGCACTTTTAATTATTTTAGACATATTTAAATGTAACAAATGTCTCACAGACATATGACATGAGATAAAAGTTACAGCTATAATTTGTATTAATTTTGGATGATCTGAGAGCCTGGAGGTAGAACTGACTCTTGAGACTGGAATTTAAAACAAAAGTGGAAGTTTAATTAGAAAATAAATTAACTCCATACATTTATATTTTTAATGAATTAGATGAATCATACAATATAATTTCACCTGGAGATGTACATATTTTAATTGCCTGTTTTATAGTAATTACCTTTCTTTTGCTCCCTGGCACTAAAATATAGCTTGAACAGCTTTCTTATCCAAGATCCATGTAGGTCTAGCATATTTTCTTAGATTCTCTTAAATCCACTAACACATATTAAAGTGATTAAAGTTAATGACATCACATTTGACCTGTTTCCCTTTTAGGATTTTTAATTCAATAGGGCACATATGTAGAAAAGCTTTCCTCATAGCAGTGTCATTCAGAGTTGTGATTAAAATATAAGCCTTTCGCAGAGAGAGGTAGTCATTAGCAGCTGGAGGAAAAGTCACTGGGGGATTGTTGTTTAGACTCCTTCATTGGTTGGGGTAGTGACTTAAATGGCATATATTATCCAATATTGTATGATCACCTTTCTGTAGAAATAAAATTAAAGCTAGAAAAGATTGAAGAAATTAATTAGATAGAAGAAAAATGGGAGAAAAAAATACATATTTCTGCCAACCATTTTATTTCAAAGAGAATTTGGATAAAAGATTATGAAAATTTATCTAAGTGGCAAATTAGCATATCAGATACCAGATTCCAGTTATTCTTCTGGCATGAACAGTGTACTGCCTGTGTACCACCTTCTCAGCTCATGCAGTAAGGCAACAATCTTATTGTAAAAACTACATAGCCAGGGGGAAATCTACTACTTTCTGTGGCTTATGAAAGCTACAGGATTTATTTCTCCTGATGTTAGATGGGAGTAAGGAGAAGAAGAACAACCTTGTTCACAATAACACACATTAGCAAGAAGACAAAAATATATCCTAAAAACTATGAAATATAAGTAATACAGGGAAAAATTATTTTACCAGAATATAGATTGGAAATATGAAGACCTTCTGTTATACTGTATAAAAATTATTTGCTACCATAGTCAATAACAAAGTTGGAAGAGTCAACAGATAGATTATTCTACCATACACAAGTATGTAACTTATGAGAAAGACGTATTTGTCAGTAAGTATGAAGCATGAAAAAATTCAATGAATTATGTTATGACAATTTAAATACATTCACAAAAACGAAATCATGAAAGTTTCAAGGAGTTAAAAAATTAAGGTTGAAATAGCTAAATGGTGCTTATGAAATTTTTGTACTATAGGGAAATATTCTAACAAAGTGATTGAAAAATTCATAATGCAAGTGTAAAATATAACTTTGAAATAGACATGATTGGAATGTACCCACCGAAGAAGTCATCCTGAGAAAAAAACAGGGAAAGAGTTGACAATTATGATTCATATAATGGAAAGCTGACATACATTGATACAAAAAAATGCTAAAGTTCACAACAATAACCGGACAAAATAAGCAGCTAATTAACAAAAGAAGAAATCTATTGATCTAAAAATAAAATTGATATGAAAATCAATGTTATTTATAAGCAAATAAATGAGAATTAAAATCAAATTGATGTACCATTTGTTATTTAAATTGTCATCTGTTTAATGAGAATAATTACTAGTAACACAATCATAGCGAAAAGAGGTGTAAAGTGATACGAACACCTGTAATACTACTGATCCCAATGCTACTGTATAAAATGAGCTGAGACAAAATCAGTTAGTCCACTATCATCCTGTGCTTCAAACTTATTTAGCACTCCCTCTTCCTCAGAGCTTTGCTAATAATAAGACCCTAGAATCTTGGTTTTCTATAAAATTATATATTCTAAATAACTTAAGAGGTGTTAATTCAAAAGCTTCTAGAGTGTTGGGAATCCTGAAACTTTGGCATGGTCACATCCGAAGAACAGCTATAGAGCAGAAACATACCAGAGAAGGATAATAAATGCCTTTTTTTAAGACTGTTAATTTAAAAGACACCAGTGTAACAAAGGGTATATCCACCTGCCTTCTATCTTCCTCTTTAATCAGGCAGAGGTACTCCGTGTTTCAAAGTTCAAGAATCAAAAGATAAAGTATAAAATGGGACTAAGTATCCCAACCCCAGTTTTCTCTTCTTTATACACCTGGTTGAGAAAATGCTGTAAAATGGAAATTCCAAAATTAAGTAGCTGAAAATATGCTTTTATATCTGAGTGATTTATTAAAATAGCTGGAGAAAGCTTTACAAAAAACCCTTATTGCAAGGTCATGACTAAGGAAAAGAGAAAAAAGAAAACCTGAAAACATACAATGTGATTTTTTTAAAGTACAGGATAGACCACTGTAAATAACATTGAAAAATCTGTTGGTCTTTATTTTCATTAATCACTGGCACATTTTCAATTAGGAGCAGCCTTCAATAACAATAAAAAATTGAAGACTATGAAGAAATACATCTATCTGCAAAGGTAAAACATAAGAGAAGAAAACAAATAATAGACAAGCAGAGAAAGAGATAAAAATGAATTTTGAAGGCTCTTATCTCATTGTCCATGTTTTTACTAAGTGTACATGACAGTGAGTTCACAAGTCTCTCTCGTTCTTTCTATTTACTGCTAGTCAGACTATCAGTGATATCTGAGAGACAAGTCGGTAACCAAATCAATATATTTGATGTTGTTTAATGTGATAAAGATAAACTGGAATTTAATATTTCTAAATTCATGCCCTCCAGAGATCCACTAATTGAAAATGCATATTACCTCTGGAAATAAAATGCATATTACCCCTGACTTTTACATTTCCTATTACTATTGCTTACACATATTTTATTATGGTAAGTATAAGTGTAACTTGATAAACAGATTTGTTTTTTTATCATCTAAGAAACTTTAATTAAGAACAATCTTCATTTAATCAGATCTTCTTTAAAAATGCTGCTACATTTAACTTCCAGCAATTAGTTAAAAAAAAAAAAAAAGACTTACACTGAATCAACATAATAATATCCAAAGTATATTCGGGAAACAGTAAGCATTTATTAGAGCTTCCATTTTTTTGCTATTGTTACATTATTGTACTGAGTGGAGATAAGCCCACATTACTAAAATATACTTGATATGTCAAAATTATTGAAAAGATAATTGCTTCTGCTGCTACATGATACTATCTTCTTTAGAGTGGCTCTGTCTTCACTAATGCTCTTATTCCTTCTTACATCACCAGACACAAACATCTGCAGTATTTTCATTCACTCAACTCTTCCTCATTCTTCTATTATTATAATTGTCATTATTTCTTAATTTTCTGAGATAAAAGAGATTTAATTTGAGCCTCCTCAAATTTATTTATTTTTTTACTTCACACATATTTTATCTTGACAAATTTGTCTTTCTTTCCCCCTGAATCAAAAGAAAACAGGTTTATTCTTTCCAGTTTAGCTTTTACTGATTCTAAAATTTCACACCCACCCACCTTGCTCCATCAATCTCCACACCCCTTATTCTATTCCTTTTGTCTTCACTGTATGTTATCTCACTTGCAAGGTTTGTGTTTTTCTCAATCTGTCCACAAAATGTTCTAGGTTCTCATAAGTATGCAAGTATACATGTATATGTATATAAATATATATGTATATAAATTATTCCTAGTCATAAGTCTTATCAGTCACTCAATTTAAAGAGATAGAGATTAGTATTTACTGAAAGCATAACACCCACATTTTGTATCAAATAGAATACTTCAAGTTTTATTGATGAAATAATTACAGTCTACAGTGTTAAGGGTTACTTCATTTACCCTATGTCACAGGTAAATGATAATATTGGGATTAGATATGGTTCTGCCTAACTCTACAGCACACTATCAAATTTATTATTTGTATAACAGGGTTATTCCCCACACTACCTTTATACAATATATGCCTCATGACTTCCACAATCTGACTTTTGATTCCACATTTATTTTTAATCTCCTTTCTTAAAGCTAACAAAGGATATGTTTGTTACTAAATGCTATAGTTTCTTCCAATGTCTTATATTCCTTAAATAGCCTGAGAATTATCACTTACGACCTCTTTCTCATTTTTATAATCCTTTATATACTTCACTAACCATGTCCCCCTAGTTTATTTTCACTCTTTATGGCCAACCTTCTTCTTCTTTTCCTTGTATTTTTTCTCCTATCTTCAAAGTTCTGCTCTTTGCTCCTACATTCTTAATCTCTAACCTACATTTATATTATTAATCTCAACTGAACTATTGTGAAGGCTGAGCAACTGATCATTTTCCCTTTTCATTGTTTAAAATGCCAAGATTGAACTTCTCGGTAGAATAAACTCTGTTCAGTCAGCTAGAAATGACAGATTGAATATAAAAGAAACCTAATTTTAAAATATTTTTGAAGGAAACATACCTAGTATTATTTATATCTAATTTTAAGGATATGCTAACATGGAATGATAAACAATATTTCAAGTACCAATCACCATGAAAAATTTGAGCAAAGAAAAACTAATTCACTGAAACAATATTAGGTAGCTTATAGAACTGCTGAAATAAGAAACCAGGTTGGAATGTGTGCACAAAGCCTAGAGATCTAGAACCACAGCACAGCCAAGCACAGAAGCAGTGAGGAACCTCTGTCACAGCCACCAGGCACTAGACCACAGCTACTTCCACCACTGCTTCTAGCACTGGAATTGGGTCCCACTAACACATCATATGATGATTCAAGGATGACCAAAAAAAAAAGGAATACAAAAGTTAAAAAAAAAAAAAAAAAAAAAAAAAACAGATTGTTAGAGAGTAGTGAAATGGAGTGGGGGGCAGGGAAAAAGAGTTATGAAAATATTTATTCTTATATAAAAAGATATATATTATGTCTAGATTAATCATAAAATAGCAGCATAAGAAAATCGTCTGGACAGGTAAAAAAATCTTTAAAATAATGCAATTAAAGAAATATTGAAAAAGTTATAACTGCGGATTGAGACTAGGCATGGAGAGGTTACAGAGAGAAAATGCTGCTTTTTGTTATAAATTTTTTTGATATATACAAATATTTTCTAAATTAAAAGAAGCAATTTAAATAAACTGTAGCCTATAAATGTCTCCATAGTTATATTTTATATTTTTAAAATATTGAACAATTCTACTACTTCTAATTGTTGCATCCAATTTTTCTTAGCTGTATAAAATGATATGCATAGAATTAATCTATTAATTCCCCATTAGTATTAAAAAGAGCACTTTCTAACAGTATTTTTCAGTTTTTTTTTGTCAATTATGGGTGTGTCCATATGTAATAAATCATTAGAAAGAAACAACATAAAATGAATGTAAGATACAAATGAAATATATAAATACATATATGACTGACTTGTTTTTATATTTTTATCTCCCAATTTAATTCCATTTTGCCTCTTTCTACAATATTTTACATAGACAATCTTCAAGGAATGAGAAACTCCAGTCACACAGGGATCTAAGGAGACAACATGTTGATGAAATGCTACTGCCTTTTCCTCAAATCAAAATCCCATTCAAAGGAAAAACACCCTTTTGTCATTGAAATACAGTGATCATGTGATTTGCAGATGTGTTAGAGTCTTTTGGCTAAATTCTGGAAAATTTGTAAAAACTCACTAAATCATACACTTGTATATGTAGAAAAGTTGTAATTATACCTTCATAAAATCAATAAACTCACATACCTCTCTCCATGTGGTTTCTCAAATGTGTAGTTCTCAAATGTGTAATTCTCAAATGAATTATCATTTGAGAAGGCATTACATTCAAATTCAGACTCCCAAAGTCATTCAGACTCCCGGATTATCCTGCATAAATGCTCAAAATTGTTTCCCAGCTGGGCAGAGTTGAGCTCAAGACAAAAATTAAAAAGGTTATTACCAAAATACTTGACCTAACTGTATATTGGAATATTTAGTCAAATATTGGGGTAACAATCAAAAAAGCATGTATAATTGACTTCAACATTTGGACAATAAATTTTTTAAAGTGGATAAAAATGCATGACATGGAAGGAGCAGCCCAAAAGGAAGATGCTCAGATAAACCCACATAGTATATGTAAGATTACCTGTGTTGAAGAAATTTTCAAGATGGTGATTGTGACAATGTGGACAGACTGTGCATTTCATTGTCTCTATTTTCTCTTGCTTTTTTATTTTTATTTTTAAGAGGTTCTTCTTTCTCTCTGGTGAATTCTCACTTATTCTTCACAAGAACTTAAATTTCATTGTATCTATGAAGGTCAACTCTTATAGAATGTTTGTCTCCTCTAGCTCCTTAGTCCTTTAATTCATACCACTTTCTGAATTTTCACATTTTAACATTGGATAGACAGACAGATCTGACAGATACATGAATAGACAGGTTGAGGTGTCTAGATAACAATATAGATAGATAGTTTTCATATCTATATTTATATCTCAACACAACAAGACTATGCCACTGAAGGACAGAAACGGTGTCTTGTTTATTTATGTATTCCTAGTTTTTGATGCAAAATATTTCACACATTTAATAATTATCTGTTGAGTTAAATTAATTTGATTATGCTATGATGAAGGTTCCATCACATCATCAGAACATTATTTAAAGATAATGTGTAGTAAATATTAAATATATGGTGATGTTATAAATGCAACAAGTTATGAAAGTATTTTGAAATGGAAAGGTATCAAAAACAGATATTTTACCAGTTTGTCTGCTCTTTCTCTGAAGCAACTGAAGGACTTTGATCTGATTTATTACCACTTCCACATTAATAATAAAAACTGCATTTGTAAAGCTTGATCTATTTCAAAGCATTTTAGTATCCATTATCTTATTTGATTGAGCTGGTTTGATTCTACAGCAAAATTTCATGAAAGTTTGGGCAAACACTATATTCCCTTAATTTATAAATGTAAAATCAAATAACTTTCCCAAAGTTTCAGAAAAAGTGAGTGGCAAATTCTCAGATTTCTTTACGGCCTACTCTGTGTTTTCTCTGCTCATTTTTTTATTACCATCTCTCTAATTTGTAAGTTGCCAGAGAAAAAGAACACATGATCTTTTTCAAAAAGTCTAATATTTATTCTATGGAGAAAATCAGTAGCCATTCAATCACATGCAATGGCTATAGAAGATGAATAAATGGCATTCTCTACTCCACAAAGGGTTACTGCTAAAGACATTAAAAATTAAAAAAGAATTTGAGTTCCCCAAACTTTCTTCATACTATAGTCTGAAAAACACACGATCATAATGCAGTTTCTCAAATAGTTTTTCACTGTTTTTCAAATACTTCCAAGGAAATAGTTCA
This sequence comes from Papio anubis, assembly GCF_008728515.1. NCBI lineage: Eukaryota > Metazoa > Chordata > Mammalia > Primates > Cercopithecidae > Papio > Papio anubis. Next base: position 24,047,178 of record NC_044977.1, read on the forward strand.
CAGGAAAGGGGGCAGAGTTAAACCTAAAATATTCAATCCATTAGGCAGTTATAAATCCCTTTAAACCAAAAATGTCTTCCAATATAGCTACATTTTTTGGTAACATGTAGTAGTCTTATTTGTGTTTCCTTAGTACTAGGTGGGGTTCTTTGTGTATACCCATACTTTGTTCTGTGTCTTTTCAATAAATTAATATATTTGCATACTTCCAATATTCAGGATTTAATTTGATGAAAATCTGATTTGTTTTTAAAGTTTCCCAAGTGATTTTAACATGTAATCAGAGTTATATACAACTCATTTGGTAAGATGTCAGAATACAATAGAATAGTGATTTTCAACCTTGGCCACACATTAGAATTACCTCAGGAGATTAAAAATAAAAATCCCTATGAACAGACTTCAACCCCCCCAAGAAGGGCTTCAGGTATCTGTCATTTTAATTTTTTCCAGGTAATTCCAATATGCCTCTAAGTTTGAGAGCCAGTGCAATAGAGGAGACCAATTACGTTGATTGCTTTCATTGATTTACCACTGTATGAGGATATCATTATGCCGTTTGCTGCATTACAAGCTTATACATTTTAGCAAAATGGAAGCATGACATGGACAGATCCCTTTATACTTGCTTTTTTAAAAAAACAAAACAAAACAAAAAAACACTCAAGTTACTGTTTCACCCACTGAGCTGTACTCAGTAAGTGGTCTACTGTCTGGATGTGGACTTCCTTCAAAACCTAGGTCTTTCTGTGCAGCTCCATAGCACTCTGCCAAGATACTGCTAATGCAGAAGTGCAGACTGATTAATTAGCTTAGTTGGACCCACAACATTACAAACTGCCACTCTATTTACCTTTTGCACTTCTTATCCAGGCTAAGCAGTCGTTCTAAGTATGATGTGTTTTATGAAATGCTGCAGCTGATGGTAGTCTAGTCTTCACTGTATTAAATTATGCTGCCAGTCCACACTATCATTCTTCTGCATCATGAGAAGATCCATTTATTGGAACAGATCTTTATATGGCACCAATTATTTTTACAAAGGACAAACTGGAAACAGGTCCCATAATTGCATGCTAGTCAACCAGTCAAGTCTATAAATAAAATCACTCACTCTTTTATTACCTCTTTTACCTTCAACTATAATTCTCTGCCTGTTGACTGGAGGTCTTTTCTTGTGTTTTATTTTATTTTTAATTCATCAACAGCAGTATACACTTTCAGTCCAAAAATCCTGAAACCTTAGAAACTACTTACGTTTCCATACCTCATGCTTGCTTGCCTATATTGAGAGTTAATGTAGAAAAGCCATTACTGGGGCAATGAACATCAGGCCGGAATTATGTTGCTAATTAGCAGATTCAGATGCTGGTAAGAAAGTCAGTTTTTTCTTTACTACTGCAATGACTGGAAGAGAATTAGAGTAGTTATTCCCAACAGAACCACATCTTCCTTTTATTGCCCTCACGCCCTATCAGCCTGTCTCCGTCGGTACTCTATGTTCTTATTTTACATTTACTTATAGCAGATTAATTATATTTGATACATATAGACTCTGCAAGTTAAAGTTCTGACTTTTAAATAAACTGTGGTGACATATGTTGCTTTATTTTCATTATATGTCCTGTAATTTAGAATATCAAACTTTTTTAAAAACATATTTATTCCTTCCACCTCATTCTCTCCTCTTCTCCACACTCCAACTCTAATTTTTACACTTTCTACGATTTTCAAAAGAGGGTTATTGCCTCACTGTAAGTCAAATCAAGACAAATATGATTTTCCTGCTCAAAGTTTAAAGTCTCCTACTTGTAACTGCAGGGACAGGGGCTAATTATTGACTGGATACTTCCGTAGACTTTTTTTTTTAACAACAACCAGACCCCTGAAGAAAACGAAAAGGACAAATAAATAAACTAAAACCACAAAACCATTCACTTAAAGCTTCTCCTGCTATTCCTTACTCCGCATATTTAATCTGAAAATATAATCAAGGAACTATGCTAAGGATAGTTCTGCAGTGAAAATACAGGAGTCAGATCCTTACTTTGCCAGGTTCTTTGAATGACAAATCTTTTCTGGGCCCTAAAAGCGACTGTTGAGATGAAGGGACAACTTTTAAGATTCATGACTTCTTTATGCCATCTTGGGATGAAGAAAAGGTGAAATACAGCACTATGCATGTATCCCCTATCCTAAGATTCAATTCTAAGAAAGAACAGGTTTGTATAGACACATGTCTTTTTCTGAAGTTAAACCTTATCACCATTATTTCTTGTTGAGGTAGTATTTTTCAGGCAACTTAAAATTTACAGAAAATTTTTATTTCTAAAACTGCTTTAGTAGTGTATGAATTTCCCATTATCTTGACATTTAAAATATTTTAATATTTTTATTAAAATTTATTTTTGCTATAACAGACTATCAGTCAAGTCAAAGGATTCTTAGTGATAGCCATGACTCCTCATGAGTGTAGTCTGCAATTTATTAAAAACTTCCTGTAACCCTTTGAGTACCAGATTAACTAGAACAGGTCGATTCACCATGTCCCCTGTGATGGATTGAATGGTGGGCCCCAAACAATATGTCCATGTCCTAACCCTTGGAATCTATGAATGTAACTTTTTAGAGAAGAAAACGATATTTGCATATGTAGTTAAATTAAGGCTATTAAGATGAAATTTTCCCAGCTTACACAGGTCGATTTTAAATCTAACGTATTAATATCTTTGTAAGAGACACACAGAGAAGAGATATGTACAAAGGTGAAAGACATGAGAATGGAAGCAGAAAATAGAAGTATGCATTTCTGAACCAAAGAACACCTAGAGACACCAGAAGCTGAAAGAGGTGAGTAAGGATTCTGCCTTAAAACTGCCAAAAAAGGCCGGGCGCGGTGGCTCAAGCCTGTAATCCCAGCACTTTGGGAGGCCGAGATGGGCGGATCACGAGGTCAGGAGATCGAGACCATCCTGGCTAACACGGTGAAACCCCGTCTCTACTAAGAAATACAAAAAATAGCCGGGCGAGGTGGCGGGCGCCTGTAGTCCCAGCTACTCGGGAGGCTGAGGCCGGAGAATGGCGTGAACCCGGGAGGCGGAGCTTGCAGTGAGCTGAGATCCGGCCACTGCACTCCAGCCTGGGCTACAGAGCGAGACTCCGTCTCAAAAAAAAAAAAAAAA